>NC_083880.1:27292494-27893828 GCF_032452875.1 Bos javanicus
TTGGCATAATGGCCCTAGGGGGTCACTCTGGGCTAGGTATATAAAGATGGATGCACTTGATTTGACGTAGCTTCGCCTTTGCCAGAGCGCCCACCCCTCCCTGCGTTTGTCTTTATCTGATACAGTCTACTGTTCTTAAATGGAACAGGTGTTTATATGCTTGTCATAAAAATATACTACCTTCATTTTATCAAGAATATTACAGGATCCCTAGGAACTCAGTGAATGTTTCTGATTCATTTTTGAGAAACAGCACAGGCGGTACAATGTGACCTTTCAAGGAGATCCATTGTTGAATGAATGGAAAAATACCAATAAAGGCAATCTGACAGTAAAGTTCACTTTGTTTGTCATTAAATACTTACATCTTCTGTAGACTTGCCACTAAATCTGTTTGATATTCAAGAGTGCTATTAAAAATTTTAGAGCTATAATTTCTCCCAGGCAGCCATTTTGAGGTCTTAAGAATGAATGGCTTTATGTCCAGAAAATGTTTTATAATTCAATTCTACTCTATCTTCTCTTACAATAGGATCTCTTGAGTTGGGAGTTCAAGTGCTAAATTTCATCTCAGGCTTCATGTTTTTACTGGATTTAAAGATGGCTTTTCAGTCTTCCTGCTGACACGGCTTAAGAGACAAAATTATAAAAAGTCAGTCCCTTGGTTGGTTACATGATCAGGGAAAGGAAAACAGGGTTTTGGTGCAATTTTAAGCTGAGTATCCTAAAAAGAACTCTCTAGAAATGACTTATAAATAGTCTCCAACAGAGCTCCAGTCAAATGATAACAAAAATTTTTTAAGTCTGCAATGTGTGCAAGTGAATCCCAATTTGGCTTTGAATTAGGTTTTCCCTTTTATTTGATTCATTTTGAAAGTCCGCATAGTGTCATCATTGTTTCTTTCAGAAGTAGCAAATATATCTAAACTTGGACATATGGAATTATACTGCTTCTGGTGGATGAATTAATCCCCCCAAAAGCTTGAAAACTTGAAAGCCAAACTTTTGGCATATTTTCAGCTAGACTCTGAGGCATCAGACTAAGTGGATCTGAATTCAAATGCAAAGATATAAATCTAATAGAGAAGGCTATTTATGCGTATTATAAATTATTGGTGAACAGTGCATGACATGCAGTCTGAATCGTCCATTGAAAAATCCACATTCAGGTATTCAGGATGAAGTACTGTGACTAGTTATGTATTCACCGCCTAAGCATTGTGGGAAAAAAAACACATATTTTCCATATGTGGATCTAACCAGGCAGAAACTTATTTTACAGACACCCTGACAGATGAGTATAGTTCCCCCAAGCACAATGATGCCCCTGTTCAAGCATTGTTTGTGAGCTGTATTTAGCCCTTCCACTCCAGTCCTCTTCCCCAGTTCTTTGCTAATCTAATATCTCAAACTGATCATATTCAAGATAAGGCTATTCTCCTCCATTTCTCAACCTCTCACTCAGGTTAGAACACTCAGAGATGGGCTCTGAGTCCTCTACCTTCCTCTCCTCTCACCTGTGCAACCCCAATCCTCTGGACTTCGCCTCCTCAGTGTTTTGAAGTCAATCACTCAGTCTTGATTTCTTCTGCAACTGATCATGTGCAGCCTGTTCTCTTGTGCTGGGACCAATGCAATAGGCTGCTTGCATGCCTCCTGGCATTCAGATTCTCCATGGTTTTTTAACATATCCTTGCCACTGGGGTCAGACTGTTAGTTTTTAAAAATACAAATCTAGCACTTCCCCAATGGTCAGGTGGTTAAGAATCTGCCTGCCGATGCAGGGGACTCAAGTTCAATCCCTGGTCCAGGAGGATCTCACATGCCACGGGGCAACTAAGCCCATGCACCATAAGTACTGAAACCCACATGCTTTATAGAGTCTGAGAGCCACAAGTCCTGAGCCCACGTGCTGCAGCTACTGAAGCCCCTGTGCCCTAGAACCTGTGCTCTGCTACAAGACAAGTCATGGCAATGAGAAGCTGGGGAACTGTAACTAAAGAGTAACCCCCACTTGCTACAATTAGAGAAACCCTGTACACAACAATGAAGACCCAGCAGAGCCAAAATAAATAAATAAATGTTTTAAATAAATAAATAAAAATACAAATCTAATTGTGTCACACATTCATTTATAAAGGCTTTGGAATTTCCTATTGCCTACTACAGATTAAAATCCAAACTGTGTGGGCTAACTCCACACCTTTCTGTTGCATTTCCTACCACCTTCATCCACACACATCCCAGGTGGATTCTCTGCAGTTGTGGTTTGGCTTAGGTTTCCCCTCTGCTTGCATTCTATCTCAGCTCTTCCCTGACACTGTCCTATTCATCTTTCAAACTCAAACTTCAATATCAGCTCTTTTCAAAATCTGTGAAGGCAAAGCCTTTCCATTTTTATCTTTTTTCTTTTAATACCCTCAATATTATATTTTCATATAGATGAATATTACCTAGTACTACTGAGCATGTCCTACTTAATGACCACAGTGTCTTAGTCTGTTTGGGCTGCTGTAACAAAACACCATTGACTTGGTGGCTTAAACAACAGACATTATTTCTCACGGTTCTGGAGACTGAGACGTCTAGGATGAAGGGAGGTTTATGCTGAGATGTCTTCTCTTGGCTTGTAAGTGATCACCATTGCATCGTGTGCTCACATGACCTCCCTTTTGTGTTCTTGGAGAGAGAGCCCTTTCTTATAAGGGCACTATTCCCACCAGGAAGGCTCCACCCTCGTGACCTAATTATCCCAATGACCTCCCAAATGCTCCATCAGTAAATACCATAACGTGTGGGATTAGGGTATCAACATACAGACGCTGTGGGGACATAAACAGTCAATCCCTAACACTTAGCAATCTTATTCTACAGCTGAAGGAACTGAGGCCCAAGGAGGCCCATATGTGTCACACAGGCAGCAAGTAGCAATTCTGAATCCAGAACCTAAGTCTATTATGATAAATTAGCTCTGCAACTCCTTTGGTACACCTTATCTCCTGCTCATCTTTGTGTTCTGTTTCCCTGGTGGCTCAGATAGTAAGGAATCTGCCTGCAATGAACCTAGGGAGACCTAGGTTCAGTTCCTGGGTTGGGAAAACCCCTGGAGGAGGGCATGGCAACCCACTCCAGTATTCTTGCCCGGAGAATCCCCAGGGACAGAGGAGCCTGGCAGGTCCACGGGGTCACAAAGAATTGGACACAACTGAGCAACTAAGCACAGCCGACCACATATGTGATAATTACTTGAGGCCAGGTTCCTGGATAAGATTCCAAGGAATCTTAGAGATAAATGCACAGAAGTTTACTGGGTGAGAGAGAAAGGGAGAGAGGCTTCTCTGATCAATACATGCAAGGGAAAGGAGGGTGGGGGGCTGAACGAAGAGGGGAACTGAACTGTGATGCATGTGCAGCAGAAGCCTCAGCTCATCCTCCATGGAGTTCTGGAGCTAAGATGGCTCTTAAGATTCATATTATTTTGAGTCGAATGAGCTGGACATTTATATCTCTGATTTGACCAGTTACTGGGTGGACTGTCAACAGAGAGAGGGTGTAAATTTGCGAAAGGTTGTTTCCCTTCAAGAGTGGGCCATCAGGATTTCGCTGGTTTCCAGTGGTTCAGAATCTGCTGGCCAATGCAAGGGACATGGGTTCTATCCAGTGATTCGGAATCTGGTGGCCAGTGCTGGGGACATGGGTTCTATCCAGTGGTTCAGAATCTGGCAACCAATGCAGGGGACATGGGTTCGATCCCTACTCCGAGAAGATCCCACACATGCCTTGGAGAAACTAAGCCCGTGTGCCACAACTTCTGAGTCCACGCACTGCAACTACTGAAGCCCTTGAGCCCTAGAACCTGTGCTCTACAAGAGAAGCCACTGTAATGAGTGTACTGCAGCTAGAGAGTAGCCCCTGCTTGCCACAACTAGGGAGAAAAGCCTGCATGCAGCAACAAAAACCCATCGCAGCCAAAATAAATAAATAAATATTGTTTTAAAGTTTTAAAAAAAAAAAAAGAGTGGCCTATCCACAGCCCACACTTTCAGTGCATGAAGAAGAGAATTCCTCAGTCTTGCAAGGCCCTGGGGCTCCAGCAGCACCCACAAGACTTTACTTTTGCTTTATGTCTCCTTTTATACTCTCTGATGGATTCATCAAGTCCTCCTTCCTATTTTATTTCCTCCTACTACCTGGAAAATTTTTCATTCAATATTTTTAGTACCTACTCTTCTATCTTTAATATGCATACTTGACTTATTTGCCTTTTAAGTTAATCACTATCTTTTTCCAGCTCCCAACTGACACTGGGACCTCAGAACACTTGAGTCTAATTACCTCCCATTGCCTTATGTGATACTGTCCAGCACTTTCCTTCCGTTGTATTTCTTTACACTCACTACATGGCCATCGTGTTGCTGTTGTGTTGGGCAGATTCTCTAACATGGTTACCACCGTTCATCAGTTCTTGTATCTCACTCCCTGCTTTGAGTTCAGTTTTCATTTTCTTGCTGTATCTCCTTCTAGTCTTTCCATGAGGATCCATTAAACGTACCTTGTCTCAGTCTTCACTTGTCTGAACTTCTGTGGTTTGCCCATTTCTGTGAGTCATCATTTGGCAGACTGCAGAATTCTAGGGTGGTAGTTATTTACTTTCAGTCCTGGAACACATCATTCCAATGCTCCTGGATGCCACTGTTGCCTTTGATGTCCAGCTGAGATTAATTCCTCAAGGGGGATTTGGTGAGAGCTACAGGCACATGAGTCCCATTGGGCTTCCCAGATATCAGTCAGTTCAGTTCAGTTGCTCAGACTGCAGCACGCCAGGCCTCCCTGTCCATCACCAGCTCCCAGAGCTTGCTCGAACTCATGTCCATCAAGTTGGTGATATCATCCAACCATCTCATTCTCTGCCTTATCCTCCTGCCTTCATTCTTTCCCAGCATCAGGGTCTTTTCCAATGAGTCAGTTCTTCGCATCAAGTGGCCAAAGTATTACAGCTTCAGCTTCAGGATCAGTCCTTCCAATGAATAATTAGGACAATTTCCTTTAGAATGGACTGGTCTGATCTCCTTGCAGTCCAAAGGAATCTCAAGAGTCTTCTCCAATATCATAGTTCAAAAGCATCAATTCTTGGATGCTCAGCTTGCTTTATGTTCCAACTCTCACATCCATACATGACTACTGGAAAAACCATAGCTTTGACTATAAGGATATTTATCAGCAAAGTAATGTCTCTGCTTTTTAATATGTTGTCTAGGTTGGTCATAGCTTTTCTTCCAAGGAGCAAGCGTCTTTTAATTTCACGGCTGCAGTCACCATCTGCAGTGATTTTGGAGCCCAAGAAAATAAAGTCTGTTACTGCTTGTATTGTTCCCCCATCTATTTGCCATGAAGTGATGGGACTGGATGCCATGATCTTTGTTTTTGAATATTGAGTTCTAAGCCAGCTTTTTCACTCTCCTCTTTCAATTTCATCAAGAGGCTTTTCAACTCCTCTTTGCTGTCTGCCTTAAGGGTGGTGTCATCTGCATATTTGAGGTTATTGATATTTTTCCTGACAATCTTGATTCCAGGTTGTGCTTCATCCAGCTCGGCATTTTGCATGATGTACACTGCATATAAGTTAAATAAGCGGGGTGACAATATACAGCTTTGACATACTCCTTTCCCAATTTGGAACCAGTCTGTTGTTCATGTCTGGTTCTAACTGTTCCTTCTTTACCTGCATACAGATTTCTCAGGAGGCAGGTAAGGTGGTCTGGTATTCCCATCTAACTTCCCAGGTAGCTCAGTGGTAAAGAATCCACCTGCAATGCAGGAGATGCAAGAGACTTGGGTTCAATCCCTGGGTTGGGAAGATCCCCTGCTGTAGAAAAGGCACGCCACACCAGTATACTTGCCTGGAAAATTCCATGGGCAGAGGAGCCTGGCGGGGCTATAAGCCATGGGGCCACAAAGAGTCAGACACGACTGCATGACTGAGTGTGCAAAGAGTTCCAGTATTCCTAGTAGCTTGGAGAATGAATGCCTCAGTTCTGGGAGAGATGGTTCCTGGTGACATACCATACCGTACACTAGAGTAAGTCATCTATTATAGGGGAAAAAGTAGTAAAGAAAGAAGAGATGGAGATCACTCCTAGCTCATAATAAAATTAGAGCTTTGGTGATTCTGCAAAGGAATTTTAAGGTCAGTGGCCTACACTAATTTTTAATATTCTTTCATTTTCTGGGAAGTGTAATAGCATCTTTTCTCTCATTTCAGATGCCTCAACCAGCCCTTGAAGTGGCAAAGGAACTATTTATCTTCCCTCTGATTTAGCAGAGGGTGTATTTTATTTTCATATGAACTCAAAAGGGAAGGCTTGTGATAACACTTGTAACCCCATTCAGCTGAAACAGGTTTAGACTTTAAGGAGAAAAAACAGACAAATTGCTCATTAGTAAAGCCCAGATAACCTCAGCAAACTCAGCATATTTAATTATTCCATTTAGTCCAGGAAATTTCCTTGGAAGAAACTCTAAGACTGGTATGTCATTATTTCAGTGAAGCAGAATGGGAGGAAACAGTTCCTTGAATAGACAAGTGCAGTGATGGCCACTAGGAAGGAACATGACCAAGATTTGCCCTACTTTCTCTTATTTGGGTTTGGTGCTGTACTCATATTCTATGACCATGAATATTTATTGAATGTTACAGTATGCAGAGTCTATTTCATAGTTTAGACCCCTCTGCTTCCATAAAGGCTTTGAGACAATTTATACAAACCCAAGATTTTTAAAAATTTGAATGAGGAACTTCCCTGGTGGTCCACTGGCTAAAATTTCACCTTTAAATGCAGAGGGTTGCAAGTTCAATCCTTGGTTGGGGAACTAAGATCCCACATGCCTCTCAGACAAAAAAAAAAAAAACACACAAAACATAAAACAAAAGCAATATTGCATCAAATTCAATAGACTAAAAGTGGTTCACATCAAAAAAATACTTTAAAAAAACTTTTGAATGAACTTGAGTGAAAGAAAGAGTCAATTAGTGTGAAAGTGAATATATACAAATACCCATCCCACCACTTGATACAGTTAAGAAGGTGGATGCCATTATTGCTCTAGACTTCCTGATGACTTATAAGAAGAGAAAGCCAAACGGGTACCATATCACTTTTATGCTTTAAAGAATGACATGAAGCTATTTTTCTAGTATAGAGGTTTGGATGAATATCTTCTGCAGATTTCCATTTCCCAAATAGCCCCTCAAAATTTGAAAGAGTTTAATGCTACACATTACTTAAGGTGCTATGCTAGAAATAGAAATTTATATAATATTTTTGCCCACAAAATAGAAACTTAACATTTGGTTTGGCAAGGAGTTAAAAAAAAAAAAGAATAGGGAAAGGATAGACAGGAACTTTCACATTAAAATGGCAAATGGATAGCAACAAATCATTTTCTTTCTCATGACTTTCTTTTAAAAAGCCCTTGAAGATGTTAAAATGCAAAATTATGAAAGTTCTGCAAACTTTGAGTAAATATGTGACTACACTGACAACTCTTCTGGTTCTATAACCCAAGGTAGAGCAGGAGGTGAAAATGGAAAGGCTTTTTAATCCATCGTCACTATGTATATTCCCACTTTATAAATGCATTGCCCACATCAAGGAAACCTGATTGCTATTCATGTTTTTCCTTTGACTTACCTCAAAACCATTATTTCTCTCTAATCACACTCACTTGTCCCTAGGTTATGTATTGATCTCACTTCACTTTGGTGATCTTTAGAAAGATGCCTTGTTAATTGTTCTACCAAATCATTCAGACAGCTGCAGAATGACCATTTCAAAAGTCTCAGGAAGACTTCCCTGCTGGTCCAGTGATTAAGACTTCTGCTCCCAATGCAGAAGGTTTAGGCTCAATATCTGGTCAAGGAACTAGATCCTGCACACCACAACGAAGAGTTTGCATGCTAAGACCCAGAGCAGCCAAATAAATTAAAACACACACATACATGCACACATAAACATCTCAGGGCAACCTTCAGATCAAGTTGAAATTGAACATGGCAACCAAAACTTTGTATATTCTGTCCTGCTTCTCTAATCTCATCACCTGGGATTATTCTTTTGTAACTTATGCTATCATATAATTTTTCATGAAGACGTGCATGTCTCTGGGTCATCATTGCACATGCTGTTGTCTCTACTTGGATATCCTTCTCTCTTGTCTACATGACTATCTTCTACTTACTCTACAAAGTGCATTGAAATGTCCCTTCCAGGAAGCCTTTGTGACACCCCCTTCCCCAGATAAATCAGTGCTCTCTGCACTGTATGGCCATAGCGCTCCACACAGACCTCTAACAGCTACCATACCCATCTTTCAAAAGTATGCTCATTAGACCATGACCTCCTTTCTAGTGTTTTGAATCATGATAGTTTCAAATCATGAAGAAAAGAAGAAGAGTAAATTCAGGTTGGGGCTTCCCTCTAGGCTCAATGGTAAAGAATCCTCCTGCCAATGCAGGAGACACAGGAGATGCTGGTTCGATCCCTGGGTTGGAAAAATCCCCTGAAGAAGGAAATGGCAACCGACTCCAGTATTATTGCCTGGGAAATCCCATGGACAGAGGAGCCTGGTGGGTACAGTCTATGGGGTTGCAAAAGAGTCAGACACAGCTCTGTGACTAAACAGCAACAACAAATCCATATCGGCACTGTGGCTGTAATAAGTGGGTGATGAGAGAAGCAGTCAGATGGGCCCAAACAGGATTTAGGATTGGCTCTAGATTTGATTACTCCAAGCATTCCATAATGACCTTTATTAGAGTAGTTGAGGATAAATTTATTCTCTAACAGATAACCTTTCCGTCATGTCATGGAACTCTTAAGTTCTCTTCTTAGATACATTAACTTCTATCAACTTTGTCAAACCAGTAAAATTCCCGCCCTGTTAGTCATGAAATAAAAGGGCTGTGTGAGAGATTTCTTCTGTAGGTCTTTTTTCCCTCCAGCTCTAAGAGTGGGCAAGTCCGTTTCTGTAACATGACCATATCAGGTTGTGCCCTTTTATAAAAGGATTTCGACAGGCTGCTTTTTCGATTTCCCCCCTCACCCTGAGCATGCCTTAGCAGAGGTTTAGTTTGATGAAACCTCGTATATCTATGAGGATTTGTCCACCTACATTCCAGGAAAGCATTATGCAGGCTCTGGAGGAATCCAGGCTGCTTTTACAATGCCTTCCTTGTTGCCAAGAGGTGCGGCTGGCAGTAGACACATGGCAGTGTGGTTCATATCTACAGCGTCTAAGTCTATTCTTAGTGCCTTGGAATAACTTAAGGCTTAATAATATTTGGTTTTCAATGGTTACCATAGAAATACACTGAGATTAGGTGATTTACATCATGATTTCTGACAGCTGACCCAAAGCAGACTAAATAATTAAAAATCCATATTTTTATCAGTAAAAATATCTTCAAGTAGAAAGGTAATAATTCAAGTATAGCAAGAGTTAATGCAGATGGAATGGATCATACTTTCCCTAACACATCTGACTTCTGTTCTGGCCTTTATCATGCTGGCCTCCCAAGACGAGAGGATTTTTCTTTCTTTCCTTCTGCCCACCTCCCCCGACTCCTTTTTTATTTACTTCTGTTCTCTTTCATGTGGGCTTGGTGAGGACATTTTTTATTTTGAATTAACCAGGCTCTTAGGATGTGAGATGAAATATTATTTTCTCATCAGGCTGCCAGCATCATATAACTCTGCTTTTACCTAAAGAAATAATATCAGTAAGACTATTTTCAAAAAGTGCTTGTGTTTAAAAATACTATTGTTGTTGTTTAGTTGCTAAGTCATGTCTGACTCTTTTGCGACCCCATGAATGGTAGCCTGCCAGGCTTTTCTGTCCATGGGATTTCCCAGGCAAGAATACTAGAGTGGGTTGCTGTTTCCTTCTTCAGGGAATCTTCCCCATCCAGGGCTCAAACCTGCGTCACCTCCATTGGTAAGCAGCTTCTTTACCACTGAAGCACTAGGGAAGCCGTCTAAAGATATACTGTAGTTAATCTAGAAGATTCTTTAAAAGAAAAAAACTTTCCAATGCAGATTTATTTTGTTTAGTAATTTCAAAGATACCTAGATAATGAAGAAAAAAGTTGTGCATATGGCTAGGGAAAAATACAGGTTTGCAAATTAAATATGCAGAATAGCATTACAGATTGGATGTCGAGTCATTCCACAGCTCATGCCTTTTCTACTTTTGAATGTTTTTTGAAAAATAGAGTAGTGACTAGACATGTGGGTTAGGAAAAAGAAATAGGCATTTGTTACACATCTTTTATTTGCCACGTGCTGCCGTAAGTTCAAATTTAATGTTCATGATAGGTATATAGTAGGTGATTTTTAAACACATAATAAAACAAAGGCTCTGAATAAAAAGTGAAAGTCTACTTCTCTGACTTTCTAATATTTTTCATCAAATATTACCACAGTTAGTTTTGTCTGTACCATTAGGGAAAGTAATATGTTTTGTAAAAACCTGTGTACGTAATGTATTGTTTTTTAACCCATTATGCCAAGGGACCTAGAAATTACAAGAAATTAGAGGAGGGTTGTGATTCTCCAGGAGTTTACAATTAAACATTCAAGAGTCAAAGAACAGTTTAAGAAAACACTGGAAGAGACTCTACTAATCAATGTGACTGTCATATAAATAGTACCATGAATAAATGGCCAGGAGTTCAGATATAAGAGATGCTTTAGACAAGGGAAAGCTTCACAGAGAAGATAAGATTGAATGGAACTTGAAGAGGCTCTGGGAGAAATATCAATAACCTCAGATATGCAGATGACACCACCCTTATGGCAGAAAGCAAAGAGGAGCTGAAAAGCCTCTTGAAATTGAAAGAGGAGAGTGAAAAAGCTGGCTTAAAGCTCAACATTCAAAAAACGAAGATCATGGCATCCAGTCCCATCACTTCGTGGCAAATAGATGGGGAAACAATAAAAACAGTGACAGACTTTATTTTCTTGGGCTCCAAAATCACTGCAGATGGTGACTGCAGCCATAAAATTAAAAGATGTTTGCTCCTTGGAAGAAAAGCTATGACCAACCTAGACAACATATTAAAAAACAGAGATATTACTTTGCTGACAAACAACCCTATAGTCAAGGCTATGGTTTTTCCAGTGGTCATGTATGGATGTGAGAGTTGGAACATAAAGCAAGCCAAGCACTCCAGAACTGATGCTTTTGAACTGTGGTGTTGGAGAAGACTCTTGAGAGTCCCTTGGGCTGCAAGGAGATCCAACTAGTCCATCCTAAAGGAAATCCGTCCTGAATATTCATTGGAAGGACTGATCCTGAAGCTGAAACTCCAATACTTTGGCCACTTGATTCGAAGAACTGACTCATTTGAAAAGACCCTGATGCTGGGAAAGAATGAAGGCAGAGGATGAGATGGCATCACCGACTTGATGGACAAGAGTTTGAGCAAGCTCTGGGAGTTGGTGATGGACAGGGAAGCCTGGCATGATGCAGTCCATGGGGTCACAAAGAGTCAGACATGAGTGAACTGAAGAGGCTCTGAACTCTGAAAAGGCCAGGCCAGCAAGGACAGTATTCCTGGGATAAAGCAAATCCAATTACTTAATCTATTCCACAACAGCATATTTAACAGGTTAGATCCTTCAAACTGAGATACTTAGAAAAATTCATATTTCTGTTTTTACTTTTTTTGATCTTACCTGAGGCCACATTCAGAGGGTTGCTTTGTTTAGCTTCTTTTTGGGTGCAAATACAACTTTGTGGAACAGCTTTATAGGTGAAAACCAGCAGAATTTAAAAGAAACTTCAACTGTCTTGTTATCATAATATATTGCATTGTGGTTGCAAAAGAGTCACCCAGGACTCAGTGACTAAACAACAAATTAAACTACACTGTGTTGTATATTTTATATCCCATGACTTCTTTTTTGTTACAGAACCTTGTGACTTTTATCAGCAATGTTAGAAAAACAATGCCACAAGTACTTAGCTGATGAGACCATAAGGTCAGCCTGAAATAAAGATAGAAATCAAGGACTATTAAAAGGTCTTCATTCATCCAACTTATCCTTCGTGGTATGCCAAATTTCTCTCATTAGACTCTTTTCTATTAGAGTGCATGCATGCTCAGTCGCGTCCAACTCTTTGTGACTCTCTGGACTGTAGCCCGCCAGGTTGCTCTGTCCAAGGGATTTTCCAGGCAAGAATACTAGACTGGATTGTCATTTCCTCCTCCAGGGGATCTTCCCAACACAGGGATCGAACCCCTGTCCCCTGCATTGGCAGGCGGATTCTTTGAAGCTGAGCCACCTGGGAAGCCTTTCTATATGAGTAAGTTCTGCTACTTATGGCCCACTGTCCAAATCCAACCCAACTGCTGTTTTTGTACAGCCTGAAATTTAAGAATGTTATTCAAATGTTGGAAAGAGATTCAAAGATTAATATTTTGTAACACACAAAAATTTTATGAAATGAAAATTTCAGTGTCTATGAAGTTTTTGAAACTTACTTGCCACAAGGGGAGAGCTGAAGAGTTGTGATAGAAATTGGATGCCCACAAAATAGAAAATACTTACTATCTGGCAATGTATAGAAAAAGTTTGTTGACCTCCAGGTCAGAGGATGGATTTTGCAAGGCTACAGTAAAAGTGCTATCCAGATGGGTACCTAGACAGGGGAACAAGGACCATATTAGACCTACGTGAGAAGCCTCCTGAATTTGTACAGGAGAAGAGGTGACTGTGATGAACATCAGAGCCTCTCTCTCCACCTCCCTTCAACCCTGCTGCCTTTTGAACAGTTCATTGTGTAGGTGGAAAGTCAAAGATATTGGAACCAATTTCCAATCAACTCAAAATTCCCCCTCTCATCTTCAGTTTTGGGACCTTGTTCAGAATCTCATCTGGTCAAAGTCTTCCAAATTTCTGTATTTCCTCTGGAGCCTTCCTTGACTGTAGCCCTTCTTGGAAAAGTCCCTCTCCTTGAAGTTTCTTTGCCCCAGATATGCTGAGAAAGGTTAAAACATGAAAACCCTAGACCAGAAGTTCTCAAAGCCTGGTCCAATGGGCCCCTGGGCATGGTAGGGAATCTTTCAAGAAGTTCATAAAATTGTGATATTTTCATGAAAATATTAAGATTCTATGATTTCCCACTGTGCATCTTTGCTGTTATGTTATGAGAGTGATTTCCTTTCAGGAAGATGATCAGAAGATCATAATAAGACCTGAAAAGATTAGTAGATTTGTAGAAGTAATTGCTAATTATTTAGCAAAACTGATTAAACTTCAACTTTTTGTGAAAAGTGTATTCTTTTCAAACAAATTTCTCATATTTTCAGCCCCCTTTGTAATTATCCTTGCTTTTTGAAGCTGAAACTCTGGGAAATGAATCAGAGACTGTGTTGGGTAGTATTTTGCACAATTGAGTAATCCGCTTGGAGTCAGC
Organism: Bos javanicus; assembly: GCF_032452875.1. Lineage (NCBI taxonomy): Eukaryota > Metazoa > Chordata > Mammalia > Artiodactyla > Bovidae > Bos > Bos javanicus. The sequence continues at coordinate 27,305,974 of NC_083880.1, forward strand.
TTTTCAGGAAACTGAGGCACTTTGGAACGGTGACATTTTTTCTTCTACATTAAAAAAAAGTTTGTTAAGCCTAGGTAAGTCATATACCTGTCACATACACATGGTCTGTGTCTACATGATGTCAATCCAGCTATTAAGAAAGTGAAAAATTGGATCAAACCACTGATTTATTAGTCATTTTACTGAATTCAGTTTTTTCCTTCACATTTTCATTTACTTTCACTCTTTCCCTTAGTGAAATAGATTCAAATACCCAGTTTTTTTCTTTTTTTGTAATAGGACTTTTTAATTTCAGATCCCTGGTGGCAAACTTCCTACTTACAAAATGTTAAGTGAAGGTTCAGTCAACTTTATTTTTGCACTTTATATGCTGTAAAATATTTTTAATGGGTGTACATCAGGAGTTCAAAGGCTGATTTATCTTCCTGGGGGTTTCTAAACTGTCTGAATTGCTTCCTAAAACCCAAATCGAATGTATATGATATCTGAATGTGCAATAAACACCAGGCCTGTCACCTTTGTGTTCATATAAGCATCCTTTTCATGAACCAGGTCCTATGTGGGTGGGAGCTGAGAAGTTCACATTCCATCACTAATGAATGCCTGACAGTGCCTTGGGAAGAAACACACAGAGATATTGAAAACCTGCTTTTAAAAAATAGTTTCAAATTCCTTATTATTTTTTGGAGATTTTTATAAATTTAAACTAGAACAATGAATGGAATTGAACCTCAAATCTCCTCTCTATATTCCAATTAAACTGTATTTTGTTTCAGTTAGTCCAATGGCATTTTGCTATTCCCAATGCTTGGTTGTCGTTTATGCTACTAAGGTATTTGAAACCAATTTTCATGAAAAAAATACAAGTTTCTATGAGTTGATATTGTTAAAATGCCCTGAAGTCATGCCCAGTGCTAAAGTTGAATAACTGAGCCACTGCTTGCCACAACGAGAGAAAGCCTGCATGTAGCAACAAAGACCTAGCACAGCCAAAAATTAATTAATAAATAAATCTTTAAATTAAAAAAAATTAGTGTTTTAATTGGCTTACTATCTTAAGCTTTAATATTTTCAATCTAAAATGCTTATAAATGCTGATGTCATTCTGAATATAAAATAATTTGGCTAACTATAGTTTGACTCATAGTTTGTATATGATCAAAGAGCTTGCTGAAATTGTTGACTACTAAATTGGTTGTTTTGATATTATCTAGAGACAAACTAACAGAGAGGGCGATGGCACCCCACTCCAGTGTCCTTGCCTGGAGAATCCCATGGATGGAGGAGCCTGGTAGGCTGCAGTCCATGGGGTCGCTGGGAGTCGGACACGACTGAGCAACTTCACTTTCACTTTTCACTTTCATGCATTGGAGAAGGAAATGGCAACCCACTCCAGTGTTCTTGCCTGGAGAGTCCCGGGGACAGGGGAGCCTAGTGGGCTGCTGTCTATGGGGTCGCACAGAGTCGGACATGACTGCAGTGACTTGGCAGCAGCAGAGACATACTAAGGTAATTTCAACCTCAGACTGTTTAAATACACAGAAGACTCTAGTATGGCCAAATATGAAGGAAATAGGAAACTTAGTTGACTTGGCTTAATATGACATAGAGTTACTCATACATTTTGATTTTTTAAAGCTTTTTTTTTTTTAATTCAAATACATATTCTGAGAGAAATGAGTGACTTTTATGAGCAGAACTTTTACAGGAAATAAGAAGGTCTAATTGATTAATTCTAAGGTCTGGATTTTAAGTTTCTGGAGGTCAGGAACAACTACATATTAGGCAGTGCACTTATGAGGGGCTTGATTTAAAGACTGGCCTAGTTGCTACACTGGTTAATTCTTTCCAGGCATCAAAGATCAGGGAGAAGGCAAACCCAAGAACTTAGAATAAAGTGACCAAAAGGAACGTATCAAACATGACCTGGAGCTTATCTGTGTGTTCTATAGTTGGTAAAATTACCTTGATATCTTTAAGTCATTGAATTAGTGAAGCTTTCTCTTTGTAATAAAGACATTGAGATTGCCATTTAACATCAACCTTGGCTTCCCTGGTGGCTCAGATGATAAAGGATCTGCCTGCAACGCTGGAGACATGCATTCAATCCCTGGGTTGGGAAGATTCCCCTGGAAAAGAGAATGGCAACCCACTTCAGTATTCTTGCCTGGAAAATCCCCTGGACAGAGGAGCCTGGGGGCTACAGTCCATGGGATTGCAAAGAATTGAACACAACTGAAGGACTAACACTTGAAATATTACCCTCCAATATAATAAAATATTTAACCAAAATTAATGACCCCATGGAGTGCAGCCCACCAGGCTCCTCCATCCATGGGATTTTCCAGGCAAGAGTACTGGAGTGGGGTGCCATTGCCTTCTCTGAACATTTTTTAAAAAGGAAATCTGATTTGCATATAAATACTAATTTAAAATGATGGCAAATTCTTTACAATTTTATAGCTATTATGAGAAACTGTGCTCCTAGTTGTATAAAAATATTGATCCATATTTAATTCATACATTTTGCTAAAATTAAAGAATTATATCATTATATCATATATCCCAACACACCTTTTTTGTTGTTAAATTAATTCTTTCACAAGAAAAAAATGATTAAGACACATAGGTCCTAACTACATATTATATATAAAAAAACAAAAAAAAATACAATTAATGATGCCTTTAGTAGAGAATGTGAATAAAAGAGGGTATAGCTTTTGCATCATTAAGATAACTGACCAAACTGGACTGAATTATTTTTTCCTTTATTTTTTGGAGCTCCTTTAGTTTTTAAATATGTATTTTATTTCTGTTAGGTAGCCAGAATAGGAAAAAGAGGAGTGCAAAATGGTGGTTAGAAAGCCTGCAAAAAGAGACCAAAGAAGAAAATCTAAGGACCAGAGTGGGAACCTCTGGTGGGAAAAATATGGCCCCTTCCTGATCGATGGGGGTACATCCCATAAAACAGAGCCAATCAGGCTCCAGGGAGAGGAGACAGATGTATAAAAAGGGAAGCAAAGAAGGGTCAAGGCCACATCTTTGGGTCTGGCCTGCCCTCATGTCTTGGGGGTATACCGTCTGCTGTCTGCTTAATAAAATCTTGAGCTGTAACCAAGTTGCCACACTGGTCTGTTGTTTCGAATTTTTGCTGTGATAAGAGCAAACTGAGGGAAAGGAAAGCACCTGACACTTCTTTCTGGCTTGATAAATACCTCAAACTTCTTTAAAAATAGGTTTTTTTTATATAATAAAATTAATCTGAACCAAATAGAAATAATAATTGTATTATTAAATTTGTATAATTTATTAAAGTTTATTAAAGCCATTTTTAATCAAGACCCTATTAGAATACTTAGACTTTATAGGAAGACATTTAGAAGTTATATTTTATCAATTTAACCTTATTAAAAAGAAAAATTAAAGTTTGGCTAGTAGTAAGATCAACTTTAATACATATCATCAAAACTTTAATACATATTTGATTCTCAAATTGACCATACATTCTTTGATGCTAATTTTTAATTTGTTTATATCTCAATCATTGTTCCATAGGTCAAAATGAAAATTTTTTGGATGGATTCCAAAACAACAGCTACAGATCTGTTGCTAAATTCATAATAATCTGAAACCTATCGATAGATACCCTTCAGTCAGTCAGTTTAGTCACTCAGTAATGTTCCGACTCTTTGCAACCCCATGAACCGCAGCATTCCAGGCCTCCCTGTCCATCACCAACTCGCAGAGTTCATCCAAACCCATGTCCATCGAGTTGGTGATGCCATCCAATCATCTCATCCTCTGTCGTTCCCTTCTCCTCCTGCCCTCAATCTTTCCCAGCATCAGAGTCTTTTCCAATGAGTCAACTTTTCGCATGAGGTGGCCAAAGTATTGGAGTTTCAGCTTCAACATCAGTCCTTCCAATGAATACCCAGGACTGATCTCCTTTAGGATGGACCGGTTGGATCTCCTTGCAGTCCAAGGGACTCTCAAGAGTCTTCTCCAACACCACAGTTCAAAAGCATCAATTCTTCAGTACTCAGCTTTCTTTATAGTCCAACTCTCACATCCATACATGATCACTGGAAAAACCATAGTCTTGACTAGACAGACCTTTGTTGGCAAATAATGTCTCTGCTTTTTAATATGCTATTTAGATTGGTCATAACTTTCCTTCCAAGGAGTAAGCATCTTTTAATTTCATGGCTGCAGTCACCATCTGCAGTGATTTTGGAGCCCAGAAAAATAAAGTCAGCCACTGTTTCCAGTTTCCCCATCTATTTGCCATGAAGTGATATGCTTAAATTCCACAATTCAAGGCAAAAAAGTTAGGATTGACATTTGGAGGCTTATTGCTAAATTAATCATTTTTTGGAGACTAGAAAGGCTGCCAAAAATTCAAATATGTCCATTTATCTCACAATAGAATTTCATTGCAGATACCAAACTGTGTTAATTATGTGTCATAAACATTCTCTTGCATGATAGTTAACTACTTATATTTTCAATATTAGTTTTCACATGTCTGTTTATCTCCTTTCTTGGTGTGTAATTGTCTAGCAAGTTTCTTCAAAGTTGCTTCAGTGATACGTTCGTCTTGAAGGTAGTTATTCCCACCTAGTACTATTTTGAGATTTTTAGAAGGCTCAGCAAATAAGACCATCTTTAGTTAAAAATTTTAAGAGATGGAAAGAATGGTGGAAGAGAGAAAGAGAAAATTTTGGTGGATGGAGTTTAAATTCGCAAAAGAAGAAAGTTGAGATTCAGGTAAGACTGTGTATTGCAATGGTGGACTTCCTGACCCCAGAGCACCTGAACTGAACTTGCCTGTCTAGGACAAGCCAAACCAATGGATGGTTAAAGCCTATCTTTTCCCTGATTAAGGCACTAGGAGTTAGCTGACTGTGAGCTCCTGACTGGCTCCACACCGAGGAACAGAAGAGTAACTGGCCCCTTTCCCCAAGCCCACTGCTGTCTGCATAAAACTTTGCAATAGTGTCCCAGTCTCTTAGGAGTAAGTGCTCTGCATCCTCACATCACTTCAGGATGACATCCAGCTGAACTGAACTTCATGTTCTGGCTCATTTTCATGGTCCATGGTGCACGCTGTTCTCTCTGCCTGGACCACACTCTCTTCAATGTCAAATTGGAGCTGAAGCACATCTCCTTGCAAAGATACTCCCAGGTGTCTGTAAAATGGGAACTTGCCCATCACCATGACTTCATATTTGATTAAAGACACTCACTTCATGTCTGTGCTCCATTTCAGAGTGTGTTTCTTAACACCAAGGACTGTTTCTGTCTCACTCACCAACATACTCCTAGTTCTTCCTTTGCACATGGTAGATCATCAGTAAACATATATTTTAATATACAAATGAGGGAATTCCCTGGTGGTCTAGTAGTTAGAACTCCGAGCTTACACTGCAGGGGGCACTTAATTCCCCTGGTTGGGGAACTAAGACCCCACATGGTGAGAGGAATGGCAAAAAAAGCACCCACAAGTATACGGATGAACAAGCGATTGAGCTCATGTGGGCACAAGAGGGTGAAGCCAACAGTAAGACAGAGACATTAAGTTGCTTTTCAGAAAAGTGGACGCAGTCCTGCTGATCCACTGATTTAAGTCTCCCTGGAAGTAACTGCATACATGTTCAGAGTGCTTGGATGATGGTATAAATGTCCAGTCTGTGGTTTCAGAAGATGGGGCAGCAGGATCACTGTGTATAGAAGCCAAGTCCTTATCCTCATCAGCACAGGGAGTAAGGAGACCAGGATGAACATTTTTTGTCTTTATGGAGGTATATAATTGACATATCTAGTTGTAAATTTCAAACTGTTGCAATTTATGCCAAATTTAGGGAGCTATGTGAAGAGAATCATTACTATGAGAGGAGTTAATAAGTGATTTTTGATGATCACTATTGCTACAGTTGGAGAAGGCAATGCCAACCCACTTTAGTACTCTTGCCTGGAAAATCCCATGGATGGAGGAGCCTGGTAGCCTACAGTCCATGGGGTTGCAAACAGTCAGACACAACTGAGCGACTTCACTTTTACTTTCATGCACTGGAGAAAGAAATGGCAACCCACTCCAGTATTGTTGCCTGGAGAATCCCCGGGACGGGGTAGCCTGGTGGGCTGCCATCTGTGGGGTCGCACAGAGTCAGACACGACTGAAGTGACTTAGCAGCAGCAGCAGCAGCGTTGCTAGAGTAGATTGCCCAGTTTTAGTAAACTGCAAACAAAGCTTCAAGAATCCTTGTTATTACCCCAACCATTTTAGTTAAGTTCAATGATTTTTTTTCTTTTCTACTCTCTGCTGCCTGCCAAGAGCAGGAGTAAAAAAATCTGGATTACTTGGCATTTATTGGGTAAACAGCATTTCATTTTTACACAAACGTTGACATTAATTAAGTCTTCTAACATCTGGGATGTAGGTAAATGTTCTGCTAATTTTGCGGAGGAGGAAATGAAATCACAGTGGCCTGGCAGGTTGCCAAGGTGACTGAACAAGTCAGTGTCAGGACTGGGAGTGCCACTCAGGAATTTTTGGCTGTGAATCTTCCATTCAACTAAATGAAACTCATAGGGGAAAAGCATATTGGGGATATATTCCTGTTTTCATGTTTCCTATCAAACTGGGAAGGCCCAGAATCTCATGAGAACTTCTGTTTCCAATCTCAATTTTATAAGTAAGTGAATCACAGTAAACACCACACAGGCATTTCCAGTGTCATACATTCATGTGGATCAGAATTTTGAAAAATAGTTTTACTTTCTCTTCCTTTTTTCTCTATATTATATTATTTTATTTTTGTTCCTTACAAATGCATTTCAATCCATGGAGGTCAACCCTTTAAAGAAAATCATTATGATTATAAAATGAAGGCCCTCCAAATAGATGTCACATTTTTTTTTAATTTCTAAAGTCATTTTGTAGTATGTGTTATTTTGGTCATATGGCACAAATCAAAAATATGAAAAAAAAAACACATTTATCTATCTTAGAAAAAAATTGCATCATAATTGCTTAAAAATTTATAGTGTAAGATCTAGATAATATAAGGCAAGTCAAATGCAAATTAGACTCATCCTTTTCGCCCTTGTGGTCCCGTGGTTCTCATATTCAGGTTTACTGTGGACAGAGGGAAATTGCCATGGACAGTAATGGTCGGGACTGAGGCAGCCTAGGCTCTGGCACATGACCATGTGGGCTCCCGCTTATGTCTATGGCAGACACACTTAATGACCAAGGGCAAATCTTTTCCTTCTTTGTGTTTCAGCACCCTCATCTGTAAAATGAGGGTGCTAACAGTCACCACCTCATAGGTCTTTGTGGGGATTCAATGCACTAGTCCATGTAAGGCTTTTTTTAAAAAAAAATTTACATTTAATAAATGCAATACATTTAGAAAGATGTCTGGCACACAGCTATACCATATAAGTATCCGTTATTAATACTGTTTGGGATGTAATTGCTATATCTTCCATTTCTAAAATTAGTCCTAGATAAATGTTCTCTGTGCTGTAGAACACATTAAGGACTGAGGAGGAAAAGAAATATCGTTTGAGCAGGAGAGGGAGATGCAGTTTGGCAGAAGGCCAGGTTTCCATCCGTAGCTTATTTCTGTAACATTTCCATAAACTTCCCTTGAGTACAATGAGAAACTGTGTAAAGCGATACTCCTGGCTTTGAATGAACCTACAGCACAGGGGAATTCTCACAGTAAAACTGAAGAAGCTGGCTAAGACTGTACAGCTCCTTTTCCCTCATCAGAATGAATACAGGAAAATGTGGGCGTATCATTTTTAGCATATTTTAAAGTTGTTCTCAGACAGTAGCCAATTTTGATAAACATTTGCTAGAGGAATGGCAAACATGACTTGCCATTATATTGGGCTTCATGAAAATCTGACACCTGGAAATAAGCAACCTTTATTCTGTCACTTTGGAGATGGACATAGCTGATGAAAGGTGCTCCTTGATAAATAAGAAAATGTGTGTAGGGCATGGGCTTTAAAACTACAACTAGATGCTCCAAGGAAGAATTTAAGGGAAAGGAAACATAATTTTTTAATTGAGTAATCGTCCCTGGAGGAGGTCATGGCAACTGACTCCTGTATTCTTGCCAGGAGAATCCCATGGACAGAGAAGACTCGCAGGTTACAGTCCGTAGGGTCACAAAAAGTCAGACACGACTGAAGTGACTGAGCACAAGTACAATGAGCTTAATAGCTTCGCAGGTGGCTCAGTGGTGAAGAATCTGCCTGCCATTGCAGGGGACGCAGCTTCGTTCCCTGGGTCAGGAAGAGTCCCTGGAAAGGGAAATGGCAAACCATTCCAGTATTCTTGCCTGAGAAATCTCATGGATGGAGAAGCCTGGCAGCTGCAGTCCATGGGATCGCAAAAGACTTCGACGTAATTTAGTGACTAAACAACTATAGGCTTAATAGTTTAAAATACAGTTCCAAATTTGGGGCTGCTATTTAGTTTTAGATAGCATTTGAAACACAAGCACCAAAAAATATTGAAAATCTGAGAGTATTCAGTATATGTTACAAGTGTAGAGAATCGTGTACAACTACACTGAAAAAAAATTCTATAGTATATATGTAAAAGTATAATATTGTATCACTTTAGAGAAAATCTGAATTTGGAGGTATCGTTCTGCTTGTAAACTCAGGGACAGATTAGCTAGTATCTCCTTGAGTTTTTATTCTCCCATAAAAGCTGTGAAAATCATGGATTTCAGGGAGCTAGACTGCAGTGTTTGGTGTAAAAAAAAAAAGGCAGAATTCATCAAACTGAGATCAAATTGGCCTCTGTAACCGAGGACCCTGTCTTGATTAGCCCGGTGGTTTTGCAGTGCCACCAAAAAATTGGAAATAATTGTGCTGTACTCAGCATTCATTTCAGGATTGCAAAATTTCCAACAAAGTTGTCTCCAGGCTGGACATTTGGGTGGTAAACTAGAAATGTATTGAATCATTCCATGCTATGTTCTCTGGGGTTTTGCTTGACAAACATCACCTTCCAGATGGAAAACCCTCCTTGTGAAACTTCTGGTAAGTGGATCTGTGTTTTCAAAGAGCAATTCTGTGGATGGATCTAGAGACTGTCATATAGAGTGAAGAAAGTCAGAAAGAGAAAACCAAGTATCATATATTAACCCACATACATAGAATCTAGAAAAATAATATAGGTGATCTTATTTGCAAAAGAGAAATAGAGATACAAATGTAGAGAACAAACATTGGACCTCAAGGAGAGGGGGGAAGAGGGTGGTGGGATGAATTGGGAGATTGAGATTGTTATACATACACTATTGATACTATGTGTAAGATATATTACTAGTGAGAATGAGAACCCTACTCAGTGCTCTGAGGTGACCTAAATGGGAAGGAAATCAAAGTAAGAGGGGAGATATATATATATATGTGTGTGTGTGTGTGTATGTGTGTGTGTGTGTGTGTATGCAACTATACTACAATAAAATTAATTTAAAAAGAAATATAAAAGATAAAAATAAATACAGGTGTAAAACAAAGAGCAGTTCTGGACATTCAATTTTGTTTTAAAATATGCCAATAGAAAAAAAAAAAAAACCTTAAACAATGATATGCAATTTTCAGAAAGCAGACACAGTTTCAGTGGTTCATGTACCATTCAAATTTTAGTCACTTTGCAACTGAAGTTGAATAAATGTCATTGCATACAGAGGAAAAATGTAAATCTTACCATTTCATGAGATCCAAGAGAAGAAAGCTTTTCTGGCTGCACTTTGTTAATTGTTAGATAATGATTCTATGTAGCCTAAAAACAGAACTCCTTTCAGAATTTCCCACTCATTCACTCGAGCCTTCTTTCCGATAACTACATTAAATTAGCTAAATATCCATAGAAAAATCCAACGAAAATCTGACTCTGTTTAGAGTTTGCTCTGTTTTCTTATAAATGCTCAGCTGGGTCTCTTTGGAGCCATCTTCCCTTAAGTTCACAGAGCAGATTAGGTGGTCTGGGGACCAGCAGTAGTAACATCAACTCTTCAGGATCCTGGGCCACCCCCTGGTTTTCTGAGTTAGAATCTGTTCTCACAGAATCCCTAAAGAAGTTTGAGAAGTGCTACTCTTCAGTACTTAACTAGCCCCAGAAAGTAGCCAGCTCATAACAGGGGCTTGCTAAGTGTGCTTTTCGGTTGGCTGCTTGAAGAAACAATTTCACAGGAAGCTGATCATTAAGAGAGCTTGAGAAAAAAAAAAAAAAAAACAACCCAGCAACCTACTTCCATTAAAAATTCTAATTAGTGCTGAAAATTTAGTAATTTAAACTGTGGTCATCAAAGGAGGTGCAATGTTAATTTCCAAGGACAGTATTTAAAGGAATCTCATCCTGAATATAGCAGGAATTCTTTCATACCATCTGAGACTGAAAATCATCATTTTCTAGTGACTGGGAGGAGAGAAAGAAGGAAGGAACCCGTCCTTCTTCCTGGATGGGCTTACAGAGGCATGTTTAAATGGAACTTTCGCCTTTATAGTTGTATCGCTGTTACCATGCCACATTTTTAGCATGCTTTTTTCAGATAGGGATGGTGATAAATTCTGACCATAGATTATTTGATGAGGATCAGTGCAGTAAATAAAGATGAATATGTGGTAGTTGCCTGTAATTTGAAAATAAACTTCCTAAAACAGAGGATGAGATGGATAGATGGCATCACTGAGTCAATGGACATGAGTTTAAGCAAACTCCAGGAAATAATGAAGGACAGGGAAGACTGGTGTGCTGTAATTCATCGGATCACAAAGAATCAGACACAACTTAGTGACTGAACAACAACCACCACAACAAAGCTTCTTCTGTAGTGCACAAACCTGGAGTGGCTCTCCCTATGGGGAGAACCCCCGTATTTACCAGACAGGTCTCCTCCCTCTGGTACTTGCCTATATGCATGGTTACTAAGTTGCTCCAGTTGTGTTCAACTCTGTGATCCTATGAACTGTATCCTGCCAGACTCCTCTGTCCAGGGGATTCTCCAGGCAAGAATACTGGAGCAGGTTGCCAAGCCCTCCTCCAGAGGATTTTCCCCACCCAGGGATCGAACCCAGATCTCCTGCTTAGCAGGTGGATTCTTTCTCACTAGTGCCACACATAACCAAACTTGAATGCTGCCTGGCTGAGGAGCTTTGCTCCAACTGCACAGACACCTTGTAGACACTGTAGCTGAATCATTTATGTCTAAGTGATTTGGGGAGAAGAAAGGATACATTTTGATTTTGGGGTAGTCCTTGTTGGAGAAGAAGGATCCAGGAGTGCCCAGCAGGAGATGGGCTACTGGGCAGAAACTCTTGGTTTAGTTTATAAATTACTCGTAGGGATGGTCTGAGCCAGAGAGATTCCTGAATTGACACAAAGTTAATCGGATCCTTGTTGATATATCTCTTTTTGTTTTCCACCTAGGAGTTCCTCTGTTGGTGTCCACTTGAGTATTCAGCTTCACACCTGTTTTAACCAATGGCCTCTAAGGAGGGAGGGCTAGAAGTTAGGGGCTCTGAAAAAGGGGATCTTGCCCAATTTATTTCTCCCATGTGGCTGTAAATACTCAGTTTATGTAAAACTATAATAATTAAACACCAACATCTACAGGTTGCTGACAATGTCCGAGTTAAGCCATCAACTGCACCAATTGCACTTGGCTCCATCACTAAGTAACCCCATCACAGAGGTAGTAGGTTTACTTCCCATTTTCTAGGAAACAGAGCTGCAGAGGTTAAGAAACATGCCCAGACCATACAATTTGTCAGGAACAGAACTGAGATTTGAGCTCCAACCTGACACAGCATCCAGCATAGATAACTTTTGCTGTATTCCGTGGAACTGACTCTCCCACTCTCTCCAATTGCCCCTGGCTGTCTGGGAACATTTATTCAATACAGTTAAATAAACAGCAAACATCTATGTTACTGTTTTGATGACACTGAACTTGCTATATGTAGTCATAACTTTCACAGGGTTTTGTCCACTTTCCTTGGTTGAGCTAAACAGAATTCAAAGCAATTCAAAGGAACATTGGCTACAGTGCACGATTTACGACTTTGCCCAGGTTTCTTAGTTTACAAATTGGAAGCAGCCCTGTACTCTCTCAGAAACCCTTTCAATGTTTGAAAAGAGGTATATATAAAATGCCATTACTTCTAGCCCTTTAAGTTGTCTAATCACAAGTGAAAATAACCAGGGTGAGCTTTTAGATAGAACAGCCCTTTTAGGCCTAGGATAAGACACTTTGGAGCACAAATTAACCCTGTTGATGCTTAGTGCTCCCAAAGTCTCTTGGGAATTGGTTGTCTTAAATTGTAGAATAATAGTGCCAGTTTCTTGAATTTCCATCTATATTTCTGGAAACTAATTTAACTGAAATAAGAACATTTTCATGTGTTTTCCAAGCAGGTGAAAGTTGAATGTTAACTACTTAAATGACTTTCACATTTATATTTGTTTTAAAATCATTTTTAATAATTTAAATACTTTTAAAATAATTTTTTTAAATAATGAAAAATTATTTTTTCATTAACATTTTTTCTTATATATCCTTTATTTGATCAAAATGTTTCAGGCTAGTGATGCAAAGTACTTTAAAGCTAATGGTACAAACATTGGATCAGAGTTATTAAATTTCTTTCCTTTTCATTGGCATAGGCTGTATGATTTAAAGAAAAAAAAATCCATGACAGTAGTAAAATAAAAAATGTCCTGTGAGCCTGAACTTTATGAATGCCTATGGAAAATTTTCAGAAAAGGCAATCTTCTCCTTTAACTGTGAGAATATAGCTCCTAGTTTATGTGGAATTTAAGAATCAGCTTGCCTGAAAGACTTGCGGAAAAATTTCCAATCTCCTATGCTGCAGGGCCACTTGAACTATAAGGACTAGTATTCATTTGCAAAACAGCCTTGGAATGATCTAAACTGATCTGGCCTAAGAGAGAACTAGCTTTTCAGGATAGCTTTTGTGATGTATTTCAATATTAAAACCATACTTTATCTGTTTATAAACATATATAAAAATATGTGTCCATTTAAAAAGTAAACTTCAGGTTTTATTTTGCCACAAGTTCTAAGACCACAGTCTGGGAGAGTAACTCAATTCTCTCCACTTACTCTGGTTTGTACATAATTTTCAGTTATCTAAACCGAAGGTTTAGTCCTGAGAAGACGCCCCCCATTACTATAGAGATGTATCTTGGATGTTTACTAATCTTTAAATTCACTCTGCACTTTAATTGGATTCTTTTTTGGAAACCTGCTTTAAATATTATGAACATCTAAATATCTTGTCAGGGGGTAAACACTGCTTTTGTAACCAGAGGATCAGTGGACTTGATTCCTAATTGTGCTTCCTTACAGAAAGAGGTTGGCATGTTTTAATACATGGAAGGTACTTAATATCTGTTTTGATGGGTGGAATAGAACCTTTTATATTCTCACAAAGGGACGTTCAACAGCTCAGTTAATCTAGGGTTTGTTCTACAGTCCTGAATCTACAAACTCTGCCAATTTTGAATATCATAAGTAAATAAAAGACCGAAGACATTCTAACTCTCAAACAGTCTGAAGCCAAGAAAAAGAACAAAGAGAAAGGGAGCCAAATGCAAACATAATTACACACCAGTGTTCTCTGTGTACACAGTTATATACCCAGGGCTCCCTGTGTACTTAACGATATACCCAATGTTCTTTGTGTTCATAATGACATATCCAGTTTTTTCTGTGTACACAGTTGTACACCCAGAGTTCTTTGTGTTTTGTGTTTGGAGTGAAATGGCTGTACAACCCACTAAGGGAAGCTTTGCAGTTCCAAGTTCATCTTTGGCACCATTTATTATTTCTATTCCTTTAGCCTACCATTTTCAGCTTAGCTGGGAGAGAGAAGTGAGTTTCTGAACAACTTAATTTTATGCTATATTTCTCATCTACCAATCAGAAACTGACAGCCATGACAAGAATGTCTTCACCTATCTACGTTTTTATTCATGTCTTTTAAGAATAGCTCTGCCACGCTCAAACAGTCTCAGCAGCAGTGAGACTCACAAAATACACACCTCTCTCTCTCTCTCCCCTTTTATTCAACCACTAGATAATTGAGATAAAAACATTTGAAATTGGAAATGGATGAAAAGAGACAACATATTTTATACTCTGGATTTATATAAATAAAACATTTTATGCTCAACATTCATGAACATAGGTATTCAATTTACACATGTGTCTTCTTTAAGGTTCATCTTTATTACCTGCAATACTAATATCCCTGGACTTCACAGTCTCTTGAGAAGTTAACTATATAAACACGATAATATTGCAAGACTCTGAAAAAAAAAATATTGCTAGACTCTGTAGCAGGTCAAATTTAAACTGGTTAAAAATGGGGTATTGACATGTGTCAATTTCCTCTTCCTGCTGCTGCTGCTAAGTCGCTTCAGTCGTGTCTGACTGTGCGACCCCATAGATGGCAGCCCACCAGGCTTCCCCGTCCCTGGGATTCTCCAGGCAAGAACACTGGAGTGGGTTGCCATTTCCTTCTCCAATGCATGAAAGTGAAAAGTGAAGTCGCTCAGTCATGTCCGACTCTATCGACCGTATGGACTGTAGCCTACCAGGCTCCTCCGTCCATGGGATTTTCCAGGCAAAAGTACTGGAGTGGGGTGCCATTGCCTTCTCCATTCCTCTTCCTACCAAAACCCAAATAAAATTACAGCAAAGAATTTTTTTTTAATCTATTAACCCTTAAAGTCAATAGGGAGATGTCTAGCAAGCAACACCTTTACACTAATTTTGGACAAAGCTGGAGGAGTGATGTGTGACTTAGCAAAGCAGGAGAGATTACAAAAATTAAAATCTGAGTCTTCAGAGGTCACTTTTTTCCACAGACACTCTGAAAGAGTCACCATTTTGAGACACATGAAGAGTAAACTTCTTGTCTCCCCCTAGACCTAAAACCCCTCTCCCATTGACAGAAACCCTGGAAAATCCAACCCCAGTGAAAGCATGTATGTAGTTAAGCAAACAAACTCTCAACATAGATATTTGGCATTCCCCTCAAGGAGAAGGTTGATGACCTGCTTGGCTCCTCTTCCTTATTCCCTCCCTCTCTCACTCTCTTTCTTTCTTCCCACAGTATCTGCTGCTGCTGCTAAGTCACTTTAGTCGCGTCTGACTCTTAGCGATCCCATGGACTGCAGCCTACCAGGCTCCTCTGTCCATGGGATTTTCCAGGCAAGAGTGCTGGAGTGGGTTGCCATTGCCTTCTCTGATAGTATCTAATAAAATGCTTCCAAATATTTGCATAAATGTAGAATTAAAAACTGGAATTGAATTTTAGAAAGCTTCATTTACAAAGGCTGTGTACATGGATCCAGGGAGACAATTTTTAGACTACTGTCCACTCTGTATACTACTTGAACTTCCTTAAAATTTTTCTAAGTCAGGTTCATTTTTCAGTTCAGAGAACAGTAAACTGTTCAGAAAGTGGTTTGTTATCAGAAGGTGAGGCCCAAACTGGGATAGGCTTTTTGTTCTTATTATTTCCCCCCTGAGTTTCATTCATTATTCCTCATTTTGTATGTTCTATTACAACTTTTCTTACATCTGTTTTTACACTGCGTTATTCAGTCATAGGATACTTTTCCCACAAAGAGTAAGAGCTCTGTTACTGTCAGGCCTGTGATGCCAGCATGTGATTCTGAGGGTCTGCTATTACTTCTGGCACCCACCTTCCTACATCTGGATCACATCACGTCCTGTGTTAGGCCAGTGATGTCTGGAAAACTCAAAAAACAAACAAACAAAAAAAGAATTTTTTCCTTTTCTGTGTTTTCAACAAGCCACTGTTTGTTGAAATTGTTCAACAAACAATTCAGGGCTGAATTGTTCCTGAGTATCTATGTCTCACTCTCCACCTTTCCTGGCTTGAATCAAGGGTCAGTCCTTCAGGATTCCTGCCTCCCCCATGAGTTCAGTTGTGCCGAAGTAACCTAAAGTATCTTGTGCCTTAAGTTTAAGTCCAGAAATGACTGTTGTTCCTGCTTTCTGGTCATTATGACTTAGACAGATGCAGCAAAATGTCTTTATAAAGATGATTTATGTATCTCAGGTTATGTTCTCCAATTACATGATGTTTTGAATTCAAGATGTCCATCAGTATTATCATTTAAGCTTACTGGAAATGTTAACTATATATTTTGTTCAATTAATTGTTATTTTTATTATAATTACAATGTGTTTGTCTTCTTCCAAATGTATTTAAGATAAATCTGTTGTTGTTGTTCAGTGGCTAAGTCCTGTCCAACTCTTTGGGACCCCCATGGACTGCAACATGCCAAGTTTCCCTGTCCTTCACTATCTTCTAGAGTTTGCTCAAACTCATGTCCATTGAGTTGGTGATGCTATCTAACCATCTCATCCTCTGCCACCCCCTTCCCCTTTTGCCTGCCAGGCAATATATTTATTGAAATAATTAAAATTAAGTATAAGAAAAACAGGACAATTAGGAACAAAAATAGATTGATGTATTAATAATTTGAGGGGAGCAGAGAGGAAATATACAACTAGGTGCTTGAGATGGTCTGATTAACACAGCTCATGACTGAATTCAACTTTCAGTTTCCCGGCTGCTAAGTGAAAGAGAAAACATGTCATCTCGCATAGATTCTTTTTCCTGACAGATGACTGCATGCATATAAGTCTGCAGAAACATTTTTCCTTAACTTAAACACAAACAGAAAATTTCTCTCTAGCTTTATAGAAAGATTTTTGAATGAGACAGTAAATGATGGTTTTTTTAACTAAAATTTAATAAAATTTTATGAAGAATCCTCTTCATTGACAGTTTAAATAGTTAGCATTACTTATTTGTTCCATGCTTGCATCTGGATAATAAAAATAACTCAGAGGAATAACATGGGGGGTGATTTCCTTCCTCTTAACCAGACTTTTTGGTTTCCTGCTCAGGGGGCCACACAAGGGGAACCAGAATTAAATCTGTTAGGTGATACAAATGAGATAAGTCACCAAAGATTGGGGTTTCCCACCTCCCCAGTGTGGGTTCAGCCACAGTCATGGGCAGTAGAGTGGAAGAGGAGCTAAGGATGAGCAAAGCCAGTGCCCTCATCCACAGATGGAAACACTGAGGCCAAGAATGATGGGAGCCAGTTGGCTCAGGGGGCTGGATGTGTCACTCCAGCATCTGGACAAGCTCTCTCCCCTCCCAACTCATAGTAGAGGATCATGTGCCCTTCATTCGCCATCCTCACCTTTCTCTTTCAACCCCTAAGACACAAGCTCAGAAACTGGAATGAAGCTCTGTATGGTCAATGAATGGGGCTTCTCCAATGGCTCAGCAGTAAAGAATCCACCTGCACTGCAGGAACTGGAAGAGGCACTGCTTCGATCCCTGGGTGGAAAAGATCCCCTGGAGAAGGAAATGGCAATCGACTCCAATATTCTTTCCTAGAGAAATCCCATGGACAGACAGAGGAGCCTGGCAGGCTAGTCTGTAGGGTCACAAAGAGTGGGATATGACTGAAGCAACTTAGCACCTGTCAATAGTCAGTGAAATAGTCAATGAAATCCAAAGTGTGCAATTTGCTTCAAGTTAACATGATGTGTGTCTTTTATAATCTTCTCATATTCAAAGTTCATGAACTATGGAACAGTCTCAATGTAATATCTTTTCAATAAAGATGACTTTTATAGCATATAACTAAATTTATTTACATCGCTATGCTGTTTCTTCTAATTTATCCAGCTTCAATTTATCAAAGAAGTGATTGAGAAATTTCAGAATGAGGTTCAAAGGATTCTTTGTTTGTATTTTCCCCTTTTCCTTCTTCTCATCCTTACCTCCTGCCCAATTCCAGGGCACATTTCCTATAAAGCCTGTTCTCTATAGATGAAACCTGTAAAAATATATCATTACCTCACTGCATTTATTAAACAATTAGAAATTAGCAAGTTCTGACATTAAGATTTATTCTTGATTTTTGGTACATTCTATCTGCTTGGAGTATAGCAATTCTTGCTCCTCATGAGAAAGCATGGGAGGGCTATTATTTAGATAAAAATATGACACTGAGCAGCTGTCCCCCGAAAGCCCCCAAAATAGAGACAGCTCTGTTTGCTGACATTTCTTTCTTCTTCTCTGCCTTGCTCCTTGGCTCGCCAAGGCACAGATGCAAGGGTTGGTTATTTAAGCCACAATCCGGAGGGATTATTAAAATTCTCTTGAGCCAAATTTTCCAAAACACGAATGGGTTTCATAAATGTATATTAATCTGTTTAGCTTCAGATAATGAAAACACAGAACTCTGGTAGGAATCAAGTGGCTGGTGAAGCCCAAGCCCCGCCCCCAGGAATGTAACCAAAGCCGCTGAGGTGCTGGAATGTGGCCTTGGCGCTTCATGGGAGGTATTCTGAATGCAGAAGAACAGATCCAAATCCAGGACCTTGTAATTTGGGAAAGGCAGTTAAGTTCTGGTCTCTGTGTATCCTAAAGGACAAAAGAGAAACACCCTGGGTCATGCCTGAACTTGCGGACCAAGCCTTCCCTGAGACAATTTGAAGGTAAATGCCTTAGCCAGCGGTTGCTGAAGCGCAGTGAGCAGTGAGGCATTTGTGTCCTTGGTACCTGACCCCCTGTCTTGGTTAGCAACCTGCTGGGCCCCTGGTGACCACCACATGCATCAGGACAGGGCTGGCCCTTGGTTCCTGAGCACAGACCTAGAGTCTATTCCAGTGGGCTCTGTGCAGAGTCAGCCTAGGCTCTGACCCTGAGAGTAGGTCAAGCTGGGGCTATGTCATGGCTCACTTACTGATGTCAAACATATGTGTGTTTCTGTGTTTGAGGAGGAAAGTTTTGCACTGCTCTTATGAAGATGGTGCCAATAAAGACTTTTCTTTTGGATTGCCACCATATTGGAGTATCAAATCCAATGGAGTGACAAATGACTCTTCTAAGATCCTCTGGAGAAGGAAATGGCAACATACTCCAGTACTGCCTGGGAAATCCCATGGACAGAGGAGCCTATTGGGCTCCTTGGGGTCGAGAAAGAGTTGGACATGACTCAGCAACTAAACAGCAACAACAAACAACAGCCCCAGTGAGTATTAACAATTCATTTAGAGAACTTACTTTGTGTTGCCTAAAGTGTCTGGGAGGGCAAATGGTAGAGTGAAAAGTCTGCTTATTGGGGAATCCTAACCAAGCCAGGCTTCAGCAATACGTGAACCGTGAACTTCCAGATGTTCAAGCTGGTTTTAGAAAAGGCAGAGGAACCAGAGATCAAATTGCCAACATCGAAAAAGCAAGAGAGTTCCAGAAAAACATCTATTTCTGCCTTATTGACTATGCCAAACCTTTGACTGTGTGGATCACAATAAACTGTGGAAAATTCTGAAAGAGATGGGAATACCAGACCACCTGACCTGCCTCTTGAGAAACCTATATGCAGGTCAGGAAGCAACAGTTAGAACTGGACATGGAACAACAGACTGGTTCCAAATAGGAAAAGGAGTTTGTCAAGGCTGTATATTGTCACCCTGTTTATTTAACTTCTATGCAGAGTACATCATGAGAAACGCTGGGCTGGAAGAAGCACAAGCTGGAATCAAGATTGCCAGGAGAAATATCAATAACCTCAGATATGCAGATGACATCACCCTTATGGCAGAAAGTGAAGAGGAACTCAAAAGCCTCTTGATGAAAGTGAAAGTGGAGAGTGAAAAAGTTGGCTTAAAGCTCAACATTCAGAAAACTAAGATCATGGCATCTGGTCCCATCACTTCATGGAAAATAGGTGGGGAAACAGTGGAAACAGTGTCCGACTTTATTTTTGGGGGCTCCAAAATCACTGCAGATGGTGACTGCAGCCATGAAATTAAAAGATGCTTACTCCTTGGAAGGTAAGTTATGACCAACCTGGATAGCATATTGAAAAGCAGAGACATTACTTTGCCAACAAAGGTCCGTCTAGTCAAGGCTCTGGTTTTTCCAGTGGTCATGTATGGATGTGAGAGTTGGACTTTGAAGAAAGCTGAGCACTGAAGAATTGATGCTTTTGAACTGTGGTGTTGGAGAAGACTCTTGAGAGTCCCTTGGACTGCAAGGAGATCCAACCAGTCCATTCTGAAGGAGATCAGTCCTGGGTGTTCATTGGTAGGACTGATGCTGAAGCTGAAACTCCAATACTTAGGCCACCTCATGCGAAGAGTTGACTCATTAGAAAAGACTCTGATGCTGGGAGAGATTGGGGGCAAGAGGAAAAGGGGATGACAGAGGATGAGATGGCTGGATGGCATCACTGACTTGATGGACGTGAGTCTGAGTGAACTCTGGGAGTTGGTGATGGACAGGGAGGCCTGGCATGCTGCGATTCATGGGGTGGCAAAGAGTTGGACACGACTGAGTGACTGCACTGAACTGAACTGAATGGTTGTGTGTAGACTTGACCTCAGCCCAGCTGGCTGGTGATCTTTAGCAACTGACTCAATCTCTAAGAGCCTATTAAACAGAGAAAGTAACTATCTGTCCTACAAATTTCATAGGACTCTCCTTTCAAAGTAAACAGATAACCAGATAGAAATGGATTGAAAATATTAAAGCTATAGGAATTTAAAGAATAGATTATCCATTAAACACAATGGAATTATCCGGATATTTCAAAAATACACAAAAATAGAATTTTGGTAGGTTAAACTAATTTATAACAAGATAGATATAAATGGGAAAATGTTATAGTAGGTCTATGATTTAGACCCATAAGAATATTTAAAAATACATTTATTTTTGTTGATTTGGAACACAAAATGATGTACTTGTCAGTAAAATACCTAATTCTTTTTTTTTTTTTTTTTTTTATTCTTCCAATTTTATTTTATTTTTAAACTTTACATAATTGTATTAGTTTTGCCAAATATCAAAATGAATCCGCCACAGGTATACATGTGTTCCCCATCCCGAACCCTCCTCCCTCCTCCCTCCCCATACCATCCCTCTGGGCCGTCCCAGTGCACCAGCCCCAAGCATCCAGCATCATGCATCGAACCTGAACTGGCAACTCGTTTCCTACATGATATTTTACATGTTTCATTGCCATTCTCCCACATCTTCCCACCCTCTCCCTCTCCCACAGAGTCCATAAGACTGTTCTATACATCAGTGTCTCTTTTGCTGTCTCGTACACAGGGTTATTGTTACCATCTTTCTAAATTCCATATATATGCGTTAGTATACTGTATTTATGTTTTTCCTTCTGGCTTACTTCACTCTGTATAATAGGCTCCAGTTTCATCCACCTCATTAGAACTGATTCAAATGTATTCTTTTTAATGGCTGAGTAATACTCCATTGTGTATATGTACCACAGCTTTCTTATCCATTCATCTGCTGATGGACATCTAGGTTGCTTCCACGTCTTGGCTATTATAAACAGTGCTGCGATGAACATTGGGGTACACGTGTCTCTTTCCCTTCTGGTTTCCTCAGTGTGTATGCCCAGCAGTGGGATTGCTGGATCATAAGGCAGTTCTATTTCCAGTTTTTTAAGGAATCTCCACACTGTTCTCCAGAGTGGCTGTACTAGTTTGCATTCCCACCAACAGTGTAAGAGGGTTCCCTTTTCTCCACACCCTCTCCAGCATTGATTATTTGTAGACTTTTGGATCGCAGCCATTCTGACTGGTGTGAAATGGTACCTCATAGTGGTTTTGATTTGCATTTCTCTGATAATGAGTGATGTTGAACATCTTTTCATGTGTTTGTTAGCCATCTGTATGTCTTTTTTGGAGAAATGTCTATTTAGTTCTTTGGCCCATTTTTTGATTGGGTCGTTTATTTTTCTGGAGTTGAGCTGTAGGAGTTGCTTGTATATTTTTGAGATTAGTTGTTTGTCGGTTGCTTCATTTGCTATTATTTTCTCCCATTCTGAAGGCTGTCTTTTCACCTTGCTAATAGTTTCCTTTGATGTGCAGAAGCTTTTAAGGTTAATTAGGTCCCATTTGTTTATTTTTGCTTTTATTTCCAATATTCTGGGAGGTGGGTCATAGAGGATCCTGCTGTGATGTATGTCGGAGAGTGTTTTGCCTATGTTCTCCTCTAGGAGTTTTATAGTTTCTGGTCTTACGTTTAGATCTTTAATCCATTTTGAGTTTATTTTTGTGTATGGTGTTAGAAAGTGGTCCAGTTTCATTCTTTTACAAGTGGTTGACCAGATTTCCCAGCACCACTTGTTAAAGAGATTGTCTTTAATCCATTGTATATTCTTGCCTCCTTTGTCGAAGATAAGGTGTCCATATGTGCGTGGATTTATCTCTGGGCTTTCTATTTTATTCCATTGATCAATATTTCTGTCTTTGTGCCAGTACCATACTGTCTTGATAACTGTGGCTTTGTAGTAGAGCCTGAAGTCAGGTAAGTTGATTCCTCCAGTTCCATTCTTCTTTCTCAAGATCGCTTTGGCTATTCGAGGTTTTTTGTATTTCCATACAAATTGTGAAATTATTTGTTCTAGCTCTGTGAAGAATACTGTTGGTAGCTTGATAGGGATTGCGTTGAATCTATAAATTGCTTTGGGTAGTATACTCATTTTCACTATATTGATTCTTCCAATCCATGAACATGGTATATTTCTCCATCTATTAGTGTCCTCTTTGATTTCTTTCACCAGTGTTTTATAGTTTTCTATATATAGGTCTTTAGTTTCTTTAGGTAGATATATTCCTAAGTATTTTATTCTTTCCGTTGCAATGGTGAATGGAATTGTTTCCTTAATTTCTCTTTCTGTTTTCTCATTATTAGTGTATAGGAATGCAAGGGATTTCTGTGTGTTGATTTTATATCCTGCAACTTTGCTGTAGTCATTGATTATTTCTAGTAATTTTCTGGTGGACTCTTTAGGGTTTTCTATGTAGAGGATCATGTCATCTGCAAATAGTGAGAGTTTTACTTCTTCTTTTCCAATTTGGATTCCTTTTATTTCTTTTTCTGCTCTGATTCCTGTGGCCAAAACTTCCAAAACTATGTTGAATAGTAATGGTGAAAGTGGGCACCCTTGTCTTGTTCCTGACTTTAGAGGAAATGCTTTCAATTTTTCACCATTGAGGATAATGTTTGCAGTGGGTTTGTCATATATAGCTTTTATTATGTTGAGGTATGTTCCTTCTATTCCTGCTTTCTGGAGAGTTTTTATCATAAATGGATGTTGAATTTTGTCAAAGGCTTTCTCTGCATCTATTGAGATAATCATATGGTTTTTATTTTTCAATTTGTTAATGTGGTGTATTACATTGATTGATTTGCGGATATTGAAGAATCCTTGCATCCCTGGGATAAAGCCCACTTGATCATGGTGTATGATCTTTTTAATGTGTTGTTGGATTCTGATTGCTAGAATTTTGTTAAGGATTTTTGCATCTATGTTCATCAGTGATATTGGCCTGTAGTTTTCTTTTTTTGTGGGATCTTTGTCAGGTTTTGGTATTAGGGTGATGGTGGCCTCATAGAATGAGTTTGGAAGTTTACCTTCCTCAGCAATTTTCTGGAAGAGTTTGAGCAGGATAGGTGTTAGCTCTTCTCTAAATTTTTGGTAGAATTCAGCTGTGAAGCCGTCTGGACCGGGGCTTTTGTTTGCTGGAAGATTTTTGATTACAGTTTCAATTTCCGTGCTTGTGATGGGTCTGTTAAGATTTTCTATTTCTTCCTGGTCCAGTTTTGGAAAGTTGTACTTTTCTAAGAATTTGTCCATTTCTTCCACGTTGTCCATTTTATTGGCATATAATTGTTGATAGTAGTCTCTTATGATCCTTTGTATTTCTGTGTTGTCTGTTGTGATCTCTCCATTTTCGTTTCTAATTTTGTTGATTTGATTTTTCTCCCTTTGTTTCTTGATGAGTCTGGCTAATGGTTTGTCAATTTTATTTATCCTTTCAAAGAACCAGCTTTTGGTTTTGTTGATTTTTGCTATGGTCTCTTTTGTTTCTTTTGCATTTATTTCTGCTCTAATTTTTAAGATTTCTTTCCTTCTACTAACCCTGGGGTTCTTCATTTCTTCCTTTTCTAGTTGCTTTAGGTGTAGAGTTAGGTTATTTATTTGACTTTTTTCTTGTTTCTTGAGGTGTGCCTGTATTGCTATGAACTTTCCCCTTAGGACTGCTTTTACCGTGTCCCACAGGTTTTGGGTTGTTGTGTTTTCATTTTCATTCGTTTCTATGCAAATTTTGATTTCTTTTTTGATTTCTTCTGTGATTTGTTGGTTATTCAGCAGCGTGTTGTTCAGCCTCCATATGTTGGAATTTTTAATAGTTTTTCTCCTGTAATTGAGATCTAATCTTACTGCATTGTGGTCAGAAAAAATGCTTGGAATGATTTCTATTTTTTTGAATTTACCAAGGCTAGCTTTATGGCCCAGGATGTGATCTATCCTGGAGAAGGTTCCATGTGCGCTTGAGAAAAAGGTGAAATTCATTGTTTTGGGATGAAATGACCTATAGATATCAATTAGGTCTAACTGGTCTATTGTATCGTTTAAAGTTTGTGTTTCCTTGTTAATTTTCTGTTTAGTTGATCTATCCATAGGTGTAAGTGGGGTATTAAAGTCTCCCACTATTATTGTGTTATTGTTAATTTCTCCTTTCATACTTGTTAACATTTGTCTTACGTACTGTGGTGCTCCCGTGTTGGGTGCATATATGTTTATAATTGTTATATCTTCTTCTTGGATTGATCCTTTGATCATTATGTAGTGACCTTCTTTGTCTCTTTTCACCGCCTTTGTTTTAAAGTCTATTTTATCTGATATGAGTATTGCTACTCCTGCTTTCTTTTGGTCCCTATTTGCATGAAAAATCTTTTTCCAGCCCTTCACTTTCAGTCTGTATGTGTCCCCTGTTTTGAGGTGGGTCTCTTGTAGACAACATATGTAGGGGTCTTGTTTTTGTATCCATTCAGCCAGTCTTTGTCTTTTGGTTGGGGCATTCAACCCATTTACATTTAAGGTAATTACTGATAAGTATGTTCCCGTTGCCATTTACTTTATTGTTTTGGGTTCGAGTTTATACACCGTTTTTGTGTTTCCTGTCTAGAGAATATCCTTTAGTATTTGTTGGAGAGCTGGTTTGGTGGTGCAGAATTCTCTCAGCTTTTGCTTGTCTGAAAAGCTTTTGATTTCTCCTTCATACTTGAATGAGATCCTTGCTGGGTACAATAATCTGGGCTGTAAGTTATTTTCTTTCATCATTTTAAGTATGTCTTGCCATTCCCTCCTGGCTTGAAGAGTTTCTATTGAAAGATCAGCTGTTATCCTTATGGGAATTCCCTTGTGTGTTATTTGTTGTTTTTCCCTTGCTGCTTTTAATATTTGTTCTTTGTGTTTGATCTTTGTTAATTTGATTAATATGTGTCTTGGGGTGTTTCTCCTTGGGTTTATCCTGTTTGGGACTCTCTGGGTTTCTTGGACTTGGGTGATTATTTCCTTCCCCATTTTAGGGAAGTTTTCCACTATTATCTCCTCAAGTATTTTCTCATGGTCTTTCTTTTTGTCTTCTTCTTCTGGAACCCCTATGATTCGAATGTTGTAGCGTTTAATATTGTCCTGGAGGTCTCTGAGATTGTCCTCATTTCTTTTAATTCGTTTTTCTTTTATCCTCTCTGATTCATTTATTTCTACCATTCTATCTTCTAATTCACTAATCCTGTTTTCTGCCTCTGTTATTCTACTATTTGTTGCCTCCAGAGTGTTTTTAATTTCACTTATTGCATTATTCATTATATATTGACTCTTTTTTATTTCTTCTAGGTCCTTGTTAAACCTTTCTTGCATCTTCTCAATCCTTGTCTCCAGGCTATTTATCTGTGATTCCATTTTAGTTTCAAGATTTTGGATCAATTTCACTATCATTATTCGGAAATCTTTATCAGGTAGATTCCCTATCTCTTCCTCTTTTGTTTGGTTTGGTGGGCATTTATCCTGTTCCTTTATCTGCTGAGTATTCCTCTGTCTCTTCATCTTGTTTAAATTGCTGAGTTTGGGGTGTCCTTTCTGTATTCTGGCAGTTTGTGGAGTTCTCTTTATTATGGCGTTTCCTCACTGTGTGTGGGTTTGTACAGGTGGCTTGTCAAGGTTTCCTGGTTAGGGAAGCTTGTGTCGGTGTTCTGGTGGGTGGAGCTGTATTTCTTCTCTCTGGAGTGCAATGAAATGTCCAGTAATGAGTTATGGGATGTCTATAGTTTTGGGGTGACTTTGGGCAGCCTGTATCTTGAAGCTCAGGACTGTGTTCCTTTGTTGCTGGAGAATTTGCTTGGTATGTCTTGCCCTGGAACTTATTGGCCCTTGTGTGGTGCTTGGTTTCAGTGTCGGTATGGAGGCATTTGATGAGCTCCTGTCAATGAATGTTCCTTGGAGTCAGGAGTTCCCTGGAGTCAGGGTTTGGACTTAAGTCTCCTGCTTCCGATTGTCGGTCTTATTTTTACAGTAGTTTCAAAACTTCTCCTTCTATACAGCACCATTGATAAAACATCTACATTAAAGATGAGAAGTTTCTCTACAGTGAGGGTCACTCAGAGAGGTTCACAGGGTTACATGGAGAAGAGAAGAGGGAGGAGGGAGTTAGAGGTGACCCAAATGAGATGAGGTGAATCAATAGTGGAGAGAGTGGGCTAGCCAGTAGTCACTTCCTTATGTGCACTCCACAACTGGACCACTCAGAGATGTTCACGGGGTTATACAGAGAAGAGAAGAAGGAGGAAGGTAACAGAGGTGGCCAGAAGGATAAAAGGGGGGAATGAAAAGGAGGGAGACAGATCCAGCCAGTAATCAGTTCCCTAAGTGTTCTCCACCGTCTGGAACACACAGAAATTCACAGAGTTGGGTAGAGTAGAGAGGGGTTAGGGAGGGGACACAGGCGACCTGGTGGAGAAAAAGGAGGGTCCAAAGGGAGAGAGAGCAGTCAAGCCAGTAATCTCACTCCCTAGTGAAAAATGGGTCCTGAAGATTGGGTCCTTAAAGGTACAAAATTGGTAACAAATACATAAAAGCAAAAATTAAAAATCTAGAGTAGAGTTTGGAATTTCAAAAATACGATGTTAAAGAAAAGAAGAAGGAAAAGAAAGAGAGAAAGAACGAACAAACACAAACAAACAAGGTCGCGAAAATTATAAAGAAAGTACAGGTACAAAATTGATAACTAATACCAGAGAGCGAAAATTAAAAATCTAGAGTAGAGTTTGGAATTTCAAAAATACGATGTTAAAGAAAAGAAGAAGGAAAAGAAAGAGAGAAGAAATGAACAAACAAAAACAAACAAGGTCACGAAAATTATAAAGAAAGTACAGGTACAAAATTGATAACTAATACCAGAAAGCAAAAATTAAAAATCTAGAGTAGAGTTTGGAATTTCAAAAATACAATGTTAAAAAAAAAAAAAAAAGAAGAAGAAAAATAAAGAGAGAAAACAAACAAACAAATATGAACAATGTCACAAAAATTATAAAGAAAATACAGGTACAAAATTGATATCAAATACCAAAAAGCATAAATTGAAAATCTAGAGTAAAGTTTGGAATTTCAGATATACAATGTTATATAAAAGAAGAAGAGAAAGAAACAGAGAAGAAGAAGAAAAAAAAAAAATCACAGAAATTATATAAAAAAGAACTATAGGTACAAAATTGATAACATATACCAAAAAGCAAAAATTAAAAATCTAGAGTAGAGTTTGGAATTTCAAAAATACACTGTTAAAGAAAAGAAGAAAAAAAAAAAAAACCAACAACAACAAAAAAAACAACAAGGTCAAAAAATTATAAAATATATATATATGAAGTTTGCTGAAGAAGAAAAAAATAAGGTCTTTTTTTTTTTTGCAAAGTAATAGGTTATAAAAGTGAAAATTAAAGGAACAATAGAGGACTTAAATTTTTTTTTTAATTAAAAAAAGAAAGAATGATCGTAAAAATAATAAAAATATAACTAGGACTTTTTTGTTTCTTTTTTTGTGGGTGTTGTGGGTTCAGTTCATTTTTGGCTAGTTCCTTGGTCAGATTTATATTTCTCAAGATCTATAGGCCCCTTCCTATGTAGTCCGTAGTAACCACAGGGTTTTGATCTATTGCCTGTAGCTTCCAAGGCGTTTCCCTCTGTTATATCTTCTTCTGTTTGCTAGTCTCTTCAGTATCTGGTTTCCGCCCTGACTCAAAGGGCACGGTGGAGGACAGTTTTTTTTTTTTTTTTTAGGCTTACTTGTTCAGTCGCGCAGTGGGGAGGGACGGAGGGAGGGTGCAAACAAATAACACTGGCGTGGGCTCACAGTGCCTCAGCCACCCTGGGTCTGCCCCCGCTCACGGCGCGTGTAGCCTCCCTGTCCACACTGCTCGGACTCTAGGTTGTTCCGCCGGGAACAATCCGAGGCTGGCCCTGGGCTGCATGCACCTCCCAGGTCCAAGCCGCTCAGGTTCAGGCACTCGGGTAGTCCTCAGAGGCGCAGACTCAGTTGGGCCTGCGTTTTGTACTCTTCCCAGGTCCGAGCGCCAATTTGCTCTTCCCAGGCGAGCGCCAATGCTGCGACTTATCGCCTCCCTGCCACTCGGTTATCTGGATGTAAAACCGGCGCACCTTCTCAGGCAGATGTTGACCGTCCAGACCCCCAAGAAGTTTTAGTTAGCAAAGAAGCCTGCTTACAATTTTATAGATAATGTCTCTCTGGGGCTGCGATTGCCCCCTTCCGGCTCTGGCTGCCTGTCACCGGAGGGGGAAGATCTGCAGCCGGCTATCTCTGTTCAGTCCTTTGTTCCGTGCGCGGGCCTGGCGGTCTTAGGTTAGGGCTGGCTTTTCGCGTGGTAGGTATCCCCCAGTCTGGTTTGCTAGCCCAAATTATTTCGCTCAGATAGCGCTCAGGGTATTCAGGCCAGATTCTTACTCTCAGCGATGCAGCCCACGCCGCGCCTCCCTGCCCAGCCCCGATTCGCTAATGGCGGATGCAGGCGTCTGCGCTGCTTCTCTGCTGGGGGAGTTACCGTAGTGCTCGCAATCTGCGAGTTTTAAATTGTTTATTTTTTCTCCCTGTTATGTTGCCCTCTGTGCTTCCAAAGCTCGGCACAGATTCGGCAGTGAGAAGGTTTCCTGATGTTTGGAAACTTCTCTCTTTTTAAGATTCCCTTCCCGGGACGGAACTCCGTCCCTCCCTCTTTTGTCTCTTTTTTTTTGTTTTTAATATTTTTTCCTACCTCCTTTCGAAGAGTTGGGTTGCTTTTCTGGGTGCCTGATGTCCTCTGCCGGCATTCAGAAGTTGTTTTGTGGAATTTACTCGACGTTTAAATGCTCTTTTGATGAATTTGTGGGGGAGAAAGTGTTCTCCCCGTCCTACTCCTCCGCCATCTTGGCTCCTCCCCCCAAAATACCTAATTCTTATATATTTTCCACAATTTGACCATGTGCAATTACTCGTAGATCTTACAAACTGATTTACACAGGAATTTCTGGTTTGCTACATCCTTGTTCTCCCCTTTGGTTTATATAAAACATCTGACCAGTGGATGATAAGATAGATAAATCTGAGGCTGGATATAAATCAGACTGATCTTCACCTAGGATAACCTCTAGCAGAGAAGCAACCTTTAACCTTCTGGATGATGGCTAGATCCAGTGCACTCCATTTTCCTGGAAATTAATCCAAAGTGATCTGTGCACATTCATTTCAGAGAGTTTCCACTAAGGCCATTTCTCAGTTGCTCGTGCTGGAATGAAATCAAACCTCTTTACTTTGGGGAATGTTCCATTGGTAAGGTTCAGAGAGGAAAGCTTCAGTTTTCAGACCTCACACCAAGTGATTACACAAATGAGACACGGGCATCCAGCCCTCCCACCCAGCCCTCCAAGGAGGCTGCTCAATTCTGTCACTTGGCTAAGTGTTGACTTCAGATCCTATGTGCAAACTGAAATGAGCCAAGTGTATCTTTGCTGATCCTTTCAGAGTTGCCACTACAGGTTTTTAATATTTAGGGTCAAATGTGTTTTTTCAAGTGTAACCTGTATGACTTGGGTCATTTTGTTAACATGATTAGTAGTGGAAGTGACAGACAGTCCTGGCAGTAAGGACAGGAAGAGGAGGCGCAACAGCCACTACTTACCAATTGCCAGACTTCGTGCCAGGAGCTGAACGTAATTACTGATAATCTCAGGAAAGTGTCACAGACTTATTTTATCATCCTCATCCTATTCCTGAGAAAACCATCAGCTGATATGAGCCTGTATTTCAATTGGCTCCAAATTCTAGACTACTCCTAATTCTTAAAATAGCTAATACAAGATTTCCCTGGTGGCACAGTGGATAAGAATCCACCTACCAATGCAGGGGACATGGGTTTGATACCTGGTCAGGGAAGTCTCCACATGCCTGAGGGCAACTAAGCCGGTGCACCACAATTGCTGAATCCATACTCTAGAGCCCAGTAGCCACAACTACTGAAGCCCGTGTGCCTGGAGTCTTGTGTTCCGAAGCAAGAAAAGTCATGGCAATGAGAAGCCCACACACCACAACTAGAGAAAGCCCGAGCAAAGCAAGGAAAACCTAGCACAGCCAAAAAATACAAAAATGTTTTTAAAAAGAGAGTCAAAAAATATATCTGGCTTTCCTGGATGGAGGCAGGTAATTCTAGAAGCTTGCGGAGACAAAGAAGGAT
This sequence comes from Bos javanicus, assembly GCF_032452875.1. Taxonomy (NCBI): domain Eukaryota; kingdom Metazoa; phylum Chordata; class Mammalia; order Artiodactyla; family Bovidae; genus Bos; species Bos javanicus. The sequence continues at coordinate 27,336,700 of NC_083880.1, forward strand.
CCTGTTCACATGGGCCTCTGCATCCTTCCCTGTCCTTGTGTGTGATCCAAGACTCTCTCAGGCCATGCTTGTGTGTGGTGTTAAATAAGAAACTGCACCCCAGTGTTCACTGTAGCACTATTCACAATACCCAGGACACGGAAACAACCTAAATGTCCAACAGACAAATGGAGAAAGATGGGGTACATATATACAATGGAATACTACTCAGCCATAAAATAATGAAATACTGCATCTGCAGCAACATGGATTGACCTAGAGGCAGTCATACATAGTGAAGTCAGAAAGAGAAAAAACAAATATCATATATAACACATATATGTGGAATTTAGAAAAACGGTACAGGTGGACCTATTTGTAAGTCAGGAATAGAGACACAGTCAGAGAGAATGAATGTGTGGACTCAGTGGGAAGGGGAGGGTGGGATAAGTTGGGCAATTAGGGTTGACATATATGCACTGCCATGTGTAAAATACATAGCTAGTGGGAAACTGCTATAAAGCACAGGGAGCTCAGCTTGGTGCTCTGTGATGACCCAGAGGTTTGGGATGGAGGTCCAAGAGGGAGAGGGTATAGGAATACATATAGCTGATTCACTTCATAGCAGAGCAGAAACTAACACAACATTGTAAAGCAATTATATTCCAATAAAAAAATTTTTAAAGAAACTAGTCTAGTGGCCAGTGATATCATGAGAAACGCTGGGCTGGAAGAAGCACAAGCTAGGATCAAGATTGCCGGGAGAAGTATCAATAACCTCAGACACGCAGATGCCACCACCCTTATGGCAGAAAGTGAAGAGGAACTCAAAAGCCTCTTGATGAAAGTGGAAGTGGAGACTGAAAATGTTGGCTTAAAGCTCAACATTCAGAAAACGAAGATCATGGCATCTGATCCCATCACTTCATGGCAAATAGATGGGGAAACAGTGGAAACAGTGTCAGACTTTATTTTGGGGGGCACCAAAATCACTGCAGATGGTGACTGCAGCCATAAAATTAAAAGACGCTTACTCCTTGGAAGGAAAGTTATGACCAACCTAGGGAGCATATTGAAAAGCAGAGACATTACTTTGCCAACAAAGGTCCATCTAGTCAAGGCTATGGTTTTTCCAATGGTCATGTATGGATGTGAGAGTTGGACTGTGAAGAAAGCTGAGAGCCAAAGAATTGATACTTTTGAACTGTGGTGTTGGAGAAGATTCTTGAGAGTTCCTTGGAGTTCAAGGAGATACAACCAGTCCATCCTAAAGGAGAACAGCCCTGGGATTTCTTTGGAAGGAATGATGCTAAAGCTGAAACTCCAGTACTTTGGCCACCTCCTGTGAAGAGTTGACTCATTGGAAAAGACTCTGATGCTGGGAGGGATTGGGGGCAGGAGAAGGGGACTCCAGAGGATGGGATGGCTGGATGGCATCATCGACTCGATGGACGTGAGTCTGAGTGAACTCCGGGAGTTTGTGATGGACAGGGAGGCCTGGCATGCTGCGATTCATGGGGTCCCAAAGAGTTGGACATGACTAAGCAACTGAACTGAACTGAACACTCCAGCAAGAACGTTAGAACGTGACAAGCGAAAGATGCAAAGTAAACCTGCCTTCCTCTTCCTGGAGGGGTCAGTAACCCTGCCTCTGTGGGCCTTTTCTCTGGGTTGTGTGTATCTTCCCCAGTGCTGTTCTGTAGTTGTGGAAACCTACTATGCTCCACAAGGGTCCCCCATATGGGAGACCCTAGGCACCAATGGACTTGAGATTAAAAAGATACTAAGGAAAAAAATGGGAGGAATGGGCACGCATGCTAATGAAGAACTGTAAGCAACCAAAAGGTGTTGTTTCTTTGATTCCCTCCTCATTTGGTGTTTCAATGGGAGGACCAGATAGCCCACCTGCAGTTAGACAATCCAGTGAGAACTTTTACTCACATCTTATCTTGTTTTAAGCGAGTCCTTTAACGAGGGTCAGATCTATGTATAAGTTGCCTGAGCCCAGCTGAAATTTCTTAGAATCTGAATTTCTACCCTGCTGCTGCTGCTGCTAAGTTGCTTCAGTGTCCGACTCTGTGCGACCCCAGAGACGGCAGCCCACCCGTCCCTGGGATTCTCCAGGCAAGAACACTGGAGTGGGTTGCCATTTCCTTCTCCAATGCATGAAAGTGAAAAGTGAAAGTGAAGTCGCTCAGTCGTGTCCGACTTTTAGCGACCCCACGGACTGCGGCCCAACAGGCTCCTCCGTCCAAGTAATTTTCCAGGCAGGAGTACTGGAGTGGGGTGCCATTGCCTTCTCCGGAATTTCTACCCAGAGGAATTTATTTCTTTTAGGGGAGCCTTGTCATTTCCTTTTTTGAAATCACATTCTGTGCAACATAAAACTTTATTTTTCTAAGAGTCTTATGAAAAATAAATTTAGCATTTCACTGTCTCCCAGATTTTTCCTTTCTCTCCCTTTCTGAATTCCTGTCAGTGCTTCATCTTGGTCTCAGTTTTGTTTCAATTTCCAAAATCAAGTTTTAACTCTTGTATGTCAAATGTCTCAAAGTGAACTGTAAATGCCTAAGATAATTTGTAATAACCATTCAGGAGCATTTGGAAAGGCTTACAAAAGGCAACTAGAAGTTCATTTGATGATGAATAGTAAAAATGATGCAATAGTCATTTACACTCAGGCATTTTGCTAGTGAACATCGCAAAAAGAAATGCCTAATTAAAAAAAAGTAAAATGTTAAAATAATCTGACTAGAAACAGAAAGTACTCTTATTTAATGAGGACTCTTCCCCCCTTCCTTTTTTAGTAATAAACTTAAATTACCGGTTTAATCTTTTTTTTTAGTTCCTAAATATGTTAAGTTGGGAAAAATCCAAATTTATTTTCCAGGCACCATTAATTTTTAAATGTAAATGCCTTCAAGGTAAAGTAGAAATGAAGGATATTTAATGAGGTTGCTTTTAAGTCATCCAAGCATTGCTTGGTAGGACTACTCGATATATTAAGAAAAAAATCATTCTTTTCTTATTAGCTCTTTTTTCTTTCTCCCTTTTTGCTTTTCTCAGTCTTTGTAAGACTTGCCATGAGAAAGGTGCATCTTAGATCCTATCTATTTTCATGAGGGTTACATACCAGAGACCCATCCATAAACTTCTTAGCACATAGGTGTAATCTGGGTCCCTACTGCTCTTTGTAACTTCTCACGGCCCATCTTTTGAGTTCTGCCCCTTTTTACCATCTATCACATTTTGAACACTGGAATGTCAAATCATTTTTTCTTTACTTTTTAAAATATTTTGGTTTAAAAATTGATGAAAAATTTAAGATATAAATTGAAAAAAGCCAAAGAATAAGAGTCACTAATGATGCCCAATCATCTCTTAGTTATTTGTATCAATACCTTGCCTTCATGAATATTTGAGAGATAGAGAGAAAGTCATCCAAGTTTTGACCTTACCTTGTGAGACCAAGTATGGTTCTGAATAAGATTGCAAATGAGTTAAAGGAATATCAGGAGGTGTGTAGAAAGCTACTTGTGAAGTATTTGTTCCCACACTTGTTTCTTTTTGCAAAAGCAGCCACTGGTTTTGTGCTGAAGTGGATTCTGTTTGCACAAGAAGTAATTTCCACTTGTATTTTACATGTATGTTCACCACCAGTGGATTTGAAAAAGCATTGGCTCAAGACCAGTCTCAAAATTTGTATAATCTATATTTAATTTAAAATTAAAATGAATTTTTAAATGTCCAGGTAAATGCAGAAGGTAGAGTACACACATATAATATTTTCCCATTTTCAGTTTTCTGTATCGGGTCATCACACCAATGTTGATTACTTATTTTTGGATGTCCCACTTTCTCAGCTGCTTTTCTTCACTCTTTCCTCCCTCGTTGTCACAGGTATAAAAACACCTCAATCTCATTTCTGAACTCAGCTACCAAAGAAAGATCTTTTTTTTTTTTTTTAAGTTTTTTGCTGCAAGATATTTGCTTTACAATGTTGTGCTGGTTTCTGCCATACATCAACATGAATCAGCCACCGATATACATATGTCCCCTCCCTCCTGAAGCCCCTCCCATGTCGCACCTCCTCCCACCCCTCTAGGTTGCCATAGAGCAGTGGACTGAGCTCCCTGTGTCACACAGCAAATTCTTGACTGGAGGCTGCTCGTCTATCTCCCATCCTTGCATGCATCTACTTCTCATGAGGAGACAGATATCAATGTTTCCTTTCTCTGCTCTAGTTCTCATTTTTCTTCTCTATTCAGTTATTTTCAAGGGTTTTGAGGGAAACAAACTCAAACCCAAGGAAGGCTTATTATGAAGCTTTAATATTGATAGAGATGGACTCAACCACAATATACTGGACAATTGGCCTAAAAATCCTTCTCTCAAGATTTTTTAAAATGTGGACCACTTTTAAAGTCTTTTATTAAATGTTACAGTATTTTTTTTTTTAATGTTTTTCTTTTTCGGTCATGAGGCATGTGGAATCTTAGCTCCCTGACCGGGGATCGAACCCACATCCCTTGCACTGAAAGGCAAAGTCTTAACTCCTGGACCATCAGGCAAGTCCCTAGAAATCCTTATTTCTGAGCTTAATCATAACTAAACTAAGATGGTTACTTGTCTTCAGTTTACCTTTTCCAAAGTGAAGGAGTGAAAATCATACCTTTATTAAATCTATATACAGATTTAATCTTTTTTTTTCCTTTTTTATTTTTTTAAAATTTTATTTTATTTTTAAACTTTACAATATTGTATTAGTTTTGCCAAATATCGAAATGAATCCACCACAGGTATACCTGTGTTCCCCATCCTGAACCCTCCTCCCTCCTCCCTCCCCATACCCTCCCTCTGGGTCGTCCCAGTGCACCAGCCCCAAGCATCCAGTATCGTGCATCGAGCCTGGACTGGCAACTCGTTTCATACATGATATTATACATGTTTCAATGCCATTCTCCCAAATCTCCCCACCCTCTCCCTCTCCCACAGAGTCCATAAGACTGATCTATACATCAGTGTCTCTTTTGCTGTCTCGTACACAGGGTTATTGTTACCATCTTTCTAAATTCCATATATATGCGTTAGTATACTGTATTGGTGTTTTTCTTTCTGGCTTACTTCACTCTGTATAATAATCTTTATTAAATCTCTATTAAATCTATAAATCTATATCTTTATTTAATCTATATTAAATCTGTATTCAGATTAAATCTAAATCTATATATCTTTATTAAACTATATTAAATTGTATATATATTTAATCTATATACATCTATGTATACTGTTTTTCTTAACAGTCTAATACACACCATCAAGTTTTCTTTGAACGAAACTATCCTTCCCTGAAGAACGTGATCATTACAGATATTGTAAAGTTAACTTTAATCAGTTGCCCATGAGAGGGGAACTTCCAATTTTGCAATCCATGATGAGTACTATCCTACTGCAAACAAATTTAATTTTCTATTAGCTTAATCCAGTTTTATTTGAGAAATTAAAGAACTAAAACTGCTTTAGTAGGAAATTCCCTTGATTTACAAATCCACAATGCTTTATTCGCAGAGGCCTCCCCTCAGGGGTTCAAGATTATTTTGGAGACATAATTCTGCCACCCTAGGATTGGAGTTGTGTATGACCACGTCATTTAAGGTCATAGAAATCTTATAGTTGGCATAATATTTAAGTGTTTTTAAATACGACACAAGCATGACCAAAGCACTAGAAAACATAATTTCCATTCCTAAGCAATGCTGAGGGTCCATAAGAATTGGATGTCTTAAAAGCTATTTCTTCATTTTAGATGGATAATTTTGGATTTTATTGAACTTATTTGAAATAAAAACCTAAGGATGATACCATCTCTGTGGAATTCCATAGCACAATGTACCTATGGCTACTTTATTTTACATGAGGAAACATATTTCAAACTCTATAAATTACAAAAGTACATGTGATGAATATGAAATTATGACAAAAAATTGGACATCATATAAGAGTAAAGTAATTAACATGTGATATTTTATAGTTCCTATATTCCTAGCATCATTTGAAAATCTTGCTGTTCAGATGGCTATTTATAAAATACAATTGAAACTATGAAAATTAGTGCCAAAATTTGAGGTTCTTTGCCATCAGCAATAGGTTATTTAGACAACCTTTTGTGCTCAGATTATGTGGACTGTAGAATTTCTAGGAATTGAAAAATGCAATTTCATAAGTAACTAGAAACCAGCATAGCATATCTGGAGATCAGAATGTCACATACTAACTTATGTATCCAAATGAAAACACAATAGATTTTTGTGGAGTCAGTATCATGACTTTAATCATATTCCAAAATGTAAATGAAACTAAGTCATACTGATTTTTAAATGTTGGTTAGCTTGAAGAATTCTTTGAAAGGAAGGGCCCATAGAAGATATTCAATATTTTTCCTTTGCTGATTCATCACTGCCTAATATCCCTTCTTGCATTGACATAGATTTCTTGCATGGACAGGGATTTCTTTATCAACAGGTTACATTTGCATGACTTTGGCCCACACAAAATTATCACAGTTTCCTTTAGAGAAGAAAATTAACAAGAGAAAAAAATTGCTTTAGTGTCTTGCTGAGCCTCACTTAATGGAAATTGGTAAAATAACCATGTAACTACATTACTTATAAAACCACTCATCATTTAAGGCAAGGCAACAGCTTAAATGGCTGCCAAAGATTAAAAACTAAAATATCCATGGAAAATGTCCTGATTTTGCTTGGTGATAAATTAATAAAACCTCCCTAACTATTAGTATTATGCATTACTTGGTTCACTGAATACAAATCTATAATAAGGAAAAGAGTAAAAATCTCTACTGAATTCTAATTATGTCAACTAAAACAACTTTTGTTCTAAGTGAAAAGTTTTTAATGGCTAAGACCCACCACGTGTTCACATTATTCACAATGTACTCTGTGTCATATCAGGTAGTCTCTTTGTACACAAAAGTAAATAAGACTGTGTCTTTGCCTTCAGATGCTCTAAATCTTCAGGAATGATGAGGATTCTTTCTTATTTTCCAAGACAGTTATCCCTTAATGATAACATTTAACAGCAGTAGCAACAATAATACTTTTATTTCAGTTTGCCTTTCATTTCTCAATGACAAAGATATTTTTGTAGTACCTGTGTCTATGCACACAGGGTGTGTGTATCTGTGTGTGTGTGTGTGTGTGTGTGTATAATCCAAGGAACTGGACTTGAATTGTAATCCTCAAAGTTTGGCTCTGACTGTCAGATCTGGAACAAAACTCAGCAAATTCTGGGGGTTCTTGAGACAGTTACTTGAGTTCCATGTTTCTGTTTTTTACTTAATGAGGACTTCTTTAACCATTAAGTCTCAAAGATCATGTCCTCTAATTAAGTCTGTTTGCCAACTAAATCCTGTTGATGTCTTAAGGTCAGTCTCTAACAGATCTTTATTGCTAGGATTCAAAGAAAGAGAAGACCTTTGAGGACGAGGTTGGGAAACTGCCCCAAGGACAGCAGATCAATTTCACCACTGTGGTATGGTCTAAAACAGATTGTGTTCTCTCGACACCCCTAACAGAAAATAATATTACTTAGCAATTCCAGGCACGTCTTTCTTTCAAGAAATTCCTTGAAAGTCCCAGAATAATTGTAAATGAAATTCATAAAGAGGGGAAAACACAGTTATGAGGCGGGTGTACATCAGCATGTGGGCAGGATTTAGCTGAGCCCCTTTTTCCTATTGAAGAACTGATCAGACGACTTGACAGCTGGAGTTTACATGATTGTTGTACAATAAAACAGGACTATAGCTACCTTTTGCTGTGCTCCAAATGCCAAGTGCAATTTTGAATACTTTTTCTCCTTTATAAAAATACATTCTCTTCATAAAAAGAGATGGTAGACACATTGCAGAAATGAGAGTGCTCCTACAGAATCCAATATGCATAAAGAATTAAACAGAAATTAAACCTATGACAAATAATTAAAAAAGAAAGGAAAAACCTATTGAAGTTTAATGGCTGGATTGTAAGAGAAGCCTCACACAACATAGTGGGCCCTATGAGGTCTGGGGTAAATGGATTGCAGGATGTATAGTTGGAGCTCAGCTGTGAACACTGTGATATTTTGAGAAAAAAGAATTGAATGCACATGCCTTTGTTGAAACTCTCTCAGAAATCCTAACAAATCTGACCATTTCAGATGCCAAAGATGACATTAAGAAGTACAGGATACAAACAGATGTAATATCCAAAATATATAATACAAGTAATTAAGTCACAGCCCTTGTTTTAGAGGTTTATTTTACTCCCATAGATTAAACACTTGCTTTATTTTGGGTGAGTAAAAAGTGGAACCCAAATAAAATTTCCCTCTTTGGATAAGGCTGTGATGATCTGATTTGGAACTTTTGTTAAATTATAAGTTGGATAAATAGATACTTTTAGTTCAAAAACAACTAAAACTGAGCTTAAAATTGAGTTTGCTTTTTTCCTGGGCTAACTGCTCCAACATATATTATAACCTGTTTACAGTTAAGGCATATTGAATCAAGAGTATAGTAATGAGTGAACAAATTTTATCAGCCCCTTTAATAATATGTATATTCTCAAATTCGTTCATTTATTAAATCAATAGTTTTGGTAACACCTAGTATATACCAAATACTGCTTTAGGTATTACGGATTCTATTGAAGGCAAAAGAAGAAGAGGGTGACAGAGGATGAGATGGTTAGAAAGCATCACCAACTCAATGGACATGAATTTGAGCAAACTCCAGAAAATGCTGAAGGACAGGCAACCTTAGCTTGCTGCAGTCGATGGGGTCACAAAGAGTCAAACCCAACTCAGTGAGTGAACAGCAACAACAGTAACTAAAACATATGAATGTCTTAATTACATTCTTTATAGGGGATAGAAGGATTTAAAAGGGGTGGTAAATAATACTGTTAGGGGGCAAATAAAGTATGAAATGTTAAGAGTGGGAGTTCAAATTTCAGAGTTCATAGTCACCAAGAAGATAACTTTTGGGTAAAGATCTTAAGGCAATGGAGCTAGCCACATATTCACTGGAAGGACATTCCAGGAAGTGGGACAGCATGTGCCAAAGGCCTGAGGTAGAAATGTGCCTGGAGTTTGAAGAACAGCAAGAACAGCTGTGTGGTCAGGTGTGGTCAGAGTCAACTGGAGGACAATGAGGGATATGGTCAGAAACATAACATAAACCAGGCTTCAGAGAGCTTGTGGTAAATGGAAAATATTTTGAAAGGAATGGAAAGTCTGCATCATTCTTCAAGCATTGCAAATTTCTTCCATGAAGAGCTAGATATTTAGGCATTTAGGCTTTGTGGGACAGTCTATGTCATATCTCCCAATCTGCACTTGTAGTATCAAAAACAGCCAGAGATAACAAGAAAATGAATACATATGGCTACATTTGGCTATATTTGAATAAAAGTTTATTTATAAAAGTAAGTGGGGATGACATCAGCAAGGTGACAGAAAAGGAAGCCAATTGAGTTCCAGAAAAGGAACTCAATTAATGACAATATATAAGCAAGAATACCTCTGTGAGAAGAGCTCTAGAGATAATTTGAGAAACTATAGTACCCAGGCCATTATAAAAATTCCAGCGAAAGAGGTAGGAAAAATTTGCATCATTTGTTATATCTCTGTTCCCTTCCCCCAGAAGCTTAATGCAGAGCAACTTAGAGGGAAACCCTTTGTAAGGGCTCTTCTTTGGTAGGGAAACAAAAGAATGAACCATGTATCCAGTATTCTCCTTTTCTGAGGGCTGCCTGAGGGACTGGTTTCTGTCTCACCTGACTCAGAGCATTGATGTCACCAGTGAGAGTTTGGGAGCTGCTTAAAACAGAGGTAAGCTTGCAGCACATTAGAACTGCTACTCCTCAAACAGATACCAGGGCGAGCAAGATGTGAGAGGTCCTAGAACCTCCAGCTGGGTTGATGAGTGAAAAATTATTTTTCCCTGTACAAAGAATTTTTTAAGTTCCCAAACCCCAAGAAAAGATCACAAAGTATAGAAGGAAATGGGTTAGTCTTGTCTAATGAAATAAACAAAATAAAACTCCAGAAACTGACTAATCAAATCTATGAAATATCGGACAGAGAATTTAAGATAAAGGTGTTCATAAAGATGTTAAATGAGCTAAAAGAGAGTGCAGACAGACAAGAAAACAGTAAATGAATAAAATGAGAGTATCAACAAAGAGATAGAAACTGTATAAAAGAACAAAACAAATCTGGCAATGGGAAGTACAATAATTGAATGAAAAACTCATTAGAGGGGTTCAATAACAGACTTAGTAGGCAGAAGAAAGAATCAGTGAACTTGAAGATAGGTCACTTGAAATCATTCAGAGAGGAGCAAAACTTAAAAAAAAAAAAAAAAAGCAAAGAGACCTATGAGATTTATGTGACACTGTCAAGTGGACCTAACTCATATTATGGGGATTACAAAAGAAGAGCAAGAGAAAGGGGCAGAGAGCTTATCTGAAGGGGGAATGAAATGGAGAGATTCAATAAGCTCAAAGAAATAGACAAGGAAATATCCACAGAAGACCATGCTAAGACACAGTGTAATCAAACTGCGTAAAGTCAAAGGGGCTTCCCGGGTGGTGCAGTCATAAAGACTCTTCCTGCAATACAAGAGATACAAGAGACATGGGTTTGATCCCTGGATCAGCAATATCCCCTGGATAGTAACCAAAGGAAATAGTAACAGATTACAATACTCTTGCCTGGAAAATTCCATGGGTAGAGGAGCCTGGTAGACTCCAGGCTCTCAGGTCGCAAAGAGTAGGACTTGAGTGACTGAGCGTCTGAGTACACATAAAGTCAGAGACAAAGAAAGAATCTTGAAAGCAGCAAGAGTAAAGTGATTGATCACATACAAAGGGAGCTTCCATAAGACTACTAGTGGATTTCACAGCAGAAACCTTGCAGTCCAGAAAGGAATGAAATAATATATTCAAACTACTGAAAGAAAAAGAAAAAAAAAAAACTATCAACTAAGAAAACTGTATATGGCAAAACTGTTCTTAAAAATAAAGAAGTTAAGACTTTTCAAGATAAATAAAAGCTGAGAGAGTTCATTACAACTATAGATCTGTTCTGCAAGAAATACTGAAGAGAATCTTTCCGGTGGAAACGCAGTTGTGGTAGACAGCAATACAGAGCTGTATGGAAATATATGATTATTTGATAGCATGTATTTCAGTTTGGACTAGTGACATTTCTTAAATATTCAATAACCACAAGTAATTAGTGACTACCATACACCATACTTGACAGCATAACTCTAGAGGTTGGAACACCTAATATATTCCTTCCTTCCTTCTCTCCTTTTCTTCTTTCCTCCATCCCTCCCTTTCTTTTTCTTTCTATCTTCATCTCTTTCTTTCTTTCTTTCTCTCTCTCTTTCAATTATGTATCATGGAAATATGCATTCCAGTTTGTAAATTACATTGTACTGACAATCATGAGAGCTCACCATAAATCCAGATTATATCAATGATTCTGAGCCTAAATTTTTAAAAGTAGTAGAGGAAGTTTGGCCCATGGGCAATAGTTTGCCAACCCTTCTATCAGTTACATTCATTATTTCATTTGACAGATGAAATAACTACGTCCCAGAGCACTGAAGAAACATTCTCTAAATAACCTAACTAGTTAGAAATGCTGTTGGGACTCAAATTCAGGTTATTATGATCCCAAATTCTTTCAGCTACATTACATTTCCCTCATAAAGACTTCTTTGTTTTCATAGACCAGGGGTTCTTCAACTGTGTTCTGTGGAACTCTTTCAGTGGTTTCATGAGGTCAAACTCTCTTCCTGATAATACAAAATCTTTGTCTTTCTCACAGTGTTGACATTTGCAATGATGATGCAAAAGCAATGCAGGGGGAGGGAGCTATGACCCTACTGGCACCTAAGCATGAATCAGTGAGCAGCAGCACCAAACTGTACTAGTATTCATTGCATGTTTCACCACCACACACTCACAGGGATGTAGAAAGCCAGTTTCATCTAAGAATGCCCTTGATGGAGCAGTGATAATGATAAATTTTATTAAATCTGAGAACATGTCTTTGCAATATTCCATATGATCAAATGGAAAGTACTCATAAAGCAACTCTGCTGCCAAACACAGAATGATGGTTTTCTTTCCCCAGGAAAAGCACTTGAGTGATGGAGTTGTGAGCTGAACTAGCAGTTTTTTTGTTTTTGTTTTTTTTCCCCCCATGAAACACTGTCTTACTTGAAAGAATGACAAACTATGGTGATTTTTTTTTAAGTTGAATTTTCTATCAGCTTTATTACAGCTGACAAAATTGTAAGACATTTAAAGTGTAAAATGTGATCATTTGATACATGTATACATTGTGAAAGGATTCCCCTCATCAAGTTAATTAGTGCATCCATTACCTCACTTTTAATTTGGATGTTTGGCTGACATTTGGGGGGAAGAAAGAAGGAAATCTATTCAAGAAAATAGCTGACAGTATTTGTAGCCAACGACAAAAGCTTCCAAGTGAAAATTAGAATTTTGAAAAATTTGTGTCTGCCACTGTGAGCTTAACTGGTTCCCAATATTTAAAGACTATTCTGATGAGATCAGTGGCAAATTTAACAACTGTAATTTTGAAATACTAAACAGTGAACTATGTCAACATTTGGAAGTAACTTAGCAATCAAATATTTTCCAAATTACCAATGCTTGATGTTGCAAAATCATGTGTGAGTTTAAAGACTCCTTCAAAATGTGAGACAGACCATTGGATTTTAATGTAAGTGAGGGCAGAAGCTGATTGAAAGGGTTTCAGATCCACTGTGCAATTAACATTTAAGAAACTACCATTTGGCAAGCTTTAATGCAATATCTAAGAAAAATTTCCATAAAGATTTCTTAGTAGTCATTAAATGTGCGTCCTTTTAAAAATATATATAGGTGAAATTTGAGTTTTACATATGCTTTAAACAAAACAACGTATTACAATAGATTGAATGCAGAAGTAGATAATGAAACTTTGATAAATTCTATTAAGCCAGACATTGCAGAAATATAAGCAATGTCATTCTTCTCCCTAATTCTTTTTGTTTGGAAAAATAGTTATTTTTCATTCAAAATGTGTTCATGTAATATATTTATCATTTTATTTTAAATGCATTAATATAATTTTTAAATATCTCAGTTTTAATTTCTAATATTATAAATTTTGCTTGGTATAATCCACATAAACTCAAGCTGACTGTGGTCCTCAAGAATCCTTAGAGGTAGTAAGGGGACCTAAGATTAAAAAGCTTCAGGATTACTATCATAGACCATTATAGAGGGTGTGGGGGTGTGTGTTGCACAGTAAACTCTGTTAACTGAAGGGAGGTGTGAAGGTGGTCTATTAACTGGTCTATATTTTCATAGATCAAATTTAAGAGGAAAACGGAAAAAATAAAGCAAATTGATGTTAAATGTCTTCTCAATATAAACTCAGCATAAATTGCTCTGTATGACTATTTGTGATCAACTCCAATCCAAAATAGGAAAGCAAAACTTGCCCTTCCTACTTGCAGGGGTTGTTATAAGAATAAATAACGACATAGAAAAAAAAAATGAGATATTAGATATTCAATCTTGTGTTGCATAAGAAAATGCAAATTTAAGTCAATATTATGTATGCTGAGACATTTTGCAAATGTTGATCATCAAAAAAAAAAAATAATTGCTTAACTTAATAAGCTCCTGTTAATATTTGCCAGTACTGTATTAATTCCACACGTACAGAGATGATGAAGACACACATTCATAATGTTGTTCTTATTTACGAAAGATTTTCAACCCTGGTTTAAGTGAAATAAAAGTTTATATTCAGCCCTTAGTTATTTCTAAGTCTTTGGGTAAATGTGTTTCTGCATTGTAAACTGATGAGTCCTCATAGCCTGTTTGAACATCTTAACATCTTTTCTAAATCTCTAGTACTCTTGCCTGGAAATCCCATGGACAGAGGAGCCTGGTAGGCAGTAGTCCATGGGGTCACTAAGAGTTGGACACGACTGAGTGACTTCACTTTCACTTTTCACTTTCATGCATTGGAGAAGGAAATGCAACCCACTCCAGTGTTCTTGCCTGGAGAATCCCAGGGACTGGGGAGCCTGGTGGGCTGCTGTCTCTGGGGTCACACAGAGTCGGACACGACTGAAGCGACTTAGCAGACGCAGCAGCAGCAACCATCTGAAATTGAAATAAAACAAATAAAACAAATGATATACATTAGCCCTTCTGAAATCCTGGGTTCTTTTGACATATCTTTTGAAGAGAAATAAATAGGTCCTACACAGGAAACTAACCAATGAAATAAACAGCACTAAATGACCAACAACAGTAAGGCTATAAAAACTTCTTTCTTTGCACCTAGTCAATTTTGGGCCTAGACAGAGGGTACGCTTTTTGCTGAGATTCATACGCAATGGTTCTGTGGCCCTAAAATATGGGGTCATGTTCTCATTCTACCTCTGCTGTGCCACAAAAAATTTGGCTTTGAATTGTGAAACTGAAATCTCACATTTAGCCCAAAGGAGCAGATCATTCTTCTGTAGACTTTTGTTCGGTCTGTCCTGCTTTAGAGCCTCATCGTCAGTTTTGGGGTTATGCTTCATTTTGCTTTTAGAAGGACTTGGTCTAGTGGTTTTTTTTTTTTTTTTCTTTCATTTCTTAATATACACAAGGCAGAAGTCTGGTAAATGCAAGTATTAGAAAGTGGAATTCTTGGGAGTAACAGGAGAGTTATAAAAGAGCTCTAATTTTGGAATGATAGTTTTAACATCTTAAGTTTCAGGGGTTTTCCGAACATTTAGAGACTTATTTGAATACGTAAATGATCATCTATCACCTCAACCCATGGACCCCAAAGCAATCAAATGAGTCTGAAAATTACAACTTCATTCACTGTAAGCAATCTGTCAGAAAGCATCAGAATCTGATTCTTATTAGCTGTCTACTTTTATGAGCACCTTCCAAAGCATTGAAACCTAACCTGCATCTATTAATTTATTTTAATTACGGCGCTTGACTGCAAATAAATATCCGCAGACAGGAGAGAACTCTTACTGAGGACCCGCACAGAATCAATAAATAAGCGCTTGTTACAGCCTAGGAAACAAAAGCCATTGGTTTCCTGATGAGTGCGTGAGTCTCGAACAGTTTCTTTTCTTTCTGTGCTGAGAGCTCATTAGACAGACGAATTTTCCCCATGATTAAAACACCCACCAAAGGGCCAAAGCAGAGAGAAAATCCACTTTTGCTAGGTTTCAAATTAATCTGCAACCCTTTGGGCCTCAGTAGGTGCCCAAGGCACAGTCTTACCCACGTTATTTTTAGTTGAACTCTATTCTTCTGCCACAGGCAGCAAGATTGAAATCTGTCATGACTCTGAGCAAACCTGGTTATTTCAGAATACAGGCTTTCACAGCATTTCCCTCTAATGGCCCAGATTAGAAAAGAAAGGTTGTTTATACGTTTAAAAGGCCAAGGTCTCCTGAACCATCAAAGCAGTGGCTTGCGGTTTTAGAGCAATACAACTTCCTGCTGAGTGTAATGGGTGAGTGCCTCCAGGCTGCGCTGGAGCTGGGCCGCCACTGGGCACTGATGCTAATTGGCCGTCTGTGAGGGACACTCAAGCAGTGTATGGGCCTGAACACTTTGTTTCGTTCGGAGTGAAACAGACCCTAAGTAACAAAGGACCCGCACACCTTCAATGCCTCCTATCTGCACAGTTTTCTTTTCAGAGAATGGGCGTATAGATCAAATGCCATCTTGTCACCTCCCATTTCTATCTTGACAACTCTTCATAATAGTTAACGAGTAACAATAATAATAATTCTTTGTGATTTGAATTTCACTCTCTGGGAGGGTTTATAGGAGAGAGAATATGTCAGATATGTTTTATTAATCAGATTTTTGCTTATAGAAAAAACACATACAGGGATTTCTCTGGCTGTCTGGTGGTTGAGACTTCAACTTCTAACGCAGGGGGTACAGGTTTGATCCCTGGTTGGGGAGCTAAGATTCCACATGTCTTGCAGCCAAAAAAAACCCAACATTGTAACAAATTCACTAAAGACTTTAAAATGGTCCACACACGCAAAAATCTTTAAAAAAAAAAAAAAAGGATGCATATAGATGTGAACAGCCCATCCCCATGCCTGATGGTGTTCTGACATTATGGGCAACTGGGGACTTATTTATGGTGGCCCCCACCCCCCATCCCCTATCTTTTCTGTGTTTTGTGTTCTAGTGGGGAAGGTTACTTACCTGTGTGTTTGGTTATTGTTCCATAATGCATGCTCTGTTTATTTGCTTAAAATTAAGCACCTGTTGGTCATGAACTCACCAATATTGGGTGAAATAAGAGTACCCTTCTCAATGCATCAAGTGTGCACAACATCCCAGGGCGTTCATGAGAGACTTCTGTCTGAAGAAAGGCGGTAAAATCACACACACACACAAAAGGAGCGTTAAGGGCTTCCCTGGTGGCTCAGTGGTGAAGAATGCCTGCCAATGCAGGAGACACAGACGTCAGAAGGATCCCACATGCTGCAGAGCAACTAAGTCCATGCGCCACAGCTATTGAGCCTGAGCTCTAGAGCCTGAGAACCACAACTACTGAAGCCCACACAGCCTGGAGCCCATGCTCTGCAAACAAGAGAAGCCCCAAAGTGAGAACTCTACACAGCTGCAACTAGAGAAAAGGCTGCACAGCAATGAAGACCCAGCACAGCCAAAAATAAATAAACAAATAAAATTACTTTTTAAAGAAAGGAATGTCATTTACGTGAGTCCAGATCGACTTGTAAACTTGGGCTCTTTCTCTATGCGAAAGAAGAGAAGAGAACTGAAAAAGCTAAGATTGGAAACTAAAGCTGGGCTATAAATATAGCCTCATCTGTGAGATAATTCACCAGTAATGAGACTGAAATAGTAAAACTATTTGTGGTTGTTTGTGTTACACTTAGCCCTAATAACTGATATTTTTCTAAGTATGACTATAATTCTGGGTCTCCGTGTCTTTGTACGAAAAGGACAGAATGGTTTCTAAAGCATCTTTCCATTAAAATTATTGTGATGGTTCTGTGATGTGTGCAGGGTCTAAAATATCCCTATAATATTGGAATTTTATTAAAGTCAAAATTTAGTTGTAAATTTGGGGAAAATGCAGCAAAATACTTTGACTCAGTTTCTGTTCTCAAATATTTCAATAAACCCAGGTCATTCTTTCCTTAGCACCAAATACAATTAACCCATTTCAAAAGCTGCTGCCCTGTCACCTCTGCTTCCACATGTTTCAAGGTTGAGATGCTCAAAAGCTAAAATTACTTTAAATTCACCTATTTTTAAATTTCTATTTTAGGGCTGCACCAAGCAACTTACAGGATCTTCATTCCCCAACCAGGGATCAATCCCCCAGCCCACAGCAGTGAAAGCACTGAATCTTAATCACTTGACCGCCAGGGAAATCCTACATTACATTCATGTCATTTTAAAAATTAGTCATATAATATATTTTAGAAAAAGGAAGAAGTGTGTCATAAAATTTAGGAATTTTTGCCCGTGGGATTAAATCTCTACTGTCTACCAAAATGTTGCATGACTATTTTTTTTGTTGTTTTCCAGTTGTATTGCAGTATAGCCGATTAACAATGTTGTGATAGTTTCAGGTGAACAGCAAAGGGACTCAGCCATGTGTATACACGTATCCACTCTCCCCCAAACTCCCCTCCCATCCAGGCTGCCACATAACATTGAGCAGAGTTCCATGTGCCATCGCTAATCGCTAAGTCGCTTCAGTCGTGTCCGACTCTACGACCCCATAGATGGCAGCCCACCAGGCTCCCCGGTCCCTGGGATTCTCCAGGCAAGAACACTGAATTGGGTTGCCATTTCCTTCTCCAATGCATGAAAGTGAAAAGTGAAAGTGAAGTTGCTCAGTCGTGTCCAACTCTAGCAACCCCATGGACTGCAGCCTACCAGTCTCCTCCGTCCATGGGACTTTCCAGGCAAAAGTACTGGAGTGGGGTGCCATTGCCTTCTCCTCATGTGCCATACAGCAGAGGAAATAATTTCCCATCATGTTTCATTCTGGATTCCTATTCAGGAGTTTAAAAACTTGATCCATTTGGTTCCCTCCATGTGCTTGTAGGGCATGGGAAGTGTGAGTAGGGTTGAGGGTCTCCAGCACTGATGGCTGCCTTTGTCCTGTAGGAGCTGCATTTTCAGCAAATTTCCTGTTTCTTCTCTACTTTCTACCAGTGAACAATCTTAAAGACATGTAGATTTTCTAATGGAAAAAAATGGGGGCATATGGTAATAAGCTTTCCATTTTAAAATGGGATTATATAAATACAAATGTGTATGTGTGTTGGTTGAGGCGAGGTAATAAATAAATAAAAAGAGGTCAAGCAACTTCACTAGTGGGCTTCCCTGGTGGCTCAGATGGTAAAGAATCTGCCTGTAATGCAGGAGTCCTGGGTTCCAACCCCAGGACAGGGATTCCCTGGAGAAGGGCATGGCAAACCACTCCAGTATTCTTGCCTGGAGAATTACATGGACAGAGGAGTCTAGCTGGCTACACTAACCTATTCTACAATCCATGGGGTGGCAAAGAGTCGGATACAACTGAGCAACTAACACTTTCACTTTCTCAACTTTATTACATTGTAGCTGCATCCGTCTATACCCACAGTGCATTATCTAAAGGTAAGCCTACCAAAAATTATGAGGTGGGATCTATGTTGGGGAGGGATTTGGGAGCATCCATAACTCAATGGAAGGGATGTGTGTGCTTAGGGAAAAAAAAATGGTGGATTGTGAACTAAACATGGATCCAAATAGCGCCACCATCTTTAATGTTTGCATATCATCCTCTTCAATCACTGAATGTCATGATGAAGTCCCTGCTCTGTGGGATGCTTGCCCAGTAAATACTAGATGCCCTGCCACTTCCCACATGTGCACAGTGCTCCAGTGTTGCCCAACTCTCCCTGTGTAACCTTAGCTCTCTGATGCCCTGAATGTTTTTTAAATAGTTCTCTGCATCACTGTTTTCATTTCCATGCATTTGCACTGACACCAACCCCTGCCGTCTGACTTTAACCCCTACCTCCGCTGAATGTGCTCTCTGTAAGATCAGAAGCGCTCACATTGTCTTCTCTGGCTCCATGGCTTTTAGCATCTGGCACTCTTGACTTCTCTCCCCAGGCTCGCTCATGTGGACTTTGGTGACACAATTCCCCTTTGTTCAGCGTTTATCCTTCTGGGTCCTCCTTCTTATTCTCCTCAGTGCCTTCATATCTCAGTGCCGAAGAGAACAAAGGTTGATCCCTCAGGGAGGCTGTGCAGTCATCGTGTTGTCTCATTCTCTTCTGGTAGCCGGGCCAGCCTCTCTGAAGCATGCAGGTCACAGTGGCAGAGGGAAAAGTGAGCCCAGAAAAGAACAGAACAGCCACTAGAGCTTCTGCCACTTCACTGCTGTCACATTTCATTGGTGGAAGCGAGTCACATGATGGAGCCTGACTCCCAGGGAATATAATTCTCTTCCTGGGAGTGGAGGCAGAACAGCTGTTGGCGATGGAAACTGCCATCTCCATGCTTTCCTTTTGTTCTCAGGCTTATGGTTGGTGTTTCCTGCCCTGAATCTTGTTTCCTAAGTGTATCATCCTTTTGGCAGAGTTTATCCCCAGCCATGGATTGAAATCCTCCTGGAAGCTGATGAGTCAAAAAATCTCTACTGAATATCTCCAAATCTCTTCTGAATTTCATTCTGTCCAAGTTTTAGCAATCCAAGATATAAACCTGAGGGCTGTGTGGAAGAGTGAGAAAGTGGATAAGGCTGTGTTAGGGGTGGGCAGGGAGGGGATGGAATGAATTCAAAGTCACACAGTTAAAGCATTCACATAACTGTCAGTCTTACTTTTTTTTTTTTTTGGAGTATAATTGCTTTACAATGTTGTGTTAGTTTCTGCTGAATGACAAAGTGAATCTGCCATATGTATACATGTATCCCCTACCTTCTGGACCTCCCCATCACCACCCCCATCTCATTCCTTTAGGTCATCGCAGAGCACTGAGTTGAGCTCCCTGCACTAAACAGCAGCTTCCTCCTAGCTATCTATTTTACACATGGCAGTGTGTATACATCAGTCCCCATCGTTCAGTATAGCACTGTTCACAATAGCCAAGACATGGAAACAACCCAAATGCCCAACGTATACTATATACACACAATGGGATACTACTCAGCCACAAAAACAAATGGAATTGGGTCATTTGTAGAGATGGAAGATTTACTTTTTAACTTTTTATAATACTTCTGCTTATCTGTAAAATGGGAATAAGATAATGCCTACTTTATAGGATGGTTCTGAGGACAAAGTTCATACATGAAATATGTAAAGTGCTTAGAAGCCAGATAACTGGCTTATATAGCCATTTTTTACCTTCGACTTTTAACACTGAAAGGGAGTATAGGCATTATGGAATCTATCCCTTTATTTATACAGAAGAGAAAAATGAGGTCAAGAAAAATGCAAAGATTTGCACCAAGTTGACAGCTAGTTGGTGGGTGGATGGGTTGGCACTTAGCTTTCCCAATGTTCTGCTCATCTGCATTTCTGGGATGCCATACTGTCATTTTTTCTATGAACCATAAAAATTCAAAGGCAGAGATGCAGACCACTGTCATGCAGTCATGGCATAGGTTTTCTTATGATGGTTCTCCAGTGCCAGAATTTGACATGTTTCATTATAAATGCTGCCCCACCAAGGAGTCATGTGCTGGAGAGTTTGCAATCTATTGAGAGAAGCCAAGATCTTGTGGCAGGATTTGGTCTATTGGTTTAATTTGGAAAGTTGCACATAACTTCATGGTCTCCCACAAATTAAAGTAGAGTTACTATAATTTTGTTCCTAAGTGTACTATGTAAAATCAAATTATATTGCATCACTCTTTTGCAGCTATCCTTAAAAACACACTTATTTTTTTTTCAAATCAATATCACTCTAACGAAGAAGTCAGAACTAGTCAGATGCAGCCAAAGTTTCTGTTTGTCATAAACAGAGAAGAATGTCTTGAATGTAACAAGTCACTGGGTAAATCTGTTTTTGTCTGCTGTGACCAACTGTCCATTATACCCGTGTCTATAATGGATGGCATATAATTTAAGAGCAGTGGTTTGTGAAGAATGAGGCAAATGCCAAAACTGGGAGGGAAACCAAGGTACTCTGTTAACCAAATACATCTTAAAATACTTTTAATTTTTTAAGAACCTACTAATCTCCACATACTTGGCTTTGCAAAGTTACAAAATCAAAATACTTTATACAAGTAAAATACATTCTTCATAGCAGAAAAAAGGTTCCCCCCTCCCCAACCCCCTCCCCTCTCCCCACCACTGCTTAGAATACTTAGTTTAACAATTCTGTCTTGAGAAGATGTCAAAGAAATGTATTGGGACCCAAGACTAAGAATATGGATCTAATAAGTTAATCAAATGAAGACTAATTGAACTATGAGAATGTGGAAGGAAATATATGGTGCTGTTAATATTTACTTTCTTTTCATCCCCATAGAATTAAGAATAAAAGCTATCTGTGTTTTGTTGTTGTTTGTTCGTTTTTCTTGGCTGTGCCACAAGGAATGTAGGATCTTAGTCCCCGGGCCAGGGATCAAACCTCCAGCAGTGGAAGCACCGCGTCTGGACTGTCAGGGACATCCCTTTTGTTTTTCTATATTTTGACTCTTCCATTCCAGGAAATCTTTTAAGCTCTTATTCCTTTGTCTCTTGTAGGCAAATAATAAATCTGATAAAAAAAATTAATGAAAATAAAGCTAGACTTAATTCAACAGGCTGAATTAACTTTTAACATATTTTATACTTATTTTGCTTCATTTTCTGGAAATCAATGACTGGTTATTCAAACTTCAACACAACTGGAAGATAATTTAAATAGGGTAAAACATATGAATTCTATATATGTGTGTTTTTGGAGTCATCTTTATTTGCAGACATCTCTCTGTCTTTGCCTTTTCATACTGTTTATGGGGTTCTCAAAGCAAGAATACTGAAGTCGTTTGTCATTCCCAGGAGAAATATCAATAACCTCAGATATGCAGATGACACCACCCTTATGGCAGAAAGTGAAGAGGAACTCAAAAGCCTCTTGATGAAGGTGAAATCAGAGGAGAGTGAAAAAGTTGGCTTAAAGCTCAACATTCAGAAAACTAAGATCATGGCATCTGGTCCCATCACTTCATGGGAAATAGATGGGGAAACAGTGGAAACAGTGTCAGACTTTATTTTTAGGGGCTCCAAAATCACTGCAAATGATGATTGCAGGCATGAAATTAAAAGACGCTTACTCCTTGGAAGGAAAGTTATGGCCAACCTAGATAGCATATTCAAAAGCAGAGACATTGCCAACAAAGGTCCGTGTCTAGTCAAGGCTATGGTTTTTCCTGTGGTCACGTATGGATGTGAGAGTTGGACTGTGAAGAAGGCTGAGCACCGAAGAATTGATGCTTTTGAACTGTGGTGTTGGAGAAGACTCTTGAGAGTCCCTTGGACTGCAAGGAGATCCAACCAGTCCATTCTAAAGGAGATCAGTCCTGGGTGTTCTTTGGAAGGAATGATACTAAAGCTGAAGCTCTGGTACTTTGGCCACCTCATGTGAAGAGTTGACTCATTGGAAAAGACTCTGATGCTGGGAAGGATTGGGGGCAGGAGGAGAAGGGGACGACAGAGGATGAGATGGCTGGATGGCATCACCGACTCCATGGACATGAGTCTGGGTGAACTCCGGGAGTTGGTGATGGACAGGGAGGCCTGGCATGCTGCAGTTCATGGGGTCACAAAGAGTTGGACACAACTGAGCGACTGAACTGAACTGAACTCTGCCTTTACAGATGATCTTTCTTTAAATCAGTTTTTCCCCCAGGAATTTCATTCCAGGCCCCTCTTAGATTAGCAGGAATTTCAACCTGTCATTTTGGGGTTCCCTGTCTACCTTTCTTTTATTTTTTAAATCCAGGTGGGCAAAACAGAGCAAAACATATAAAAGGGACCCTTCGATCTCTGGGCCACTGTGATTGGTCCAGCTGTGTCCCTTGCCCAAACCCTGAAGGGCCAGCATTTCTGTTGCTCTTGTGTGAGAAGGGTCAATCTTTGCAATTCAGCTGCATGAGAAAGTATTTTGAAAGTCACATATTCTGATTTTCAAGGAGAGTTCTATGTTTGACTAGTTTGTCTTTTCATTTATTTCAGAGTTCGTTTCAGAAAATAAGGTGCCATAAAACCAGTGCAAAAACCCCAGTTTCCACAGCCATTTCTCTCCAAGGAGAAGATGCAACTGGACAGCTGAGGAGACAGAAGTGGGAAAGTCGAGATGAACTTGACTTTCAAGAGTGGATTTTTGTGAGGAAGAGGCAGACCTGTGAGGACCACAGATTCAAAAGGCAGTGGATGAACCTATTTGCAGAGCAGCAATGGAGACACAGATATTGAGAACAGACTTATGGACACAGACTGGAGGAAGTTGGGGGAGAAGGAGTAGGTGGGAGGTATGGAGAGAATAACATGGAAATAAACATTACTATATGTAAAATAGATAATCAGTGGGAATTTGCTGCATGACTCAGGGAACTCAAACCAGGGCTGAGTAACAACCTAGAGAGGTGGGATGGGGACGGATGTTCAAATGGGAGGGGAAACAGCCATAAACCAATGGCTGTTTCATGTTGATATTTGGTAGAAACAAATGCAATACTGTAAAGCAATTATCCTTCAATTAAAAATAAATTTTTTTTAAAGCAGTGGATATGGGACAAAGTGGAGCCAGAAGGTAAAATAACAATTCTGAATGGCATTTAGAAAGGCCACATTTACATTACTAGAGCCCTGGCAAGTACAAAATTGTCAGAACACACTGACACATTTTTGCCTCATCACACATTTGATAGTGCAAATTCTTTTTTTTAATTTTTATTATTCTCATTTTTAAATTTTATATTTATATAAATACATATATATATATTTTTTTGCATGTATTTCATGATTGCAGCCATGAAATTAAAAGATGCTTATTCCTTGGAAGGAAAGTTATGGCCAACCTAGATAGCGTATTCAAAAGTGGAGACATTACTTTGCCAACAAAGGTCCGTCTAGTCAAGGCTATGGTTTTTCCAGTGGTCATGTATGGATGTGAGAGTTGGACTGTGAAGAAAGCTGAGCGCTGAAGAATTGATGCTTTTGAACTGTGGTGTTGGAGAAGACTCTTGAGAGTCCCTTGGACTGCAAGGAGATCCAACCAGTCCATTCTGAAGGAGATCAGTCCTGGGTGTTCTTTGGAAGGAATGATGCTGAAGCTGAAACTCCAGTACTTTGGCCACCTCATGCGAAGAGTTGACTCACTGGAAAAGACTCTGATGCTGGGAGGGATCAGATACATATGCAAAATATTATATATATATATGCAAATATATATATATATATATATATATATAAAGCAGGGACTCCTTAGTTGTGGTGCACAGGCTCAGTTGCTTCACGGCACGTGTTATTTTAGTTCTTCACCCAGGGATTGAACCCACATCCCCTTACACTGCAAGTCAGATTCTTAACCACTGGACCACCAAGGAAGTCCCCTGGAAATTAATTCTATAATGTGATGCTTCTAATCAATTTCCAGGGGTTCCTAAAATCTGTCGTTACAAACTTGCTTTGCATTTTGTTGGTCTTCTGCCATGTGGGATGAAGTGAGTCAGCCACAGGCTTGCATACACTTGACCAGAAGTATGCAGAGAGGATGTGATTCATCTCCCTGTGGCACAAGATGCACTGCAGAAGGCAGCCAGGGTCCTCTGCACAGCTTCCTTCAGGCACCTGAGCACAAGAGGCATGACAATAATCGTGTGGTGCTTTAGAAAGGAGACGCGGTCTACAAAGATTAATGTAATGGAATATGGTGCGTGTTAAGTCACCTCAGTCGTGTCCAACTCTTTTGCAACCCTATGGACTATCACTTGCCAGGCTCTTCTGTCCAGGGGATTCTCCAGGCAAGAATATTGGAGTGGGTTTCCATATCCTCCTCCAGGGGATCTTCCTGACCCAGGGATCAAAACTGCGTCTCATATCGCCTGCACTGGCAGGTGGGCTCTTTACCACCAGGGCCACCTGGGAAGCCCCAATGGAATACTACTCAGCCACAAAAAGAATGAAATAATGCCACTTGCAACAGCATGGATGGACCTAGAGATTGTCATACTGAGTGAAGTAAGTCAGAGAAAGACAAATATCGTATAATATTGCTTATATGCAGAATCTAAAAAAACGGTACGAAGGCACTTACTTACAAAACGAAATAGGGTCACAGGTGTAGAAAACAAAGCTATTGTTATCAAGGAGGGAAAGAAGGAAGGGATAAATTGGGAGACTGGGATTGACATATACACACTACTATACATAAAACAAATAACTAATAGAGACCTACTGTGTAACACAGGAACTCTACTCAATATTCTGTAGTGACCCGAGCAGGAAAAGAATCTAAAGAGTGGATATATGTATATGTACAACTGATTCACTCTGCTGTACAGCAGAAACTAACACAACATTGTAAGTCAATTATACTCCAATAAAAATAAAGATTAAGAAAAATAAAAAACAACAATGTTCTCTGGAATAAAAAAATAAAAACAAATGGAAAATATAAATAAAATAAACGTCATAAGCAAGCATCTCCAGCTCCTGGTTGAGGGATGTCCTGGAACCACCCTCTCACTCATTTGCTCTCATGCTCTCTGGGGTCCTGAGAGCTGAGCTGCATAATTAGTGACGGCTGTGATGACTACAGGAGCTAATCCACTAAGCCTACAGGCAATATATTGGGAACAGAATCAGATTTCTATTTAGAAAAAAAAAATGTATTGGGGCCCAATATTGCACCTGATTAAAGCCATGGAATTGGAAAAGCCCATGGCCATTCCAGACCAACTGTTAGTACCTTTCAAACGAATCCACCTCTTTTCATTCTCACTGTTTCCACTCATGAACCATAGTAAAATTTCCCCCGGATTAACATAGTGGCCTCTTCATAATTCCCTAATTCTCCAGGAAGAAGTCAGTGTGGCTTCCCCAGCATCTGTTCAGGGTGGTCTCCCTCCCTCTCTCATCAAATCCAATCAATCTTGATCTGATTCCTGCCTTACCTCTAGATTCTGCCTCCTCATCATTATGCCCCAGTTAAATGGATCTTTTGGTTCCAAGTCTGAATGGCCTTGAAGTCTAGAACTATAATTTTAAATACCCACAGGATCTTTTTTCCCCAGAACTCTTACAGGCATCTTTTTGTTGTTACCTGAGGCATCTTAAAATTACATAGTCCGAAGTGAGGTCTTTATTTTCCCACAAGATCTGCACTATTTCTATCTGCGTTATCCATTCATCATTCAGTCCCTGAGTCTCTGAAGCTGTAAACTTCAAATTTAGTCTTGAAAAACTCATCTTCACCCAGTCAACCATCAAATTCCCTCAATTTTACCCATAAAGAGTCTTGAGCCCATTTATTTCACATTTTTAAATTTTTTTATTTTGCATCTGTCTCCCAATTCATCTGCAATTTGTTTGAAGACAGGACTATCAGGCACCCAGATCCACCCCTCATTCTAATGTAAACTCAATCAACAGTTCCTGGGAGGCTCCAGACAAGTATCAAGAGAAGACTTGGTGGCACTCACTCTTTCTATGTGATTCATCAGTGGCCCATTTTTTTTCTTTTATGGGATATGAGGCATAAAATGTGAGCCTTCTGACCCAACCTTGTTCCTATCACAAAGTAGGCAGTATAGCAATATTTTGAATGACAAAGGAATTTGGAATTTCCTAATCATAAATCCTAATCATAAATCATTAGGCTTCCCTGGTGGCTCAGATGGTAAAGAATCTGCTTGCAATACAGGAGACCAGGGTTTAATCCCTGGGTTGGGAGGATCCCCTCGAGAAGGGCATGGCAACCCATTCCAGTATTCCTGCCTAGGAAATCCCATGTAGCCCAGCAGGCTACAGTCCATGGAGTCACAAAGAGTCAGACATGATTGAGCAACTAATACACACATAATCACAGATTATTTGGTTTATTCTTTACTAAAACTTTTTTTTTTTTTAGGAAGTAATAAGCTCTGTTTCCATCATCAATGAACCAAAAATCAAACTTTAAAGCCAATACTATAAACAAACATCCATGATATTGTCAACTAAAATCCTTTACAAAATAACATCCATATTATAATATTTTGTAAAATTAAAGGCTCATTCCTGGGTGTATATAAAGAGATATTGTTTAGTTGCTAAGTCATGTCGGACTCTTTTGTGACCCCATGGACTCTGTAGCCTGCCAGGCTCCCCTATCCACGGGATTTCCCAGGCAAGAATACTGGAGTGGTTTGCCATTTCCTTCTCCAGGGGCTCTTCTCAACCCAGGGATCCAACCCACGTCTCCTGCTTGGTAGATTGTTTACCACTGATCCACCTGGGAAACCCTAAAGAGGTCTGTAAGTCCTGAGAATTTCTGTACACCTTTAACCCACAAAGCCAAAGTTACATGAAATTTGTGTATGCTGTTCAGAATAGACACATAACCTCCAGGTTGCCACCACTTCCAACACTCTCTACTACTCAGTGTTTTGTACACAGTATTTCTATATTATGTTTTTAAAATCCACTGTACTTTATTAATTTTTATTTTTATTACCTTGTTAATTTTAATATTTGGTCAAAGTACTAGCAGTCATTATCTTTTTGTTGTATAATTTTATTTTACAGTTTTTGAGTGGGAATACATTTCTTCATTTAAAAAATTTATAACAAGTACATACTGTTTTTCTTCAACTAATAATGCTTTAAAATATATATTGTATCCCTTTAGTTAGTAACACACTTGGCAAACTCCTGAAAGATCTCTTTTTTTGCCCACTACCCTTTGTAATGGAAAAGAGGCAGAGTTGATGATTGTCCAATATTTTAAGCAGTGTTCTTTCATCAGGAGTGTGAATGGTTGGTAGTTTAACAGCAGAGTAAAGGATGAAGTTGGAAATTGAGTGTTACATGTGAGTGGCAGGGAAGATAGGTGTGTCTGTGTTTGTGTTCCGAAGGGACTGGGGGAATTTGTGATGCATAAAAGAGTGAGAATGAAAGAAAGTAAAAGTGTTGACAAGTGTTTTTCCTTTTCTGAAATTCCAATGATACTGACACCCTAGTCTGAGCAAATAACACTTATATTAAAAACAGAAAAGAGAACTGAAGAATAAACCAAATTTGTCTGGCTAGACTAAATCAGCTTATAGGACAGGATAGAAAAATTTGTCAGCATCATGGAATTTTTCTTTCTCTTCACTTGTAGAAAAGTTGGTCTCATGATAAGGACATAAAATATTGCCCTACACGGCAAGGCAAGTCTGAAAACACACACACACGTAAAATGAAGATTTTTTTTTTTTTAACACAGTAACGATAGGAGAATTTTTATCTAATTTGCAAACAAAATTTGTAGCTATTCTTGTTACTAAATAAAGGTACTTTTTGCTTGGGTTCTCACAAAGGACTACCTGAGATTGTGGGAAATTCTTTCCAATGTCCTGGTCTCTGACCAAATTTTTTAAAATCTTAAAAAAAAAAAAAAGAAGATATTACTGTCTTCATTTTGTAGATGAAAATACTTCAAAAAGCTAAAGACTTTATAAGAATTATAGAACTTCTAAGTAGCAAAAGCTTCAACCCTGCTTTTTAGGCATCACAACCAAAGAAATCACAATTCTTAGCACTTTCTCCTAGGAGATTGGGGTACTCTAGGTGCTTTTTGGGGTGTGTTTATTTTTCACAGGAAGTGAAAACTTTTACTGCTGCTAAGTTTTAAACATTTCTAGCATTGTGAGTCCTGAAGATAATAATGGTGTTTTCCAATTCCAATCTATACTGTTGCTTTTAAATGATAGAATAATTAATTGGAGGAGAATCACTCAGCTAAGGGTCCTGTTGCAGGATGATTCTTTTTTTCCAAGGAAAGCACTGCCAGCAATAGTTGATAATTGCCTAGTGGGAAAGTGGATCTGATTACTACCTTCCAAAGGGCTGATCAATTCTGCATAACTCATATAAGCTGTGGAATCTGTAGATGAAATGTAGTGACTGAGGATAGGTGAGCATTCAGATATAACATCTTGAGTTAGTTACATCTTAACAGAAACCAATCCTAATGTTCCCTGTGGGGGACTGTGAAGTATTATGCGCAGGTAGTGGTCTCCTCACCTTTTTCCAGGCCACTACAGCTTGATAGCCCCCAAACTACCCCAGCATGGGCTGCCAAACTGCACTTCCAAGTGTGTTTACGGCTCCAGTATTGATTCCTTGAGCCCGTCCAACTACCCCTTGCAATAAACAACCCTGCCAGAGCCTCCACTATTGGAAAGCAGGAATGCATTATTTAACAGTAGCTAATCAATATAAAACAAGCCTCCCCTTTGTTACGACCACGCTATTGATAGACTGCTTCTCTGTTTTAATTTTTTATTATTTTGCATTGATTTCTGAAACTCCATTCTGAAGCTTACTTTTTTTCCATCAGGAACTGTGAGCTGAGTCCTACCTGACTAGAAATCTAACATCCTTTTTGAATCACAAATTACCCAACTTAATGAAGAAACAATTAGCCGAGAGTTTTAAAAAATCATTCAACTCTCCTCTAATCAATTTTAATGAGTGTGACACATTAAATGCAGGATGTAGGGGGAGGATACATATAGAAAAATCTGAAAAGACAGATTTTTTTTTTTTTTTTTGCTGCTGTGTGTGTTCCAGGGAAAAGGGTCTCAGATTTTCCCATTTAGCCTGAGTAAACGTGGGGGAAACTCGGGCGTGGAAGGACCATTCACACCAGTGGGAATCTGACCTCTAAGTCATGTTCTATGAATGGAAGAATAAGGGCTCTTAGGGCATTTTTTTCTTTCTTACTTCATTCCTTTTTAAATCTTAGATGAGTTGTCTAGAATAAAACATTCATGGCAGCTCCATTGGCCACTGCTGTACCTGAACCATAATCAGAGAAACATAAGCTAACATTTTACCATCTGTCTATGTAAACAGAGTGAGCAAGGCGATCAGGTGTGAGGGGAGCATGGGTACATGTGGACTGGGCAGCAGGGTCCAGTGGCCTGAAAGTCCACAGAGATGCTGACTGGTCCACTCACTCACTGTAGTGTTTTTAATTATCCCTTTGGCCTATTATATTGAGTTTAGCCAAAAAGTTCATTTGGGGTTTTCTGTAACATCTTACTGAATAAGATGCAATAAATTAGTTACAGTAAAATAAAGCTGGATTTCTAGACAACTCATAGAAGATTTATTTGCTAACAGTATTTCTTTTTGGCTAGCTATACCCATCAATAGGTGTTTGTTCTTTAACATGCATTTTCTCATTACCAAAAAAATGCAAATTCTTCCCCCAAATTTTCAAAAATACATGAGTAGAAAGAAAATACTAATTGCCCCTACTCCTGCTTATCAGGTAACGACTAAGTTGTTAAAGTTTTATTATGCGTGGCCTGCCACTCATTCACTCCATCTCTTTTTCTCTCTCCATCTAGAATTAATCCATGTGACTTGGCTTGAAAATGATGCTGACTATTATGTCCAGTCCCTACAGAATGTTGTTCAACATAACAGAAGCCAGGTTATGAATTATTTTAGTGGTGTTTTTTCTTTTTGTCACATTATTTTAAAAGATACTGTAATGCGTCATACGACACTAATAGTCAATTGCAAGTCTGCTGTGTTCAGTTACATTTCATTTACTAAGGGGCTGAGTGTTGTCAATATTTACTCACCAGTATAGGGTCATGAATTCCGAAGTCAAATTATTAAATATAAAGAATAAAAACAAGCCAGAGATGGAAGTGTGAGCTCTGGGAAATTGGAAACAGGAAGCCAGGAGATCAGAAGCAGGTGGGCTTAGGAACCAGGAGAGCTGAAACTCACAAATCAAAATCAGCCATGAAAAGAGAAATCAAAAGTTCCTCAGAAAAGGAAAGAGTCAGAGTGGAGATTTCCAGTTGGCCCTATCCTGTCTGTATCCCACTCTTCATTCAAGAAGAGTCACTGAGCACTAAACAGATTCCCAGCATTAGGGTTGGCTTCAACAAAATGAACCCACATTTATGTGTGGCTCCAGGAAAGTACACAGAGCTTTAGGATTTGACTTAAATCTCACATTGACTCAACTGTATACATTCCACCCTCGTTTTGTTTTTCTTCTTTTTAACTTTTTATATTGGAGTTTATATAGTTGATTAATGACGTTGTATTAGTTTCAGGTTACAACAGAGTGATTCCGTTATACATATACATGTATCTATTCTTTTTCAAAATCTTTTCCAAAATAGTTTGTCACATAATATTGAGCAGAATAGTAGAAATTAAAAAACAAATAAATAGGACTTTCCTGATGGTCCAGTGGTTAAGAATTGGCCTTGTAATTCAGGGGACTTGGGTTCAACCCTGGTTGGGGAACTAAGGAGCCACACAATGAGGAGCAACTAAGCCCAGGCACTGCAACTCCTGAGCCCTAGAGCCACAACTAGAGAGTCCGTGCACTGCAGCGAAGATCCCAAGTGCCACAGCTGAGAGCCAATGCTGCCAGTAAGTAAATATTAAGGAAAGAAAGCAACAAATGGGACCTAATTAAACTCAAAAGCTTTTGCACAGCAGAGGCGACCACAAACGAAATGAAAAGACAACCCACAGAATGGGAGAAAATATTTGCAAATGACGTGACTGACGAGGGATTAGTCTTCAAAATTTGCAAGCAGCTCATGCGGTTTAATATCATCAAAGCATTCACTCTTGTTTTTAACTCTTAGTCTTTAAAAAATGAACAATGTCCTCTATGTTTGTGGCTATCTCACTGTAAGCTATCTTACATCCTATGGGAATGAGGCTCAGTGAGGAAAACCCAAGAGAAATCAGCTTCAGTACGTGAGGAGATAGATTTGGTTCACAAAGACATGAGAGTCTCATGGGGGAAAAACCTCTAGGGAGTGCTACACAATGGGAATGAAGTGAGGGAGTCATGACTTCACAATGTGCCCTGTGAGTCTAACCTGGTTGAGTCACCCAAAGATGCCCAATGGTAATCATTGCAAACTAGCCCTCTGGGGGTAGAATTTAGTCATTTGCTTTTCATTTATGGAGGGGCTTTAACAAATTTTCAGCTTCCCTGGTAGCACAGTTGGTGAAGAACCCACCTGCAATGCAGGAGATACCCACTCCAGTATTCTTGGGCTTCCCTAGTGGCTCAGCTGGTAAAGAATCCACCTGCATGCGGGAGACCTGGGTTTGATTCCTGAGTTGGGAAGATACTCTGGAGAAGAGAAAGGCTACCCACTCCAGTATTCTCACCTGGAGAATTCCATGGACTATATAGTCCATGGGGTCACAAATAGCTGGACCTGATTGAGTGAGTTTAACTATAACAAATTTAGTTACTTAAAGAATTTCAACAACATTTCTATTTATTCATTGAGAGAACTAACACAAAAATTAGAAATGTAAGCAATTAGAAACACAATGCTTCTAACTAGAGAACCATTGAATTAATCATCAGAGCTTAATGCCAGGTTTAACTGACCTGAACAGGATACTTCAACTTAGGAAAAACTCCGAAAACACTTTCATTTATGAAGATACTGAAATCTCAGTAAACTTAAATTGTCCAAAGTCAGTTAGAAATTGCTGGGGGCAGGGTTTTCATGCAGGTATGAGCATTTCCAAAAGGAGGCTCTTTCTACATCTCAGGAAACAAGCTACTCTCTACTGTTCATGACTTCTGTTCTTACGTCTCTCAGTATTTACCACTTCCCAGGTGGTGCTGGTGGTAAAGAACATGGGGTTCAATCCCTGGGTCTGGAAGATCCCCCTGAGGAGGAAATGGCTATCCACTCCAGTATTCTTGCCTGGAGAATCCCATGGACAGAAGAGCCTGGCAGGCTACAGTCCACAGGGTTGCACAGAGTCAGACACAACTGAAGTGACTTAGTCCAGCATTCAAAGCACTTACAATGGTAGACTTTTCATATGTTTGTGGCCTCAGACTGTGAGCTCATATCAGGGATGGCTCCTATGCTTCCTTTTTTCTTCAAAAAAGATCCTTAAGAAAGTTTGTTGACTGAAAAAAAAAAAAAAACAAAAAACAATTATGACATGTATAAACCCCAAAGGACATGTCTTGGGTTCTAATAAATTTCTGCACCCCTCAGTTCAGTTCAGTTCAGCCACTCAGTTGTGTCTGACTCTTTGTGACCCCATGGACTGAAGCACGCCAGGCTGCCCTGTCCATCACCAACTCCCGGAGCTTGCCCAAACTCATGTCCACCAAGTTAGTGATGTCATACAACCATCTCATTCTCTGTCGCTCCTTCTCCTCCTGCCTTCAATCTTTCCCAGCATCAGGGTCTTTTCCAATGAGTCAGTTCTTCACATCAGCTGGCCAAAGTATTGGAGCTTCAGCTTTATCAACAGTCCTTCCAATGAATGTTCATGATTGATTTCCCTTTAGGACTGACTAGTTGGATCTCCTTGCAGTCCAAGGGACTCTCAAGAGTCTTCTCCAACACCACAGTTCAAAAGCATCAATTCTTCGGTGCTCAGCTTTCTTTATAGTCCAACTCTCACATCCATACATGACCACTGGAATGAACCCCTACAAAGGAGGGAAAGTTTCTTCTGATGGATAGAATCAGACAAGATAGCTAAAGAACTTTCAATCCTGTTCATACACTAGACTCTCCACTAAGGCTTACCTGTATGAAATCCTAACAAGATACTTATAGGTAATTACTGGTATTTTTTTTTCTCATTTTAAAGATGTAGATATGAAAGAGAACCAGCTAAGTCTGACTCTAGAAAAACCACCAACCCTTAACCACTATGCCTCATGGCTGCATTGAGAAAGTTTTAAGGCTAGAGTTTTTTTCATATTTTTGACATGCTGCATGGCATGTGGGATCTTAGTTTCCTGATCAAGGATGGAATCCAAGTCGGGCACTTTGGAAGGGCAGAGTCTTAACCACTGGACTACCAGGGAAGTTTCTTAAGGCAAGAGTTGAATTGAAATATATAATCTTAACCCATCAGATTGTGCACAAACTGAATTGAAGAAAGCAGATTCTGATACAGCTAAAGGCAAAGTAGAAAGGCATGTGTACCAGAAACATGGTTAATTCATCTAAGGACAGATGATGTCTGCTGAGAGAGGCAGGAGAACATGGTTATGACTCACATGCTCTGCCATCTTGACTACAGATTTGCCTCTCAGCCCCGCCAATTACTGTTTAACTCTTTGCAAGTGACATGACCTCTCTGTGCTGTTTGTCAACTTCATGGGTTTTCTTTTAATGAGGATTAATATATATGGATGTATACAGAAGGACTGTATCTAGTCTATGGTTAGCACTACTTGAGTCTGACCATTTTTTTTTATTAGTAGTATTAGTAAAACTAGTAAATAATAATGTTACTCATTCAAATTTATAGGTGTTGACGTCTTTAACCAAAAAAGTCTCATTTTTTTACATTTTATATGTCTTATATTTATACTTCTCTTGCCATGAGTTTCTAGGGCTTACAGTCAATGCATTCTAGATGTGAAAACCTCTTAAGATCATCTATTTTAGGGTTCTCCTTTCAGTATGAGGACATCAGGCAAACAGGTGAGCAACTGGGCTGCAGCCACAGAGCTTGGGCTCAGGCTCAGTGTGTGGTGATGGGAAAGGGATAAGTGGTAAATGTACATCACACAGAGAGCAAACCAAGTCTCTAGCAGTGACAGAGGCTTCATTTTTCTTGAAAAGCTCTGATTTCAAATATCTGTTCAGTTGTAAGCCTGGCTGTCATGCCCTATGTCTGAATTTCCAGGTGATCGCCAGCATCTTTAAAATTAATTTTCAAAGTTGCTATTTTTGCTTCCCCTCCACAATCAGTTATACCCTACAGTAGAGCGATCTTGATGAACATCCTGGGTCAGTTAAGTTCACTCGATTGAAATGGCCTGACCCAGGCAGTTAAGGTTTGAATAGGTCTGCGTGTAGTACCGGGGTTAATTTCCAATGACATCATTGACACCGGGAAGGAAATCTTCCCGGTGCTCCCAGACTTAACCTCACAAAGGGTCTGGACAACAGCTTTGCTCAATGAGTTCTCACTTGGCTGTCTCTCATGTCCCCTTCCCCAGTTGTCATCCTGAAAAGACATCCTTTTGTTTTTGTATATGCACATCTATAAGTTGTGTGGAGTTCCACACATATGTGTATAAATATATAAATACACCCTTGTGCTGTCTGTTTCTAAGGGGCTCAACTTTTCTTTTTCACAGGTCGTAAAAATTAAATCATGTTTATCAATAGCCATTAGATTTTTTTGAAGCCTCAGTGTATTCCTCCTTTTATATATCATAATTTAACTCATGGAGTGTGTTAGGTAACCTATTTTTATTTTAAATATCTGAGGTCTGTGTCATGCCATTATAGCAGAAAATAATGCAACATTGTAAAGCAACTATACTCCAAGAAAACTTTTAAAAAATAAAAAAAGTTTAACCAGATAGACACAGCTAAATGTTCACTAAAATACTCAGCCAGGAAGTGAGAGGTATTTGTCAATACGTATATTGTGGAAAGGCAGGATGTATTAGTTAGTTCCCTCAAACTGCTTCATGGATATATGGCTCTTGAATCTAAGAACACTAGCCAAAAACCAAAAGCAGATTGTCAAGTGGATGAAGCCCCACACATCCTCTACACTGGCTTCACCATCCTCACTGATGGCAGGATTCCTTGTTGCACGGGGAAGACAGATCTTAGGAAACAAAGAGCAACAATTTCACTTTCTATGGACATACACCTTCTCTACTTGCTGCCAACACTAGAAAAAGGTCATTAATAATATCCCTTTTCTTTCTGCTAAAACTAAACTTTCAGATGAAAATTTTTATTTCCTTTCTTGAAATCATGATTTTTTGGCTCTTTTTAGCTGATGGAAGTCATGTATTCCTTTAAGAGCATAGATTTAGGACATCTCTATAGCCAAATGTTATTGGCAAGTACCATCATAATTAAGGCAATTACAGAATATGCCATGAACAGAAAAACATTCTCCAAAAAATATATTTCCCTAGCCCTGGTTGTAATCTAAAGCATATACAATCATATTTTGGAAATAACTAAAGTTGATTGTGATGTGCTTTTGTCTCAGAATAATACACCCCAACAGAACCTTAAAAAACTGGAATGTCTTATGCTATGGAACAAGTAGAGATTTGCATGCATGGCTAATTGGCTTGTAGTTATGCACAAGGACCAGAGTTTTGGATTCTTTGGAAGAAACCTATCTACTTGCATGTGCCCTTGAATTCATATTCAACTTCCTTTGGGGAGTTTGTGTATTTCACAGGCATTTTAAATTCTCTTCCCCGATTTCTTTTCTCAAAATGTTTTTATAGAATCAGCAGGGCATCCATCCCCCTGAAACACAAAGGGACCATGAGGCGTGTGACTCATCCAGGGTCACTAGGCGAACCGTGGACAAAAAGGAAGAGGAGGACTGGACAGCTGAGGTCAGAGCACAAGACCGTTCTGCTTTCTCTTACCCACAAGAGAAAGTGTTTCAACAGATTTAATAATAACATTTGACCTAAAAGCGCTAATATAATCCTCTATAGCCAGGGAAGAGCACATTGAATGTAAAATTGGCTTATAATGAACTAATTATTTCAACTCCATTTCCCACTCTTTGCTTTTATAATGGAGAAAGGACTAATAAACAGTAAAATTACAAAAGTGGACAAGAGGAAGGAAATACAGAACTCAAGTCAGTGCAAATAGCCATGTGAACAACCAGAAAGGTGGCTGAGGTTAGAAGCAAAGACAGGGTATTAAATAAAAGACACACTAAATAAAATGTCTATTTCAAAGCTATTTCCTTACTTATAGAGGCTGAATTTGAACAACTTTATCTCTTCTAACTTACATCCCTTTTAGAGCCAGTTGGCATCCCATATCTGGGAGCATCAGAGACCCCTGTGAATCTGAGCACTATGGTTCCACTGCGGGCTTTGTAGACTGGTGGCTCCAAACAAGATTTCAGTCTTTGCCTTGCTCTGAAAACTTCCTTTTTTTTCACCAGCGTTACGGCGCTTGCCAAGAGTGACATAACCTTGAAATTATTTGTTACATTTTCCAGTGAACAAACCCAGCTTGTTAAGGAAATGGGCAGCCTATATCATTAGCAAAGAGCACAATAGTGGACTCAGAATTCAGCCTCGACTGGTGGGCCCGCAGTATTCGACGTTTCTGGGAAATCTCTCTGATTTTAGAAACAATTCAGCATTCTAACTGTGCTGCTAGGGGTGGGCTGGCCTCTGGAGGTTGTTAGGGAAGCAACACCACATGAGAGCCAAGGCTCACATGGTCCTCAATACATTCCTGTCCAGGGAACATGGACACTCATTTTAATTGCACTTCTCATCTATTAGTGTCTTTCTTTAAACTGGGTTTGTTGGCAGTGAAAAAAAATCTTGACTGCAACTGTTACTGATTTTTTCTTCTGATTATAAAATTAATACATCCCTACAGTAGATAATTTAAAAGTACCCTCAAGAATTAAGTAGGAAACCAAATCACCACCTCACCAGCCAAAGATACAGTGAACACACGCATGTGCATGTAATTCTCCAAGTTAGAAGTAATGATCGTCCACTCTATGTGGTTTATCATAGGAATATTTATATAATAACACAATACTTACTGGCTTCACAATGGTTACTGTTTAAACAGGAGAACCAATCCATTCATAATCCCTCTATATAGATGAGTAATGTGATAAGTGGCAAACAGATTCATCTAAGAGATACCGTCATGGAAAATCCTGATCTGGAGAGGATTCCATGTGGGGAATTGACCTAAAGAAAGTAGGTACTTTCTGTTTTTCTTTTAAAATGGATATTCTACTGTAGTCTTTGATGCAAATTTAATTTTTAAGAAGGTTGTATTTGCCTGTTCCCTACAGAGAAAACTATAGAGAAAGGCACATTTTGGAAACTCTTCCTTGCATTTTTATCTCTGCCCATCTCATTATACCTTCTGCCCAGATAAGAAATCATCTTTATTAGTTTTGCATGTACTTTTAAAGTTTTTTCTTTATATAAAGATAAATACATATGAATATATTTACTTATTTTCTACCAGCTTTATAATAATAGTGGCTTACTACATTGATTTTAGGCACTCTGCACTTCCTAAATTGCTATATAAGTATACAGAGAACTTCAGCAGAATTTATATTCAGATGTTCAGAACTTCCATTCCTGTGTGTGGAAGTCCTATGCTGCTGCTGCTGCTAAGTCACTTCAGTCGTGTCCGACTCTGTGGGACGCCATAGACAGCAGCCCACCAGGCTTCCCGTCCCTGGGATTCTCCAGGGAAGAACACTGGAGTGGGTTGCCATTTCCTTCTCCAATGCATGAAAGTGAAAAGTGAAAGTCAAGTCGCTCAGTTGTGTCCGACTCTAGCGACCCCATGGACTGCACCCTACCAGGCTCCTCCATCCATGGGATTTTCTAGGCAAAAGTACTGGACTGGGGTGCCATTGCCTTCTCCTTGGAAGTCCTATAGTTTAAGTGATTATCTCTAGAAGGACAATTCTTTACAATATTTTGTGAGTACCAAGTGTTTCTCAGGTTCTTAAAGAACTGGTAAAGTCGCCTGCCAATGCAGGAGGCTGAGATTTAGGTTTGATCCCTGGGTAGGGAAGATCTCCTGTAGGAAGGTAGAGCAACCCACTCCAATGTTCTTGCCTGGAGAATCCCCATGGACAGAGGAGCCTCATGGGCCACAGTCCATAGTGTCGCAAAGAATCAGACTCGACTGAAGCGACTTAGTACACACACACGCACGTGATTACAAATCATGCTTCCATGGGGGTCCATTGGTGGAGACTTTGCTTTTCCAATGCAGGGGGCACGGGTTGGATCCCTGGTTGGGAAACTAGGATTTCACATGCCACATGGCCAAAACAAACAAACAAACAAACAAATCTTGCTGCCATGATAATCTTGTGCCAATGCTATTTTGTACTTTTGCAGCTATACATTTAGGATAAAGTCCCTGAGTGGGATTTCTGGATTATGGAGTAACTTCATTTGTAATTTTGAAAGATATGATCTTTCATAAGGATTTTAACACTTTGCAATACTACTGGCAATGGGAGTGTCTGCTTTTGTTCAGTCATGCTAACATTCAGTGTTATCAAACATTTAAACTTTTGTGAATCTGATAGGTGAGAAGTTATATTTCACTGTAGTTTCAGTTTGCATTACACTTTTAAAAGAGATTGAACATCTGTTTTACATGTTCACAGATGTTGTGTTCTTTCTCTACAAAATCAGTCATTCTCATCTCTGCAGATTTTTCTATTGGGTTCTTCCTCATCTCAATTTTTAGAGCTCATTATATATTAGAGAAATTAACTCTTTATAATAAGAAGTTGCAATTTTTAAAAATTTCCTCTTTTCATTTACTTGTAGTATTTGTTTTGAAGTATGGGGGAGCTTTTTGCTTTGTTTTCTGTGTTGTATTTTGTGTACGCACATGCCTTGAGTCTTTATGTGATCAGATTTATCAGTCTGTTTTCCCCAGAGCCTAAATTCAATTTCAACCAAAATTCTATCCAGTAGAATATGTTAAATATTTTAACATTTTCTCTTTCCTAAAGTATCCACTTAGAATAAGACACTTTTGATGAAAGATAATACTGTCTCATCCTGGAGAGAAGCATTTCAAATCTCTAATTTATTTAAAGTTTAATATCATATTTCCTCTTAAATGGAAGTGTTAACACTACAAACCCTTGGGATTTGACTATTTCAGTGTCTTATCCCGCAGATAACAGTTCTGGGTCTTCTATGATCATGACTATTTGATGAATGTATATGCTTTTGCATTATGGAGATATAGATCTTAGTATCAATTCCAAATCATCTAAAATAGCTCCCTTGGAAGATGACTAGAACTCAGAATTTCTGATATTGAATTAACTGCAGAAAACCATCTGAGGATATACATGGAGAAATGGCTCATGTGTTTATAGAAGAAAGGCTAAAATTATTCAAGTGATAATCCTCTACACTAGTTTAATGCTTGAATCATTTTATGTTCAGCTTACAATTGGTGATACCTTGAGTTTTGTTACAGCATGGAACCTTCCATCTGCTCTGGGCAGGTGGTACAGTGGT
This sequence comes from Bos javanicus, assembly GCF_032452875.1. Classification (NCBI taxonomy): domain Eukaryota; kingdom Metazoa; phylum Chordata; class Mammalia; order Artiodactyla; family Bovidae; genus Bos; species Bos javanicus. The sequence continues at coordinate 27,377,091 of NC_083880.1, forward strand.
GTGTGTTGATGTGTGTAATGACAATCACAAAGTTTGCTTATTCGGCATCAGCTGCCTTGGGTTAAAGTCTGAACCTTTCTTAAGCTCTGCACGTCAGGGGTGTTTAGGACAATTCAATCATTTATTTAGCCAGTACTGATACTGCTCTCTGGCAGGTGGATTCAGAGCTAAGCTCCAAGTCTCCAGCTCTAATTGGAGAAATCTCTGATAAATTCCCACAGCATTCCATTTGGATACGTATTGTGTTCTGTTATGGATGTTCTCTGCCCTGCTCCCACCCATAACAAGTCTGCTGGTATAAGCCTGTCCTACAAACTGCTGTGGTGGACAGTATATCTTTGTATTGATTTGATGGAGCTGGGTTTTTCTTTCCTAGTCTCAGTGGAGATATCTGTCAGTTCAGTATCCTATTTTGTAGGAATAATGGACAAGGCAAAGTGGTGATAAATTCTGATGGTAAGCCAAGCTGTATTTTCTTGCTACATGAGAAGAAAACACTCATCCTAAAAGCAGTTTGTTCTCCATTTTAAATTACTCAAAGAAAGCATTTTTACCCAGATGCTACCCCCTGGGTCTCCTTTGTCACCTCAAGCAGCCTAACTCATCCTCCCCCCCCCCCCCCCCCCCGACACACACAAACCCTTCATTAATTCTTTATGACTTGTGAAAGATCTCCACTAACGTGAAACTGTCCTACAGACACTGTGTTGGCCAAAAAGTTTGTCGTTTTTTCCACAAGATGTTATGGACACTTCATGTTGGTTGGCAAACATTAACTCCAACCATTGCTTATTCCGTTTTGTGTTTACTGCCTTGACAGATCTATTGACTCATTCACCAGTATATTCATCAACTAAACCTTTGCTTTGTATGGGCTATAGGCCAGGCATTAGGCAGGTTCTGTGACTACGTGGAAAATAAGACAGCTCCCACTTGGTCACTGAGGAAAACACCCCACAGGGAAATGTGAATATGACCACAGGGCCATTCAGAAAGGTGGATGATTATTCTTCAAAGTCATATTATATTATTGGATTGAAGTCATTTGCTCCAGAGTAATTTGCTTGATTATTCCATAATCATTAGAAAAGAACCAAAATTGCCTCAGCCAGTGAACTGGGATCCAACATGGATTGCTGCCCCTGGAGAAGCCCCTGAGCCTTTCTGACGTGGCTCTAGGTGGCTGCGGGAGCAACTCTTCCCCCTGCCCAGCTGGGAGTCCTTTCATAAGGAGACTTGCAATCGCCACATGCATACTTCCTAAAACATAGTCATATTTTTATCTCTGCTTTTACATGCTTGACTTTCTCTTCCTAAGATGCATGGATTGCTTGTTCTTGGTTGTGTTCATTTTGTATCTTATTTTACAGTATTGTGTGGTGTACTTGGTCTTAGGTGCTCATGAGTAAGGCATCGGGTTAATCACACGCTGGTTTCAGTCCTGATTCTATCACTAGCCATGTGACTTTGGGTAACAACACTAAAGGGACTTTTTCTCCATTTTATTATTAATCTGTTATATTAACATTAATAATCACAATTATAGTCTTTTTGTTACTAAGGAGATAGTCTATTCAAGGTGATAGGTGCTTTGCCTATATTCACTCATTCTCATGATGTCTTTTTTTTTTTTTTGGCAGCACCACACACACTGTGGGATCTTAGTTCCCTGACCAGGCATCAAACCCAGGCCTTGGGCAGTGAGAGCTCTGAGTCCTAACTACTGGACTGCCAGAGGAGTCCCTCATGATGCCATCTTTTGATAAAAATGGCTTTAGCTTTAGCTTCTATCATTGAGAGTATAGAATATGCCCTTCTAGGCTGGGAAAGAATCCATCTGCAGTGCAGGAGACCCAGGTTTAATCTCTGGGTTAGGAAGATCCCCTGGAGAAGGGAATGGCTACCCACTCCAGTATTCTTGCTTGGAGAATTCCATGGACAGAGGAGTTTGGTGGATTACAGTCCATGGGGTCACAAAGAGTCGGACACAACTGAGCGACTAACACACTTTCAAACATTCCACATATCTTCTTTCATTTAAGACTCACAACAATCTTAGGAAAGAGATGCTCTAATTGACTTCATGGTATGCATGAAAAGTTGGGAGCATCGAGCCTTCAAATTATTTAAGTTGCGTACTTAGCAAGAAAGTCCAATGAAAACCCAGGTGTACCTGATACTAGAGTGAGCCCAATTTCACAAAAAGTATTTTTATTCATTAAAGTAATATCCACATCTGTAGATATATTAGAAGGGTGAAGATGAGAATAAGATGAAAATTAAAAGCCTTCATGCTCAGTTTCCTTCCCCAGAGGTAGACTGTCACCTTCCCCACCCTCATCCTATACACAGTACACATCACCTATGAGCTCAGGATTCACTAAGTGTGTTGAACAACCTGCCTTTTTTCCCACTTAATGTATCTCCAAGTTATGTGTGTGTATACACATATGTATATATATTTTCTTTGTTCTTTTTAAAACATGTATCACAGTTGTCTACTGACTGAATATTCCAGAATATGTCAGTTAACGAAGCATTTCTCTACTGATGCAGGTTTCATCTGCTTTAAGTTTTACTGACATTTCAAACAAGTTAAACAGACTACTTTGATGCAGATATCTTGGCATGCTTGTGTCTCTCCCTTCCCACTTGCACTCCAAACAACAGTTTATGAGTTAATGTTGGGCAGGGCAAAAAGTGCATTAAAACCCAAACGAACTTTTTGGCCAGCCAAATATTTTCTTGTTAAATCCTGGCATAACCAGATTTTAAAACTGTACCAAGCTGGATGGTGAGCGAGGGTGTGTGAGTATGTGTGCGTATGTGTCTGTGGTTTGTGAGCAGCTACATGAGGAAGGAGTGCAGATTATCTTTGGGTAATAAATTAGTCAGTTTAAATCTCTTTTCTGATGAAGTCAGTGTGTAACCCCAGAAGGAGACCACTAATGCTGTGCTTAACCCATCCTCCCAGTCGTCAGCCAAGCCTCTTTTTTGATTCCTCAGGGGATTGAATAGCATTAAAAATAGATGAACAATGGCTTATTCAGAATCCCCTGCAGGCAGAATTGGTCACACAGAGGGCACACCCTGTCAGCAGGCCATGTTTATTGAGCATCTAGACAGCAGACCTCCGTTGAAAGCTCCTCACTTTTCTACAAGCCCGAGTACACATCAACCCTGGGGCTGCCTGGTTCAGCCTAAAGGGTCTGAGAATTTGGTATCAGAGTGAGCAGGCTTCAGTGTTACAGTATATGTGTGTTCTGAACATTGCCAACCTGTGTCAAATTAGTGTATTCTATGGGGCATTGTTGGAACAGAATTGTTGGTCAAACTTGAATTCATTGTATGTTGATGTCAATGCCCCCTTGACAGTTCTGTGGACAAGTCAGCAATTCTCCAATTGCCTCTGCCCTCCTACGAGCTGAAACTCCATGTCTTCTGCTATCAGTAAATGATTAAATCCATCATTTTCAAATGGAAAGAATTGCATCGATTTTAGACATAAATCTTTCTTTTTCGAACAGGGTATGATTTCAGTGTGACCTGATTGCCTCTGTGTACAGACACCAGGGAAGAGTGGTGTGGGTCGGGCCACGATAGTTGAGGGTGTCATCAGAGTGTAATATGTAGTAAACATCATGAGTGTGGGTAATCACTCTAACTGGAAAAAGCAAGCAATATCATGCAGGCAGGATTTAAACTGCAAAGGGCATGACTGAAAACTACTTCCTAAAAATGAAGAAAATATTTAAAAGAAATACCATCTCTGGCTATTGGTAATTCAAAATGATAACACAAAATTCTACTTGGTTTATCTATATTATGGACTCACTTCCTACTCCACTGAACTATTTTTCCAGCTCGTGTACTCTTCTGTGAGGAAAGCATATTCTTTTGATCCCATCACTTGATGCAACACCTTGTCTAACAACAGCCTTAGGTTTACTGAGCTACAGGTATTTGCTTCCTCCTAGAGCACAAAGGCCTACCTGTTGGCCCGGGACTTGGGCTAACAGTCTCAAGTTTTTCACTGAATGAAAAGAAGGGGTCTCAGATCATCCCACAAGGGCTCACACGTGATGAACACCCACACAAATACCCACATTCACAAATATATAAATATATAGTGGAAGTATATACCGGCACTACATTTACATTCCTTATTTTATATTCAAGGGATGAGAGCTTGCTTCCCTTAAGCAAGAACAAGTTGTGGGGATAAATCTGAAACATGTCAGATGGCAAGGGAAGTTCAATCTCATGATAAAAGAATCTCCTAAATGAACTCAGTAAATTGTTGAATATCCTTCTTGTTCAAGGTTGAACAATATTCGCTTGTATGTATATACCACATTTTCTTTATCCAATCATCTGTCAACACTTAGGTTGTTCCCACACCCACAGCTATCGTGAATGATGCTGCCATTGAACATGGGAGTATAGATACTTCGTCAAGATGGTGATTTCATTTCCATTAGACATATGCCCAAAATTGGATTGCTGGATCATAATAGCGGTTCTATTTTTAATTTCTTGAGGAAGCTCTATACTGTTTTCCATAGTGGTGGTGCTATTTAACTTTCACATTAACATTGTACAAGGGTTCCCTTTTCTCCATTTATCCTCACCAGCCTTTGCCATCTCTTGTGTCTTTGATAATAGGTATCCTGATAGGTGTGAGGTCATGTCTCACATTTGGTCTTGATTTCTATTTCCTAATAATTAGTGATGTAGAACACCCTTTCATATAGCTGTCGGCCGTTTCTATGCCTTCTTTGGAAAGTTGTCTATTCATATTCCTTGTTCATTTTTAACTGAGTGATTTATTTATTGTTATTTGAGTTTCTTATATATTTTGGATATTGGCCTCTTATCAGGTATGTGATTTGTAAATATTTTCTTTCATTTCATAGGTTATCTTTCCATTCTGTTGATGGTTTCCTTTGCTGTGCAGAAGCTTTTTACTTTGACATAGGTTCACTTGTTTATTTTCTGCAGGATGGGCAGCAGGAAAGCTGACCCACCGTGCAGGTGTCTCTGAGGCTCAGGCCCCTTAGACCAGACTCCGAGCTGATGGCCTTTCCAAATGAAGGCAGGGGTCCCCTTGTGCCATCGTTGGTCACTGTGTGTATTGTTTTTCTAAGGGAGATTTAATAAATGTCATTTTGAAATGCTAACCTTTATTTAAAAGAAACACTCAAGGTGTATTAATGATGATTTCCCATTTTGTGTTCTAAATATAAAGTGTTCTTTAAGAAAAAAAACACGATTAGGAGATAATTTTAATTATTTTTTAGCTCTTTGTCATCATTTGTTAGACGTTTTTCTGTCAGTATTACTTTTGGGGTTCAGCTACATCTTCTGGTTCCTCTCTTTCCTCTCTGTGGCTCCTTGCAGTTCATTTCCCTAGGGACAGCACTGGCACCTCATGTATTTACCAGTGGAGAGGACTCCTTGACAGTTTCCCTGCACAAAATGAGCAGCTCTCTTGTCAGGAGGCTGTTTGATCCTCTCACAGTCTGGCCATCTGTTGAATAAACACAGGCTACCAACAGTTCAAAGTATAAACACATGTGAAAAAACGCAGGACTTCTCTGTGTGGACCCCTGCAAAGCAAATGGCACTTGAATAATATTGCGCCATTTGGAAACATCTTATTAGGCATGAAGTTTAGCAAACAAGGCATTCAAAGATCATTTTAAAGTTTGCTTTTCTGTTCTTTACATCTGTGTCTCTTTTGCTGTCTCGCATACAGGGTTGTCGTTACCATCTTTGGACTCTGTAGGAGGGGGTGGGGATGATTTGGGAGAATGGCATTGAAACATGTACAATATCATATAAGAAATGAATCGCCAGTCCAGGTTCGATGCAGGATACAGGAAGCTTGGGGCTGGTGCACTGGGATGACCCAGAGGGACGCTATGGGGAGGAAGGTGGGAGGGGGGTTCAGGATTAGGAACATGTGTACACCCATGGCAGATGCATGTTGATGTATGGCAAAACCTATACAATATTGTAAAGTAAAAAATAATAATTTTAAAAAAGAAGTTAAAAAAATAAAGTTTGCTTTTCTGACTATTTTCTCTGAAAAGTAATAAGCATAATATTTTTGGCAAAAACTCTTACTATTTCCCTTTCATTTTTCCTTATCTTTTCTATACCCTCTCTCTCTCAGTGAAGGCTGTATCCACATATCTTCCCTCTCCTGGGGAGGTAGGTGTATGAGAAAGAAGGAAGAAAGGAAGGAATTTTAGGAGTTTGGTCTTCAATGCCAGTCTTCAAATCTAAAATAGACATGCAGGTCCCATTCCTTGAGTAGAAAACTGATTTCTTGGTTTCTTGGTTTCTTGATTTTTTTCCTCTATGTTTCAAAGTCATATTTTCTTTTTCAAAAAAAAATATATATATATATTTTCATTTTTGGCCATGCCACTTGCCATGTGGGATCTTAGTTCCCCAACCAGAGATTGAACCCATGGCCCCTGCATTGAAAGCACAGAGTCTTAACCACTGGACCATCAAGGAAGTCCTCAAAGCCACATTTTCTGTGTATTGACAGTAATGATCTTTTTGAGAGAAGCTAAACACTGGGTGTTAGAGAAGACTCGTGAGAGTCCCTTGGACTGCAAGGAGATCCAACCAGTCCATTCTAAAGGAGATCAATCCTGGGTGTTCTTTGGAAAAAATGATGCTAAAGCTGAAACTCCAGTACTTTGGCCACCTCATGCGAAGAGTTGACTCATTGGAAAAGACTCTGATGGTGGGAGGGATTGGGGGCAAGAGGAGAAGGGGACGACAGAGAATGAGATGGCTGGATGGCATCACCGACTTGATGGATGTGAGTTTGAGTGAACTCCGGGAGTTGGTGATGGACAGGGAGGCCTGGCGTGCTGCGATTCATGGGGTCACAAAGAGTTGGACACGGCTGAGTGACTGAACTGAACTGAACTGAAACACTGCTTATGGAACATGGGAGCCCAGGAGACTCATTTTTGGCAAAATCTCATTAATACTTCCAGTTCTCTATGTCAGATTTACTTAGGCTAAGTTTAATCCTAAAGATGCACCATTAACTAATCTTCTTGCCCTTTTCCTTCCTGTGTTATCAATGTCAACAGCAAACGATGAATCAAGTGTAAGATGGGAGCTCAAGCAATCACATCAGAACAGGTTGTCTCCATGGTTAAGATCATCTTGCTTCCCAACTTTTTGCCTTAATTTTCCAAGCATCTTCCTTATATGACTTGTGAACCAAGAACAGAGTATTTTAAGTCCAGTAATACAGACCAGTAACTATATCCAGTATCCATCTTAATTTTCTGAGACTTGGACTTTGAGTTATTATTTTATCTTTGCATTCATAGTTACATGTAAAACATAACAGAAAATTTTGTTGGCTATTTTAATCCCCCTGGCAATAAACAGTGTTTGGTACAATAAAAGCACAGAACATCTTGTGATGACTCCTCTATGCCAGGCACTGTTTTAAGCATTTTATATCCATTAAATCACTTAGTTATCACAATTTATGAGGTGGGTAGTAATATTAAACCAAGGCACAAAGAGATAACTTACTTGCCTCAGGCTACACATCTAATAAATGGTAGCATCAGAATTAGACTATAGACTACCTAATAGAAATAGGGGATTTGTTATTTTTCCTCCCCCCAAAACATATTTTAAGTGCTGTTTGTAAAGGCCATTGCATCTTTCCATTTCACCATGCTTTCCATCACAGTTGCCCTAAGGCCTGGCTGCTTTGAAGTCAGCCTGGACATCTAAGGGAACTAAGGAGAAGCTGAATTACAGACACATTAAATTTGGGGGTTTAGTGCTATGTTTACGTGGTTTGAAGTTACTGTTAAGTGTCTACTAGCTCTCCTGGTTTAGAAATGAGTTCTAGAAATAACCTTACTGTCCACTCTACCAACTCACCCGTCACTATAGCACAAAAGATGTAGGTCAGCGTGCACTAGAACAGGCCCACCAGAGCCCAGTGTGCACAACTCTAAAGTAGGTCACATGTACAAGAAACAGATTTGAAATGTACATGGACAGAAGCTTGTCTTCCAAACCTTGCAGCTCATAAATTAAATAAACTCAGTAGAGCTTCTCCTAAACTTGACAGCAATCCTAAAAATTTACTTTACATTACCATTAGCAAGTTGTGAAGCTGAAATAAACTTTTTCTAAACAGTGAGAAATAAGATACACATTTTGATCAACTCTGCCAGGAAGAAGACTAATTTATCTTTCTAACACTCTGACAGAAAATGCTATGGAAATATAAATCAGCAATCAAAGGATATACAGCCAAAAACATATGGGGGAAAATTAATATGAAAATGTTTCAATTAAAAATTAGAAACATACTGCTTTTCTAGATTTTTCTGTTCATAAGCTTTCATCAATGTGTAACTTGTAGTAATTTCTTTTTACATTTTAAATTAGTACTGACTATTATACCTACTTTTGTAGTCTTAATTCTGTGTGTTTTTTTTAAAGAGCCCGTTTATCTGTAGTAGCTTCAGGTTGGTAGAGTGAAAACTACGTTTGCTGGAAGGACCAATGTGTACTCAGATACATATGTTTTATAGCTCATGACACAGGATAATTATTCACTTTTGGAACTCTCTCCTTTCAAAATATTACTTAGTGACATAATGGAATTCTTGAACTGGCTAGTTCCAATGAGAACCAAAAATAAATTCTTTCAATGTGAATCTTTTGAAGTAAACGAAATATAATTTCCTGGTTACCTAATAAAACATGACAATCCTGTGTCATGCTTTTAGTAAGATTTCTGGGATTTAGAGGTATTGCAGAGTGATACCACAAGAAGAAGAGAATCCAAATATGGGGGGCTATGGTCTACTAGCAAATATTCAATAGGTCCATATGAGTGTTAAACTGCTTAGTAACTGTTTAGAGACTTTATTTAATCTTATTATCTTTTTCTTGGTTTTGTCATTGTTGTTCAGTCGCTAAGTCGTGTCTGATTCTTTGCAACCCCCATGGACCGCTGCACTCCAGGCTTCCCTGTCCATCACTATCTCCCAAAGTCTGCTCAGACTCATGTCTATCGTCTCAATGATTGCATCCAACCATCTCATCCTCTTTCTTGGTTTATCTGTCTGAATAGGCTCAGGATTGGTTCAGAATTGTAGTAATGGTCTGGAATAATATTTTTTCATTTAAATAATGATTATGTGCCTGCTGTGTACAAACATTATCCCAGGTGCTAGTGATGCACCAACAAACAATCACATGGGTGTCTTCTGCCCTGGAGCTTATATTCCATGGAAAAAGATAGGCAATCAAGAAGGATCCTTTACATGAGGATCAGGACAGGATTCTGGTTCCAAGGACTCGAAGCTCCTCAAGTACTACCTATCTAAAACACCCTCAGATGGCCATCCATACAAGAAGCAAGAACTGAGGGAGCCATACCTGAAGGATGTGCAAATGCAAATACACACAGTTGGTCATCAGGATCAGTATCACAAACACAGAATCTTGCCTGGGTCAGTGAAGAAAACCATGCTGTGAATTTTATACCTTTATTCCACCTGACTCCCTCCCAGGATCCTTTCTACCTTTGAAGTTGTTTGTGGATTCACAGTGCTATGTTTAAGATGTGTCAGATCTTATACAAAATTTCTATTTCTATTTTTATCTCTATAATTCAAAAATAAATGAGACTCAGACCCTGTATCTCTCTCACTTTGTCATTTTTCTCTCAAAGATCTTATAGGAAAACAGATAGGATAGCATCCATTTTAAGACTAAGATGAGCTACAAAGAGAGGATTCCAGTATCCAAAATACCAAGATAGCATTACTACAAATTGAGAAAACACGATCTGTTGTTTTGTGCCAGCCTCCATCCTGCTCAAGCAAGCGATATTCATCGATGGTAGAGAATGTGCCCTCTGGCATGGCTTCTCTGAGTAAACTCAGAAAGTGTAGTTGTCATAAGAAAATTGCCTGACATCATTCAGAGTGAAGCAAAGTGAGAGACATGGGATAAATCTAAGTTGTTTATTTGAATTGCAGGTATGTATCATCCACTATGCCAAAGACTTTGACTGTGTGGATCACAATAAACTGTGGAAAATTCTGAAAGAGATGGGAATCCCAGATCACCTAATCTGCCTCTTGAGAAATTTGTATGCAGGTCAGGAAGCAACAGTTAAAACTGGACATGGAACATCAGACTGGTTCCAAATAGGAAAAGGAGTTTGTCAAGGCTGTATATTGTCACCCTGTTTATTTAACTTATATGCAGAGTACATCATGAGAAACGCTGGACTGGAAGAAACACAAAATGGAATCAAGATTGCCAGGAGAAATATCAATAACCTCAGATATGCAGATGACACCACCCTTATGGCAGAAAGTGAAGAGGAACTAAAGAGCATCTTGAAAGTGAAAGTGGAGAGTGAAAAAGTTGGCTTAAAGCTCAACATTCAGAAAATGAAGATCATGGCATCCGGTCCCACCACTTCATGGGAAATAGATGGGGAAACAGTGGAAACAGTTTCAGACTTTATTTTTCTGGGCTCCAAAATCACTAGAGATGGTGACTGCAGCCATGAAATTAAAAGACACTTACTCCTTGGAAGGAAAGTTATGACCAACCTAGATAGCATATTGAAAAGCAGAGACATTACTTTGCCAACAAAAGTCCATCTAGTCAGGGCTATGGTTTTTTCCTGTGGTCATGTATGGATGTGAGAGTTGGACTGTGAAGAAGGCTGAGCGCCGAAGAATTGATGCTTTTGAAGTGTGGTGTTGGAGAAAACTCTTGAGAGTCCCTTGGACTGCAAGGAGATCCAACCAGTCCATTCTGAAGGCGATCAGCCCTGGGATTTTTTTGGAAGGAATGATGCTAAAGCTGAAACTCCAGTACTTTGGCCACCTCATGCGAAGAGTTGATTCATTGGAAAAGACCCTGATGCTGGGAGGGATTGGGGGCAGGGGGAGAAGGGGACGACAGAGGATGAGATGGCTGGATGGCATCACTGACTTGAAGGACGTGAGTCTGGGTGAACTCCGGGAGTTGGTGATGGACAGAGAGGCCTGGCGTGCTGTGATTCATGGGGTCGCAAAGAGTTAGACACGACTGAGCGACTGATCTGATCTGATCATCCACTCTCTTGTTATGTATTGTTCCACTGATGATATTATTAGTAGAAGTATATGTGTAACATTGGTGAATCAGTGAGGATGTAGAATATAATTCTTTCCAAAATTTCAGTTCTTAATGACAAAGTAATTCTCAAAAGGCTTCCCTGGCAGCTCAGTGATAAAGAATCCACCTGCAATGCAGAAGACACAGGTTTGATCTCTGGGTCAGGAAGATCCCCTGCAGAAGGAAATGGCAACCCACTTCAGTATACTTGCCTGGGAAATCCCATGGACAAAGGAGCCTGGCAGGCTACAATCCATGGGGTTACACACAATCAGACATGACTTACAGACTAAACAATAAACCAAACAATTCTCAAAAGCAATACAAATGGAAAGAGAGGAAGAAAGAAAGAAATAGAAAGAAGAAAGGAAGAAAGAAATAGAAAGAAGAAAGGAAGAAAGAAAAAAAGGGAGAGAAGGAAAGCAAGCAAGATAGAAACTAGCCTAATAGGCAATTATGAAATGCAGTTTAAAGCAATAACAACATACCATGTTCTACATTTCAAATTGCTAAAGAATTCAAGCCATATACACAATGTTCTAGTCAGCTATTGCTTATAAAAATCAACCCCAAATTTAGTGGCATAAAGGAACCATCATTTTATTATGCTCATGGATTCTGTGGGTCGGGAATTCAGAAAAAGCAACAATGGACACATCTTGTTTCTGCTCCACAGTGTCTGGGAGCTCAGCTGGGAAGACTCATGGTTCACAAGTTGACCTCAGATTGAATGTCAACTGAATATCTCAAGATGACCTCTTCATGTGACTGAGTTCCTCACAATGAGTAGGCTAATTTCCCAAAGCAAGTGTCTGAGAGAAGTCAGATGGAAATTCTCTATTTTATGACCTGGCCTTGGAAATCACATTGCATCACTTTTGCCATCAAGATTCCACCCATATCCAGAGAGGGAACAAAGACTTTATTTCTCGAGGGGAGGAGTGTCAAAGGCACATTGTAAGAAGATTAGGGGTGAGAGGAGACATTTTGCAGGCATTTTTGGAAAATACAATTGGCCACCACACTAATAAACCAATTTTTATGAGGATTTAGGAAAATGAGAGTTTAGTGGTCCCTGAACATCATGGGGAATTGGTTCCAGGACCCCCCATAATACCAAAATCTGGGGATATTCAAGTCCCTTATAGAAAATGTCATAATATTTGCATATAACCTACACACATCCTCTATATACTTTAAATCATCTCTAGATCCCTTACAATGTAAGTACTATGTAAATAGGAGTTGGTGAGTGGCAAAGTCAATTTATGCTTTACTGTAACTGTTTGGGATGCCTTCTTTTCTGAATATTTTTGATCTGCTATTGGTTGAATCCATAGATTCTAAGGAACTAGGTTTACAAATTAAACTTAGTATTTTCTTTAGTCATTTGTCTCTGTACTTCCTATAGTCTCTTAAGCTCTGCCTTCCAATTGAGCAATTTATTATACACTTTCTTGCATTCCTTTCTGTTTTATAAACACTAGTCTTGATCCTTCTACCAAACTCAAAACTCATTGAAGGTGGGACCCACATCAGAATACTTATATTCATGAATATAAATACACAATATATTCTTTTTTTTGATGTGGACCATTTCCAAAGTCTTTATTGAATTTATTACAATATTGCTTCTGTCTTACACTTTGTTTTTTGGCTATGAGCGAGGCATATGGGATCTTATTTCCCTGTCCAGGGACTGAACATATATCCACTGCATTGGAAGGTGAAGTCAAGCACAGGACCACCAGGGCAGTCCCCACAACATATTCTTGTGGGTAGTTTGATAAAATCTATCATTCCAGGCACTGGTTAGATATTCTGGGGGAGTGTTGTTCTGGTTGTTGGCACAGCTGATTTAGAACAAGTCAGCCAGTCCTACAAAACTCTTTGGAAAAGGTCAATTTTTATTCCCCAAAAGAAAGAGAGTAAAATAAGTCTTTATATGTTATCATCCCAATCTGCCTGCCTGCGTTACATTTTTCAACCCAGGAGTTTCTCAAGATAAAAACAGCACCATGGATCCTTTCCTTCCATGGGGAAAAAACCCAGGTGCAAAGCTCTCAGTTAGTTCCAGTCCTACCTCTTTCTGATGTCACCATGATTTGCATGCCAGAGGGAAGCCTGTGGGGCAGACTGGTCCTCTCTGTGGGTGGGCGCAGGCCAGAGCTGGAGACTGACAACCTCCTGGTCAAGGTGCAGAGAAAGGCTGGCAGGGTGAGCAGTCCTGACACCTTCACAAGGGCTCCTTGGAAGCGGCTGGATCCTGAGAGTGAGCCAAGGATGAAGCCGGTTGCAAAATGTAACTAAAGGCAGAGCTAGTTTCTGCTTTAGGAAAATTAACTTGTTGCGGTGCTGATATTCAGTCATTAACTCCCTCTTCCTAGTCCCTTTCTAACTGGCATGAGGTATTGTCATTTTAGAATTATTTTCTTCTCTCAGATGAAGATTTGTTTAAGAGCTAGGTGACCATTTTCAGTGGATGAACCTCTCCGTAAACAATATGAAGGGACTCTTTGTAGCTACCATTTATGAAAAATATATTTGTCGAAATTATAGGTAACTAACTTGACACAGAGACATCCGACCTCAGAAAGGAATGCAAATAACAGCATCTTTCTCTCTGAAGCAATGGGATCTTCCTTTTCACATTGAGTTGAATGAACACCTTGTAAGCAACACGTGTTTACTGATGAGTGATGCAGTTGCTATTGTTGTTTAGTTGCTGAGTCATGTCTGGAGCCCACCAGGTTACCCTGTCCATGCATTTCCCAGGCAAGAACACTGGAGTGGGTAGCCATTTCCCTCTCCAGGAGATCTTCCTGACCCAGGGATTAAATCCGTGTCTCCGGCATTGCAGATAGATTCTTTTATCACTGAGTCACTTGGGAAGCCCAAGTGATACGGAGCTCTGTTCAAATTCATAACAAACAAATGAGGAAAAAGACAGGCCCATGACTAGATATTATAGTGATCTTTAGTAATGGGTGATAGGATTAATGTAATTTCTAGAAACAATCCAAATACTAAATAATAAACTCTTTCAGTCACTACCCTCTTTAGGTAAAAATATGTAGGATGAAATCAACTTGATTAAATTTGACCCTCCTAGAATAACCTCTCAAAAAACTGACTGATATAGATGCATGTGCTCATCCTCGCTGTCGAACACACACACACATATGTACCTGGTGGGGCTTTGTGAGAGAGACGACTACACTGAGTGCCAAGTGGCAGCAAAGAAAGAGAGAACAAAGGGCTTCGATCAGCGATGGTCAGTATTCGCAGTCTCAACGTTTCAAGCTGCATCATTACTTGTTGCGAGGACTGCCCTACGAACTGTAGGAGTTTAGCAAAATGCTTGGTCTCTACCTACAAGATAAACTTCCCTGGTGGCTCAGCCAGTAAAGAATCTGCCTGCAGTGCAGGAGACCTGGGTTCAATCCCTGGTTTGGGAATGGCAATGCCAATCCTCTGGAGAAGGGAATGGCAATCATTCCAGTATTCTTGCCTGGAGAATTCCATGGACAGAGGAGCCTGGTGGGTTATAGTTCATGGGGTCACAAAGAGTCAGACACAACTGAACAGCTAACACACTGCCTACCAGATACTAGTAGCAAGCCCTATCAGTTGTGAAATTCAAAACCATATTCAGGCATATTGTCCGGGGTGACATCACAAAAGTGTCAACATAGCCATTGCCCAGCCTTTGCCCCCCTACAAAGATAAACAATTAGATAGCTACCTACAAATGAAAATAGCCTAGGAAATCTCTCTAGCCCACTTGAGAAATTTTAGCAACACAGTGGGGGGAAAATTTTTTTTTAAACCTAAGAATAATCTCACAAGAAGAGAAGAACACCTTCTTTTTGCCTGCATCAGCCCATGCCCCAGGCCATCTTTGCTGAGATCCACAAGGGAATTTACTGGCTGCAAAGAGCTAACATAGTTGATTCACAGTGTTGTGTTAGTTTCAGGTTAGCAAAGTGGTTCAGTTATACACACATAATAGCTATTTTTTTCAGATTATTTTCCCTCATAGGTTGTTACAAAATATTGGGTATAGTTCCCTATGCTATACAGTAGGTCCTGTTGTTTATTTATTTTATATAGTGGTGTGTATCTACTACTAGCAGATATAGTGTGTATCTGGGAGCTTCCCTGGTGGCTCAGCAGTAAAGAACATGCCTGCAATGCAGGAATTGCTGGTTCAATACCTGGGTTGAGAAGATCCCCTGGAGAAGGAAATTGGAGCCCACTCCAGTATTCCTGCCTGGGAAATCCCACGGACAGAGTAGCCTGGTGGGCTATAGTGCATAGGGTTGAAAAGAGTCAGACATGACTGAGTGACTGAACAACAATAACAAGTGTGTATCTGTTAATCCCAAACTCCTAATTTATCCCTCCTCCACCCCTTTCCCCTTTGGTAACCATAAATTTGTTTGCTATGCCTGTGGGTCTACTTCTGTTTTGAATATAAGTTCATTTGTATCATTTTTTTGTTTCCACATATATGCAATATCATACAATATTTGTCTTTGGCTTACTGCACTTAGTATGATAATATGTCTCTAGGTCCCAGTGGGCTCTTTTTTTTAAAGTTTATTTATTTATTGGGTGTTCATTGCTGTTTGCAGGCTTTCTCTAGTTGCGGTAAGCAGGATTCTCTCTGCTGTGGCTTCTCTCATTGCAGAGCATGGGCTCTAGGATGCGAGGGCTTCAGTAGTTGCGCACAGGCTTAGCTGCCCGAGCTATGTGGGGTCTTTTCAGACCAGGGATAGAACCCATGTCCCCGGCCTTGGCAGGCAGATTCTTAACCACTGGAACCCTAGAGAAGTCTTCCTAGTGGGTTCTTACTGAGTTGTTTACATCATGTGTTTTCTTTTTCAGTTTTAGTGTCCATTCATTTACTTTAAGTTTTTGAGTTTGCAGGGCTCTCCCACCTGGCTCTGATGTATGATCTGTTTCAGCCATATTAGCAAAATGGCACAACAGAGGTCTGAAAAGTGTCCGTGTGTTTCTTCTGGCCCTCTCTTGCTCATCTGCCTTTGCCATGAAGAAGATGAGGTTCATAAGTTGAAACTACTGATAAATAATTTCCACCAAAGCATCAAAATTATTCCAGCCAAATCAGACACCTGGCCAACTTCCAGTCAGGAGAGACTCCAAGATCTGCTTGTTTGAGGTCAGTCTAACTCATTGACTCTAGAGTTATGGCCTTGGTAAAAGTTGTGGACATAAAGTTGAACAGTCATTTGTCAGGTAGCTTTATTTTGTCAATGGAGACCTGATACACTTAACACATTACTGACCAGGGAATTTTTGCCAAAACTAACACCTGTGGCCATAATACGTCTCAGGTTAATAATGTGTTAACAGACCCAGTAGACTTTAATTGTGTACGAGTCATTGTGTACAGAAAATTCTAGAAGGACAGTTGATATTATCTTCCACCAGAGGGGCTTAGCACTTGACTCTGCTAGTCAGAGACTGGAGGCTCACTGTGTGTGCTCAGTCGCTCAGTCATGTCCAACTCTACGACCACATGGACCATAGTCTGCCAGGCTCCTCTGTCCATGGCATTTCCCAGCTAAGAATACTGGAAAAGGTTGCCATTTCCTCCTCCAAAGGATCTTCCTGATCCAAGGATAGAAACCTGTGTCTCCTGCATTGGCAGCTGGATTCTTTACCACTGTGCCAACTGGGAAGCCCAGTTGGAGGCTCATTATCTCAGAGTCCAATCATGAATTTAGCTGGATCAAGGGATTCAGTTTTAGTAAAAGTTCATCTATCTCTGGCTTTTTCCTGTTGCCAAGAGCCTGGATTTTGAGGACTTCTGTCTGCACCTCCTTAGTACCCAGAAACTGCAGGACCTTCTTTGCTTCTTGCAGTCCCTAGCCTGCCTCCCAGAACAGCTTCAGAATGTAGCAAATCTATTAAAAGGATGATTCACTATGATTCTAAAGCCTCGCAAATCTTCATTTTGTCACTCCAGCTGTGTACAATCACCAAGGCTCTGCTAATTTTTAACTTCCCCAACAGTGTCCCTGGCAAATACCCCAGGAAAAAGTGATTGGAGATAGAGATGTTCATTTGTAACTCACTCTTTCAGGAAGGGGGTCTCACCTCGCCTCACAGTTGGTAGAGGGCTCCCTGGAAGGCCTTTGTCTCCTAAGTATGGAGACATTGACACCTGCAGCTATTAGGACTTGGCTGTTCAGCTACCATCTCTGCTTCAACCTTCAGTGAACGGTTTAAAGAAGAAGCTGATCAAGTGTTTGAGACCCCTCAAGACTCCTACTTTGTTGCCTAGATCCACAGGGTTTCCAAAGGTTGTTCTGGTTTCTTTGTCCTCTGGTCCTACACCCAGAGTCAGTGCATACTCTGGAGACGCCTTCAGGCTTTCAGTCCACCTCTGAAAGCTTCTTCTCAGTGGGGGTGGGGGTAGGGGGGTTGGTTCTCCTTCTAGTCCTGCCTGTCCATCTCTTGAACCCTTCAAGTAGAAGATTTACAATTTCCACCTTCCCTACTGCTTCTCGGTGAGAGCACAGGTCAGCTCTGGACACTCTACCATACCTCCAAGTTCAAGTCCAGGCCAAGGTGTTTAACTGGAGTAAACTGAACGGATTTCTGAAAGTTTTATGCACAGAGAGAACTTAGCTTAAGGTATCTTTCCTATTCTTATTAATACTGACTGAAATTCCTTACGGAAATGGAAAAAAGTCACTACAAACTTCCATACAGCTTAAAACCATCTTGATGACTCATAATTTAAGAGTAAGAAACCTCTTAAAGCAAACTCATATTTCTGGAGGAAAACATCATATAATGTGATTTAGGGAGGAAAACTCTTTTTAACTTGGACATTTAGCTAAGAAGAAAATAACAGTGTGTGGGGCAAACAACTGAAGGAGGAATGAGTGGAGAGAGAAATGTTTGGTTAATTCCCTTTTATCAGTATGTTGGGTATGAAAAGATAAATGCCTTGGCTACCCATTGTTCAGGTCCAATTTCCTTTCCGAGCATCCTGGAAACTCTCTGGGAAACATTTACAATTGATGGAAGTTAAGAAAGCAAGCAACTTCATTTTTTGATTTAGAAACAAAAATCTTCTAGCGTTTGAACAATATGATTCACTGGATTTCCTCTTTGCATCTCCAGGTCACATCCTGCAGGCTGTGACCAGCCCATGCTAGAGCTATGTCATGGTTTGTTGGTTGCTGTTGGTGGGGTCTTAGATTCCACCTCGGCAATCAGCCCCTTGCTTAGATAACATCAACCTGAATCCCACGATTTGGGGGCTAAATAGCCATCATCTGTTCAATGCCATTATCTTTGTCACAAAAGAAGTGATAATCCATTTCACCCATGAGACATTAGCCAAATAATGTCCAGTGAATCATTGAAATAAAAAAAGTTTCAAAACCTCTGAAGAAAAATGTACTGCAACACCTTTCATGATCTGGCAAGGCTGCACCAGCGGAAGAACTAGGACAGCACTAGAGCCTGGGGTTTAGAGTCAGAAATCATCATCTGAGTATAGACTTGCATGTACTCTATAACCTCTGCAAACCTGACTCCTCCACTGGTGAGTTATGAAGTTGTGATGGAAAGACTAAAACATGAAAATACAAACAATATATGATATGGTGCATCTGTTTATCTGGGGTAAACATATTAAATATAAGTTAAAATGCAAAAATACTAGTTTAACTGGATTCTACAGTGCAAGTAACACACTCATGGTTAAAGACAATATTTTATGTGCGTTAGCAGAGCGACCATGAGCTTAACTGTTTCACTGGTTGGACAGGGCCACACTCAGAACCATTTTTAGGAAGAGGTAAAACAAAATTCACATAGAATTGTCCATATACCCTAACTACAAAGTGTTTTAGTAAAATCCACCAAATATGGATTTTACTTTGACTGCTGCTGCCGCTAAGTTGCTTCAGTCATGTCCAACTCTGTGCGACCCCATAGACAGCAGCCCACCAGGCTCTCCTGTCCCTGGGATTCTCCAGGCAAGAACACTGGAGTGGGTTGCCATTTCCTTCTCCAGTGCATGAAAGTGAAAATTGAAAGGGAAGTCGCTCAGTCGTGTCCGACTCTCAGCGACCCCCTGGACTGTAGGCTACCAGGCTCCTCCGTCCATGAGATTTTCCAGGCAAGAGTATTGGAGTGGTGTCCCATTGCCTTTTCCGTTACTTTGACTACTTTTCAGAAATTTAACTTCTGAATATTCTTTGGGAAGAAGAATAGCTTCAAAAAGAAAAGGGAGTAAAATGCCTGATCCAGAATGGCAAAGGCAACCAATCTATGAATTCTCTACTGGCTCATGGATACTCATGTTTCAGGAGACATACGGGAGTTACAAAGTTGCACTGAATGCTAATACTTCCACCTTCCTGCAGAATGGTGAACTTGACATATTCTAAAATGCATTTTCCTTGGTGATTGTGAAACAGGAATAAATTAGTGTGCAAACCTGTAGGCAGTGGTTAGTGCTTTAAAATATTAAAGATTGTATTTTTACAAATGAATCATCTATAAAAGTGATTCAGGGTGTAAAAATACTTTATATAATTGTCCTTATCATTGCATGTATAATACCTAGTCAAATAAGCATTTATGTTCTAGGACTTAGAGACTTAGGGTGAAAAAGACCTCAACCTTGACATGTAAGAGTTTACAGTCCCATGGAGGAAGTGAATATAGTGGTAGAAAACTTCAGTAAAGATAATGGGGCAGGGAGGGATCTTCCCTAGTGGGCCAGTGGCAAAGAATCTGCTTGCCAATGCAGGGGACATGAGTTCAACCCCTGGTCCAAGAGGATCCCACGTGCCTTGGGGCAACTAAGCCCATGGATCTGAACTGAACCTGAGCTCTAGAGCCCATCCTTTGCAACAAAAGAAGCCACCGCAATAAGAAGCCTGAGCACCACAGCTAGAGAGTAGCCCCTGCTCGCTGGAACTAGAGAAAAGCCCACATGCAGCAACGAAGACCCGGCACAGTGAAAAATAAATGGATAAATGAAAAGATGATGAGGGATTGGGGTTCTAAAAGATGAGTTAAGCCTAGAGAAGGGAAATCTTCTATGCCCTACAAAGCACAGAAGTGAAAAGGTAAGCATAGGCTTCTAGAGTAAAAGATGCCTGAGTTCCACGGATGAAGAAGGTTTTGGACTGGCTAAGGGTTAGGGAGAGAAGTTTTGAATTTACGTAGCTGTAGTGTATTTGGAAGAGAAGAATAAAAGATAGCAAGAAATGGCAGAGACCAAACATACAGGTTTATGGCTAAACATAAACTTTTTAGAAACTTGTGCAGGATAGGTTATAATAGAGGCTTTATTTTTGACAGCCCCAAACTGGAAACAGCCCAAGTGTTTATCAACAAGTGTGTCTATGCAATGGGACATAGTCAGCACCAAAGCGAATTCTCATGCGACAATTGTCTCAGGATAATTACACTGAGTGAAATGAGCCAAGCACAAAGCGTGACATTGCATATGACTCCAGCTACAGAACATTTTAGAAAAATGAACCTGCACTTTGAGAAAGAAGGCTTCTGGAATACTGTTGTTTATGGAACACTATTTAGCCATAAAAAAGAATGAACTCTTGCCATTTTTAACATGGATGAACCTGGAGATTTTTATATTTAGTGAGATAAGTCAGACAGAGAAAGACAAATATTATATGTTCTCACTTATATGTGGTTCTAAACAATAAATTGAATAAATATAACAAAACAGAAACAGATTCACAGGTACAGGGAACAAACTAGTGGTTACCAGACAAGGAGCAAAACAGGTGAAGGGGATTAAGAGCTACAAAGTACTAGGTGTAAAATAAAGAAGTGACGAGGATGTTATGTACAGCACTGTACTTCAAAAGAAATTTTAGAAAACATTTTTCTTTATGAACACAGATGTGTAAAATTAGAATATAATTTTAAATTTGATTCTTTCCCCCATGGGATTGGAGGTGATTTTTAACTTGTTCCTTCTGACTTTTTGTTTTCCCTCCAATATTATGTATGCACTTCCACTCCTTTAAATTGGGAGAGAACCTGCTTCTACAGCAGCTGTTGGCACCCCTCTGGGGTGCACCTTCCTCTTCTCCCCGCCGGCTCCCAGTTGCCCACAGAGGAGCTTCAGCTGAAAGCCTTCTTTCTCTTCATTCTTTCAGTGCATGCTTTGTCACTCAGTTATGCCTGACTCTTTGAGACCCCAAGGATATATTTTTAAAATTTATTTATTTATTTTAATTGGAGGCTAATTACTTTACAATATTGTAGTGGTTTTTGCCATACATTGACATGAATCTGCCATGGGTGTACATGTGTTCCCCATTCTGAAACCCCCTCTCACTTCCCTCACCATCCAATCCCTCAGGGTCATCCCAGTACACCAGCCCTGAGCATCCTGTCTCATGCATCGAACCTGGACTGGTGATGTTTCACATATGATAATATACATGTTTCAATGCTATTCTTTCAAATCATCCCACCCTCGCTTTCTCCCACAGAGTCCAAAAGACTGTTCTTTACATCTGTGTCTCTTTTGCTGTCTTGCATGTAGGGTCAGCATTATCATCTTTCTAAATTCCATATATATGTGTTAGTGTACTATATTGGTGTTTTTCTTTCTGGCTTACTTCACTCTGTATAATAAGCTCCAGTTTCATCCACCTCATTAGAACTGATTCAAATGCATGCTTTTTAATAGCTGAGTAATATTCCATTGTATATATGTACCACAGCTTTCTTTATCCATTCATCTGCCGATGGACATCTAGGTTGCTTCCATGTCCTGGTTATTGTAAACAGTGCTGCAATGAACACTGGGGAGACCCCAAGGATTGTAACCCACCAGGTTTCTCTGTTCATGGGATTCTCCAGGCAAGAATACTGGAGTGGGTAGCCTTTCCCTTCTTCAGGGGATCCTCCCAATCCAGAGGTCCAACCCATGTCTCTGGCAATGCAGGAGGATTCTTTACTGTCTGAGCCACCAGGGAAGCCCAGATTCTTGTAGAAATACCTGTATATTAAAATCTTCTGAGGTGTTTTTCCTGGAAATGGAGAACAGAACGTACTCTTAGTGGTCAATCATGGAAAACACTGCTCTAGCTGACTTTAAAAATTGTGAATTGTATGCAAGGAACCCACAGATTAACATGGGGGCATTCATAACCTTAAACACCTCATTTGAAATGTCATGAGTGTGGTGGAAACATAAGTGATTGGTTTCTAATTACTTCATCATATTTTTTTTTGATGTTTTAATGACACTTTATTATTTTTAATATAAATTTATTTATTTTAATTGGAAGCTAATTACTTTACAATACTGTATTGGTTTTGCCATACATTAACATGAATCCACCATGGGTGTACATGTGTTCTCCATCTTGACCCCCCTCCCATCTCCCTCCCCATCTCATCCCTCTGGGTCATCCCAGTGCACCAGCTCCAAGCATCCTGTATCATGCATTAAACCTGGACTGGTGATTCATTTCACATATGATATTATACATGTTTCAATGCCATTCTCCCAAATCATCCCACCCTCACCCTCTCCCACAGAGTCCAAAAGACTGTTCTATACATCTGGGTCTTTTTTGCTGTCTCACATACAGGGTTATCATTACCATCTTTCTAAATTCCATATATATGCATTAGTATACTGTATTGGTGTTTTTCTTTCTGGTTTACTTCACTCTGTATAATTGGCTCCAGTTTCATCCACCTCATTAGAACTGATTCAAATGTATTGTTTTAACGGCTCAGTAATACTCCATTGTGTATATGTACCACAGCTTTCTTATTCTTATTTTACTATTACTAATTCATAAGTTTCATAATTTCCTTTTTTCTCTTCCCCCTTCCCATCTCCCTTTTCACCATTCTTTTCCCTCTTCCTCTTCTTCATCTCCTTATAGTCATCATTATTCTAATATTATTATTTAGCTTAAAAATAGTATATATTGTTTGGTCACTCTTACAGGAAGCTTTTAGTCCGAAGGTTCTGGCTGATGTTACACCCATGACTAGCCTGGTATTTTATGTCCAAAGTGATTATTGTTTCTGTGTCAGTTGGAGGTGGGCATATTGAACTCATTTCTCCATAATGTGAATTTGTGATTCTTGGGGGAAAGGATGGATTCTATTCAATGCTTCATTCTCTGCCTTTCCTCATTGTTGCTCAGATCAAGAGAGTATAAGAAGCCCTGACAGATGAATAAAACAATTTTTTTGGAACCATTCCAACAATTCACTTAGCTCACCCAGGAACCATAAAAAAGACACAAGAAGAGTGTTACTGTCCTTATTCCCAAGGTCTTTAATAAGGCCCAAAGATGCTGAATTACTTCACTAAAGTAGCCAGTTAACCTAGAGAAGAGGCAAGGATTTCCAGCTCAGATTTTTCTACCACTGAGTACTCTACAGTTTTTTCAGCTGTAAGATATCTGAGTTGACACCCCCCAAAAATGTAATTTCCATGAACATGAATTATTTGTAGCATTTGCATCTTAAAGAGTTCCTGGTCACAGGAAGTTTCAAAGGCACTAATGTTTATCAAATCCTCTAAAGGTGAGTGGTTATTTTATGTAACTCTTACCATGACACATGAGATAATTATTACGATATCTGTTTTACAGATGAGAAACCATGAGACAAACTGATTCATCCAAATTCAAGCAGTGTTTGAAGAGTAAGCATGGGATCAGTCCCACATCATGTCCTGGGTCACTGACCCCACAACACTTGGAAGAAATGCCAGTGATTTTATTGAGCATGTCAGGACTGTCAAAGTTTGGAGGGATGAGACTGAGTTATTTACCATGCCCTGATAAAAAATCTTCAAGTCTCAAGGGCTGCAAACTCAGCTTTACACAATCTAATAGAATCATTAGTGGAATTCAAGAATCTCATAGAAACTGATAGAAAGATACTCCTGCCAACTCATCGTCTATTCATAGGCTTTTCCAAATTTGGGCTTTCCAAGTGGTGCTACTGGTAAAGAATCTTCTTGCCAATGCAGGATACAGAAGAGACAAGGGTTTGATCCCTGGGTTGGTAAGATCCCCTGGAGGAGGAAATGGTAACCCATGCGAGGATGCTTGCCTGAGAAATCCCATGGACAGAGGAGCCTGGTGGGCTACAGTCCATGGGGTTGCAAAGGGTCGGACACAACTGAGCAAGAATGCACATACACTGAATTTGAATTATTAAGATTCCAAACATTCCTTCAAAATACCTGAATATTAAACCCTTAAGATGTACTTTCTTTCTAGAACGTATGCTCAGACTGGCCATCTACATAGTTCAGTTCAGTTCATTTCAGTTCAGTCGCTCAGTCGTGTCCGACTCTTTGCGACCCCATGAATCGCAGCACGCCAGGCCTCCCTGTCCATCACCAACTCCTGGAGTTCACTCAGACTTACGTCCATCGAGTCAGTGATGCCATCCAGCCATCTCATCCTCTGTCGTCCCCTTCTCCTCCTGCCCCCAATCCCTCCCAGCATCAGAGTCTTTTCCAATGAGTCAACTCTTCACATGAGGTGGCCAAAGTACTGGAGTTTCAGCTTTAGCATCATTCCTTCTAAAGAACACCCAGGACTGATCTCCTTTAGAATGGACTGGTTGGATTTCCTTGCAGTCCAAGGGACTCTCAAGAGTCTTCTCCAACACCACAGTTCAAAAGCATCAATTCTTTGGTGCTCAGCCTTCTTCACAGTTCAACTCTCACATCCATACATGACCACAGGAAAAACCATAGCTTTGACTAGACGGACCTTTGTTGGCAAAGTAATGTCTCTGCTTTTCAATTTAGTCTACATAGATAGTATTCAATAAATGCTTATTGCTTAAATGAGTGAACTTTACTTTTCTGAAAACTAGAAAACATAAAAATGAATATAGTACACAAACTATATGAAGCCTAATTGCTGAAGTCAAGAACCTTGCCTACTATTATACAAACAGCCATTGTCAGACGTCAGCATGAACTTCTGACTTTCAATTCCCTGGCTACAAGTATGAATCGAGAGAGTTCTTCCACTTCTGTTGTTTCACAAAATAACTCATATGTAATAAATGGTCAATACGCACATAAACATGAATCAAGTAAAAGGTCAGCTGTAAGCCTCACATGGTTTTGTCTGGAGAAAAGGAGATTCATATACGAGATCATTCTGGGTCAGGTCTCACTAACACTTTGGCCATTCATGCGTGTGTCACTGGCTTCACAACCTGTACATTTTCATTGCTGTATTCAGGGCATAATGAACAGGCTTCTGTTTCACAGATAAGTTCCCAGGAGAAACTGCGTATTGTTCATAATGCAATGTTTGTTCCTGTAAATTTTTTAAATCTTTCTCTTTCTTCTCTTGTGTAGCTTCCTTAAGCATCTCTGTGAATACAGTAAGTACATTCTACTTATCAGGTCATCATGTAAATCCTGCAAGCACTTCTTGGATAGGAAACCAAGATGTAAGTGCTACAAAAACAGAATATTTCAGTTTATTCATGGATTATGTAATACAATGTGTAATAGGAAACAACTAAAATCTAAAATTGTATTTTAATCCATGACTAAAGACATACAAAAGAAGTTAGATTGCTATAAGTCAATCATTTTTTCTGATTTGGCAAAGTTATCTTTCAAACTTTTATGAGGTAACAATTTATACACATTGGCTCAATTTGTACTCATTTTTTAACTGAACATTTCTGTTATTCCACAATTTCTAGCACTTCCAATAATTTATTTTGTTCTACTTTATCATATTATTTTATCAGACTGATATTTGATTATTTAGAAATTAATTTATGGTCCATTATGTAGAGACCAAATACTTGAACCCACATGGACTCAAAGTTGATGTCATTTGATTTCAAAGGCAAAAAACCCCTTCATTATTAATAAAGAAAAAATTTATAAGTTTATTATATTCTGTATTCATATGTATCAGCATGTGTATTGTGGGAATGACTTATGAGTTTTTTAAAAATAATTCTTCCATATAAACAACAACAATAACAAAACACAAGAGAAAAAATATGGTCTTTTCAACTTATATTTTGGTACAGGGTTTTCACTTTGTTACTCTGAAATCTTGGGAAATATTCACACATACAGATTTGAAAAAAGTTGGTTGGGTTGGCACACAACAAATTGTCAGAGAGATGAGACAATTTACTTAGAGAATTCTCTTTGCATGTTTGTGTCTCCAAGGCTAAATCCTGGGATATACCCTGCATCATTAAAAATGTTATTCCTCAAATGTGAGTGACATGGTTAGGTGAGTATTTTAGAAAAACTCCTTATTTCAGAATATCGAATGAAGGTGACTCAGACTGAAAAAAGAGGGTGACATGAAAAGATTCATGTGGTAATTGATGCAAAATATGTCATTGGTTTAGACAATGAAAGTGGTCATGTACTTGGAGAGGGAAAGACAAATTTAAAAATCATTTAAAAATCACTCCATATATAAAAATTAATTCAACATAGATTATAGACTTCAATGTAAGAGTGAAGATTCTAAAAATCCTAGAAAAAATATAGTAAACATTTGTGACTTTGGTTTAGACAAAGTTTTCTTAGCTGTGATATCTAGAGCACAGGCAAGAAAAGGAAAAAATTGATAAATTGAAATTCATCAAAATTAAAAACGTTTGTGCTTCAAAGACTACCAACAAGAAAGTAAAAATTCAACTCATAGGATGGGATACAATATTGCAATCATAGACACTATTAGAAACCTGTAACTAGAATACATAGAGGATTCTTACAAATTAACAATAAAAGTTCAAATAATTCAGTTTAAAAATGGCCAAAGTATTTGAATATATATGTCTCTAGGGAAGATGTATAAATGACCAATAAGTCCATTAAAACAGGCTCAACCTCACTAACCATCAGAAAAAGGTAAATCAGACTACAAGATACCACATTACATCTTCTAGGACAGCTATAAGAAAAAAGACAGAAAATCACCAGTGTCGATGAGAATGAAGAGAAAATAAGCAGTCACACAAGATAGGCAGGAGTGTATCATGATGCAGCTACTTAAAAAACAGTCTACCAACTCTTCAAAAGACTGGAATTACGTATGACCCAGAAATTTCACTCCTAGGTATGTATCCAAGAGAAATGAAAACATATGTTCAAAAACTTGTACAGGGATGTTTATTATGGGACTTTTTTTTATTATGGCAGATAAGAATACTCCTGCCAATGCAGGAGACATGGGTTTGGTATCTGGTCCAGGAAGACTCCATATGTGGTGGAGCAACTAAGCCCATGTGCCACAACTACTGAGCCCTCACACCACAACTACAGAAGCCCTCATGCTCTAGGGCCCTCGAGTCACAACTAATGAGCCCCTGTGCCACATCTACTGAAGCCCACGTGGCAAGAGCCCGTGCTCCACAACAAGAGAAGCCACCGTAATGAGAAGCCTAAGCACCGCAACTACAAAGTAGCCTGCTCTCTGCCACTGGAGAAAGTCCTCGTGCAGCAACAAAGACCCAGTGCAGCCAAAAATAAATAAATATGGCAGTGTGTACATGTCAAAAAAAATTTGTTTTAAAGAATGTCTATTAGGGTATTATTTACAATAGTCAAAAAGTGGAAGCAGTCCTAATGTCCAGCAACCAGTCAATGGGCAAATATCCATACTGTTGAATATTATTCAGCAATAAAAATGATCAAGTATTGATACATGCTACAACATAGATGAACTTGGAAAACATTATTTTATGTGAAGGAAATTGGTGACGGAAAATGCATATTGTGTTATTCTGTTTATATACACTGTCCAGAGAAGGAAAATTTATACAGGCAGCAAATAGAATAGTGGTTGCCTAGTGCTAGGGAGGAGAAGGCGATGGCAGCCCACTCCAGTACTCTTGCCTGGAGAATCCCATGGATGGAGGAGCCTGGTAGGCTGCAGTCCATGGGGTCTCTGGGAATCGGACACGACTGAGCGACTTCACTTTCACTTTCCACTTTCATGCATTGGAGAAGGAAATGGCAACCCACTCCAGTGTTCTTGCCTGGAGAATCCCAGGGATGGTGGAGCCTGATGGGCTGCCGTCTATGGGGTCGCACAGAGTCGGATACGACTGAAGCGACTTAGCAGCAGCAGCAGCAGCAGTGCTAGGGAGTTGGGGAGAAATAGGAACTGACTGCTAATGGCTAAGAGTTTTCTTTGGAGGTTGATGAAAATGTTCCAAAATTGTTTGTGGTGATGGTGACACAACTTTGTGAATATACTTTTAAAACGTTTGAGCTGCACAATTCAAGTGGATGAATTGTATGATGCGTGAATTATATATCGATAAAGCTGTTATATGAAAAAAAGATTTAGAAAAAAAATGAATGGTGACTGTTTTTGAGATGTGAAGTAAGAATATAGAAGGGGGAGATAAAAAGGCTTATTGGTCAGTCATTGTGGTAGAACAGAGTGAAAAGACACATGGAAAAAAAGGAGAAAGTTCATTAAAGAAGATGGTTAGCTCGGTTTGGGACACAGCAGGTTTGAGGAGATGAAGCCATAGCACTGAAGCCCAAGACCAAAGCTTGGGCTGGAGAGAGTAAATTCAGGACATGGGATCACAGAGGTGGTCACTGAAGTCATTATTGTGGGTGAGAAAAGGGCCCAGAGTAGAAAAACCCTTGGAGCTCCAATGCTTAGAAGCACAGGTGAGAAGAAGCATCAACTAAAGAGACCAACGAGTTTTTGTTTTGTTTTTTTCCAGTGTTTATTTATTATTTGGCTGCATTGGCTCCTAGCTGCCCACACGAGATCATCCTTGTGACATAGGCTTCTCTAGTTGTGGTGCTTGGGCTCTCTGGTTTCTCTGTAGCATGTGGGATCTCAGTTTCCCAACCAGGGATCGAACCCATGTCCCATTAATTAGAAGGTGGATTCTTAACCACTGGACCACCAGAGAAGTCCCCAAGAAGAGTGACTTCTTGAAGTGGCTCATTTCTATAAGCTGATGTGTGACATTTATCACATGAAAAGCAGGATTTCTAGGAATTTGCATGTCATTAATATGCTTGGCTAATCTGAGTACTGGTAATGAAAATGAGAGCCTTAAAATAAGAAAAAATACCTCTTTTTCTTCTGTCTCCAAGTGATTGACAGTTCATAGCAACTGTGTTATTTGAAGGGGGAGTAGTTTTAACACATAAAATCAACATAATTTCAAAAACTAACTTTCTTAATACCTAAAGTTATGCCTTGACTGAACTTGTCACCACATTTTAAAGTGCTACTAGATTATTTATTTCATTGCTCTGTAATAAACTCTTTGAAAGAAGGATGCTATGTTATTTTTTCCCTTAGTATTCTGTATCTTAAAGAGATAGTATATAAATATAATTTTATCTGTTATTAAAGCAATGATTTCCTACAAACAGATTAATTTTCAAAAGGAGTCGGTTATTGTAAGGTCTCCTATGACTGGATAATTCAGATTGTTTCTATTACAGCTTATTGTTCAGAGTTACTTCATTACTGTTTATAATACACGGCCTGGAATGCCCTTTTCCTCAAGATGAACTCAACAGAACTATTGACTTGGCAGTCAGCTGCTTTTTAAAACTAATGTACAAATGAGATAAGAAAAATCAACTTAAATATTTATTTGAACACTTTCCAGAATAATTATTGAAAGTCTCAAGCCAGAATAACAGAATTTGAAGAGCAATTGTACATACACCTTGCTCTCACATACTTCTGAGAACAAAGGACAGAAAATGCTAACATAATGTACATGTTCCATATGTTGTGTATTTCTGTTAACTTGTTTTCCAGAGGAAGTTTGAATTTTGCTTCTGGACTCACAAAAATATGCTCAGAGCTCGTAAGAGGAGAACAGTTAGAACGAAGAGTGTCAGTGTGACAGTCCTTGATGGATATTTGTTAGGAGACCATATGTTACAAATATTTTTAAGAATTTGGTCCATATTAGGACCTAAGACCAGGTGACGCTAGTGGTATAGAAGCCCCCTGCCAAGGTAGGAGACCTAGAGACACAGGTTCAATCCCTGATTCAGGAAGATCCCTGGGAGAAGGAAATGGCAACCCACTTCAGCATTCTTGCCTGGCGAATCCCATGGACAGAGGAGCCTGATGGGTTACAGTCCATAGGCTTGCAAAGAGTCAGACACAACTGAAGCAACCTAGTATAGTGTGTATGTAGGGCTGCCGTCTATGGGGTCACACAGAGTTGGACACGACTGAAGCGACTTAGCAGCAGCAGCAGCAGCAGCAGCAGGACCTAAGACCAGGAGCTTATTAGTTATAAATTGTCATTAAAATATCTCTTCCACTTCAACCTAAAGCAACCCAGTTGAACGTTTGTGTTTCATTATCCTTACGAGGCCAATAGTACTTCTTATCTTAAAATTATGACCTGGAATATTACTTGCCATTTCACATTATTTTTTTTTATTATTAAGGAAGGTCTTGCAAGGTCTCCCTATGGAAGAGAGTCATAAAGAGTCACTGTAGGGAATTCCCTGGGGGTCTATCAGTTAAGAATCTGCCTTGCAATGCAGAGGATGCAGGTTCAATCCCTGGTCAGGGAACTAAGATCCCACATGCAGCTGAGCAAATAAGCCCATGTGCCACAATTTCTGAGCCTATGTGCCACAACTAGAGAGACCGCTCACCGCAATGAAAGATCCCAAGTGCAACAACAAGAACAGGCACAGACAAGTAAATAAATATTTTTTAAAAGAAAGAGTGATGATGGCACCAACATATCTGCAACAACCCTTACTCTCTCCCTAGAGAAAGTGAGGACTGCCTTTTCACTGCCCCTCAACTTCTCATCTTAGGGGAGACATCACCAAAATCTGGTGAGTAGGAGTCTCATAGAGAAGTGAAAGGAATACGAATAGTCCTCATCCTTCTCTTCATGGCTTGGAGAGGTGCACCTCTCCAAGGGTGCACTTGGACTAATGTGGGCTCCTCAACACTGGAGAGAGAAACAGAATCAAAGCCGATTTCAAGGTAAGGAAGTGGCCAGCAGGTAGCTTTGATCGGACCTTCAGTAGGGAGAGATTAAAGGACTGTTTGATGCTATCCTTGAGTTGTGTCACCCTGGTGCCCAGTTTGGGGCCAGAGGCTCAGTAGTGAGGCTGCCATGGCTGTGGTAGTTGCAATCTGAAGTCAGAAGGAAGCTCAACTGAATACCATGAATTTGAGTTTTTATTCTGTTGGATGTGGGAGGTGGATGACAGGAAGGCTGCCAAGAATTTTCTTGAACATGATAACTCTTCCCATGAAGCAGACTTCTTGATCGGTGGCTGAAACCTATATACCATTTATATTTCCAAGGTTGGAAGTTTGAAGCTTTGAACCCAGGCATTGACTTCTCCTCTCTAACTGAAAGACCTAGATTGCATTTGCTTCCAACTGAAGGCTGTTTAATCCACTCTAAAAAATCTGTTGTTTAGTGTTGGCACCTTAATTAATGATCTTCTGGATAATTTGCTGCAGCTTCTACTTCAGCACTTGCTGCTCCACCTTGCATTTTTATGTTTTGGAGGTGACTCCTTTCCTTAAACCTCATGAACCAACCTCTGCTAGCTTCAAAATTTTCTTCCATAGCTACCTCGTCTCTCTCAGCCTTCACAGAATTGAAGAGAGTTAGGGCCTTTGTCTGGATTCAGTTTTGGCTTAAGAAAATGTTTTGGCTGGTTTGGTCATCTATCCAGACTGCTGACACTTTCTCCACACCAGCAATAAGGCTGTTCCACTTTCCTATTCCTGGAATATTCCTATTCCTATTACCACGTGTTTACTGGAAGAGCACTTTTGATTTCATTAGAGAACTTTTCCTTTACCTTCACAACTTGGCTAAGTGTTTGGCCCAAGAATCCTAGCTTTTAGCTTTTGGCCTATCTCGGCTTTCGACATGCCTTCCTCACTAAGCTTAATGATTTCTAAAATAAAAGACTTAACTTTTATTAAGAGTGAGTGGCCACTTTTGCAGACTCAGCAGATACAAGGGAATGTGGGCATTTACGGTTATGAATTGTGTCTACTCAGATAATTTCAACTTCATGTCTCAGAATTTCACTGATTCCCTATCTGGACCTTCATACTGGCATATGAAACCTGGCAGGACTGAGAAGTTTCTCTGAAGCTTTATTACTTTAAAAATTCAATCCTGAACCTGGTTCTCTGCTCTATTTGCCCTTTAGCTATAGGGCAGTCATATCAAGAGGATTCATTGGCTTTTACATTTTGCCTGAATTACTAATTAAACCCATTAGGTCTGATGCTATCTCTTTTAACAAATCATTGGTGCTTAGCAACAGCTAGCAAATTCCCCAGTCCTTACAGTTATCACTTCTCTTATGCTGGGTATATTACACTAGCCAGCACATTTCCTTTCACTTATATTCCCTCTTGGTTTACATTTTGAAAATTTAAAGAGTTACACTGCTATAACCTAGCAATCACTATTCATGCACCTACCTCAAATTTTAAGGAGCCTATTGCCAGGCAGGCAGGTCCACAATCACATTTTAGGGTCTATTTCCTAAGAATACTCCTGGCATCAGGAAACCAAACATGAGTTGGGTGGGTCAGCTGTGTAGTGGAGACTGTAGTGTGCAACCTGGTCCTCCCTTCAGGAGGACCCATCCCTTCAGTTGCTGTGTGACCTGCCTGCTGGTGGTTCCAAAGGGAGCTCCTTCTCAGTATGTTCCCTTTTGTGGAAAAGGAAAAAGTGATGCCTCACTCAAACATAAAATCCTTGTCAGCAGCAGCCTGCACTGTTCCATGTGGATCCAGGGACAAAGGCCTAGATCCCTTGCTTCCATTTAGGTCAACTATGGAAGTCTACCTCTGCTCTGAACTCCCTGTGGGATTGGGTAAATCTTCAGTGGCAATTACATCACAGTTCAACTCTTTCCCCAACTCTTAACTCTGTTAAAGATATTGGGTTGGCCAATAAGTTCATTTGGGTTTTTCCATAATATCTTATGGGAAAACCCAATGAACCTTTTGGCCAGCTCAATATTTTTGTTCAGGACACTTACCAACACATCTCCTATAGTGAAATATCTGCATCCCATAGATAACAGACCTAAGACATGTGTGCTAACTTTGTTGGGGAGTACTCTGAAGATATAGATCCATAAGGAAATAAGGAAGGCAGGATTGGACAAAAGAGAAGTTGACCTACGGTACATCCTCAAATGTAGCTCCAGCCACACCTATGAGGAACCTCAAAGGAGCTGGAATGGCCCTAAATTGTTGTAAAGGAGTTAGGCTTGTTCCCTAGTTCCAACTTGCTTCAGTCATGTTGAACTCTTTGTGATCCCACGGACTGTAGCCCTCCAGGCTCCTCTGTCCATGGAATTCTCCTGGCAAGCATACTGGAGTGGTATCCCAGTATTCTGGAATACTGAAGCCATTCCCTTCTCCAGGGGATCTTTCTGATTCAGGGATTGAATCCAGGTCTCCTGCATTGTTGGTAGATTCTTTACCATCTGAGTCACCAAGGAAGCCACAAACTTGAGTGAGGCTGTTCCTGAATTTGAGAACACTGTCCAGTGAGGGACACAGAGTACCCCCATCAGATTCACACATCCCTAGAAGCTAGGGGATGAGTCCATAGCATCAAAGGGGGTGTGGGAAGAGTATCACAATATTCACTCCAGTGTGCATTTTAATATTTCTCTATTAGCTAACCAAATATTACAATGTATATAAACTATCAAAGATTATAACTCAATTTCAGTTTCTCTGCTCTTAAGATCTATAAGTATTAGCAAGCACTCTGCTGAAGTATGTGTGAAAAATCTAATGATCTCAACAATGTTTCTTGGGAAGGAGCAGAGCATGTTCCCTTGTTTAATTATTGTTCTGATCTGATTTCTTTGCCATCTCACCATGTCATATGGAAGGATTAATTTTATATGTTAATTTGTCTAGTCTTTGGCACTCAGATAGTTGGTTGAACACCAGTCTAGATGTTTCTGTGAAGGCATTTTTTAGGTGAGATTAACATAAAAACCAATAGACTCTGAGTAAAATAAGCCATCCTTTGCAGTATGATTAGGCCTCATCTAATTGGTTGAAGGTATTAAAAGACATTAAGGTCCTCTGCAGGAGTTTTGCCTCCAGACTGCCTTCAGACTTCGAGAGCAACATTTATCTTCCTCTATGTCTCCAGCCTGCTGACCTGACTGGCAGGCTGTAGACTTACCAGCCCCCACAATTTCATGCGTGCACGCATGCTGGGTCGCTTCGGTCATGTCTGACTCTTTGCAACCCCATAGACTATATAGCCTGCCAGGCTCCTCTCTCCATGGGATTCTCCAGGCAAGAATACTGGAGTGGGTTGCCATTTTATTCTCCAGGGAATCTTCCAGACCCAAGGATCAAACCTCACTCAAAGCCAATTCCTTAATACCTCTCTTTCCCTGCCTTCCTCTCTCTCTCTCTTCCCTACCTCCTACCATGATACTGTCAGTCACTCTAGTTAATAAGCTGAATACTCAGTAGGATATAATGTTACTGATCAGAAATAACCCAAAACCTGTAATTTGAAATTTAGCAGAAAATGCCCTTTAATGACACTACATTTTCAGTTGTATTGAACTGAAATCATTATAAATGTATCTGAGTTTTTAAAAAGCCCGTATATATATATATATTCATTCCTGACACACCAGACCTAACCATGTGTCCCTATTCAATACTACATCAACTGAAATAAAGAACTGAGGCTTTTTCCTTGATTTTCACATGCATGCACACGTACAAATACACATTCAGTAAGACTTTTGCATATATAGCATATTTTATTAAAAGTTCAAAAATAAAAATAGTATTTTTTGCAACATAAATAAAGTATACTATTGAAAGTTTCTCTAAAATATTTCATATGCAATGTTTAATTCAATCAGAAAAATGATAATTGACCACATGTTTTTAAAAAGACAGTAGAAACAGATTGATAATTCTTTTTTTTTAACATTATCTGTGACTAATAGGTCAAGAAATTAATGACCAGAACAAGAACTTTATCAGAGAACTGGAAATTATAAAAATGAATCCAATGGAAATTTTAAAACTAACAGATAGAGTAGCAAAATTATCAAATAAGTAATTTTAATATCAGATTAGATAACTGAAAAGAGAACTTGTGAAAAGTTCATTTAAGTTTTTCAAACAAACTTTTTGGGTAAACCAATAGAGTAGAAGAAATTTCTGAGTCTCTAGCACTGAAAGGCAAATGGATGGAAAATGTGGAGAACAGGATAAGAAATGCCCAAGACATTGTGAAAGATCTAACATCATGTAACTGGTATCTGAGGAGAAGAAAGGGGAAGGAGTAACAGTAATAAATGAAGAGATTTTTTTTTTTAATTGGTGGGACACATAAGCCTCACCTTTTTTAATTGGTTGGACTTCCCTGGTGGATTAGATGGTAAAGTATCTGTCTACAATGCAGGAGACCTGGGTTCAGTCCCTGGGTTGAGAAGATCTCCTGGAGAAGGAAATGGCAACCCACTCCAGTGTTCTTGCCTGGAAAATGCCATGGACAGAGGAGCCTGGTAGGCTACAGTCCATAGGGTCGCAAAAAGTCGGACACGACTGAGAGACTTCACTATAAGCCACAAGCTCAAGAAACACAGAGAACCTTAAGCAAGATACATACAGAAAAAGCCATAACTAGGCAAAAACAGTAAAACTGTTAATCAACAAAGAAAAAGAATTCCTTAAAATAGCAAGAGGAACAAATATACTTTAACGTTCAAAGGGAAATAATATGTCCAATAGCTGATTTTGCAACAAAAACAATGGAAGCCAGAAAACACGTGTTAAGAAATTAAAAGAACAAACAAGCATTAGCTCCTTGCATGTTCCCCAAATACTAAAAACTATTCACATTTGAACTGTGGTGTTGGAGAAGACTCTTGAGAGTCCCTTGGACTGCAAGGAGATCCAACCAGTCCATTCTGAAGGAGATCAGCCCTGGGATTTCTTTGGAAGGAATGATGCTGAAGCTGAAACTCCAGTACTTTGGCCACCTCATGCGAAGAGTTGAGTCATTGGAAAAGACTCTGATGCTGGGAGGGATTGGGGGCAGGAAGAGAAGGGAACAACAGAGGATGAGATGGCTGGATGGCATCACTGACTCGATGGATGTGAGTCTCAGTGAACTCCGGGAGTTGGTGATGGACAGGGAGGCCTGGCATGCTGCGATTCATGGGGTCGCAAAGAGTCGGACACGACTGAGCGACTGATCTGATCTGATACTTCTAGAAGGAGGCAAGGGATGTAAGAAAGAATCAATTAAGAGAATATGTGGGATAATCTAAATGAATATCATTTGTATAAAAATAAGTTTCATATCATTTTAAAATGCAGAGAGAATACACATAATTGAGAAAACTATCACACAAGAATCCTGAGAGGGTAACACAGTTTAAAAGAAATTTTTTTCATTGTTTGGGATGCAAAGTATTGATTTATAGTAAGTCTAATAATTCAACAATGCTCACCATCATGACCCAAAAAGTGACTGAAGTGACAGAAGAATGCATAACTAACAAGCTAACACAAGAAAAATCTAGATTAGTAAAACATATAAATTTATCTAAAAGAAGACAACAATGGAGAGCGAAAGAATCTTGCAAAGGTGGTCAAGTAGAAGACCAATAATAAAGGGTTGATTTAAAGCCAAGTTAGAAAACAAAAAGATAGAAAACGATACACCATGTAAGAGTCCTTTAAAGAGCACTAGCATAGCGAAGAAGGCAATGGCAGCCCACTCCAGTGTTCTTGCCCAGAGAATCCCAGGGACGGGGGAGCCTGGTAGGAGGCCGTCTATGGGGTCGCACAGAGTCGGACATGACTGAAGCGACTTAGCAGCAGCAGCAGCAGCAGCATAGCTAACTTGGCACACAAAGTAGATTTCAAGGAATGCATTTTGATAAGAAGGATACTTTATAAAGTGAAAAGAACCAACTATCAGGAAGAGATAAAAATGTACATTTGAATGTTCCTAACAATATAGCCTCACAATTGGTAAACTCCAAATTTTCAGAAATAAAAACACAAATCCACAGTCATAGTTGGGGACCTGTATCATACTTCTCACAGTAATAATTTAAAAAGCAAACATTAAAATATATTCATATTCAACCTCAGTGTATGCGTGCGTGCTCAGTCACTTTAGTTGTGTCCAATTCTTTGCGATCCCATGGACCACAGCCTGCTAGGTTCCTCTGTTCATGGGATTTACCAGGCAAGAATACTGGAGTGGGTTGCCATACCCTCCTCCAGAGTATCTTCCCAACCCAGGGACTGAACTTGTGTCTCCTGCATCTCCTACATTCATTGGATTCTTTACCATTGAGGAACGGGGAAGCCCCCGTTCAACCTCATTAGTTACCAGAAAATGAAATTTAAAACCACAATGTAAAACCTTACACACCCAACAGCTAATTTTAAAAAGTCAGCATCACACATTGGCAAGGATGGAATTCATATGTGCTATTGGTTAGTGAGAAAACAGTAACGATCATTCTGAAAAACTTATTTTTTTCAGAATGTCATTATTAAATCAAATTTAATGTCATTATTCATTAAATTTGAATATACAGGTATTCAATGGCCCAGATATTTTTATTTCCAGGATTTCACCAATAGAAGTGTGTGTATATTCATCAAGAAATAAGTACAAAATATTCAATATTATAGTAGCAATAGTTGTAAGAGGCAAAGACAACACATAGCTGAAATACCATCTCTAGCAGAATAAGAAAATTAGTTTTGGTAAGTTCAGTTCAGTTCGGTCACTCAGTCATGTTCAACTCTCTGAGACCCCATGGATTGCAGCATGTCAGGCCACCCCATCCATCACAAACTCCCAGAGTTTAGTCAAACTCATGTCCATTGGGTCGGTGATACCATCCAACCATCTCATCCTCTGTCACCCCCTTCTCCTTCCACCTCCATTCTTTCCCAGCATTAGGGTTTTTCCAATGAGTCGGTTGTTTGCATCAGGTGGCCAAAGTATTGAGTTTCAGCTCCAGCATCAGTCCTTCCAATGAATATTCAGCACTGATTTCCTTTAGGATGAACTGGTTGGATCTCCTTGCAGCCCAAGGGACTCTCAAGGGTCTTCTCCAACACCACAGTTCAAAAGCATCAATTCTTTGGTGTTCAGCTTTCTTTATAGTCCAACTCTCACATCCATACATGACTACCAGAAAAAAACATAGCTTTGACTAGACGGACCTTTTTTGACAAAGTAATGTCTCTGCTTGTTA
Organism: Bos javanicus; assembly: GCF_032452875.1. NCBI lineage: Eukaryota > Metazoa > Chordata > Mammalia > Artiodactyla > Bovidae > Bos > Bos javanicus. The sequence goes on from NC_083880.1 coordinate 27,415,615, forward strand.
ATAAGCTGTCTAGGTTGGTCATAACTTTTCTTCCAAGAAGCAAGCATCTTATAATTTCATGACTGCAGTCACCATCTGCAGTGGTTTTGGAGTCCAAAAAAATAAAGTCTCCCACTGTTTCCACTGTTTCCCCATCTATTTGCCATGAAGTGATGGGACCGGATGCCATGATCTTAGTTCACTGAATGTTGAGTTTTAAGCCAACTTTTTCACTCTCCTCTTTCACTTTCATCAAGAGACTTTTTAGTTCTTCTTTGCTTTCTGCCATAAGAGTGGTGTCTTCTGCATATCTGAGGTTATTGATATTTCTCCCGGCAATCTTGATTCCAGCTTTGCTTCATGCAGCCCAGCATTTCTAATGATGTATTCTGCATATAAGTTAAATAAGCAGGGTGACAATACACAGCTTTGACGTACTCCTTTCCTGATTTGGTACCAGTCTATTGTTCCATGTCCAGTTCTAACTGTTGATTCTTGACCTGCATAGAGATTTCTCAGGAGGCAGGTCAGGTGATCTGGTATTCTCTTCTCTTTAAGAATTTCCCACAGTTTGTTGTGATCCACACAGTCAAAGGCTTTGGCGTAGTCAATAAGGCAGAGTAGATGTTTTTCTGGAACTCTCTTGCTTTCTCGATGATCCAACAGATGTTGGCAATTTGATCTCTGGTTGCTCTGCCTTTTCTAAATCCAGCTTGAACATCTGGAAGTTCATGGTTCGTGTATTATTAAAGGCTGGCTTGGAGAATTTTGAGCATTACTTTGCTACTGTGTGAGATTAGTGCAATTGTGGGGTACTTTGAGCATTCTTTAGCATTGCCTTTCTTTGGGATTGGAATGAAAATTGACCTTTTCCAGTCCTGTGGCCACTGTTGAGTTTTCCAAATTTGCTGGCATATTGAGTGCAGCACTTTCACAGCATCATCTTTTAGGATTTGAAATAGCTCAACCAGAATTCTGTCACCACCACAAGCTTTGTTTGTAGTGATGCTTCCTAAAGGCCTGCTTGACTTCGCATTCCAAGATGTCTGGTTCTAGATGAGTGATCACACCATCATGGCTATCTGGGTCATGAAGATCTTTTTTTGTATAGTTCTTCTGTTTATTGTTGCCACCTCTTCTTAATATCTTCTGCTTCTGTTAGGTCCATACCATTTCTGTCCGTTACTGTGCCCATCTTTGCATGAAAAGTTCCCTTGGTATCTCCAATTTTCTTGAAGAGATCTCCAGTCCTTCCCAGTCTACTATTTCCCTGTATTGCTTTGCAGTGATCACTGAGGAAGATTTTCTCATCTCTCCTTGCTATTCTTTGGAACTCTGCATTCAAATGGGTATATCTTTCCTTTTCTCCTTTGCCTTTCACTTCTCTTTTTTTCATAGCTGTTTGTAAGGCCTCCTCAGACAGCCATTTTGCCTTTTTGCATTACTTTTTCTTGGGGATGGTCTTGATTCCTGCCTCCTGTACAATGTCATGAACCTCCATCCATAGTTCTTCAGGCACTCTATCAGATCTAATCCCTTGAATCTATTTGTCACTTCCACTGTATAGTCATAAGGGATTTGATTTAAGTCATACCTGAATGGTCTAGCGGTTTTCCTTACTTTATTCAATTTAAGTCTGAATTTGGCAATGAGGGGTTCATGATCTGAGCCACAGTCAGCTCCCGGTCTTGTTTTTGCTGACTGTATAGAGCTTCTCCATCTTTGGCTACACAGAATATAATCAATATGATTTTGGTATTGACCATCTGGTGATGTCCATGTGTAGAGTCTTCTCTTGTGTTGTTGGAAGAGGGTGTTTGCTATGACCAGTGCGTTCTCTTGGCAAAACTCTGTTAGCCTTTGCCCTGCTTCGTTCTGTACTCCAAGGCCAAATTTTTCCATTACTCTAGGTATTTCTTGACTTCTTCCTTTTGCATTCTATTCCCCTATAATGAAAAGGGCATCTTTTTTGGCCGTTAGTTCTAAAAGTTCTTGTAGGTCTTCATAGAACCATTCAAGTTCAGCTTCTTTAGCATTACTAGTCAGGGTATAGACTTGGATTACTGTGATATTGAATGTTTTGCCTTGGAAATGAACAGAGATCATTCTGTTGTTTTTGAGATTGCATCCAAGTACTGCATTTTGGACTCTTTTGTTGACTATGATGGCTACTCCATTTCTTCTAAGGGATTCCTGCCCACAGTAGTAGATATAATGGTCATCTGAGTTAAATTCACACATTCCAGTCCATATTAGTTCACTGATTCCTAAAATGTCGATGTTCATTCTTGCCATCTCCTGTTTCAGTTCAGTTCAGTTCAGTTCAGTCGCTCAGTCGTGTCCGACTCTTTGTGACCCCATGAATCGCAGCACACCAGGCATCCCTGTCCATCACAAACTCCCGGAGTTCACTCAGACTCACGTCCATAGAGTTGGTGATGCCATCCAGACATCTCATCCTCTGTCGTCCCCTTCTCCTCCTGCCCCCAATCCCTCCCAGCATCAGAGTCTTTTCCAATGAGTCAACTCGTTGCATGAGATGGCCAAAGTACTGGAGTTTCAGCTTAAGCATCATTCCCTCCAAAGAAATCCCAGGGCTGATCTCTTTCAGAATGGACTGGTTGGATTTCTTTGCAGTCCAAGGGACTCTCAAGAGTCTTCTCCAACACCACACAGTTCAAAAGCATCAATTCTTCAGTGCTCAGCTTTCTTCACAGTCCAACTCTCACATCCATACATGACCACTGGAAAAACCATAGCCTTGACTAGACAGACCTTTGTTGGCAAAGTAATGTCTCTGCTTTTCAATATGCTATCTAGGTTGGTCATAACTTTTCTTCCAAGGAGTAAGTGTCTTTTAATTTCATGGCTGCAGTCACCATCTGCAGTGATTTTAGAGCCCCCCAAAATAAAGTCTGACGCTGTTTCCCTTGTTTCCCCATCTATTTTCCATGAAGTGATGGGACCAGATGCCATGATCTTCATTTTCTGAATGTTGAGCTTTAAGCAAACTTTTTCACTCTCATCAAGAGGCTTAAAAAGCTCCTCTTCACTTTCTGCCATAAGGGTGGTGTCATCTGCATATCTGAGGTTATTGAGATTTCTCCCGGCAATCTTGATTCCAGCTTGTGCTTCTTCCATCCCAGCGTTTCTCATGATGTACTCTGCATATAAATTAAATAAGCAGGGTGACAATACACAGCCTTGACGTACTCCTTTTCCTATTTGGAACCAGTCTGTTGTTCCATGTCTAGTTCTATCTGTTGCTTCCTGACCTGCATATAGTTTAACCATTTCCAATTTGCCTTGATTCATGGACCTAACATTCCAGGTTCCTATGCAATATTGTCCTTTACCTCATTGGACTTTACTTCCATCACCAGTCACATCCACTCCATCACCAGTCACATCCATACCTGGTGTTGTTTTTGCTTTAGCTCCATCTGTTCATTCTTCCTGGAGTTATTTCTCCACTGATGTCCAGTAGCATATTGGGTAGGCACCAACCTACCTGGGGAGTTCATCTTTCAGTGTTGTATCTTTTTGTCTTTTTATACTGTTCATGAATGATTTGGTATGGTCAAAGAAAGATTTTCATTAAGAAGGGGGATGAATGATTAATACCATGCATGATAACTTAAATAAATCTCACATAATGGCAGATGAAAGAAGTCAGTAAAAAATAAGTCAAATAATATCAATTTATTTACATAAAATTCAAACATACAGTGCTGTAAGTCAGAAGAGCTATCATCTTGGGGAGGAAAAAAACAGTAGTTAATGGAACAGGACACAAATGGTGTCCCTGGGATATATATTTTTTAACTTGAATAGTGGTTTAATGGTGATTTTTCTCTGTGCTGGGGCTTCCCTAGTGGCTCAGCGGTAAAGAACCCGCCTGCTGATACAGGAGATGCAAGTTTGATCCCTGGGTCAGGAAGACCCTGGATAAGGGAAATGGCAATCCTCTCCAGTATTCTCCTGGGAAATCCCATGAACAGAGGAGTCTGGTGGGCTTTGCAACCCCATGGGGTTGCAAAAACAAATTAGACATATCTTAGTAACTGGCAAATCCCATAGACGGAGGAGCCTGGTGGGCTGCAGTCCATGGGGTCGCTAGGAGTCAGACATGACTGAGTGACTTCACTTTCACTTTTCACTTTCATGCATTGAAGAAGGAAATGGCAACCCACTCCAGGGTTCTTGCCTGGAGAATCCCAGGGACAGGGGAGCCTGGTGGGCTGCCGTCTCTGGGGTCACACAGAGTTGAACACGACTGAAGCGACTTAGCAGCAGCAGCAGCAGTAACTAAACAACAATCTCTGTGCTGAGTTGTTAAGCTGTACACTTAGGAGTTTTGCACTTTATTATTTGTATGTTTTTATTTAAAATCTATTTACAATATTAACTTAAGTGAAAAGTGAAAGTGAAAGTCGCTCAGTTATGTCTGACTCTTTGTGACCTCATGGGCTATACAGTCCATGGAATTCTCCAGGCCAGAATACTGGAGCAGGTAGCTGTTCCCTTCTCCAGGCAATCTTCCCAACCCAGGGATCAGACCCAGGTCTCCCACATTGCAGGCGGATTCTTTACCAGCTGAGCCATAAGGGAAGACCAAGAATACTGGAGTGGGTAGCCTATACCTTCTCCAGCAGATCTTCTAGACCCAGGAATCGAACTGGGGTCTTCTGCATTGCAGGTGGATTCTTTACCAACTGAGCTGTGAGGGAAGCCCATTAACTTAAGTACATAATGTATAAAAATCTACTTTCTTGGTTAGATTTAGCTGTTTTCACTAAAACCTCACACCTACGTTTATTCCCAGGCTCTTCTGTACCTTCACAGGGTGTTGGACAATATCCTCCACTAAAGGGAAACCAAACTGAAGACTCACTGTCAGACCATCCTAGACGTTCTCTGGATGACTTTCTAAACAGTCAGCTTTGCTTAAATGCATAAGTTCTATATAACATGTGTTACCACTTACTGGGTGGTCTGAGTCCATATTCGGCTGTCTGAAAAAGATCTTCTGGTCCTTTTTCAGGATTTTGGTGTTTTGACTACACCATGTGACTTTAAGTTATCAGTGAGGAATTATTCTTTCCTGCTTTAATATCTGAAATCTATTTGTAAATCATCTAAAAAAATCTTGAGTGTTGTATTATACTTAATGTAGCTCCTACCATTCACTAACAAGGCCTAAGGAATCTGTTGGTCTCCCATCTTTGACTATTTCTCTCCTGTCAGCTTTTATTTCTCCCTCTGCTATCCCAGCTTGTTAGACTGAATGCCTTCCCTCTTCCCAAATCCAGAATGTTGAGTGAGAGTGCACTTCTGCATGCATGTGTGTGTGTTTGTGTGTGTCTATGTGTCCGTGTGCACACATAGCGGTGTGTGCTTCTGGGCAGTCAAAATTTCTCCTACAGTAGAGATTCTAATATCCTTGAGTTTCTTTCTTGTTTTGGGCTATCTGGTTTGTCTAGTCAAGGCTATGGTTTTTCCTGTGGTCATGTATGGATGTGAGAGTTGGACTATGAAGAAGGCTGAGCACCGAAGAATTGATGCTTTTGAACTGTGGTGTTGGAGAAGACTCTTGAGAGTCCCTTGGACTGCAAGGAGATCCAACCAGTCCATTCTGAAGGAGATCAGCCCTGGGATTTCTTTGGAGGGAATGATGCTAAGGCTGAAACTCCAGTACTTTGGCCACCTCATGCGAAGAGTTGACTCATTGGAAAAGACTCTGATGCTGGGAGGAATTGGGGGCAGGAGGAGAAGGGGACGACAGAGGATGAGATGGCTGGATGGCATCACTGACTCGATGGACATGAGTCTGAGTGAACTGCAGGAGTTGGTGATGGACAGGGAGGCCTGGCGTGCTGCGATTCATGGGGTCGCAAAGAGTCAGATATGACTGAGCGACTGATCTGATCTAATTATTAGAAATTGTTAGTTTCTGCTTTTATGGAAGGACCCACTCCCATTTAAGCATACAATTTTTCTGTTTATGTTAGTTTTTGTCTGGTTTGTTTGGATAAAACATTTAGTCCGTTTTACACACATACATGTGTGTATGTATATGTGCATGTGTTTTATTGCTTCAAAGATTCATCTATCCTAGAGGACAAAGACAGGTTTAACAGATGTCTGTTTGTTTTAATTCTCTGTCTGTAAAAGCTATATTCAGTGAAGACTTAAATTGGTGATTCTGTGTGTAGAAATAAATTCTATGCAATTTGCATAAAATGATGATAGCTTTCAAAGTACTCTTCAAATTTTGCATAGGTGTGAATATGCAACCCCAAATTAGTTCTATTCTAGAGCACCAGTCCCCAATCTTTTGGGTACCTGGGACTGGTTTCATGGAAGACAATCTTTCCACAAACAGGGGGTGGGGGATGGGGGGGTTCAGGATGAATCAATCACACTACCTTCATTGTGCACTTTTTCTCTATTATTATTATTATTATTACGACATAATAATAATAATAATAATAATAATAATATTATAACTCAAAGGTTGAGGATCCCTGTTCTAGAGCAAAGGGAAGAGGGAAAGTGTTGGAAGGAGAGCATTCTAGAGATGGCTATATTTTCAACTCCTTCCAAGGGCAGCAAGTATATTTCAAGAAATCACTTGCATAATCTGTTCTTATAATTTGGTGCCTTCTTTTGGCTTTAATATTTCTGAGAAATGCCATGTATGCAGGCTTGGGGTAAAAGAAGTAAAGGCTTTTAATGAAGTGATAATGATTGACTTGTTCTTATTTAGACATGCAAATCAACACAATAAGATTCACTGACAGTCAGCCAGCTAAGGAGCCGGGCTTTTTTGGAAATAATGTTTGAGGCTCCAGAAGAGCAGCCAAAGGTGGCTTATTCATTGGGAGTATCCCCTTTGTGTTGGATTCCGTTTCTTCTAGTTTTTAAAAGCCCTCTCTTGTTGAGGATTCTTTTTCACATGAGTATGTCTCAATACAGACTCAATACAGATACTAGAATCCCAGTTTTAAACAGCAAACTCTGTAGCACAGACAGAAAACAAAATGAGGTACAAACAGGCTATCATCCTCAGTTAATTCATGGGCCTTTTGTGCAAAGTGATCTGATCTGATCTACTTTTTTATTTAAAGAGAGAGCTTCCGAGAGCTCAGATGGGCCCTGTTTTGTGTATCTGAGTTAAGCACCTGCCCCAGTTCCCAGGGTTTGATCTATAGGACCTGCATTTTTGCAACAGGTATCAGGTACATTTGGGTGTAATAAGATATGCCCTGGGGTCCTTTCTCTGATCTTTCCTCGCTTTTATTCTCACATTCTCTGACTTTTTCTCCTGAGTTTCATTTAGAACAAGAATTGATCCTATGTGCCCAGCCAGGGTGAGGGTTTGTCTGCAAAGCTGAGCTGTTCTTATGGTGACTTCCTTTGGCTTCAATATTTCTAATATTTCAGTAGAAATTGGCTTGAAATTGACCAGAAAAACCATGTCTCAACTCCCTCCTTTTTGGTAGAAGAGGACTATCTACCTTTGTTGTTGTCCAGTCACTCAGTTGTGTCTGACTCTTTGCAACCCCCTAGACTGGAGCATGCCAGACCTCCCTGTCCATCACCATCTCCCAGAGCTTGCTACAATTCAAGTCTATTGGGTCAGTGATGCCATCCAACCATCTCGTCCTCTGTCGTCCCTTTCTCCTCCTGTCTTCAATCTTCCCCAGGATGACAGTCTTTTCCAATGAGTCTGCTCTTTGCATCAGGTGGCTGAAGTATTGGAGCTTCAGCTTCAGCATCAGTCCTTCTAATGAATATTAAGGATTTATTTTCTTTAGGATTGACTGATCTCCTTGCAGTCCAAGGTACTCTCAAGACTCTTCCCCAACACCACAGTTCAAAAGCATCAACTCTTCAGTGTTCAGCCTTCTTTGTGGTTCAACTCTCACATCCGTACATGACTACTGGAAAAAACCATAGTTTTGACTAGACGGAACTTTGTTGGCAAAGTAATGTCTCTGAATACTGTTGACTTAAAAAAAAATGCAAAACAAGAGAGCTGTGAGTTAAATTTTATTTGGGGCAAAATAAGGACTAAAAATGAGGACTAAATCTCCTGGACACAGCACCTCAGATGGCCCTGAGAAACCGCTCCAAAGTGGTAGTGGGGAAGGACAGTATATATATGATTTTGGTGAAGGAAGAGTGCATGCAATCACACACATATTTTTTCAGAAAGTTTCTGCTAGTCTCACGAAGATTTCTGCTGATCACAGGAAACAGTCATCACCAAGAAAGATTTTTGTGCTTTTCTAGGTATGAGGAGATACAGGAATTGGGCTCATCAATTGGCTACTGAGACTATCTAACCATCTGAAGACCTGTTCTTCAAGTCTTTCCTGAGGCACAGAGTGCCTCATTTCTGCTCTGCCATGAACTCCTTTCAGCAGGTGTTGAAGGTCAGCAGCTGCAGCAGCACATGACTTAATCCTTGTAGAGGTAGACGGCAAGCAGCCTTGGCAAGTGCCAGTTTGCAGTTGACAGCACTGATCATGGGTCTGGAACCACAGAAATGGTCCATGAACTGTTACAACCTTAGCCTCTCCAAGCTCAGCTCTTGGGACTAACCCAAGGTGGAGGCCTGCCAAGGCGCCCTCTCTTGTTTGTCTGTAGTTTGTGACCTGCTCCTTCCTGGTCACCAACTCACCTCCCTTACACGCCCCTTTATCTCTACCCTAAATCCAAAGTGCTTATGTGTTCCAGAATATTCTCTACACCCCTCCACCCCAATTCCTTCAATATTCATTTATTTCTGTCCCTTCTCTTATGATAAGAAATATGAGTGAATTAATATAATGCACAGGGTTGGAAAATAAAGAATCTGGGACAAAAATTCAGGCCTTCTTCTCTTAAGTCAGCAGACTTCTTTTTTATTATTTCTACATAATTCTGAATACCACTTTTTTCAGCAGACTTCTTTTTTATTATTTCTACATAATTCTGAATACCGCTTTTTTCATCATACCCTTGACATGAATATATAACTGCTCCCATTCCCATGTTTGTTGTATGCTCTGTACTGGACCATAATTCATTTTCACAATAAGAAAACTGTGAACTTATTCTATAAATGTTTTACATCATATTTCCGTTGTAAAACAGTTTGTGTTCTAGTTGGAGAAAAGTCGTCAAAAGTTGGTCCAACTGGATCTCATATGGTCTTAACACTTACGGAAAGTGAAAGTCACTCAGACCTGACCGACTCTTTGCTACCCATTATCTATACAGTCCATGGAATTCTCCAGGTCAGAATACTTCAGTAGGTAGCTGCTCCCTTCTCCAGGGTATCTTCCCAACCCAGGGATCAAACCTGGGTCCCCTGCATTGCAGGCAGATTCTTTACCAGCTGAGCTACCATGTAAGCCCAAACACTTACTACCTTTACCAAAACTTCGCCACCATCAAGAGGAACCAAGCTTGAAATTGAGAAATTGGCCAGATGTTCAGAAAAGCTGTGCAACTAGATAAACCTGGAAGTATGAGGACACTGTAATTGGGTGGAAGGGGGAGCTTTCCTTGAATTTTAAGTCTAGAATTTAGTCACCCTAGTCTCAAGTATCTTGCAGTGTCTTGGGGACAGTAGGTTATCATGACCAGACCAGCGGGAGGGTTTGCTGCACGAGCTCATGTAGAAAAAACAGCTTCAGGATTCTGCAGACATTTATGAGGCTTACTGTGCTTCACTTCTTGTTTAATGGCAAGTCCCTACTTGGGCAGTGGAGTCCCGCTTATTTACTACTTATCAGGAATACATTACAATTGAGAACTTGGATTTTTCCTGGTTTTCTTGGTGTCAGCATAAATAAACTTAGCTAATAGGGCTATATGTCTCGTTGCCTTTTAGACTGTAAGGAAAAAGCCTCTGGCTTGTGAGGACTAGCAGCAAGATGAGAGGACTGAACCGATTTACCTGAAAGTATTTGTCATCTCAAGGGCTTTGGGGTGTAGATGTCAAACGCTGCAAGCTATCAGCACTTCATAACTCCTATTTTGAGCTTATATGTTTTATTTTTCCATCTAATGTTACTAATGGGGCTTCCCAGGTGGCTCAGTGGTAAAGAATTCACCTGCCAATCCAGGAGACACAGGTTTGACCCTGGGTCGGGAAGATCCCCTGGGTAAGGAAATAGCAACCCACTCCAGTATTCTTGTCTGGGAAATCCCATGGACAGAGGAGCCTGGTGGGCTACAGACCATGGGGTCGCCAAAGAGTCCACCATGACTTAGTGAATGAGCACACACACACAATATTGTTAATGAGGAAGTCATTACCCCTGGGGAGTGGCAGGTCATTCTTGATGAATTAAGGAGGCAGAGATGCCCACTCTCCCAGAGAGGCTACCCAGGACCATCTCCATCTCTGTATGGTTCGCTTGATGGAACCTAGAGTGATGCCCTCACAAGCTTTGAGGGAAAGGTCACAGTTCTGCAATTACTGAGAAGGAAAGTGGAAGGCCATTTCTAGATCTTCATCCAGAGCAATTTCTTGGCTCCAATTCCCCCATTTCATTTGCAGAAAAAGCTTTTTGGTATTAGTTAACATTCAAGGAATAGTTTCACGTTTTACAACAGCAAAAGGGTCATTATTTCTATCAGTGTGCTGGAGGTTATTTTGAGTCTGACGGTGGAGGGCCTATTTCAATAAAATCAGCCTGAGTCTCCCAGCAGGATCCTCAAACCATGGCAATTCAACGGGAGAGCCTACATGGGCTCCTGTGATACTGAACCAGGGCTGAATTTCCATTTAATCATGCTCAAGAAATCAAAAGACACTTTGGGATTAAATGGCAGACCTTTTAACTAGGAAATCCTCAGCCAAAATGGTCAATTAGCATTTAAACTGCAGAACTGCCTTAGTAAGAGGGAATGAGTCACTGAAGAAATAAAATACCTTCCTTAATAGTTAAAAAGGTAAACTAGAAACTTGGAGTTATTGTGAAATATGCATTCTCTTCTAAAACAGGGGAAGTATTACAGGGCTCTTCTTGCAAAGGGGAATAAAACAAGACCTGAATTATTTACTTATCCTCCTGCTTTTAGCTTTAATTGGCAAAATTGGCTCAAGTGAATGATATTTGAAGCCACCATCTAATTATATATTTTTGCATCACGTTCAGCAAATGACTCAACAACTCAGTTTTTCTGTCTTAAAATTGATTTTTTAAAAGAAGTTCTTTCATGTACTGGAAAATAAAAATAATACATTGTATTTAGAAATGCCCTCGATTCAATTTTATGTATTCATAAAATTTTTGGCCCATTGAAATCTCCTTCTCAATCTTCTAGTATGCACCTCAGGGGCTTGGAGGCCAAGTAGAGTAAGAATTGACTTAGGGGGAAAAAACACACACACATTTCTGTCATGACTGCATATAAGGTAAACTTAAAAATGTCCAGAAATGGAGTTGAAAATGTTTCTTAAACAATTGCTTAGAATCACCTGTAAATAACCATCTAATTTTCAGTTTCTGCTCTCATCAAAATTACTGAATATGTAAATTTCAAATGTTGGTTCTCCACCAACATTTAACAATATTATTATTGTTATGTATTTGTATGTTGTGGTTGTTGTTCAGTCACTAAGTCATGTCCAACTTTTTGTGACCCCATGGACTGCAGCACACCAGGCTCCTCCGTCCTCCACTATCTCCCGGAGTTTGCTCAAATTCATGTCCATTGTATCAGTGATGCTATCTAGCCATTTCATCCTCTGCCACTCCCATCTCCTATTGCCTTCGGCCTTTCCCTGTATCAGTCTACTCAGTTTTAAAAAATTAAAATGGTAAAGTAAATTAGACTGTAGTTGTCCTTTGCAATGATCTTCTCCCTGTCAGGCCCTCCCCATTGCACCCCAGATTCCATTGCACTGGGATTCCATGACATGTCACCCTCGGTGCAGACAAACTATTGTGGACTGGAAGGGATCTGACCAGTTCTTACTCTGGTAGCTGTGTTTTCAAAATGGCTGATACATTTAGGAAATTATCGGTGTGTGGTTGGATGTTCACACAGATTGATTGAGGATGCATTTAAAGGTAGGAGGCAGCAACTGGTAAATATCCGCAGATGACCACTGAGGAATTCTTCATAAACTCATGCAGACTAAGAGTGATGGGTTTATATGTGACACTTCTAGGTAATATTTTTATTTTTAAAGAAAGTAGAACAGGAATGAAATTGGTGGTGGAGACGTGTTTGGCTTTATAGTTCTTTGCTTTTTCTTAAGGAGATTGTAAGAATACTACCCAAACAGAGAAACTGGTTTTAGTTAAAGCTTCAGAACCTGTTTTAATCTGTTGTGAGCATGATAAATATTAAACCAGTCATCTACTTTGATAAAAATATTATTTTAAAAATGTCTGTTACTGAAGACAAGTTTAGAAATTGATACAAGAAATCCTGTTTCCATTGACAGTGCCCATAGTCCCAGGCAGTTATAACCTGGAAACTAAAGTCATCATTATTCAGATCTGCAGCATGTTTTCTCTGCTACTTAGATCCAAGAGGTATTGATTTTTTTCCTGATTTACGCCCAGAGTATTTTTGGATTTGCTTCGATTCCTCCTTTGTGTTCCCATTGTAACTGTATTCACTTTATTTTATGGAATGTTTCAGTAGCTTCACATATTCTTGTCTTTCTCTTATCCACGGTGTTGTCATCAATATTATTCCTTTGAAACAATAAATCTATCCTTTTGCTCTCTTGTGCAAAAGGATTTGTGACCCTCAATTGCCTCGGAATTAAATGCAAACTTCTGGATTCCACAAATATACATTAACATACAATATTTATTTTTCTCTTTCTGACTTACTTCACTCTGACTCTGGGTCCGTCCACATCTCTACAGATGACATAATTTTATTCCTTTTTTCCTGGCTGAGTAATATTTCATTGCATATATGTACCACATCTTTTTTATCCATTTCTCTGTTGATGGATATTTAGGCTGCTTCCATGTCCTAGCTACTGTAAATAGTACGAACATTGAAGTATTTTGTGAAATATGTGAAAAAATAATATGTAATATGTGAAAATAATATGTATGTACATAAGTAATATGTGAAAAACACATATATTTTTGAATTATGGAAGTCCAAAAGGGAGGTGATATATGTATAAGTATGGCTGGCTGATTCTGCTGTACAGAAGATAACACAACATTGTAAATCAACTATACTCCAATGAAAATTAATTTTAAAAAAAGATTGCAATCTTCTTCCCTAGCAATCATTCAAGTTGCTCCTCAATTTGGCTGCATCTTTCAAGGGTTTAGTTGCTACTCACTAACTATCCCACTCAGTTCTGCATCATGACAATACATTTGTTTCAATGAAATATCCTGCCCCACAATCTCTGAGACCCCAAATACCTTATAATTTTCAAGAGCTAGCCAGGAATCCCACTTCTCTAAGATATCCGCATCTTTCTCCTCATATCTATCCTAACAATGTAACCCTTTTTTTTTTCACTCTTGACCATTTTTTAGCTTTTTAATAAACATTTTTAGTTGAAAAATGTTTTACACTCAGTAAAATGCAAAGTTTTTAGGAATACAGTTCAATCTGTTCAAACAAATGCATACAAATATGGAATTCACATCTTTACACAGAGTAGTTTGTTTGTTTTCTGTTTTACTTATTTCCTCTATCTCATTCCTTCTAATTGCTTTAGTGTATATTTTTCAATTTTTTTATCTTAAGATACAAACTGAGACCTTTGTTTAAGACTTTCTCGTTGCCTAACATGTGCACTTAATGATACATGCATTGTTATAAATATCACTGTAGCTGAATCCTCCACATTTTAATATGCTGCATTTTTATTTTCCTTCAGTTTAAATACACTTCTGATTTCCCTTGTAACTTCATTTTTTGGTCCCTGGGTTGTTTAAAAATGTGATTTTTAATTTTCCCATATTTGCGGCATTCAGCAAATATCTTTCTGTTTTCAATTTCTACTTTAATTCCACTGTGGTCAGAAAAAGAAGTCTGTACCATTTCACTAATGTTAACTTAATGAGATTTCTTTTTGCGTCCTGTCACATGGATCATTTGTTGAATATTCCACGTGTACTTAAAAAGAATGTGCGTTCTGTTGCTTCAGTGAAAAGTCAATCAGGTCCAATTATTGAGAGGGTTAATCAGATCCTATATTGTGCTGCCTTTCCTTTGAGATACTTTGGTGTACTTTTTTCATTAATAATTAAGATTTGTTGTTGTTTAGTTACTAAGTCATGTCTGACTCTTTTGCAACCCCATGGACTGTAGTCCGCCAGGCTACTCTGCTCATGGAGTTCTCCAGGCAAGAATACTGGAGTGGTTTGCCATTTCCTTCTCCAGGGATCTTCCTGATCTAGGGATTAAACCCGAGTCTCTTGCATTGGCAGGCAGATTCTTTACCACTGAGCCACAAGGGAAGGCCAATAATTAAGATAGAAGATTTAATATCTCCAAGTATCATTAGAAGATTTGTCTATGTGTCCTTTAATTCTCTCAGTTTTCACATTACATATTTTGATTTTTTTTTTTAAACGAAGTGCATGCATATGCCTCTCTGTGGAAATGACGTTTCTATCGTTATGAAGTGTCTTCTTTATTTGGAATAATACTTCATGCTCAGTAACATATGTTTTCTAACCCCTCCAGCTTTCTTACAATTAATGTTTACAAGGTACATCTTAATTGATCATTCTACTTTTGACTTGGTCATGTCCTTATATTTAAAACAAAACTCTTTGTTAAAAACATATAGTAGGGTCTTGATTTTTGTTTTTTCCAGTCTGACAATCTCTACTCTAAATTGGAATTTTTCATCCATTTTCATTTAAAATACTTGTTAATGAAACTGGGTTTACTTCCATTAGCTTATCACTTTTTCCCTCTAATTTTTCCATCTCTCTTTGTTTTCTTTTTCTTTTTTTTTTTTCATTGCTGCATTTGGATTAACAAATATCTTTTTTGTTATCTTTTGTTTGGATTCTGTTTTACCTTGACTGTTGTCTCATTAGCTGTACATGTTTGCTTTAGTTTTAAGAGTTGCTGTATATTTTGTAAAATGCAATTAACTTATCAAAGTCAACATTGTACAACAGTATATTACATACCACTTCACATATAAGGTGATACACTCATGTATGCGTGCTAAATCGCTTTAGTCATGTCTGACTTTTTGTGACCCACGGACTGTAGCCCACCAGGCTCCTCTGTCCTTGGGATTCTCCAGGCAAGAATACTGGAGTGGGTTGCCACACCCTCCTCCAAGGATCTTCCCGACCCAGGGATTGAACCCGCATCTACTGTGGCTCCTGCATAGCAGGAGGATTCTTTACCACTGAGCCACGAGGAAGCCTGATACAATCATAGCAACATACCTTTACAACTCCTCACCTTCTTCATGTCATTATTATTACATAATTTATTTCTGCGTCTGGTATAAACTCCATAATACATTGATATTATTTCATTTTAAATACAGCTGTCCCCTGCCACCTTATCTGCAGTTTCACTTTACACGGTTTCAGTTACCCAAGGTCAACCATGGTCCAAAAATATTAGATGGAAAATTCCAGAAACAAGTCATAAAATTTAAGTTTACATGTGGCTATTTGAGTAACATCATGAAATTGCACGCAGCCTGCTCTCTCCTGCCTGGCATGGGGATAACCCCTGCATCCACAGAGCATACACTACCTGCCCATTAATTACTTAGTGGTCTTCTTGGTTAGATTGGCTGTTGCAGTAATGTGGACAGTTTGTGTTCAAATGATCTTATCTTACTTAATATTGGCCCCAAAGCATAAGAAGAGTGATCTGGCAACCCAGACATGCCAAAGAGAAGCTGTAAAGTGTTTGCTTAAGTGAAAAGGTGAAAGTTCTCAACTTATTAAAAAAAAAAAATCATATGCTAAGATTGCTAAGATTCATGTAATAAGCATGAATCCTCTATCCATGAAATTGTAAAGAAGGGAAAAGAAATTGATGGTAGTTCTGCTTTTTACCCTAAACTGCTGAAGTTAACACCACAATGCATGGTAAGTGCTTAGCTGAAATGCAAATGGAATTAAATTTGTATAATAACATATGCTGAGAGAGAGTGTATTCACATAACTTTTATTACAGTATGTTATTTTAATTGTTCTATTTTGTTAGCTATTGTTAATCTAGTACTATGCATAATTTATAAATTAAACTTTGTAATAGCTATGTATGTCATATCTCAGTTGGTAAAGAATTCACCTGTAATGCAGGAAACCCTGGTTGGATTCCTGGGTTGGGAAGCTCTCCTGGACAAGGGATAGGCTACCCACTCCAGTATTCTTGGGCTTCCCTTGTGGCTCAGCTGGTAAAGAATCCCCCTGTAATGTGGGAGACCTGGGTTCGATCCCTGGGTTGGGAAGGTCCCCTGGAGAAGGGAATGGCTGCCCACTCCAGTATTCTAGCCTAGGGAATTCCAACAACTACATAGTCCATGGGGTTGCAAAGAGTCAGACAGGACTGATCTACTTTTACTTTCATGTACGTGTGTATAGGAAAAAGCACAATATACCGAGGTTTCTAGCCTTCAATCCAGGCACCCACAGCGGGCGTCTTGAAACATATTCCCCACAGACAAGGGGAGACTACTGTATTCCACTTTTTAATACATTTTTTAAAGGGAAAATGTCTTTTCTGTTTATCCACATATTTCCCATTTCCATTGCTTTCATTTCTACGTGTAAGCCAAATTTCCATCTGGCACTGTTCTACTTCAGCCTGAAGAACCTGACTTGACATTTCTTTCAGAGCAGGTCTGCGGTGACAAATTCCTCTAGCTTTTGTTTATTTTAAAATGTCTTTATTTCAACTTCATTTTTGAAGAAAGTTCACTGCTTACAGAATTCTAGCTTGACATGTTATTTTTTTCTTTTAGTATTTTAAAGTGTCAGCCCAATGTCTTCTGGCCTGCATTGCTTCTGATGAGAAATACAATCCTTATCCTTTTACTTGCTTTTTATTCCCCCTCTCTTTGTGACGTATTTATTTTTTCCTATTGCTTTTTAAGATTTTTCTTTTTATCATTATTTTTAAGCAATTTGACTATGGTATTAATAGTTCTCTAGGTGACTTGTGTGTGTATTTAATCTATTATTGAGTTTTTTGGATCAGTAGTTAATATAATTTGAAGTCATTATTTATTCAAGTATATTTTTCTGCCCCAATTTCTCTCTTTTCTCCTCCTAGGATTCCACTTTTATATATCTGAGAATTGCTATTTTCCCATGTGTCAGTGACACTGTGTTCATTTAATTTTTCAGCATTTTTATTCCATGTGCTTCACTTTGGATATTCCCTACTGCCATATCTTAAGGTTTTCTGGTATTTTTCCAATACAGTATCCAGTTTACTACAAAGCACAACAAGTGATTATTTAATTTTAGATATTTTATTTTTAGTAGAATTTCCATTAACTGTTTTCCAGTTTCTATTTTTCTGCTGTTATTGTGCTGTCTGTTTCCTTACGCCCATCATTTCTTTTGTCTTTGTTTGCTAATTACAACTTCTCTGTCATCTCTGGATCTGTCTTAATGACTTTTTGGAATAAAATTTCCATGATTATGAATCACATTTTGTTTCTCCTCTGTATATCTAGCAATTAATAATAAAATTTTAGTGGATATTGTGACTGCTACTTTTGTTAAATGTCAAGTTGTTGCTTTTTTTAACTTGGGTATTGGCTTTATTCTGGCAGATATTTAATTTACTATCGTTTCTGCTTCATTTTGCAATGATTTTTAAAGGTGGGGTACATATAAACTAGCTCTTACAGATCTAGAATAGTGTAACTTCGTATCTGAGCTCCAAGATCTCAAACAAATTCCTCAGTTTTTCAGAGCAATCTCTATGTGTTGCGTGTTTTTGTCCAACAACTCAAAAAGATTCCCATGTAGATTTCAATGGTTTGCTCTCAGTACAGTTCCCTCCTGTGGTTTTTCCCTTTCCGACAAATACTAGCCTCCTCAGCAGCCCTGAAATCTGATTTTTGCCATCTTAGTGAGATTACTCTTCCCACTTGGGCATCACATTTCGTTTCCAGAAAGTATCCCAGGTAAAAGGCTGGAGCAATCATGGGGCACACTTCACATGTTTTCATTCTCTGAAGGATCACAGTCCTGCACTGCCTGTGTCTCATTTTTACAGTCGTTTATGGTGGCAGGGTTATTCTGATGTGAGTTACTCTGTCATGATGAGAAGCAGAGGTTGTTCCGATTTTACTTTGCATTGGAATTATTCTTGTATATGCCTCAGCTCTTTTGTGAGACTGAAAGCATCCCAAGGGCAGTCTGTGAATTATTCATTTTTGTTTATCCTGCAGAGCATTGTACACAGCCTGATTATGCTAGCTGTTTAATTTGATGATATCCAATTGGTAAATATTTTGAAAGAGTAATTGAAATGAATGAAATAAATCATCACAGGAATTTTAGGGATCATCTCAAAGACCTTAAAATTCATCACACATACTGATTTTCTGTGACTCATCAGTCCTTATATTCTGCAACAACCATGAAGATACCTGAGTTTCTAATCACCCCCTCTGCTCCCTCCTGATAAAAATCTTTTATTACAATCAGAAAACATGTGAAGGACTAAGAAACACAGAGAAAACAATCACTGACAACTCTTTGGTAGTGTGAGTGTTTATTGGGTGCCAATTGGAACATTTCTTTTCATCTTTGGGTTGCTATGCAGATTGTTATTCTCTACAGCAGTTTAAATCCAGCCGGAATCATCTTTCACAGCCACACAGGCAAAATCAACATTATTGATAACTGTGATAGCTCAGCGGTCAAGAAAACCCTGAAAGAGAAACATGAGAGAATCCCGTGTTCCTTGTAATATGCACTCAATCAAAAATCTGCTGCGTGTGAGCATGGAGATATCCATTTAAGCTAGAAAACTTATTTCATTTTCTCTTTTTTTAAGACTCTTGATCTGGGGACTTCCCTGGTGATCCAGGGGTTAAGAATTTGCCTTGCAATGCAGGGGACAAGGTTTGATTGCTGGTTGGGGAACTAAGATCCCACATGCCTTGGAGCAACTGAGACTATGCACCACAACTAGAGAGCCTATGCGCCACAACTACTGAAGCCCAGATGCTCTGGAGCCTGAGCACTGCATCTACTGAGCCCACACGCCACAATTAGAGTCTGCACGCCGCAACAAAGATCCCAAGTGCTGTAACTAAGACCAGATGCAGCCAAGTAAATTAATTAATTGAAGATTATTGTTCTTATCAATAGGGAAGAAGCTCGAAGAAAATATCACAGCTTCATATTACATAATTTCTATTTTTTCATGATTGAGTTGCTACAAAGCAGTTGCCCTAGTAATGTCAAACAGTTCCACTCAGTTAATTATTTAGATATTTCTTCTCCTGTCCTGTGAGGCTCTCCTTCATCTGCCTGAACACCTGCTACTTGCTGATGCTCATACTTGTGTAACTCCTAAGGACTCTTTTCTCTTTCTTTGTTCCTAAGAATACAAAAAAACCCTTGTAGACGGAGCCTGTTTCTTAGGCACTGCATCTTACCTGGGCCCTCACTTCTGCTTCTTCTGTCGACTCTGGTCAATTTTCTTACAAATTCCACATAGCAATTGTCTTTTATGCCTGAACTATCTACTGGATCCCAAAGGCACATTTTCTGCTACTTACTGATTTCTTTTTGTTTCTAACATGAAATTTTTCTTCTATGTGTCAAGTCACAAACCAAATGGAAGCAGACAATAATATTGTTTCCCCCCCGCCTTTGCCCTTCTTTCCCATTCTATAAATTAACTGAGGTTAGCTTTGTAGGACTGAAACTCTAGAGTCATGCTGACCTCTTTTCTTCCTCTGTTCTCTCATTCTATTGACTTTCCAATCCCTCTACAGCCTCTGCCATATGTCCTGGCTACCTATCCTCTTCAGTATAATTTACTTCCTTCGTACTTCCAACTAAATCATTGTTCTAGGCTTCTATTTTATCTAATGGGTTCTGCTGTCTACGTTACTATACCTATCTATGACTTCCATTTTGTAAGATAGTTCTTGACATGAGTACTGATGTTATTTTCTGCTTAAAAAGTGAAAACCTTCGATGTGTTTCCATAGTTAAGTCCAAGACCCTGAATATGACTTTCAATGGTTTCCAGAATTCTTCCTTAAAACAGCCTTTCCCTTTTCCCCTCCATTAATGTCCCGTGTCATAAACATCAACTATACACAGTTCCCCCAACTTTCCTATCACTATTCTATGGTTAATTGTCTTCTCTTTACCAGACATGTTTTTCCCTTCCTCTTTCCTTTGTATCAATCTACTGAGGTCTTGCATAATGCCTTGAAAATGCCTTATTTTTCTAAGATCTTTAGTTAAAGTGCAGATGGATAGACTTTCATCCTGCTTTGAAATTCACTATTCCATTAATGGTATATCTTGCAGTGAGACTTGCTCATTTGAACACGTTTACTGATGCTTATTCCATATAAGTATCTGTGCTTATTCCTTGCATGTACTTGTATTGGCCCTTTCTTGGCTCCTTGAAGGTTTGTATTAAGTTTTACTCTTCTTTTAGTGTTGAAAGTATAGCCTTTATCTTAGTGGGTGCTACACTATAGTTACTGCAGGTCTTGCCTCTCTAGAGTAGTTTTTATATTAACATCCCTCATGACTGCACAGTGCTTACCTTGACCACTTCGTCCAGTAGTCATTTTCATAGCAATTACTCCAGTCATCTCTATAAAGCACTTCAAGTCTCCACCACGTTCACAGTCCCTGTGATCTGCAGTAACCTGGAATCATGCATTCTGCCAGCTGTAGCTCCTTTAAGGTCTCACTGGCTGTAAAAGAGCTAAAACATCATAATGGGTTAATATGTTACTCCTCCAAAAGTAACAACTGTTGGTGTTCAGCAGAACTTTAAGTCGACAAGGAGTGACTCACCTCTAGGGAATTTCTGACTGAGTGGCAAGCTGATAGTGGTGATATTTTTGGGTTGGTACAATTTTCAGTACCTCACAGATCACATCCCACAAGTGGCTGACAAGTTTATCTATGTCTGGGAAGGGACAAGGACTAGTGATGTACACACGCAACCACAGGCACTCACTCACAAACGTGCCATGGCCCTCTGAAATCTGACTGTTTGATTCCTACAAACAACAGGAATAGAAGCTATATGGCTCACCTGCCTTTGGGTCCACAGGGAGTTGACTTGTCTACAGCAATTGGATGAGTCTTGATCCCTAAAAAATAATTTTTTAATTCTGAAACATATCCTCAATTTTGTCTTGTTCTGATTGGAAAGTATAGAGAGCACTCAGAGAAGGAATCCCTAGCAACCAACTGGAATATTAATATTTTGAGACTCCCTTCATCTCTACCTTTAATTATAAATTTACCTCTGTATTTAGACTATTCCCTAGGCTTAATAATAAAAAAAAGAATATTTTGAAAAAAATAGGGCTTTTAGTCCTGACTTGGGGGAAAGACTAAACCCTCAATATTGTACTATCAAATACCAAATTTTTACTGCTTTAAGTCTTGGTAGAATACACCCACTCTTACAAACAAAAAGATGAAGACATTTTTGTATATTGTAACATAACTATAAATACATTCAGTTCAGTTCAGTCACTCAGTCATGTCCGACTCTTTGCAACCCCATGAACTGTAGCACACCAGGCTTCCCTGTCCATCACCAACTCCTGGAGTTTACCCAAACTCATGTCCATTGAGCTGGTGATGGCTCCAACCATCTCATCCTCTGTAGTCCCCTTTTCCTCCTGCCCTCAATCTTTCCCAGCATCAGTGTCTTTTCAAATGAGTCAGCTCTTCGCATCAGGTGGCCAAAATATTGGAGCTTCAGCTTAAACATCAGTCCTTCCAATGAATATTCAGCACTGATTTCCTTTAGGATGAACTGGATGGATCTCCTTGCAGTCCAAGGGACTCTCCAGAGTCTTCTCCAACACCACAGTTCAAAAGCATCAATTCTTCGGTGCTCAGCTTTCTTTACAGTCCAACTCTCACATCCATACATGACTACCGGAAAAACCATAGCCTTGAATAGATGGACCTTTGTTGACAAAGTAATGTCTCTGCTTTTTAATATGCTATCAAGGTTGGTCATAACTTTCCTTCCAAGGGGTAAGTGTCTTTTAATTTCATGGCTGCAATCACTATCTGCAGTGATTGTGGAGCCCCCCAAAAATAAAGTCTGAGTAGCATAATGCAAATATAAATGTACATTTCTCTCTCTCTCTTTCTAGAACTCCCATTCCCCCTTACTGTTGGCAGTTAATACATTACATAGGATGGCCTTTACTTTGCCAACAAAGGTCCATATAGTCAAAGCTATGGTCCAGTAGCCATGTATGGATGTGAGAGTTGGACCATAAAGAAGACTGAGTGCTGAAGAATTAATGCTTTCAAACTGTGGTGTTGGAGAAGACTCTTGAAAGTTCCTTGGACTGCAAGGAGATCAAACCAGTCAATCCTAAAGGAAGTCAGTCCTAAATATTCATTGAAAGGACTGATGCTGAAGCTGAAACTCCAATACTTTCATCACCTGATGCAAAGAGTCGACTCATTAGAAGAGACCTTGATGCTGAGTAAGATAGAAGGCAGGAGGAGAAGTGGGCAACAGAGGATGAAATGGTTAGACGGCATCACTGACCCAATGGACATGAGTTTGAGCAAGTTCCAGGAGATGGTGAAGGACCGGGAAGCCCGGCGTGTTGCAGTCTGTAGGGTCACAAAGAGTCAGTCACAACTGAGCAACTGAACAGAAACAACAACAAAAGATAACCTTGGTGATAGCAGTTAACAAGTTAAGTCAGAAAATATAGGCAACTTTTCCTTTAGAACTGCTGAAGACCATTTTATATGAAAATAACACTGCAAGACTTTGATATGGCAGACAGGTAGTGTCAATCAAAACTTATAAAAGGTTAAATAAGTCTGATAGTTTCACCTTTTCTTGTCTTTGTCCTAAATCTTGGCTCAGTTTTATTGAAATTAAAAATGTCGGGTTAGTGTACCATGGATAGAAATTTGTATGCAAACAATCACTTAGGTAAATGATTTAAAAATCTTTGTCTTTAAAAATACTTTAGAAAGTTACTGTAGAGTCTGAAAATACAACTAAATGTCTCGCTGAGAACAAGGACAAAAAAAAAAAAATGCTCCATGATCAGGAATTAAACAGTATAAATAAATGCCAAGATTAAAAGCAAACACACACATACATGCACATGTCTATATCGTTTTTATTTTATTTTATCTTATTATGACTTTGGAAATACTGAGAAAATTTTCAATAACATTACCCGATGCATTCTTATCAATATAAAGACAGTTTGGATTTTTGTTGAAAACAAAACCAAATGAAACAAACATGAAATTACAAAAGAATATCTATACACCCACGAATGAGAGAAAGGATTTTGCTAAGACATAAATCCATGACCATCCAGATTCTATAATATATTTGTATATCTTATGAAAAAGAAAATTATTCTTTATTACCTCTCTCTCCAATGAAGAAAATGCATGAATTAAAATGAAAGTAAAATATAAAAAGAAGAAGAAAATGAAACACAATCAGATAAATTTATTTACTCACTTATACAGTACATAATTATTGAGTATACACTATGTACCTGCACTTCATATTATTAATGTAGCATCTAACATAAACTCTAATAGTACAGACTTATTCATTTTTGCTTCTTTTTTATTGAAAGAATGGTTTTCTCTGTACAGTTCATACATTTACATGATTGTAAATTCCATGGAAAAGTATATTTTATATACCTCAAAATGCTGCCATTCTAAAGAATATATAAATATAAGATACGGTTTTTTAAAGTAGTGTAAAATCAATTTGGATACATAAGATTAGCACAAATACAAAAGGAAGAAAGAGAGAGAGAGAAAGAAAAGAAGGAAAGAATAAAGAAAACAGAGGAAGGAGAGAGGGAGTGAAAAACATCCCAAGAAATAAAATTTAAAGATTAAGATGTATAGTATAGATTCCCCATGATGCCAGAGCTGCCTGAAGTCATGGGAGGAGGAATTCCAAAAAATAAGTTGGGATGTGAGCTGAGACTTGAAAATAAACTATGAACTGGAGCCATTCCAAAGTAGAAGAAAATATATGTAATGTATATGGAATAAAAAAAAAAAAACAAAAAACTTTGGGATACATTGAAAAGTGGTTTTCTTAAGGACTGGAGTAATAAGTCTGGAAAGAAAAAAATGTGTTAGGACTTGAATGACAGTCTAAAACTTTGGGTTTGTTTGAAAGGAGAGATGAACTTATTGGAGGAAAGAATCTTACCAAAACATAAATCTAGATTTAAGAGGAAAAACCTTCAGTTTGACATTACCCTACTGGGAACATTAGAAAATTAATGCTGAATGGTTTTATAATAATATGTTTTGTGAAAAATAAAACAACTGGGTTAGACAAAGTTTGGTTAGACAAAATTGGGCAAGTTTCTTTACTGCAGAATTTCCCAGAGCCCTTAATTTTCAAATATATGTAGTAAAGTCTCCAACCTGGGAAAATGTATGCAGCATTTTGGTGCTTAACTGATCATGGGGCACAGGAGTGCAGTTTGTGAAATGCTATTCTAGGTCTTCATCGAGACTAAGATTCCAAGCATCTCATGATCATTTGGTATAACCACCTACTGTAGTGTCAGGGCCAGATGGTCCCGCGAAAGCCACAGATCATTTTGGATAGAAGACCTCATCTTCTTCAATGACAACTCCTCATTTATCTCCCAGGATGGACCTTTCTGTCTTTACACAGCTCTAATATTAGGACAATCTTCTCTATGTTCTCTTTCTCTGATGTATAAGAACAGGTGGCATGAGTGGTAAAGAATCTGGCTGCCAATGCAGGAGACACAAGGGATGTGGGTTTGATCCCTGGATGGGGAAGATCCCCTGCAGTAGGAAATGACAACCCACTCCAGTATGCTTGCCTAGAAAATCCCATGGACAGAGGAGCCTGGTGAGCTACAGTACTTGGGGCCACAAAGTCGGACAGGACAGAGCACACACACTGTAGGCTCTCTTTCTCTAATAATCACTCAGAGTTCTAGTTCTACTAATATCTCTGTTTCTAGAAAAATGATTCAGTATCATAATATTAACATTCGCACCATTTCATTTAAATTTCAGCTGGATACTTGCCAGAAAAATTGTCCCAAGCAACAAATTTTGGCCGAATTAATGAAGTGTAGTGCAATGGCACCCCACTCCAGTACTCTTGCCTGGAAAATCCCATGGACGGAGGAGCCTGGTAGGCTGCAGTCTATGGGGTCGCTAAGAGTCGGGCACGACTGAGCAACTTCACTTTCACTTTTCACTTTCATGCATTAGAGAAGGAAATGGCAACCCACTCCAGTATTCTTGCCCGGAGAATCCCAGGGACGGGGGAGCCTAGTGGGCTGCTGTCTATGGGGTCGCACAGAGTCAGACACAACTGAAGCAACTTAGCAGCAGCAGCATACTGGCCCAACTATATAGGGTGAACAGTAGCTTTATCTATATGTTTGCCATAACTATCAAGGTGGAGCTTCCTGCTTATGATTTTATCATTATATATTTAGATACAGGCCGAAAGTTTATTTCTAAGGACGGCTGGAAAATTGAGCAATTCCAATTCCTGGATTGGATCATGAAGAGCACTCTGATTTAGCAATAATTTTTACCCCCAAAATAGACTCTGCTCCGTAGCATCCAACCAAAGTGTGGACCAAGTAGGGCCTGGTGTACCCCCTTGTTGTTTGTGACGTGAGCCGTGGGATGTCAGGTCCCTGCAGGTCTGCCTTTGTATGTCACTTCTCTGGCCCCACAGGAGTTTCAGAGATAACCTGATTTCACTTCTTTTTTGCTGGAAAGATAGAAGACTAATCCATCCCACGTCCTTAAAGTTTCATTTCTGTTTAAGGATATCGTTTTGACACCTAGAGAACAGCAAGCCTGTGATGGAACTAGGTAGGGATTATCCCCAAGAGAAAAACATGTGCCTCAGAAAAATAGGCAAATATCAGCTTCATAAATGGGTGCTTTTTGATAACACTATTTTGAATTATTTCAGATGGTTTCATAAAATATCACTGTGACTATCTCAAATGTGGATAAAAGCTTTATCATGTGCTGACAACAGTTTGTAAAAAGACTTACTATGTAACCAAAGGGTTATACCTATAATTCATTTGAAGAATACCAGGATGAAGATAAAACAGAGGTTAACAATAATGACTTATATGGAAATATCCATCCATTTGAAAAATATTTTGAAAAATATTGAATACCAAATATTGTTCACAATATTTCGTGATTCAGGTGACTTGAGTTTATGTATCATATGTATAATATACATGATTATAGATAATACCATCTAATATGCAGGCAAAGAGAAAAATGATGGTTTCACTTCAAGGATGAGGGAAATTCAAAAACCAGAAAATCCAAACTATTTGTGTGACTTCGTTAAACACCAGAGGAAATTCCACGGGTAAAATAAAACTGTCAGGTCTCTGCAGAGTGCCACAAGTAAATGCACCATGGGCCAATCTGTCTACTAGATCTTAGTGACGTTTATCATCAAACCCGCCTGCTTTTCTGAAAAATGGAAACTTATTTAATCATCGTGAAAACAGCAAGAAGCCGAATAATTATTGCAATGATGGCAATCATTGGAAATGCAATAGACAATTTCATAGGAACTCAAAGTCAGAGTATTTTTTGGCCTGGTTGGCTAACGCTTTCTGCAACCGTAAAATTTGGCTGCAACAGGGCAATACAATACTGGTGAGAAAACACTGGGACTATTACCACTTTTTTTAAAGCAGAAATGAAGCAGCCAAAGGAACATAACCAATGCATGTAAAGCAGTGAGTGTTTACTCCCAGAACAATTGAAGAATCGGAGTTATTTTGGATTGG
Source organism: Bos javanicus (assembly GCF_032452875.1). NCBI lineage: Eukaryota > Metazoa > Chordata > Mammalia > Artiodactyla > Bovidae > Bos > Bos javanicus. The sequence goes on from NC_083880.1 coordinate 27,442,619, forward strand.
AACTGTGGCCTGTAGACAGGAGTATGCCTTTTGTGGTAATGTCCTCAGGCGCTGAAAGGCCTCACCTGGCAAGTGTCCGGAGGGCCGGCAGGAGATGCTGTGCTCTTGGCAGTGAACCCAGGCTCACATTCACGGCTGCAGCTCCTTCTCACCCCGCTTTGGAAGGGATGAGACCAGGAAGCATCGCAACACGTGTCAAATCAAAAGAAAACAAACACCCTACTTTCCTTCCTGATGTAGTTCCCATATTCAGTATTAAAGCCTAGAATTCATAACCTTAATGAGGGGTTTGGGGACTGAGAATTCAAATTCTCCCCGGGAACTTTTTCTTTTCCTTTTCCCAGCCTCTCTCTTGGCTGACATAGTAACGTTTTGTTTCCATGAGAGACTCCGAAAAGAACTTGACTTCTTTAAAAATATTAAGTTTGTTTTTCCTCCTGCTCTCCTTGGATTTCTTTTCTAAGAAAATAGAGAACAAAAAATATATGCTTTGTGCAAAGCCATTGTTTTCTTGACCCTAAAAGCCGTAAAAATCCACATACCAGTCTGGAAGTTTGGGGATGAGCAGCCAATTTGATTTTGAAAACTTTTTCTTACTTTTGTTCACTTGCTCAGTCCTGTCCAACTCTTTGCAACCCCATGCACTGCAGCACGCCAGGCTTCCCTATCCTTGGCTATCTCCCAGCGTTTGCTCAAACTCATGTCCATTGAGTCAACGATGCCATCCACCCATCTCATCCTTTGTCGCCCCCTTCAGTGTATCTTATCTTCAATAGAATTAATCTTGCCACAGTTTGCCCTTTCATTGACTTGTGAAAAACATGTGCCCCTTTTGAGTTCAAACTCTGTGTTTCAGAGACAATTTTCCTTGTATCCTCTCTTCTACCTAAGTTCTCTATTCATAAAGCTGTCAGTTGATAACAATCCATAGGTCACATGAACGGTGTAGCAGACCCAGAGGTCTAATCCCTCTGGAGTTAAATTGTTTTGAATTTCATGCTTTTAATTGTTTTCAGAAAGAACTTGAATTTGGGAATTGTATTTGGTTTTTCCTTCCCTAAATAAGAGGTCTTTGAGAGTGATTACTGTTTTCAAAGAGGACTGAACTCTTTATTTGGTTGCTTCTTTTCCAGGAGTCAGATTAAAGGTTATTTCCCTCCAAACTTCAAACTGGTGATTTGGCTCTGTGTGATCAATAACTTTGTTCTGATGGCTTAACTTTTGTCTTGGTTAAACCTGGTAGCACTTATGGCCACTCTGCTGTCATCTGCATATGATGCTCCTCTGAGGGAGTGGGTCATAGTATATCGCTAGAATATATGGCTTCCTTTGTGGCTCAGCTGGTAAAGAACCTGCCTGCAATGCGGGAGACCTGGGTTCAATCCCTGGATCTGGAAGATCCCCTGGAGAAGGAAATGGCAACCCACTCCAGTATTCTTGCCTGGAGAATCCCATGGACAGAGGAGCCTGATGGGCTGCAGTACATGGGGTCACAAGGAGTTGGACACGACTGAGTGACTTTCACTTTCAATGGGGAGCATGAGCTGCTATCTCCACCCTCTTCAGTCCTCAGGATTCCAGAGAGCTTTTCCAGTTCCTAAATTTCTGCACAATGACCATCCGTGTCTTGTTTTGTTTTGTTTATCAGGTCCTTTCTTTCCAAACCCAGTTGGCACTGAGGGGGCTGTGTGCAGTGCCACTTTCCTGTTAGAACCGTTTCTTCCCTTTTCTGGAGTTAGTTGTGCTCTTTGTCAGTTTTCCACCTCCCTCCCATGACCCCTTTGTGGGATGGTGCACTTAGAAGGTAAGGAAGGGCATCTGAGGGACTGCCTTGGGAAAAAGGAACTACCATTTGCTGAGTCAAGAGCTGAGAAGGGCCCACCCAGATCATTCCACAGACTCTCTGGTGATCTCTCTGCCTTGAAGCGTCCACACTTTGGAAACCTAGAGTTAGGAAGAAACGTACCTGTGATCCAAGCCAGTTCTTCTGTTGTCTTCAAGGGGAACAGAGAAGTGAACTCATTTGCCCAAATCCCCACACTTTCTTTGCTGGGGTTGTCCAGGGGGTGGAGAATGAAACAAAGAAACAAATGAAAAATCATCCTCATCCTAAGAATAAGAACAGTCTGTTCCTCTAATAGAACATAGACTTCTGGGTTTACTTTCATATCCCTTTAGCTGCAGTGTAAGCCCAATTCTATATTTAAGTTCAGTAGCCAATTAACATTGTTCCCATGTCGAAGTCCATCCAGGATGTCCTTTTAATTCATAGGTGGCCCACTGCAGGGCTGTCTACCATAGACCCATTGCCCACCTCACACACAACCAACTATGTTTAGTGTTAGAATTCTCTGCAGCGTGGACTAGGCACACTTTTTGTAATGATCCAGATTCCAATCTGTTTTCTGCTCAGTGAACAAGGTTTCCCCGAGACAGTGTGGGAAGTGACCAGAGGGTCAGGTCGTGCAGAAGCTATTTGTATCTGGCCTCTGCAGCCTCAGCTCAGGAAGCCAAAGGGAGCAGCAGGCAACAGTGGGAAGAAATACTGAATTACTTGCAAGAAAAGTATGTGAGAAATGATTGAACAAGATGTAGTGGTGAGCAACATGGGGGCTCTGACACTGTTTTGAAGCAGATGCTTCTAGATTTTTGGTGCCGGGAGGAGGGACAGAACATCCTCTACATTTTTTTGAGCCTTTCTATTTTCAAAACAATGGAAACAAAAATGTGGTAAAATATTTTCTACCTACAGGATACCACAGAGACATAGCAACATACCACATCGCTGAGTGCTCTTTCTTGTTTAATAGGTTCTCTTCTACTGCAAATTATTCACCATTTTATCCTCCTTTTTTTCTAAATTATCCATAATATTTTAATCTCTTTTAGACCGAGTCCAGATCAAACTGGTCCAGGAGAATTCCTCCAGCAATTTGCTATCCTTGATCATAATATCCTTTTTCCTCCTATTTTGCTTGTCTAGAACAGACTTATATAATCTTTCGCCAAAAAAAAAAAAAGTCTTTTTTCCTTAGCTACCTCTTCCAAATCCTTAAAAATCTAAATGTTACTTCTCTTGGGATGTTCATGGCAATCCAGTGGTTAAGATTTCACGTTCCAGTGCAGGGGGTGCTGGTTCGATCCCTGGTCAGGGAACTAAGATCCCACATGCCTCTTGGTAAAAATACCAGAACATAAACAACAGAAGTAATACTGTAACCAATTCATTAAAGACTTTTAAAGTAGTTCATGTTAAAAAAAAAAACAAACAACTTTTGAAAGAAATCTTTGTTAAATAAATAAATAATAAATTTTACTTCTCTCACTGCACTTTCATTATTGTGTGTACTGGTGATTGTGATCTGTGTTCAATATCTACCTCTGCACTTAGATTGTAATCTCCAAGAGGGATGCAACATCCTTGCAGCCACATCTATACCCAAAAGATTCCATGCAGTGCCTTGGTGTCATGTTACTTCAACATATGCTGCAGAACAGATGAGGTCTTGGTTAATTACCTATGTTTATGGGTCTAACTCACGTTTCCAACAAGATTATACACTGCAAGAGCTGTGCATTTGACTCCCTCTGGCACTTAGGAAAACAGGAGATATTTAAAATAAATGTAAATGTGTTGACAGAAGACAAGAGATGATCACAGTGGGAAATCTGTGATGGGCACGTGCTACATCCTGCTTTCATTACCAGCCACCGACACTGACTATATATAAACTACCTGTTAGACACTGCCTCAAGTAATTTACATGCATCTTGTCATTTAATTATTTCTCTTACCCAATGATAGAGATGGAATTATTATGCCCATTAAGAGATAAGGACATTGAGGCACAATAAGTAATTTGCCCAAGTTCACAGGCTCAAAACTGAGAGAGCTGGTATTTGTACCCCAAGTTGTCTGACTCCAAGATTTAGCCATTAACCGTTAGTACTCTAATTATGTCCCAGAGAACTCCATAATAAATATTTACATTTTTATTAAGTTAAAATTTATATACAGTAAACCTCAATCTCTTAAAGTTACAATTTTTGGGTTTTGATGAATACATACAGTCATGAAACCATCAACAAAATGAAGATAAAGATGTAGAATAGTTCTATCATCCAAAAACATCTCCCAAGATGCTTTGAAGTCAGCCTTTCTTCCCACCCAAACCCCTGGTCACCACTGATCTATTTTCCATCTTTATGATTTTGCATTCTTCAAAATGGAGCTAAATAATACGTGGTCTTTTGGATCTGGCTTCTTTCCGTTAGAATACGCTTGAGGCTCATCCACGCTGTGGCTTGGATTAGAAGCGTGCTTTTTGTTGTTGACGAATACTGCATTGTACAGACTACCACCATCCATTCCCAGGTGAGAGACAACTGGGTGGGTTCCAGTTTTGGGTGATTATTAAAAAAGCTGTGTTGCAATAAAACTTTGTAAAAACAGGCTATGGGTTATATTGTCCTAGGGGCTCTATTCTGTTCCATTTATCTGTGTCTATTTTTATGCCAATATAATGCTGACTTGAATAACATCTATTTGTAATAAGTCTTGAAATTAGGTAGAGTGAATACTCTAACTTCATTTTTTAAATTACTTGACTATCTGCCTTTCCACATACATTTTGCAAACAGCTGGTCAATTTCTACAACAAATCCTGCTGGAATTTTGATTGGAATTGTGTTGAATTTATAAATCACCTTAGAACCAACTGGTGTCTGGGCAATTTTGAGTTTTTCCAACTATAAACATGATACCTTTCTTGTTCTCTTTTTTGGTCTTTATTCATTTTTTCATTAGTGTTTTATTTGTCAACATATATGTCTTTAACATAATTTGTTAGACTTATACCTGAGTTTCATGTTGTAGGTACTTTAAAATTTTCAGTTTCAATTGTTCACTGCTAACATACATAAATATAATTGAGATTTGCATATTGACTCCATATCCTGTGGACTTGTAAGCACAAGCATTACTTTTCATAGCTTCTTTATAGATACTTCAGAATGTTTCGAGGAAATAATTGTATCATCTACAGATAGAAAGTTTTCTTTCTTTCTTCCATATTCATTTTATCATTTTATTCTTTCTTTATTGTGCTTGCTTGGACTTTCAAAATTATGTTAATGGGAGTAATAAGAGTACACAGCTTTTTTTTCCCCCAATCTTAAAGGGAAAGAATTCAATCATTCACTATTAAATATGATGCTGGCTATAGTTTTTTCTACATTCCTCTTCTCTAGTTGAAGAAATATCCTTCTATTCCTAGTTTACTGAGAGTTTCTATCATGCTGAACTTCATCAAATTTTTTTTCTGCATCTATGAAATTTTCATGTTTTTTCTTACTCACTATATTGATAAGGTGAATTACATTAAATCTTTAATATTTAATTGGTTTTTCATTCCTGGACAAGCCCTACTTGAAATTATGTATTAATATTATCCTTTTGTGGACTTCCCTAGTAGCTCAGCTGGTAAAGAATCCACCAGCAATGCAGGAGACCTGGGTTCAGTCAGCCTGCAATGAAGGAGACCTGGGTTCAATCCTTGGGTTGGGAAGATCCCTTGGAGGAGGGCATGGCAACCCACTCCAGTATTCTTCCCTGGAGAATCCCCATGAACAAAGGAGCTTGGTGGGCTACAGTCCATGGGGTCGCAAAGAGTTGGACATAACTGAATGACTAAGCACACTATCCTTTTATATGTGGCTAGACTTGATTTGCCCGGGTTTTGTTGAGGATTTTTGCTGATTCTCTAAACCACATTTAATTTTCTTCATTTTGGTCATACATAAAGAAAGGCTTTCTTTCCCAGTCTACCTTGCAGTTATTTTGGGGCTGGTGATAGTTTCGGCCAATTGGTCAGAAGTGATTGATATCATTTTGAATTTGAAACACAAGTTGCCTTTCTCTTTCAACCTCTGCCAAGGTGATTGTCCTGCTGTTGTGGATCCTCAGGATGGAAACAGACGGCCCACTGCTTGGGAGGCGGCTTCTCCAGAGAACTCTTTGATCGGCACACATTTTTGGTGAATGGAGAAGAAGTTCTGTCAATAGATCACTGAGGCTTGGGGATTACTTTGTTAACACAGTATAAATTAGCTTATTTCACAAAGTAAAAATACAGGATTTTAATAGGTTTCTATGTAAGAAGAAATAAAATAAAGATGATTATTACTTTAGATAAAACAACTAGTTTAAGATCATGCATCTGTTGTCTTGAATTGTGACCAAAATCAATTTAACATTTAATTTAACTGCTTGGCAACAGTTAAATTAAATCGCTGCCTTCTCAGACTCAGTGAAGGACAAGAAGAGAGTATTTCCCAGCATTTCAAACTTTAAACTTAAAAAGAATTTTTGTCTACAAAAAAAAATTCTTAGAGCAGTTGGTCCATTTCCAAAAGACACAGTAATACGGAACTAAGATTTCCAACATAATATATACTAGAGAGATTCAGTTAGCTGACTGAGACCCTTGTCAGATCTAAAAATGACCAGTGAGCACATCTGATTATCAGATAAGGTCCGTTAAGCAAAATGAACTCTCTGCAAACAATTTACACGAGTCAGTTACTGATCACACTTAACAGCTGGAAGGAACAACAGGCAACTGCACTCTAGTCAATTTATCTTTCTTCCCCAAGTAATTTTTTAACTGAAATCTGTAACATTTGGCCACTAAATGTCATATAAAAGAAGCAGCTGGACAAGTAAGCTTAACAAAGTGCCAACAGTCCTGAACCATAGTTTATTTAGCATTAAGAAAATGAGAGTTGATGACAACCATCTTTTTATAGTTATATGCATTAAATTTTAAAAATTAGAATAAAGGCACGGGGAAATTTCTTCCCAATTACCAACTGACAATTGAGATATTTTTCTTAATATATGTTTAAAAATTTGAATATGTGTAATATGGAAAACATTTAAGTCTCAAAAACTAGGATTTCACATAACATACAAATTTTATGCTCTCGTACAATATTATCTTTATCAAAGTATCGTAACTTCCTGGAAAACAGGTTCAAGTCTGATCACTCTAAAGATTTTTTTAATAATCACAAAAACAGGGATAGAAAGGAAAGTTTTTGATAGTTTTATTCATTTTATTTCATACTTCAGTGGGTAAAGCTTCTACATGTGATCAGATTGGCCCTCGAGGTAAGTACAGTTCTCAAACGGACTTGGAGTTTCCCACATAAGACTTAAGTTCAAGAGCAATTCTACTGGGCATTGAATATATGTATATTGAATATATATTGAATATACTCTAAGGAATATTGTGTGTATATATATATATATATATTCTAAGGAATGGCACTTTTCAGGAGGTGCTAGTGGTAAAGCATCTGCCCGCCAATGCAGGAGACACAAGAGACGTGGGTTCAATCCCTGGGTCAGGAAGATCCCCTGGAGTAGGAAGTGGCAACCACTCCAGAATTCTTGCCTGGAAAATTCCATGGGCAGGGGAGCCTGGCAGAGGCTACAGTCGTTGGGGCCACGAAGATACAACTGAGCGACTGAGCACACACTAAGGAATATGTAATTTCTAAGGAAATCAGTGTCGTAAGCACCATTCTTACCTATACACACCATTTGGGAATACATGAGCAGATGCTGAACTTGTATAGTTTCCAGACTATAAATCTCAGTAGCAGGAAAACGGCAAGCCCAATTCTCAAAAGAGGTGGACCTGCGATTCCCCACCATACACTTTCCAGATGTTTCCCCCTGCCTACCATTATCACCTTCATTCTGCCAGGTTATATTTCTCTTCACGTTTTTCCAGTTTCATATAACTAAAAAAAACCATCCCCCCAAATTTAGACTTTCATAAATTCTCTTTGAACTGCTATTTTCATAAAATGTAAAGTTAGACAAAGCCAACTGGACTGATGAGAATATGACTGGAGAGGGGCATGCCAGATTGCCACTCCCCTCCCACCCAAAGGGAAATTTCACAAAATCCTGGGTATTTGTTATGCATATCAAAAAAAAAAGTACATTGTAAAACACTTTCCTGAGGTGCCTTAGATTAAAAGGGAGCTTTGGGTAGTTGTATGAGTGAAATCAGATGAGACTCATCAACAGTTAATTACCTCCTAGAATTTTCTTTTTTGTTCTCCTCTTCTCTCTTCCTACTTTTTTCTCTGATTTAATGCAAATTTGAAGTCAATGAAGCTATCAATTTTCTATAACATTAAGGTGTGATTAAAGGCAGGTTAATCCTATGAGAGTCTGTATTCTTAGAAGAGTTTGTTAACCCAAATAAATATTGACCTTTCTAGAAAGAGATATTTTTACAAAACGGACATTCCAATGTTTGCATTCACGACCCCATCTCACTCTCTACTGTCAACATGAGGTAAGATACATGTGTCAGCATCATTCAGTAGTAGAAAGAAATATTATCCAGCCCATATTCCTGTGCAAGGGTAAATACAATTTATAAGATGTTGGAAAACTAAAGACAGCCATATTACATGAGGGAGTTCTCTGGGTGTGGACTGACATGAAGATGCTCCAAACCACAGTGAAAATCATGTGGATGCTGTTGACGCCACCAGGCACTACTACTCATGCAGGTCCTATGACTGCTGCCACTACTGAATTTTCATCATCACTGATAACATCCGAACATTGTACAGCACTTTATAATTTACTTCTCTAAATTAATTATTTTATTTAATATCAAGTTTTTAAATGACATAGAACTAAAAGGAGAGAGGGAGTGCTGGCATAACCGTAAATTCAAGTGTGCCTTCAATTTTCCAGTAGTAAGAAGAGAGAATTTTTACTCTGCAACTCCCTTGGTGGAATTCTAATGCAGCCATTAATACTTGGTCTCCATTCTAGGTTTTATCTCAAAATAGCAAAACCTCTGAGCAGCTGCATGTTTTATGCAAACCTGCAATTAGATCCATTGACTTGTCTTGGTGGTAAAAATTCTAACTGAAAGGCCAGCTTAGAACAAATGCAGTTCAACCAGTGCAGTCTAAACCCCAGCTGTACCTTTCATTGACAATTCTTTATCTGTCTCGGGTTGAACTTCTCAAAACTATGACTTGCCTTCATTTCAATTCAGTTCAGTCACTCAGTCGTGTATGACTCTTTGCAACCCCATGAATCGCAGCACGCTAGGCCTCCCTGTCCATCACCAACTCCCGGAGTTCACTCAGACTCACGTCCATTGAGTCAGTGATGCCATCCAGCCATCTCATCCTCTGTTGTCCCCTTCTCCTCCTGCCCCCAATCCTTCCCAGCATCAGAGTCTTTTCCAATGAGTCAACTCTTCGCATGAGGTGGCCAAAGTACTGGAGTTTCAGCTTTAGCATCAGTCCTTCCAAAGAAATCCCAGGGCTGATCTTCAAAATGGACTGGTTGGATCTCCTTGCAGTCCAAGGGACTCTCTCAAGAGTCTTCTCCAACACCACAGTTCAAAAACATCAATTCTTCGGCGCTCAGCCTTCTTCACAGTCCAACTCTCACATCCATACATGACCACAGGAAAAACCATAGCCTTGACTAGATGGACCTTGGTTGACAAAGTAATGTCTCTGTTTTTTAATATGCTATCTAGGTTGGACATAACTTTCTTTCCAAGGAGTAAGCGTCTTTTAATTTCATGGCTGCAGTCACCATCTGTAGTGATTTTGGAGCCCAAAAAAATAAAGTGTGACACAGTTTCCACTGTTTCCCCATTTATTTCCCATGAAGTGATGAGACCAGATGCCATGATCTTAGTTTTCTGAATGTTGAGCTTTAAGCCAACTTTTTCACTCTCCACTTTCACTTTCATCGAGAGGCTTTTGAGTTCCTCTTCACTTTCTGCCATAAGGGTGGTGTCATCTGCATATCTGAGGTTATTGAGATTTCTCCTGGCAATCTCGATTTCAGCTTGTGTTTCTTCCAGTCCAGCGTTTCTCATGATGTACTCTGCGTATAAGTTAAATAAGCAGGGTGACAATATACAGCCTTGACGAACTCGTTTTCCTATTTGGAACCAGTCTGTTGTTCCATGTCCAGTTCTAACTGTTGCTTCCTGACCTGCATACAGGTTTCTCAAGAGGAAGGTCAGGTGGTCTGGTATTCCCATCTCTTTCAGAATTTCCCACGGTTTCTTGTGATCCACACAGTCAAAGGCTTTGGCATAGTCAAGAAAGCAGAAATAGATGTTTTTCTGGAACTCTCTTGCTTTTTCCATGATCCAGCGGATGTTGGCAATTTGATCTCTGGTTCCTCTGCCTTTTCTAAAACCAGCTTGAACATCAAGAAGTTCACAGTTCACATATTGCTGAAGCCTGGCTTGGAAAATTTTGAGCATTACTTTACTAGCATGCGAGATGAGTGCAATTGTGTGGTAGTTTGAGCATTCTTTGGCATTGCCTTTCTTTGGGATCAGAATGAAAACTGACCTTTTCCGTCCTGTAGCCAGCTGAGCTTTCCAAATTTGCTGGCATATTGAGTGCAGCACTTTTGCAGCATCATCTTCCAGGATTTGAAATAGCTCAACTGGAATTCCATCACCTCCACTAGCTTTGTTCATAGTGATGCTTTCTAAGGCCCACTTGACTTCACATTCCAGGATGTCTGGCTCTAGGTTGGTGATCACACTATCGTGATTATCTGGGTCATGAAGATCTTTTTGTACAGTTCTGTGTATTCTTACCACCTCTTCTTGATATCTTCTGCTTCTATTAGGTCCATACCATTTCTGTCCTTTATTGAGCCCATCTTTGCATGAAATGTTCCCTTGGTATCTCTAATTTTCTTGAAGAGATCTGTAGTCTTTCCCATTCTGTTGTTTTCCTCTATTTCTTTGCATTGATCGCTGAGGAAGCCTTTCTTATCTCTTCTTGTTATTCTTTGGAATTCTGCATTCAGATGTTTATATCTTTCCTTTTCTCTTCTGCTTTTCATTTCTCTTTTCACAACCATTTGTAAGGCCTCCTCAGACAGCCATTTTGCTTTTTTGCCTTTCTTTTCCATGGGGATGGTCTTGATCCCTGTCTCCTGTACAATGTCATGAACTTCATTCCATAGTTCATCAGGCACTCTATCTATCAGATCTAGTCCCTAAAATCTATTTCTCACTTCCACTGTATAATCATAAGGGATTTTATTTAGGTCATACCTGAATGGTTTAGTGGTTTCCCCCACTTTCTTCAATTTAAGTCTGAATTTGGTAATAAGGAGTTCATGGTCTGAGCCACAGTTAGCTCCTGGTCTTGTTTTTGCTGACTGTATAGAGCTTCTCCATCTTTGGCTGCAAAGAATATAATCAATCTGATTTCGGTGTTGACCACCTGGTGATGTCCATGTATAGAGTCTTCTCTTGTATTGTTGGAAGAGGGTGTTTGTTATGACCAGTGCATTTTCTTGGCAAAACTCTATTAGTCTTTGCCCTGCTTCATTCCGTATTCCAAGGTCAAATTTGCCAGTTACTCCAGGTGTTTCTTGACTTCATACTTTTGCATTCCAGTCCCCTATAATGAAAAGGACATCTTTTTGGGGTGTTCATTCTAAAAGGTCTTGTAGGTGTTCATAGAACTGTTCAACTTCAGCTTCTTCAGCATTACTGGTTGGGGCATAGACTTGGATTACTTGCATCCAAGTACTGCATTTTGGACTCTTTTGTTGACCATGATGGCTACTCCATTTCTTCTGAGGGATTCCTGCCCGCAGTAGTAGATATAATGGTCATCTGACTTAGATTTACCCATTCCAGTCCATTTTAGTTCGCTGATTCCTAGAATGTTGGCCTTCACTTAACTTGGCCCAGGTTCATAGTCTTCCATCATTCATGAATGTCAAGGATCTTTTGAGCCTCTATATGCAACCCTTTCAAGTCTTGTGGCATCAATGATTCTCTATCTCTCCACTTTCCTCCAGTCATGATGATCTTTCTACCTTAACTGCATTCTCTACATCCTGTTCTTCCAAAGTTAGGGCCTCAAACATTTCCTCTCCTCCCTAGACATACTTTCCTTTTGAAAATCCAGTTTTATGCCTTTATCTCGCCAATTATTATGATAAACAGTTCATCTACATTTTTGTTCTTGAACTTTCAGTTTTCCTCCAGTATTTCCATCTCATACAACAACATTAAATATTTACTGAGCATATGCTATAATTGTGGGAGTTACAGAAGAAGCATAAAACATAAGCCTTGACTTCCAGGAGCTTACACTTTCAGAGAGAGTTACAAAGACCAGATACATGATATATTTACCTTAATAATAAACTTTCCTCTCAAAAGCAACTTGCATCAAAAAGTAGCTTCAGAGGAATAGATAAAGGAGATGTGGTATATGTATACAATGGAATACCTCTCAGCCATAAAAAGGAACAAAACTATGCTATTTGCAGGGATGTGGATGGACCCGGAGAAACTGTCATACACAGCGAAGTAAGTCAGAAAGAGAAACACAAATATCATATGTTAATGCATATATGTGAAATCTAGAAAAATGGTACAGATGAACCTATTGCTCAGTTGCTTCAGTCATGTCCAACTCTTTGCGACCCTATGGACTATAACCTGCCAGGCTCCTCTGTCCATGAAATGTTCCCTAGTGAGAATACTACAGTGGGTTTCCATTTCCTCCTTCAGAGGATCTTCCTGACATAGGGATCGAACCCATGTCTCCCATGTTTCTTGCAATGAAGGAGAATTCTTTACCACTGAGCCACCAGAGAAGCTCCACTGGTACTATGTATAAAATAGATAACTAATGAGAACCTACTGTATAATACGCACAGGGAACTCTACTCAGTGCTCTGTGTTAATCTAAATGGGAAGGAAATCCATGACTCACAACCTAGGATCGTGATTTCTGGGAGAAATATCAACAACCTCAGATAGGCAGGTGACGTCATTCTAATGGCAGAAGGCGAAAAGGAATTAAAGAGCGTCTTGATGAGGGTGAAAAAGGAGAGTGGAAAAGCTGGCTTGAAACTCAACATTCAAAAAACTAACATCATGGCATCTGGTCCCGTCACTTTATGTCAAATATATGGGGAAAAAGTAGAAACAAAAGCTATGAAAACCCTAGACAGCACATTAAAAAGCAGAGACATCACTTTGCCAACAAAGGTCCGAATAGTCAAAGCTATGGTTTTCCCAGTAGTCATGTACAGATATGAGAGTTGGACCATAAAGAAGGCTGAGCACCAAAGAATTGATACTTTCAAACAGTGGTGCTGGAGAAGATTCTTGAGAGTACCTTGGACACCAAAGAGATCAAACCAGCCAATCCTAAAGGAAATCAACCCTGAATGTTCACTGGAAGGACTGATGGTGAAGCTCCAATACTTTGGCCACCTGACATAAAGAGTCAATTCATTGGAGAAGATCCTGATGCTGGGAAAGATTGAGGGCAGGAAGAGAAGGGGACGACAGAGGATGGGATGGTTGGATGACATCACCGACTTAAGGGTCTTGAGTTTGAGCAAGCTCCAGGAGATGGTGAAGGACAGGGAAATGTGGTGTGTCACAGTCCATGGGGTGGCAAAGAGTCAGATACGACTTAAAGACTGAACAACAACAACAATATGTATATATATATATTGTGAAGTGAAGGGAAATTCACTCAGTCTTGTCCAACTCTTTGCCACTCCATGGACTATGCAGTCCATGGAATTCTCCAGGCCAGATTACTGGTGTGGATAGTCTTTCCCTTTTCCAGAGGATCTTCCCAACCCAGGGATCAAACCCAAGTCTCCCTCATTGCAGGCAAATTCTTTTTACCAGCTGAGTCACAAGAGAAGCCCATATATATATGTATATATATAAAATCTCTACTCCTCACTCAGTCCACCAAACTGACTTGAGAATTGCCTGTTGACTATTTCCTCTTTTAGAAGAGGAATAGTTAGCTATTATAGACAATCAGTATACGGTGTCCTGATGATACTTCTTATGAAGCTTGCTTGCATTCAGTATTTTATCTCTACTTAAGCTGTTCTTCTCCTATTTGGATTCTGGACAGAACTTTCCAATGAATCTCTCAAAATTTCCATCCTCCTCTTTCAAACCAGCCTGTTCACTAGTGCCAAGTTAAGAAGCTTAAAGAGCTTCTTAAATGTCAGGAGACCCTCCCTTATGAAAGCATTATGCCTCCCTATTTTGTTACATCACCTTCTCATACACCAAAATCTATTTGTTTAACATCACCTTACTTATTACCTCAGTTTTATTTAAATCCTTATGTTTTTCAAAACTTGATCAAGATGTAACTTCTCCAGGAAGGCCCCTCAGGTAGTTTGCAGACCACATGACCTTTCTCTGATCCATAATGATTATTTTTGTGTGTGTCAATCTATAGGGGCTTCCCTTGGGCTCAGCTGGTAAAGAATTCACCCACAATGCGGGAGACCTGGGTTCAATCGCTGGGTTGGGAAGATCCTCTGGAGAAGAGAAAGGTGACCCGCTCCAGTACTCTGGCATGGAGAATTCCATGGACTGTATAGTCCATGGGGTCACAAAGAGTCCAGCACGATTGAGCGACTTTCACTTTCACGTAGGATCTCTAGTTGTTTCACATAAAGCTGTTTTATATCCCAAACTCCATTCCTATACCTTTCTATCCTTCCCAATTTAATATTCTTAATTTTAAAATTAATAATAATTTTTTAGAAAGAAAATGTTTCATATTAACATGACTTTTTTACTACATTGATTGGCAAGGAATTTTACAATATAAAACACCTTAATAATCTTTTCATATAACTTACGAATTTACCATAAGTTACTCAACTTACCAAGTTGACCTACTTCTTCACTCTGATCTTGGATGCTCTAAAAGTCATCTGATAAGCAATGTCAATCCTGCAGGCAGTAAATATTTCAGCATTAAAGGAGCTCAGATTAGACTAACAATGAGAGTCATTTGTGAAAATCATCATTCACATTCATATCATATTACAGAAACAGAAAACACACAGCTAAAATTGGCACTCCCATCTTAACTGACTCATGCAGATGGAGGGATAAACTACCGTTTGCCAGCAGGTTCCTGCCTCAGTTTGTGGCCTGAGTTGAAGTCACATGATCTTTCCACTGCTGCATTCTCTGTCATATACGTCTCACAGAATGCCAGCTGTAGGTAAATGGACATTTCTAAGAAGAACACAGTGTCAAAGATCCATTTCTCATAATGTGATGGCATGAAACACATTAAAAATTGATGAATGGGTTGTTGGCTCAAATTAATCTTTGGCTTATAAATTCCTTTTTTTACCCCAAATGAGTCAGTGAAGATGGTAATCTTACTACTTCTCCAGTAGACATATGTCATTGCTACAAAGAAAAACAATTGTTGTTGCTATCCTGAAATGTACCATCATAAATACTATTATTAATAATTCAAGGCCATGCTCCTATATCTAAACATAAATATAGAAACATAAAATATAGAAATACTATGTCTAGGAAATTCTCTGGTGGTTCAGTGGTTAAGAATACACCTGCCAACGCAGGAGACCTCTGCAAGTTTGATCCCTGGTCCTGGAAGATCCCATATGCTGAGGAGCAACGAAGCCTGTGTGCCTGTGTGCCACAGGTACTGAAGCCCATGTCCTAGAGCCCATCTCTGCAACAACAGAAGCCACTGCAATGAAAAGCCTGCTCACTGAAACAGATCAGCCCCCTCTCACTGCTACTAGGAAAAGCCCATGTGCAGTAACAAAGGTCCAGCAGAGCCAATAAATAAGTGAAATTAAAATAAATATTCATGTCTAAAGGTAGACTTCCTCATTATACTTTTCACTTGTAATCTGTGTAATGTTCTTTAATGCGAAAATAAATTATGTACATATTCTGGTGAGAAAAGAGGCCCCTCAGTTGAGCCTGAAAGTTGCTTCAACCAAAGCTACTTGGTTTCTCTTCCAAATTAAGGCAATTTACAAATAGGTGTCAAAGCAGACCATCTTTTAATAATGTGGTAAATCATTCACTTGGAAATCTTCCTGTAGACTGCAGAGAGAGGATACCCTTGGCACCACAGCAGTTCCATGGCACAGTTGACTAGGGTCTTAAACATGGTAGGGCAGGGGGACAATTAGAAAGGAAATACTAGAAAATAAGAGATAATTGTGACAACTGGTTTCCTTGGCTTAGTGACTATGGCAATCGTCATAAAATTTTAATTCCTATCATCTCACACGCTAGTAAAGTAGTGCTCAAAATTCTACAAGCCAGGCTTCAGCAATATGTGAACCGTGAACTTCCTGATGTTCAAACTGGTTTTAGAAAAGGCAGAGGAACCAGAGATCAAATTGCCAACATCCGCTGGATCATGGAAAAAGCAAGAGAGTTCCAGAAAAACATCTATTTCTGCTTTCTTGACTATGCCAAAGCCTTTGATTGTGTGGATCACAATAAACTGTGGGAAATTCTGAAAGAGATGGGAATACCAGACCACCTGATCTGCCTCTTGAGAAATTTGTATGCAGGTCAGGAAGCAACAGTTAGAACTGGACATGGAACAACAGACTGATTCCAAATAGGAAAACGAGTTCGTCAAGGCTGTATATTGTCACCCTGCTTATTTAACTTATATGCAGAGTACATCATGAGAAACGCTGGACTGGAAGAAACACAAGCTGGAATCAAGATTGCCAGGAGAAATATCAATAACCTCAGATATGCAGATGACACCTCCCTTATGGCAGAAAGTGAAGAGGAACTCAAAAGCCTCTTGATGAAAGTGAAAGAGGAGAGTGAAAAAGTTGGCTTAAAGCTCAACATTCAGAAAACGAAGATCATGGCATCTGGTCCCATCACTTCATGGGAAATAGATGGGAAAACATTGTCAGACTTTATTTTTCTGGTCTCCAAAATCACTACAGATGGTGACTGCAGCCATGAAATTAAAAGACGCTTACTCCTTGGAAGGAAAGTTATGATCAACCTAGATAACATATTGAAAAGCAGAGACATTACTTAGTCAACAAAGGTCCATCTAGTCAAGGCTATGGTTTTTCCTGTGGTCATGTATGGATGTGAGAGTTGGACTGTGAAGAAGGCTGAGTGCCAAAGAATTCATGCTTTTTAACTGTGGTGTTGGAAAAGACTATTTAGAGTCCTTTGGACTGCCAGTCCATTCTGAAGGAGATCAGCCCTGGGATTTCTTTGGAAGGAATGATGCTAAAGCTGAAACTCCAGTACTTTGGCCACCTCATGTGAAGAGTTGACTCATCGGAAAAGACTGATGCTGGGAGGGATTGGGGGCAGGAGGAGAAGGGGACAACAGCAGATGAGATGGCTGGATGGCATCACTGACTCGATGGATGTGAGTCTGAGTGAACTCCGGGAGTTTGTGATGGACAGGGAGGCCTGGCGTGCTGCGATTCATGGGGTCGCAAAGAGTCGGACACGACTGAGCAACTGATCTGATCTGATCTGATCTGAGTAGGTTTGTTTCTTTTTTGGAACATGGTTGCTATTTCTTCATCTTCCCTGACTTTCTGTGTTGGTGTCTACACATCAATCCTAGTCTTCATGTGCTGGCTTTATACTGGAAACAACCCCCATGGATCAGCACAAACAGGTATTCTGGGTGACTTTACCACTTCTTGCCTCCCCAGGGAGAATCAAGCAACTGTGTTTTTGGTCAGGGGATACTTGTGGTGATCCAGGAGGGTGAGTCATGGCATCAAGAAGCCCAGGCTGCCATCTCTTCACCTCCAGATTGCTTCACCATGGTGAACCTATTTGAACTCCAAGACTGGTTGAAATTAAGTCAGTCCTCTGGGGACACCCTTGAGAAAGCTGGTCTACAGTGTATAAGTTCTACTTTTCTTTCCCTGGGGGGAACTGAGAGCTGGATTTTTTTGTCTCCTCACTCTGTACTGGAAAGGAGAGGAGGTATAGCATCTCTGAGCACAGACTTCTGTCTCCATTCTTGTTCCAGGCTGCTAGGCTGTGGTGGACCCATCTGAGCTCCAAGACTGTCAGGACTGAGGTCAGTTCTCTGGTGAGCCCCCTTGGTAAAGTTGGCTCACTGGATGTATAAACCAACCCTTCGCTTCTATGGCAAAAGCCAAGAACTTGGAGGTCTCTGTTTTTAATTGCATGGCACTGAGTGAGGGTCAGGCACTCCTGTGGGAGGCAATCCACATCTCCTTACAGGCTTACATGGGTCTGGTTTCATGGCTACCTGCAATGAAGGAGTCTTTCATTTGGTTTCTGGATTTCTCATAAAGGGCATTTGTCCATGAATTGTTGATTAATTCACAAGCTGGGTGTAGGATGGTCTGGGTCTTTCTGCTCTGCCATCTTGCTGATGTCACTCTAAATACTTCTCTTAAATACAAAAATAGCAAGAGTCATTGTTTTAATTAATTAAAGCCAATTATTATTAATTAATTAATATTAATTTAATTATAAAATTAAAATAGCCAGTAATATCAGCCAATTATTCAGATTCTGCCTCATTGACAGGTAATGCAACTGCTTAGTTAGTTCCCTCTCTGTTTATGAAGCAGTTGACTTCCGCAGACTCTCTAAGCCAGGGGTCCCCAACTTCTGGGATCTAATGCCTGATGATCTGAAGTGGAACTGATGTAATAATAACAGAAATGAAGTGCACAATGAATGTGATGAGCTTTAATCATCCCCAAACCATACCCCATCCCTGGTCTATGGAAAAATTGTCTTCCAAAACACCAGTGCCTGGTGCCTGAAAGGTTGGGGACCGCTGCTCTAAGTCCAGCCTGAATTCAAAGACTGTGTTACAGTAAATGTTTGGGGTAGGTTAGGTGGATAATATGCATCTTAACACCTCTTATTTCAGTCATACATACAAATGTTTTAGATTTCAACATGTTCATCCTGCTCATAGCCCTCTTCATCACAACTTCATTTTGTTCTGTGTATAGAAATGAATTCTAATTCTAGTAGCATTAGGATGGCAGGGTTTATTACTTCAAGTTCTCTGTGTTACAAAAATTCACTATATGTTGACAGCTAATGATTTCCAAAGTATGAAACCAACATGTTTGCAGGTAGTTAAATGCCCCACCCCCACCCCTAAGTTCTAAAATTAGCAGCACCTATGTTATTAAAATAATAACTGTGTCTTTGGAAGGAGAACAACATACAGCTGTTCAAGTCACTACGTATATACATAGGGCTGGCAGCAAGATGAAAGTGTGAATTGGAAATCCCTGAAAGCTTTGATGAGTTATAGCTGGAAGCCTTGGCAACATTTTACATTTTTAGGAATTAGATTTTGATATTCTTTGTGTGAAAACAGTAAGCTCTGAATTGCTCCTGTATCTTCTTAAGAGGGGAGCTCTCTGTTATCTCAGTTGAATTTTTCAGTTTGAAAAGAATTAATGTTCTGAATAGCTCTTATGAGATCCATGGGATTGTTCTTTTATTTTCCCCTTTGCCTGGGATCTTAAAGAAAGCTATCTAAAAATTAATGTGAGTTTCATGGAACTACAAACTGGAATCCAGTCATATTTTCACATTGCATGTGACATTTAAAGTGGTAATCATCAACTTATCATGATAATATAAGGGACAATCAGAATATGTACATTTGAAGGATTGAAGGGGGACAAAGTATATTATGCAACTCAATATACAAGACTTTTGACAGTTCTAAACAATAGTTGAAGTATAAAATAACTTTGAGATTAGAAATGAACAAATTCTCTGATTAGTGCAAAATAGAAAACAACCAAAGACAAATAGCTTACTTTAAAACAATCCCAGGTGATTTTAGTATAATTTTGCCTGGCAAAAGGAACAGTGGCATTGATTTCCAAGGTCTCTTTGAGCCTTCCTATTTGATCACTAATTTTCTTCTTTCAAGGGCACAACATATATTTTAAAGGTTACGCCTGTAAGACACACCCTCCATCTTCTTGGTTCTTTTCTTTGTCTGACATGGCTCAGCTATGGAGAAAATGATGCCCATGGCATGTTGCTTGATTTTCTCACTAGTACACAGTTAGAGAGAATGTTGGAAAAAATTCTGAGGTTAATAAAGCCAGAGCAGAGGTATAGGGGCAAGAGAAAGCATTCTTGTTTTTGAACCAAATGCCATTATGTTTCTATAATAGTCCTAATTCACAGACTGGTCCCATTCTGTAGTAATATTAATTTAAAATTTTATGGATGCATTCATATAATCTTTCCTGATAATTCATTTTAAAACCAAATTTTGATTATCAATATAAGAATGTATTTTTTTTTGGTGGCTAATTAAAAAAATAAAATAAAATAAAACCAAATTTTGAATAGCTGGCTAAAACGTTACCAATTAAGTGAAACTGAATGAATATTACTTGGAAATATTGTCAGAGGGTATGAGCTTCCATGATTTCTTTTAAATTTTATTTAAAGCATTATTCAGCAAAATTTAGATGAGTAAAAGTCACTGTCCTTTTTAATGTTTTTGGATGTTTCATCCAGCAATCCCATGACATTTGGAAAGAAACAGAATAACTTAATATAGTTAATAAAATGTGAAAACTTAAATATGGTACCTCCATTGCCCACATCTATAAAATTCTACTTCTGCCAAATCCTGGTACTCTTTAACTACTAAATTAAAAAATAACCCTAGACTTCCTAGGTGGTCCAGTAGTTAAGAATCCACCTTGCAATGCAGAGGACTTAGGTTCAATCCCAACTTGGGAAACTAAAGTCCCACGTGCTCGATGGGGTGATCAAAATATAACTAATGAATTTAAAAATCCATTTGAGAAGTGTTGAGAGCATTTGGGTGTAAAACAGCATGGATGTGAAATTTTTTAAAATACTACCTTTTTTACAACTGTGCCTCTTGAGAAAATGCATGAGGATGGGGAAAGAATATGGATTTTAGAATTAACAGCACAATTCAACAACCTGAAATATGATTTTCAAGTCACTTCCTATTTCTGATCTTTGTTTCTCCATATGTAAAAGGTTATGATATTTGCTAATGTAGATTCATATGAAGACTGACAAACAAGAAAACCAATACATGTCTTCATTCTTTTATTTCAATTAATATAAAGTATAAGAAAGATAAGTCACTCTACTTTAGGGCATTGCCATTTTATAGACATAGAATGATAGTTTCTGAAACAGTAATGTCCACTGAAGACACAAAGTAAAGAATTTGTCTTACTTACCTTTTTTCCCTAGGGCCTAGAGCATGATGGATACGAGACTTGCAACAAATAGTCTTTGACCCAAAGAGCAAATGTTTAAAGTAGTCAAAATATATTTATGAAAAAATGACCTTACATTATCAAGTAAACATGCAACATAAATGCAATATTATAAAACAGACCCTACACAACTTAATTGAAAACATAATTGTGTGTTTTCTTTCCACTTTGATTTTACAAGGCCTCTGGGGAAGACTTAAACTGGTCAAAGAAAATTAACCTAATATATATTTCTTCTGGATGAGTTTTTAAATTATTCTCTTCGCTATGATGGAAAGATGATGGAATAAAGCAAAATTTCAGACTCTGTCTGTCTCCCTCAAAACCTAATTAAAAATCCCACCAACACCTGGAGAAACTATCCCCTTTAGAGATGGTGGAGTAGAATGACATGTGCTCATCTCCTCCTGTGAGAACTCCAAAATTACAACTTAATGCTGAACAACCATAAACAGGAGAATGTTGGATCCCACCAAAAAGATACCCCACATCCAAGGGCAAAGGAAAAGCCCCAGAAAGATGGTATGAGGGGCAAAATCACATTTAGAATCAAACCCCACGCCCACCAGAAATGTGTGGAGGGCTCAAACAAACCTTGTGTGCATCAGGACCCAGAGATCACACAGAGACTGAGCCAGAACTGTGTTTGAGTGTCTCCTGAGGAGGTATGGGTAAGCAGTGGCCTGCCGCAGTGGCAGAGGCTCTGGATGCAGTAAACCTGGGTATGGCATAAGCCCTTTTGGGGAAGGTTGCCATTAACCCCACCATAGAGCTGCCAAAACTTACACAGGACTGGGAAAACAGACTCTTGGAGGGCACAAACAAAACCTTGTGGGCACCAGGACCCAGGAGAAAGGAGCAGTGACCCCACAAGAGACTGATCCAGACTTGCTTGTGGTGTCCAGGAGTCTCCAACAGAGGTGTGACAGTGGCCTGCTACAGGGTCGGGGCACTGAGTGTGGCAATGCATACATGGGATTTTTGAAGGAGGTCGCCATTATCTTCATTACCTCCACCATAGTTTGGCCTCAGATCAAACAACAAACTCCCACCCATCAACAGAAAATTGAATTAAGATTTACTAAACATGGCCCCACCCATCAGAACAAGACCCAGTTTCCCCTCAGTCAATCTCTCCCATAAGGAAGCTTCCATAAACATCTTAACCTTCTCCATCAGAAGGCAGACAGAATGAAAACCACAATCATAGAAAACTAACTAATCTCATCACATGGACCACAGCCTTGTCTAACTCAATAAAATTATGAGCCATGCTGTGCAGGACCACCCAAGATGGATGGGTCATGGTGGAGAGTTCTGACAAAATGAGGTCCGCTGGAGAAGAGAATGGCAAACCACTTCACTATTATTGCCTTGAGAAACCCATGAACAGTATGAAAAGGCAAAAAGATAGGACACTGAAAGATGAACTCCCCAGGTTGGTAGGTGCTCAATATACTACTAGAGATCAGTGGAGAAATAATTCCAGAAAGAATGAAGAGACAGAGCCAAGGCGAAAACAACACCCAGTTGTGGATGTGACTGGTGATGGAACTAAAGTCCAGTGCTGTAAGAGCAATATTGCATAGGAGTCTGGAATGTTCAGTCCATGAATCAAGGCAAATTGGAAGTTGTTAAACAGGAGATGGCAAGAGTGAACATCTACATTTATGGAATCAGCGAACTAAAATGGACTGGAATAGATCAATTTAACTCAGATGACCATTATATCTACTACTGTGGGCAAGAATCCCTTAGAAAAGATGGAGTCACCATCATAGTCAACAAAAGAGCCTGAAATGCAGTACTTGGATGCAATCTCAAAAACAACAGAATGATCTCTATTTGTTTCCAAAGCAAACCATTCAATATCACAGTAATCCAAGTCTATGCCCTGACCAGTAATGCTGAAGAAGCTGAAGTTGAACAGTTCTATGAAGACCTACAAGACCTTCTAGAGCTAACACTCAAAAAAGATGTCCTTTTCATTATAAGGGACTGCAGTGCAAAAGTAAGAAATCAAGAGATACCTGGAGTAACAGGCAAATTTGGCCTTGGAGTACAAAGTAAAGCAGGGCAAAGGCTAACAGAGTTTTGCCAAGAGAACACACTGGTCATAGCAAACACCCTCTTCAAACAACACAAAAGAAGACTTTACACATGGACGTCACCAGATGGTCAATACTGAAATCAGATTAATTATATTCTCTGCAGCCAAAGCTGGAAAAGCTCTATACAGTCAGTAAAAATAAGACCGGGAGCTGACTGTGGCTTAGATCATGAACTCCTTATTGCAATGTTCAGACTTAAGTTGAAGAAAGTAGGGAAAACCATTAGACCATTTGGTATGACTTATAAATAAAATCACTTACAATTATACAGTGGAAGTGACAAATAGATTCAAGGGATTAGATCTGATAGACAGAGTGCCTGGATAACTATGGACAGAGGTTTGTGACATTGTACAGGAGGCAGTGATCAAAGCCATCCCCAAGAAAAAGAAATGCAAAAAGACAAAATGGCTGTCTGAGGAGGCCTTACAAATAGCTGAGAAAAGAAGAGATGTGAAAGGCAAAGGAAAAAAGGAAAGATATACCCATTTGAATGCAGAGTTCCAAAAAACAGTAAGGAGAGAGAAGAAAGCCTTCCTCAGTGATCAATGAAAAGAACTAGAGGATCTCTTCAAGAAAATTAAAGATACCAAGGAAACATTTCATGCAAAATGGGCACAATCAAGGACAGAAATGGTATGGACCTAACACAAAAGCAGAAGATATTAATAAGAGGTGGCAAAAATACACAGAAGAACTATACAAAAAAGATCTTCATGACCCAGACAACCATGAAGGTGTGATCTCACCTAGAGCGAGACGTCCTGGAGTGTGAGGTCAAGTGGGCCTTAGGAAGCATCACTATGAACAAAGCTAGTGGAGTGATGGAATTCTGGTTGAGCTATTTCAAATCCTAAAAGATGATACAGTGAAAGTGCTGTATTCAATATGAAAGCAAATTTGGAAAACTCAGCAGTGGCCACAGGACTGGAAAAGGTCAGTTTTTATTTCAATCCCAAAGAAAGGCAATGCCAAAGAATGTTGAAACTAACCCACAATTGCACTTATCTCACATGCTAGCAAAGTAATGCTCAAAATTCTCCAAGCCAGGCTTCAACAATATCTGAACTGTGAACTTCCAGACGTTCAAGCTGGATTTAGAAAGGACAGAGGAACCAGAGATCAAATCACCAACATCTGTCGGATCATTGAAAAAGCAAGAGAATTCCAGAAAAACCTCTCCATTTGCTTCATTGACTATGCCAGGCTCTTCTGTCCATGAGATCCTCCAGGCAAGAATACTGGAGTGGGTTGCCATTTCCTTCTCCAATGTATGAAAGTAAAAAGTGATAGGCATATCAGAGTTTCAGTACAAAATATCATCTTGAGTATTTCAAGCAGAGAGGGATTTAACATGAGGAATAAAGCATCCTTGCAAGGGCTAAAATAGTAGGAGTTGGGACTAAGTGGATTTTTTTGTTTGTTTGTTTGTTTAGAATTCACTACCATAGCCACAATCTAAGGATCGGCAGTCACTACCACTGGTACATCTACTCTCCAAACCACCTCAAAACTTCTTGGCACCAGTAACCAGGAGATGGATCACTGAGGCTGGTCCCCACAGTTCTCCTCAATGCTCACATCCCTGGGACCTTGCTTTTCACCAGAGATAGCTGCAGAATGATAGCTGTCACCTCAAAGATGAATACCAGATGTAGCATAAATACCTCCAATGTGCCTACTTAAACCTACTTACAAAGAATTTGGGAAATGGATGCTGTTTTCCAGCTTCTACACTACCACGAGACACATGAGAAGAGTGAGGGGTGCATGCTGACTGCCGACTGACCATATTCAGAGCTCCAGAGCATCGTGGTAATTGGAGAACAAGCCAAAGATCACTGGAGTGTGATAGTCCCTTGGCAAGGGCATGTGAAGAGACCTCCATAGAGACAACCTAGATTCCCCAGCAAGGTATGCCTTCAACCCAGCCAAGCTCTATTTTTTTTTTCTTTCACTTTCACAAATTAGTCCAATTCCACACACTCAAGACACAAAGTTAACAAACAGAAGTTACGTGAATTTCTAAAAATTAGTCTACAAGGCAGGGGTAGATAAACACGTTGTCCAGGAGTATTCATTCACTGTTTATGACTATAAATACATAATCTGGGCAGATGTGTTACTTTAACATAAGCAAGCTGAAAAGAATGGCATGGTAACCATGCCAATAAGAGGTACAGTCCTACCCTCTCAAATGAAAAAGGAACAAAGCAAAATAAAAGAAAAATGGAGAACTCGTTCTGGAAGATAAAGTGTTACTTTGCAGAAATAGATGCAGATTTTCTAGAAATATTCTATACTGTGGGATAATCATTGAGAATCTCAATGACTAGATTGTAAGGAAAATCAAAGAGATTGCAGACATAAGGAAATCAATTGAGGGTCAAATGACACCACTGAAAGTCAAATAAATCAATTAAAAGGATAAAAATATACTGTGTGCAAAGTGAAAATTCTGGCATGGATGCAAGGCTCGTAAGAGCAGAGATAAATGCAGCTGGGATACAAGGTGGAAGGAATCAGTGAGAAAATGAAAAATACTGAGAATATGTGATGAAAATTTAATATAAGGAAAAGTTCCTTGGAATAGAGAGCTCAATATAATGAAGAGAATACGTACTAGAAAACAATACAAATGTATTTTGTGAAATATGAATGTATTAAACTTGTAGGTTGAAGGAAAATAACATACACCAGCAAAAATTGGTAAGAAAGTGATAAAAATAACACAATGAAGAAATACTCATAAATCTTTCAGGGGAATAAAGTTATATTCAGGAATATCATTGTGCACTAGCTCATTCAGCCATCAAGAAAAAATAAGTAATTCCAACCATGAAAGAAGTGATGAAATGTAGTGTCCATCCAAGCAAGAGATAAATCAAAATCCATGATTAAATGGAGAAACTGTGGCTACAAGACTGGTAGTAAACATTTAATGCATTTAAATATCCAACTGAGGGACTTTCCTGGAGGCCCCGTGCTTGGGACTCTCTGCTTCCACTGCAGGGGGTCACTGGTTCATCCCAGATCAGGGAACCAGGATCCTGCATACCACTGGAGGGTCATAAATAAATGAACAAATAAAAATAAAATACACAAGTGAGAGTAAGAAATTGAAAATATTATGGTGAACAAGCACAATGTAAATAACACAACATAAAAGAAGATGAAGGGCTTCCCTGGTAGCTTACTAGTAAAGGATCCGCCTGCAATGCAGGAGACCCCAGTTTGATTCCTGGGTCAGGAAGATCCCCTGGAGAAGGGATAGGCTACCCACTCCAGTAATCTTGGGCTTCCCTGGTGACTCAGATGGTAAAGAATCCACCTGCAGTGCAGGGACCTGGGTTCAATCCCTGGGTTGGGAAGATCCCCTGAAGGAGGGCATGGCAACCCACTCCAGTCAGATGCAACTGAGCAACTAAGCACAGCACAGCACAGCATAAGAGGGTGAAATTAATACTGTTGTTTAGTTGCTTTAGTCATGTCCGACTCTTTGTGGCTCCATGGACTGTAGCCCGCCAGGCTCCTCTGTCCATGGAATTCTCCAGGCATGAATACTGGCATGGGTTGCCATTTCCTTCTCCAGGGGATCTTCCCGACCCAGGGATTGAACCTACCTCTCCTACATTGGCAGGCGGATTCTTTACCATTGAGCCAGCAGGGAAGCCCCTGAAATTAATATACATAACTCAAGTTAAATGGCAAAATGACAGAAGTCCGTGGACCCTGAATGTATTGGAGGTGAGGCTTCTGGAAGGGAGAGCCTAGGAGGGCCACAGCTTGCACACCAGTGAGACAGTCACCACATCCGTGCAGTCACTGGACTGAGACTGGTAAGAGACAGGTGACCAGATATTCAACATTTAGTTTCTGCATATAATACATCACACAATCTTATTTTCTCTTAAGCAACATCATTTTCTGATAGAATTCTTGTATTTTGTAGTATCAGTGCTCACATAAAGGATGGATCAGTAGGCGTTCTCATAGACAACATTTATGGGAAGAGGGAGTAGGAACTGAGTGAACTAAGGCCATACTCTACGAAACCAGGTCCCTGAAAGAATACGCAAATGCTTTCATAGAGGTATATACATAGATGATACACCGATGTTGTTTCCTTTTCACTTCTCTTTGCATCCCAGTTTCCTTTCACTTTGGTAATAATGGATTAAACACAGGAATTGATATTGACATATGTGATATTCTAAATATCAAAATAACAATGGAAACATGTTTGCTGTTTTGAAGGCAAAGATAACTTGGTGATAATTATGCTTCAGAAAGGACCATGAGGCATGGCTGGCAAAGGCAGAGAGTGGGGCCAAGACCTTTGCAGTAAACCAGACAATTGGGTTGCAGCTTGCTCATGTCAGGGATGAATTTGGGCATGTGAAACAAAAATAACTGAAGGATAAGCCAACTTCTAGTCATGACTTGGGTGAAAAGGAAACTTATAGAAAACTCACACAGTAAATGGAACAAAAAAAGCTGGTATCTTCTGTGGAGGATAATAAAAATAAAGAGATCAGTTTAAAAGTAGCCAAATTCTGTTCTTTCCTGAAACTTAGAAAAAAGGCTCTGGTCAAGCTCATAAAAGCTCAAGGATTGTAGAAGAAACAATTTAGTAAAACAGAAACTTGGAATAGGAACTAAGTCAGAAAGTCACATAGACTGTGATCCTGAGGCAGAAGAGAGAAGTCTGGGAAAAGAGATAGTAAAAAAAAAAGAAGATGATGATGAAAATCATCATATTTTCATATGATTTTCATTTTCATATAACTGTAAATCATGTATCCACAAATGAAAGCAGCTTTTTGTGCTGAAACAGTGACAGAACAATTGGAATTCTAACAGACCCAAAGAATTTAAGAGCTGTCTAAATGCCTAACACAGCACACAGGAGTAGCTTTGGGACTAAAGATTATATCTAATCTGTAGTTTTAATTTATTTTAATTCATGAATTTGAGCAACATAAACTCATTTTTTTTCTATTTAAAAAATGTGCTTAAAAAGCATTAGTTGACAGATACCTACTTCAATAGCTAAAATATCCTTTTAAAATTATGCCAGAACTCTTTTTCCCCCTTAAGTCTTCATTATCCTGTAGTATAGCTCACTATCCTGGCTTGCTTTGGGCAAAAATGAGTCATACCTCAGGTGCTAAAGAAGCTGTTCATTCTACTGCATATATATATATATATATATTCTGTATTATTACATCTACTGCATAAATATGGAATTAATTAAGCCAACTCTGCTTGCATGTATTTGGAAACTTAATTAGTAGAGTTGATTTTTAAAATGAATTATTTCTTCAAATCACCTAGTACATAATAAAATTGTCCCTGTGGACTGCAATTTTAAGAATTTTAATCATAATCTCTTTTTCACAGTAAGACTTCTTCTCAATCCTCTTTTCATTAAGTAAACTATTTATATGAACTTCTTGGCAAGCAAGAACACATCCCAAGCTCTACTTAGTAAAAAAATAACAACAACAAAATACCTTTAAATTCAGAGTTCATGCTTTTCAACACTTGTCAATCCACAGTGCATGTCTGATGTGAGTGTGTGTTCCCAAACACAAAGGCCAGGAAATGTCTACTTTTCAACTGAGAAACACTAGGCCATGAAGAAGGTGGAGAAAGTGGGAACCAATGGAAGAGGATGAAAGACTTTCAGTTCCAAAGCTCTTTTCTCTCCAGTTTGTTTGGCATCTATGATGTGATTGAAAAGGTTACTACTGGAGCTCAAAGATAGAGCCCCCTCAGACTGGCCACTCACTACATGTGTCCCTTTGGTTACATACCACATTAGGAGTTTGAATAATAGTCTCTCAATCTCTAGAGCTTGATGAATCTGGGGTGCTCACTTCTCCATTGTGAACCTGGGCTTATCTACTGAAATGGTTTTACCTCTTGCCGGGAGCCAGCGTGAGGAGCTCCGCCCGTAGCAAAGGTCATGAGGAAGGATGCTTGGCATACGCAAAGGCGGGATCGAGCCTCAGGAGTCCCCCTGGAAATTCTTGAGCATCTACCCCAAAACCAGAGTCTGCCTACTTTCTGCTTTGTGCTCTCACCTACACCTCTGACTTTACCAGGGGCTGTCCCCCACTACCTCTCTCTGAAAAAAGAGTTAACTTACAGCTCCAGTTAATAAAGTTCCTGGGTGTGACAGTGTTTCAACCTACAAACTCCTTTGGGAAGTCCTCTAGCCTGCCTGAATAGGTTTTTCCGGCCACATGTGATTGCTAAGAGCCTCCCAACTGTGAGAGGCATGAGATATTCTAAACTGTCTAAATACAGATTCCTTTGAGCAGTTAAAAGATTGATTAGAAAATTGTACTGGTGAAGGGTTTCACTTGTTGGGCCAATGTTTGCTGCTAAGTCTCCATATCCCTTACCTGCTGTGTCCCTGGCAGTGTATTGATTGATATAATTGATGTATAGAAATGTAAGTAGTAGCTTTAATGTTTATAACCTTGGACCCTTGAGTTAGTTCTTTTTCTTGTTATAGCCCACCACACCTTTGCCCTATAGGAATACAACTTTATCTAATGCTTTTGGAGGGTGGCGCCTGACTAATCACCTTTAGAGAAAAGTAAGTTTTCTGAAGAAAGGGTCTTAAAATGTTAACAGGCCTCCGGGCCAGAAAATGATGCAAATCACCTAAACTTTTGCATATGATAAGTTTGCAGGAAGAAAGCCTGGCTTACTGCATGACTCTACCCCTTCCCCCATTATCCTCTATGCATAACTTAAGGTATAAAAACTATTTTGGAAAATAAAGTGCAGGCCTTGTTCACCGAAACTTGGTCTCCCCATGTCGTTCTTTCTCTCACCTTCTGGCTGAATTATTCAGCCTCTTTTCTCCACTAAATTTCCTCACTGAGCTATCCTTATTTAACCACTCTTTATATCTTTAATTAACATTTAAATAAGCTGTTGTTTCCTGATTCCCGAAGCCGTCTCCCCTTTGAATTCCCTGGACCCACCGGGGCTGGACGCCCGCAACCTCTGAAAGGCAATTAAAAAGAAAAATCGTCTAACACCTATAAAGACTCTGAATTGCTCACAGCACAATCTCCCCCTTCCTGGCTATGTCTGATGTCTTACAGGTTAAGTATGGTGTAGACATTGTCCACCTACATCTGATTTTCCTATCCCTCCAGCACGCACAGACCAGCTCTTCCTGTCCTCTTACACATGGGTTCAGGTGATAAGAAGCTTATTTTTTCCCAGCACCACAAAAAACCTGTGTTGTGGCAATGGAACCATGGATTGGAAAAGCCTCTGTATCACTCACTGAATGAAGCATGGCTGCCCTGGACAGTCACCAGGCTTACAATGAACAAGTTCTCTATGTCAAAATGCATATCCAGAAATCATTTAGCTCTTCCACAGGTCTCTGGGGTTGTAAAGATGAAGGAATTAAACATTTGCCATTGGATGGTACTTTAGTCCATTCAAGCTGTTACAGCAGAATACCACAGATTAAGTGACTTACAAACAACAAAAATTTCTTTCTCACAGTTCTGGAAGCTGGGGAGTCTGAGATCAAAGTGCTCGCACATTTGGTGTCTAGTGAAAGCTCACATCCTGGTTCATAGACTGCCATCTTTTTGCTGTCTCCTCACAAGGTAGAGGGGCAAAAAGCTTTCCCCCTTTATAAGAGCACTAATTGCATTTATGAGGGCTCCACCCTTATCATCTAATCATTTACTAAAGACCCCATCTCCTAAGACCATCACCTTAGGGGGTTAGGATTTCAACATATGAGTTTGGAAGGATACAATCGTTTTTCTATAATGCTCAAAAGGAAAATGTTATTGTCTGAGTGACATTAAACAAGTCATGAAGCTACATGAGAAGGATTAACCAAGGAGAAGAATGAAGGGGTCCCAGACAGAAGCCCCCAAGACAATAAAGAGGTGAAGAAGTGATGGGAGGTCTGGCCGAGTGACCAGGTCTGTGAGCCACATTCTCTTCATCAGTTGCCCTTCATCTCATCTAGCAACTTGGACCATCAAGTTCATGTATTCTGTTCTTTCACTAACTTATTTCTTCTACTCAAAACACTGTTAAAATACTATAGTTCCTAAATCCTCAGATTATTAAATATATCTTTCTCTGACCTACAGTATGCATGAAATTAGGAAGATTTTGCCAACAATAAAATTTCATTGTAGTGAAACCACTGATTTCAAATAAGCTATAGACAGGTGGCCCTAGTAGTAAAGCACCAGCCTGCCAGTGAAGGATATGTAAGAGACACAGATTTGATCCCTGGATTGAGAAGATCCCCTGGAGGAGGAAATGGCAACCCACTCCAGTGCTTGCCTGGATAATCCCCATGGAGAGAGGAGTCTGGCAGGCTACAGTGCATGGGTTTGCAGAGTTGGACATGACTGAACCAACTTAGCATGCATAGATTTAATTAATTTATTTCAAATTTTGATTGTGTTGATTTGGGGGTCACCAGGACATTGTGAAGGCATATTTCCAAGACTAGAAACTCAGAATTTAAATTTTAGCATTTTCTCAAATTAATTAATGCCATTGCAAAGGAATAGAGGAAAACAATAGAATGGGAAAGACTAGAGATCTCTTCAAGAAAATTAGAGATACCAAGGGAACACTTCATGCAAAGATGGGCTCAATAAGGACAGAAACGGTATGGACCTAACAGAAGCAGAAGATATTAAGAAGAGATGGCAAGAATACACAGAAAAACTGTACAAAAAAGATCTTTATGATCCAGATAATCATGATGGTATGATCACTCACCTAGAGCCAGACATCCTGGATTGTGAAGTCAAGTGGGCCTTAAGGAAGCATCACTACAAACAAAGCTAGTGGAGGTGATGGAATTCCAGTTAAGCTATTTCAAATCTTGAAAGATGATGCTGTGAAAGTGCTGCACTCAATATGCCAGCAAGTTTAGAAAACTCAGCAGTGGCCACAGGACTGGAAAGGTCAGTTTTCATTCCAATCCCAAAGAAAGGCAATGCCAAAGAATACTCAAACTACCACACAATTGCACTCATCTCACACTCTAGAAAAGTAATGCTTAAAATTCTCCAAGCCAGGCTTCAGCAACATGTGAACTGTGAACTTCCAGATGTTCAAGCTCGTTTTAGAAAAGGCAGAGGAACCAGGGACCAAATTGCCAACATCCACTGGATCATCGAAAAAGCAAGAGAGTTCCAGAAAAACATCTATTTCTGCTTTCTTGACTATGCCAAAGCCTTTGACTATGTGGATCACAATAAACTGTGGAAAATTCTGAAAGAGATGGGAATACCAGACCACCTGACCTTCCTCTTAAGAAACCTGTATGCAGGTCAGGAAGCAACAGCTAGAACTGGACATGGAACAACAGACTGGTTCCAAATAGGAAAAGGAGTACATCAAGGCTGTATATTGTCACCCTGCTTATTTAACATATGCAGAGTACATCATGAGAAATGCTGGGGTGGAGGAAGCACAAGCTGAAATCAAGATTGCCAGGAGAAATATCAATAACTTCATATGTGCTGATGACACCACCCTTATAGCAGAAAGTGAAGAGGAACTAAAAAGCCTCTTGATGAAAGTGAAAAAGGAGAGTTAAAAAGTTGACTTAAAGCTCAACATTCAGAAAACGAAGATCATGGCATCTGGTCCCATCACTTCATGGGAAATAGATGGGGAAACAGTGTCAGACTTTATTTTTCTGGGCTTCAAAATCACTGCAGGTGGTGATTGCAGCCATGAAATCAAAAGACGCTTACTCCTTGGAAGGAAAGTTATGACCAACCTAGACAGCATATTAAACAGCAGAGACATTACTGTGTCAACAAAGGTCCATCTAGTCAAGGCTATGGTTTTCTCAATGGTCATGTATGGATGTGAGAGTTGGACTATGAAGAAAGCTGAGCACCGAAGAATTGATGCTTTTGAAATGTGGTGTTGGAGAAGACTCTTGAGAATCCCTTGGACTGCAAGGAGATCCAACCAGTCCATCCTAAAGGAGATCAGTCCTAGGTGTTCATTGGTAGGACTGATATTGAAGCTGAAACTCCAATACTTTAGCCACCTGATGTGAAGTACTGACTCATTTGAAAAGATCCTGACACTGGGAAAGATTGAGGGCAGGAGAAGAACAGGATGACAGAGGATGAGATGATTGGATGGCATCACTGACTCAATAGACATGGGTTTGGGTGGACTCCGCAAGTTGGTGATGAACAGAGAGGCCTAGCATGCTGTGGTTCATGGGGTTGCAGAATCAGACACAACTGAGTGACTGAACTGAACTGATTAATATTTTTGGGCTGCTTTGTTGACACCAATAAAGCAGGGTAATTTTTGGTAATTTTGTTCTAGTTGAATGCCCTAACGACCTAAAAACAAGAGATTACAAATTATCTCCATTTTATGAAATCTCACCAATGTTGTGTGTCAGGAATTCAAGCAGGTTTCACCTGGTGACTTTTCCCTCTAAGGTGCCACCACCTCACATCACTCAGTGGCTGGACTAGTCTGGAGAGGTCGACAGGTTTTCATACATATGACTGATGCTTTCGCAAAGGCATCTGGAAGCCTGGATCTACTGAACCCCTTTAGGTATTCTTAGGGCCTTGTCATGGGTCTCTCAAGCAGGCTAGTAAATGTTTACTAGGTGACTCAGGGCTACAAAATTCCAAGGCAAAAGAAGCCAAACTTCTTAAAGCCCAGAACTGTTATTATGTCACCTCTGCCATATTCTAATGGTCAAAGCTGTCCCAGGCCAGCCCTGGTGTGAGGGTGGGGACAGGTGGAGAAATAGAGTCTACCTCTTGATGGGAAAGCTGATGGGAAGGCATGTAGGAATCCCGGCCATCTTTGATCTGCTGCAGCCTCACACCAAAGGACCACACAGAGAACCACCAATGAACATGGAAACATAAGCCCAAGTCACACTTGGAAAGCCTAAAGCTTGATTTAATTCTATAAAGTAAATCACCCAAATAAACTAGTCCTCCCCTGCATTCTATTCAACAGCTTTAAGTGTCATGAACAAATGCAACATGAAAATTTAATGGTTTGTTATTAGAAAAAAACAAATGAATTCAATCCTTGAATTCACTCATCCTTCAATATTTATCTTACTATTCCTTTCTCAGAAATTGTTTACAAGAGTTCTGTGCATGATCATCTATTTCCATAAAAGAAGAAAATACTATTATCCAACATGTCCAAAACTATGATGAATTCTGATGCCAAAGAAAGGACTAACATACTAAAGCACAGTGATGTCAATTATATCAGTCTAAAGAAGCGAGAATGAAAATTTATAAGTATATGCAACATCAGAGATTCAGATTAACTCATGAATTAATAAAAAGCACTTTCATCATATTTTTATTGTGTTTCTCTCTAGTTCCTAACACTTGTAGTATGTTTTGATGCCATATTAAAAATAAAAGAGCCAATAAATAAATATAAAAGAGAAATACTGAATTTAGAAACAAAATATGTTCTTTAACTAGATATGCTTTACATTTAACAAAGTAATATACACCACAAACACCATACACCCACATCTATATAATCAATCTGTTCAGTATTATCCTCTAAGTTTTATCATCAATATTATCAAATTACTGTTGTTCAGGGAAAGTTAATTTCTCATTTCCATCATATATAATGATGAATCACACAGGGGAAAAAGCTATTCTTTAAAACATATTGCTTGTGTGATGTAATAAAAAGAATTCTAGGTAAAATACAGGCTATGATTCCTGAGAAGCAAAATATACAGAACAGTTGTGGATACTAAGTAAGTGAAGTTGCTCAGTCATGTCTGACTCTTTGCGACCTCATGGACTGTAGCCTACCAGGCTCCTCCATCCATGGGATTTTCCAGGCAAGAATACTGGAGTGGGTTGCCATTTCCTTCTCATACTAAATACTACTGAATACTTAAAGATGCCTGGCTATTTTTGCTATTATTTCAGCCTTACTGAATAATCTGTGTCATGAATGATTGACTTACATATTAAATAGGATATTTTAAAAATGAAAATTTAACACACACAAATATCTGTTGTGACATATGTACATATAATTAATAAAGGAAATTTTTATTAAATAGAAATTTTCCATTAATAAGCACTATAAATGTTAGTACTTATTTATGGAATCATGAAGTGTTCTCTATTACAAACCAAATGGTGTTTAGTTTGAAGCTATAATGCTCATATATATTTTGTAGTGAGGAACCATACAAATAATATTTTTTAAGTGTGTTTGTATTAATTAATTAACTATTTGGAATGAATCAACTGCTTGCATATATAGCATCATTTGGGATGTGTTGGTCCTTCCTGTGAAATAGGAATAATTATTATCTTTTGCCATTTTATAGAGCACAGAGAGGTTAAGTAACTTGACCAAGGTCACACAGCTAACAACTACTGGTGCAGGAACACAATATTAAAAACAGACTGTAAATTGTTAAATATGATGTTATTAAATAAGAAAAGGCACTAATACCTGCTATGACTATTTCCATAAGACTTATTTACAAAAGTCTATGATCAAAGATTTGTTCACTTTCTTATTAAGTCAGGATGATAAAAGCTTCCAGAATATTATTCACTAAACTTACATTTAATCTGAATCACACAAGTAGAACACAGCACACTGTAAATTTCTGTATTAAGTTCAAATATTTTTTCATTTTTACAAAGGAGAAATATTATGAAATATATGTATAAAACTTACATTCTTTAAGAAAATGTAAAAATATATTTATTAATAATATAAGAGGCCAGGACTTCCCCGATGGTCCAGTGATTAAGACTCCATGCTGCCATTGCAGGAGGCCTGGGTTTGATCCCTGGTTGGGGAACTAAGACCCCACAGTCATCAAGGCAAAACCAAAATAATAATAATAATACTTAATCATTAAAAGTTTTCCATATAGTATGTGTTAAAAATCATCGATGTTATGAATGATTTTTCTTGGAAATAGCCATAAGGTTTTATCTTTTAGCAAGTACCTACTGACGTCTGACAGTACCAGTGACTGTTCTGAGTACTACTGGTCAAGAGGCAGTTAAGATCCAGCCTCTTAAATATGGACTTCCCTGTAGCTCAGTTGGTAAAGAATCCGCCTGCAATTCAGGAGACCTGGGTTTGATCCTTGGGTTGGGAAGATCCCTTGGAGAAGGAAATGGCAACCCACTCCACTATTCTTGCCTGGGAAATCCCATGGACAGAGGAGCCTGGGAGGCTACAGTCCACGGGGTCGCAAGAGTAGGACATGACTGAACAACTAAACCACCACCACCTTCTAAATAAGAGCCAATTTGTCCCCACCTCAGGAACAAGTCATTTCCATGTTATAACTGAATAAAGGCAGGCCTTCTATGACAGGAGTATCCATTCGGTTTTTATTTTGTGTCAATGTCTATATTTTAAAATATTCAAAAGAGGTAGAGGTATTTTCTCATCTGTAGATAGAAAAAGAGGGAGATCTCCAAAAGCCATCGAGATATTTTTCTTTATTTTTTTCCTCATTTAAGTGGGTTAAAAAGGAAAAAGCAGGGGCAAAAAATATAGACTCATGAAAAAAAATAATAACTTTCAAAATAACAAGATTGGACCATACCTTATTGTAGAAGTAAATCTAAGAAGTTCTTTTGTATGTTTTTAATAATGGAGGAGACTTGAAGATATGTGAGAACTGTGTGATAAGAAACTGGGAGTTTCTTCAGAGGAGAAATATGGGATAATTAATAGAGCAAAGAAGTAAGAAGAGGTGTAGCTGGAACCTCAGAAGAGGATCTCTTGTTAGATAAAATTAGAAACAGTTATTCCTCTGAGACAGGAGGCATACCGACAAGGTTGTAGTTGGAGATTATTTTTGAGAGATGAAATTTTCTCTGCTAATGATGCATTTCTCCCCATGGTTTCAGAATCTAAGGGAAAGGGGAATTCAGAGGAGAAAGCAGAGAACATTGAAGCTGTTTTTCCTTAAGGGCATCTGTGTACCAAGAAAAACTTGTAGTAACATTTTTTTTTTTTTTAGCCACACAGCATGGGGGATCTTCTCCAACCAGGGATCGAGCCCATGTCCCCTCCAATGGGTATTCAGAGTCTTAACTACTGGACCAAGAGAGAAGTCCCATACTAACAGTTTTAATCATAAGACAGACAGAAGTGAAGTGGAGATTTTGTCCCACTGGGAGTCACAAAGGAGACTGCAGGGTCACCCAGGATCTACCCTCAGGACAGGGGGAGCCTAAAATTTCACCCTCCATCAAGGGGGCTTCAGGGACTAACTAACTGCAACAAGCCCAAG
Source organism: Bos javanicus (assembly GCF_032452875.1). Lineage (NCBI taxonomy): Eukaryota > Metazoa > Chordata > Mammalia > Artiodactyla > Bovidae > Bos > Bos javanicus. The sequence goes on from NC_083880.1 coordinate 27,480,255, forward strand.
AAATGTCTAGTTTGTACTTCCTGAAGAATGAAAAGGCTCCCAGATAAAAAAGTCTCAGACCCCTCAATGAATGGAGAGAAAGAAATTGGCAGATATGTGGGTAAATCTAAAGTACGGCCCATACCAGTAACAATAAAAGTCTGTGAGTTAATGAGCAAACAAGACAGAAGTAAAATACATGACAAATAAGAAAGTTGAGAAGAGATTAAAGGATTTAAAGTGTTCTAAAATTCATGCATTGGTTCTGGAGGATGGTGCAGTATTAAAATTAAATTGTAATATAGGTTGCAATAATATACTAAAAAACAGAGTCAAATTTATGGACACTACATTTTAAAAAGTAAAATGATTGAAAATAGCTAATTCTAAAAGAAAACAATAAAAAAGAAGGAAGGAAAATTGAACAGCTTTGATTACTAGAAAGCACAAAAATGATGAATCAAACCAACTGTATCAACGATAGCAAAAAATATCAGTGGATCCAATCCTCTAGATAAAGGACAAACATTATTAGCAAGGATTTTCTTTTTAAAGATCCCATCATCTTCTGCCTTATTTAAAACATAACAAAGCACAAACACTGGGGAAAAAAAAGGATTTTAACAAAATAGTATAGCACTAAAATAATAACCATTAAAAACCTGCTAAACTTCTATTGTGAAAGTGAAAGTCCCTTCACTTTCTTAATCTTTGTCTGACTCTTTGCAACCTCATGGACCCCAACCCTCCAGGCTGCTCTGTCCATGGGATTCTCCAGGCAAGAGTACTGGAGTGGGTTGCCATACCCTCCTACAGGGGAATGAATCTTCCTGACCCAGGGATCAAACCCACGTCTCTTACATTTCTTGCACTGGCACATGGGTTCTTTACCACTAGTGCTGCTTGGAAACTTTTATTACTAGGAGACAAAATAGACTTTAACCAAAACAAAAAATTTTTCAAAAATAAAATGAGGAATTTATTAAAGATAAAATTTAATGTACCTCAGAACAGAGCTCAAATGTATAAATAAAAAATTGACAAAATAGATAAAACAGCCAAATTAAAAGATTTTAGCATATTTCTATCAGTAGTTTTGAGAACAAACATTAGTAAAAGAAATGTGGAGAACACAATTAACAAACATTGTCCAAAGACAGTAGAGAACAGAATTCTTCATCCAAGAACTGCAGAATGCATTCTTTTTGAACATATGTAGAACAATTATAAAAATTGACCAGTTTCTGGACCATAAATCAACTTTTAAGACACTTCAAATTGAAATAATATAAAATACATTATATATTCTAAGAATACAATTTAATTAAGATGAAAATCAATTATGAAAACTAGAAACCTTCCCACATGATTGAAGATTAAGAAATACAGTTCTAAAAACTCATTTATCCAAATAATATAAACAATAATATTTTGAACAGAACAATAAATAAAATGCATATATAAATTTATGGGATGTAGTCAAAATTATGGGCTTGTTAGTACACATATTAAAATGAAACATAATTAAAACTTAAACACTTATCTCAAGAAGTTAGAAGAATAACACAAAGAGAAGCAAATAAACTCAGTGAAAGGAGAGGAAAGGGAATATAAAAGGTAAGGACAAAAATCAATAAACTAGAACTTATACAATTAATAAGTAAAATCAATAAAGCAAAAAGATGTTTTTTTGAAAAGGCTGATAAAATTAAAATGCCTCTAACAATATTGTTCAAGGAAGACAAGTGCAGGCAAAATATCTATTTCAGAAATTTATGAAGGAACACCTGGCAAATATTGAAAACACTAAAGAGGTAATGAAAAGACATCAAGAAAAACGTTATGCCAACATTTAACAATTTCAATGAAAAGACAATGTTCCTTAAAAAAGAAAAAAACTGCACAACTTAGCAAAATTGACCCAAGAAAAAATAGAAAATCTGATTAGTCAAACAATTAAGAAGTTTAACTCAGTATTCAAAAACCTTCCCTCAGACAAAACTCTAGCCTTTAGCTCAGTTCAGTCACTCAGTTCTGTCCGACTCTTTGCGACCTCATGAATCGCAGCACTCCAGGCCTCCCTGTCCATCACCAACTCCCGGAGTTCACTCAAACTCACGTCCATCGAGTCAGTGATGCCATCCAGCCATCTCATCCTCTGTCGTTCCCTTCTCCTCCTGCCCCCAATCCCTCCCGGCATCAGAGTCTTTTCCAGTGAGTCAACTCTTCGCATGAGGTGGCCAAAGTACTGGAGTTTCAGCTTTAGCATCATTCCTTCCAAAGAAATCCCAGGGCTGATCTCTTTTAGGATGGACTGGTTGGATCTCCTTGCAGTCCAAGGGACTCTCTCAAGAGTCTTCTCCAACACCATGGTTCAAAAGCATCAGTTCTTTGGCGCTCAGCTTTCTTCACAGTCCAACTCTCACATCCATACATGACCACAGGAAAAACCATAGCCTTGACTAGATGAACCTTTGTTGGCAAAGTAATGTCTCTGTTTTTGAATATGCTATCTAGGTTGGTCATAACTTTTCTTCCAAGGAGTAAGCGACTTTTAATTTCATGGCTGCAATCACCATCTGCAGTGATTTTGGAATCCCAAAACATAAAGTCTGACACTGTTTCCACTGTTTCCCCATCTATTTCCCATGAAGTGATGGGACCAGATGCCATGATCTTCGTTTTCTGAAAGTTGAGTTTTAAGCCAACTTTTTCACTATCCTCTTTCACTTTCATCAAGAGGCTTTTCAGTTCCTCTCCACTTTCTGCCATAAGGGTGGTGTCATCTGCATATCTGAGGTTATTGATATTTCTCCTGGCAATCTTGATTCCAGCTTGTGCTTCTTGCAGTCCAACGTTTCTCATGATGTACTCTGCATAGAAGTTAAATAAGCAGGGTGACAATATACAGCCTTGACGTACTCCTTTCCCTATTTGGAACCAGTCTGTTGTTCCATGCCCAGTTCTAACTGTTGCTTCCTGACCTGTATATAGGTTTCTGAAGAGGCAGGTCAGGTGGTCTGGTATTCCCATCTCTTTCAGAATTTTCCACAGTTTATTGTGATGCACATAGTCAAAGGCTTTGGCATAGTCAATAAAGCAGAAATAGATGTTTTTCTGGAACTCGCTTGCTTTTTTGATGATCCAGCGGATGTTGGCAATTTCATCAGAGGGTTTTTATAAATACTGAAAGCATAAATGAATCAACTCTAATGCAGACGAGAAAAGATAAACAGGAATTATCCTGTGGCTCATTTTCTGAAGCTAACATAAACCTAGAAACTAAAATGCAACAACAACAACAGCATAAGGGAAAGGAAATTACAATATAGTTTCATGCAATTCATAAGAAGAGAGCTTTCCAGGTGGTGCTAATAGTAAAGAGTGTGGCTGCCAATGCAGGAGATATAAGAGACACAGGTTCTGTCTCTGGGTTATAAAGATGCCCTAGAGGAGGAAATGGCAACCCACCCCAGCATTCTTGCCTAGAGAATCCCATGGACAGAGGAGCCTGTTGGGCTACAGTCCATAGGGTCACAAAGAGTTGGACATGACTGAAACAACTTAGCATGCGTGCATATAAGAATAGGGGCATAAAAGCTTAAGTGAAAGGATAGTAGAATTAAGAATACACTTTTTAAAAGAATAATATCATGATCAAGGCAGGTTTACCCTAGGATTTATAATTGTTTTCACATTAGAATATGACTAGATATATTTATCATTGAATGTTGAAAGTAAAAATCAACAATTTATCTCAATATATACTGAAATTTCTGATAAAAAAAACCCATCCATTGTGCAACCCAAATCCAAAACCTCATAGCAAACACAAATTGAAAGGAACTACTTCCTATAAAGTTTACCTATAAAAACCTTAAAACTAACATTACACCTACTTTTAAAACACTGACAGTGTTCATTTGGGGAATGCAAAGCAAAATAAAGGTATAGGAAGCAACAGTTAGAACTGGACATGGAACAACAGACTGGTTCCAAATAGGAAAACCCTGTTTATTTAACTTATATGCAGAGTACATCATGAGAAACACTGGGCTGGAAGAAGCACAAGCTGGAATCAAGATTGCCAGGAGAAATATCAATAACCTCAGATATGCAGATGACACCACCCTTATGGCAGAAGGTGAAGAGGAACTAAAGAGCATCTTGATGAAGTGAAAGTGGAGAGTGAAAAAGTTGGCTTAAAACTCAACATTCAGAAAACGAGGATCATGGCATCCAGTCCCATCACTTCATGGGAAATGGATGGGGAAACAGTGGAAACAGTGTCAGACTTTATTTTTCTGGTCTCCAAAATCACTACAGATGGTGACTGCAGCCATGAAATTAAAAGACGCTTACTCCTTGGAAGGAAAGTTATGACCAACCTAGATAGCATATTGAAAAGCAGAGACATTACTTTGCCAACAAAGGTTCGTCTAGTCAAGGCTATGGTTTTTCCTGTGGTCGTGTATCGATGTGAGAGTTGGACTGTGAAGAAAGCTGAGCTCTGAAGAATTGATGCTTTTGAACTGTGGTGTTGGAGAAGACTCTTGAGAGTCCCTTGGACTGCAAGGAGATCCAACCAGTCCATTCTGAAGGAGATCAGCCCTGGGATTTCTTTGGAAGGAATGATGCTAAAGCTGAAACTCCAGTACTTTGGCCACCTCATGCGAAGAGTTGACTCATTGGAAAAGACTCTGATGCTGGGAGGGATTGGGGGCAGGAGGAGAAGGGGACAACAGAGGATGAGATGGCTGGATGGCATCACTGACTCGATGGATGTGAGTCTGAGTGAACTCCGGAAGTTGGTGATGGACAGGGAGGCCTGGAGTGCTGCGATTCATGGGGTCGCAAAGAGTCGGACAGGACTGAGCGACTGATCTGATCTGATCTGATCCGAATGCCACCATTTCAGCTCAATATTGTATGTAGATCTTACCTAGTGCAATAGTTCCCACCTCCTCCAATCTAAAAGGAATGATGAAAAAAAGAAAAAAGAGCAAAAATGTGCAAGAGAATTCACAGAGGAATTATTGTTTGTATTAGTAAATTAGAATTCAATATTAGAATTATCTAAATATTAGATCCAGAATTAGAAATTATTGATTTTAATAAGATTATTGCAAAAGAACTGAAAGTTGCTCAGTCTTGTCTGACTCTTTGTGATCCTATAGACTATACAGTCCATGGACTTCTCCAGGCCAGAATACTGGAGTGGGTAGCTTTTCCCTTCTCCAGGGGATCTTCCCAACCCAGAGATCGAACCCAGGTCTCCCTCATTGCAGGCAGATTCCTTACCAGCTAAGGCACAAAGGAAGCCCAAGAATACTGGAATGGGTAGCCTATCCCTTTTCCAGGGGATCTTCCTGACCCAGAAATCAAACAGGGGTCTCTTGCATTGCAGGTGAATTCTTTACCAACTGAGCTATCAAAAATTAACAAACAAAACTCCACTGCTTATCAGAGAATGCTAAAGGAGCAATTAGTATAACTTTTATGATAGCAGCAAAAATTTTAAAGAATTATGTGCAAGACTTCTATGCAAAAACACTATACAATATCATTAAGAGGAATTAAGACCTATATAAACTGATACATAAACTGTATTCACAGAAAGTCTCATGGTTATGAGTTATAACCAATAGTTGTTCCAAAACTATTCTTAATTATTCCAAACTATGCTGCAGATTCAGAAAAATTACATTGAAAGTAATTTACATTGAAATTTGTTAATTTTTGCTTTTGGCTTTTAACGGAACTTGATAAACTTTTCCACAATTTTTATGGACATGCAAAGGACCAAGAATATCTAAGAGATTCTTACAGAAGAAAAACGCATGAAGGACTGACTTTGCACATATCTAGTCTTCTATACTTATAAAACCAGGTATCTAAGAAAGTGCAGATTCGCCTCGGAGAATAAACAATTGAGGAGAATGATAAATTTATATTTTAAATTTAGATCTCTCTCTGAAACTACAGATTCAAATCTCTGCATTTTTTCAGTATTTCCAGTTGGAAGCCCAATGAACGACTCAAAGTCAATACATCTGGTATTGGATTTCTAATTATCTCCCCCAAAACCCAACCAGACACTCTTACTCATCCTTTTCTTTTGTGCAACATAACAATCTATTTGTGTATTCTGTTGGCTCTACTTTTAAAATATGCAGCATTTGACCTCATTTGTCTACCTCCATTGGAACCATCTGTTTCAAACTATAATCATATGTCATGTGTACCAGTACAATATCCTCCTAATTAATCTTCTTGCTTCTCTTCTTACCCCAGCCAGTAGGATCCTACAAATGGAAATATTGTTCGAGATGATGCAATGCTTCCTAAAGACCTTATAATGGCCTAGAACCCAACATAATCTGTCCCTCATTAACTCTATGACCTCAGTTCCCACTAATATGGCTCTAACTCACTTTGAGAACACCACAGTGGTCTCCTAGATTTTCCTTGCTAGGCATACATTGGCCTCCTAGACTTTGCACTGGCCAATTCCTCTTCCTTGGACTAACACACTGCTAACTTTCTAAACTTCTTCAACTTTTTAACATTCCCTTTTCAAAGTGTTTGCTTTGACCATTCCAACTTAAACTGATACCTTTTTCCATTTCAGGATTATTTTGTCTCTTTTTGCATGTGTTCAGTCACTCAGTCTTGTCCAGCTCTTTGCAACCCCATCGACTGTAGCCAACCAGAATCCTCTGTCCATGGGATTTTCCAGGTAAGAACACTGAAGTGGGTTGCCATTTCCTTCTTTTTCATAATACTTATCACTTTTTAAAAAAACAATGTATTTACTTTGCCCATTTCTTCTTATCTGATTCTCTCTACAAAACTATAAAATCAGTAATGACAGGAGATCTTATTCTGTATTGTTTACTGATGAATAACATGTGCCTAGAACAGTGCCTGGCACATAGATCATTCTATTTTGAAGTGAAGAGCATCCCAGAGATAAAGAATAATATGTAATATAAAGTCAGAATTTAATTGTGGTGGGGAAAAAATGGACTTTTCAATAAATAGGGCTGATACTTGGGAGTCCATTTGGGGAAAAAAAGTAGAATTGATCCCAACTTCACATTAGCCACAAAAAAGCAACTCCAGGACTATTGAATACTTAAGGATGAAAAACAGAACAATGAAACATTTACAGTATAAGATGAAAGAGTATTATCATTTCTTGATACTACACAGAAAGCTCTAGCTACAATGTCAAAGATGGAGAGAGTCCTAGCTTTAAAATAAGGATATTCTATTAATCAAAAGTCACCATTAAGGGAGTGAAAAGGAAAGCCACCAACTCAGAGATTATATTTGTTTTATATAAAAATAACAATGGTTTAGTTTCCAGTATTTATAAATAACTTCTACACATAAACATGACAAGTCAAGAGAAAACTGGCCAAAAGTTGAACAGGCTGGACAACCCCCACAGCCCAAGGAGGCTATTGTATCACCACAGCCCTGGCAGGCTTCCAGAAATCCAAGCTCCCAGTCCATCAAAGCTACAGGCAGTTCTCATTGCCCTGGATACTTCCTATGGCCCCAGGCTCCAGGCAGATTCCTGCAAACCTGAGCTTTCAGCTGTACCCAGTGTCAGGCTGGCCCCTGCAGAGTTAGCCTACAAACTAGCTTCTGTGAACTCAGACTTTCCACTTGCTCCAGCACCAGATTGGTCCCCAAGAGCCTAGCTTTCAGGCTGGCTCGCATAGACCAAAGTTGCTCTCAGCTCCAGTGCCACACAGGCCCCTATGATGTTGGGTTCCCACTGGAGTCCCACAGACATAGGCTCATGTCTCAGCTAGCAACAGGCGGACCAGCAGGCCCAGTTTCAAGGTGGACTCCAGCAAACCCAGGCTTGCAGCCCACATTAGTACCAGACCAATCCCTAATAAAACCAAATGATTACCCACACCATGGGTCCCTAGCATTTAGTAGGCTCCTGTGGACCCAAATTCCAAGTCAACCCCTGCAGACCCAAGCATCAGGCTTGCCCCTGTGGACCCAAGTATACAATACCAGGCTTGACCACCTGCTAATGCAGGAACTAGACCTTCCCACCCATGGACTTCAGTAGCAAGCCTGCCTGACAATACCACCAAATAACCCACTCAGAGTCTCTGAATGGATTAGTGAAGGGATTTGCTGGCCAAAGCCAATCTGTGAAGACTGGAAGAGATTCCCACTTCCTCAAATGCTCATGGACCATTGCAAAACCACAAGAATCATGAATAATCAAGGAAACATGACATTAGCATTGGAAACTAATACAGGTCCAATGAATGACCCTAAAGAAATGGACATGAATGTCTGTCTGACAAAGATCAGGGACGTGGACCTGAACCTGGGCAAACTCCAAGAGATAGTGAGGGACAGGGAAGCCTGGCATGCTGCAGTCCACAGGGTCGTAAAGAGTCAGACACTACCTAGTGGCTAAACAACAACGACAACTGACAAACAATTCAGAACAATCCTCTAAACTCCAGTGAAATATAAGCAAATGCAGATAGACAACTAAGGGAAATTGGAAAAACAATGAATACACAGAACAAGAAGAAACAGAAAGTATTTTTACAGAGAGACCTTAGAGTTGAAGAATACAACGACTGAATTGAATCTTTCACAAAGAACATACAACTCAATAGTGAAAAAACTAAAAAAATAGCGTGATTAAAAAATGGGCTGAAGATCTGAATAGGCTTATTTCCAATGGAAATTTCCAATTTCCACACACCAATGGCCAACGGGTACATGAAAAGATGCTCAACATCACTAATTATGATATAATTGTGTATCATTACTAATATATATAAGTGTATATAGAATGGGCTTCCTCAGTGGCTCAGCAGTAAAGAATCTGTCTGCAATCCAGGAGCTGCAAGAGACACAGGTTTGATTAGAAGGTCAGGAAGATGCCCTGGAGAATGGCTTGGCAATCCAGTATTCTTGCCTGGAGAATCCCATGGACAGAGTTCATAAGATCGCTAAGAGTTGGACATGTCTGAAGCAACTTAGCACACACACATGCATGCACATATATAGAACACGTGGCATATATATGTAGTAAATTATCAATCATCAGAAAAATGCAAATTAAAGTCCTATAATATACAATTCAGTTCAGTTCAGTCGCTCAGTCATGTCTGACTCTTTCAGTTCAGTTCAGTCGCTCAGTCATGTCCGACTCTTTGCGACCCCATGAATCGCAGCACGCCAGGCCTCCCTGTCCATCACCAACTCCCGGAGTTCACTCAGACTCACGTCCATCGAGTCGGTGATGCCATCCAGCCATCTCATCCTCTGTCGTCCTCTTCTCTTCCTGCCCCCAATCCCTCCCAGCATCAGAGTCTTTTCCATGAGTCAACTCTTTGCATGAGGTGGCCAAAGTACTGGAGTTTCAGCTTTAGCATCATTCCTTCCAAAGAAATTCCAGGGCTGATCTCCTTCAGAATGGACTGGTTGGATCTCCTTGCAGTCCAAGGGACTCTCTCAAGAGTCTTCTCCAACACCACAGTTCAAAAGCATCAATTCTTTGGCACCCAGCCTTCTTCACAGTCCAACTCTCACAACCATACATGACCACTGGAAAAACCATAGCCTTGACTAGATGGACCTTTGTTGGCAAAGTAATGTCTCTGCTTTTGAATATGTTATCTAGGTTGGTCATAACTTTTCTTCCAAGGAGTAAGCGTCTTTTAATTTCATGGCCGCAATCACCATCTGCAGTGATTTTGGAGCCCCCCAAATTAAGTCTGACACTGTTTCCCCTGTTTCCCCATCTATTTCCCATGAAGTGATGGGACCGGATGCCATGATCTTAGTTTTCTGAATGTTGAGCTTTAAGCCAACTTTTTCACTCTCCTCTTTCACCTTCATCAAGAGGCTTTTTAGTTCCTCTTCACTTTCTGCCATAAGGGTGGTGTCATCTGCATATCTGAGGTTATTGATATTTCTCCTGGCAATCTTGATTCCAGCTTGTGTTTCTTCCAGCCCAGTGTTTCTCATGATGTACTCTGCATATAAGTTAAATAAGCAGGGTGACAATATACAGCCTTGACGTACTCCTTTCCCTATTTGGAACCAGTCTGTTGTTCCATGTCCAGTTCTAACTGTTGCTTCCTGACCTGCATACAAATTTCTCAAGAGGCAGGTCAGGTGGTCTGGTATTCCCATCTCTTTCAGAATTTTCCACAGTTTATTGTGAGGCTTGGAGAATTTTGAGCATTACTTTACTAGCATGTGAGATGAGTGCAATTGTGCGGTAGTTTGAGCATTCTTTGGCATTGCCTTTCTTTGGGATTGGAATGAAAACTGACCTTTGTAGTCCTGTGGCCACTGCTGAGTTTTCCAAATTTGCTGACATATTGAGTGCAGCACTTTCACAGCATCATCTTTCAGGATTTGATTCAGGATTTGACTGGAATTCCATCACCTCCACTAGCTTTGTTCGTAGTGATGCTTTCTTTACCTGCTACTACAAGTTGGCCAGGATGCAAAGTAGCTCTCATTAGTGCTTGCGAATGTTTAAACAAGTATAAGCACCTTGGGAATCTGTTTGTTATTATTCAGGAAATTTGAAGATACACTCACTTGAGTTAGCAATTGAATTCTTGGGAACAAACCCTAGAGAAACACTTGCATATGATCACCATGCAAAACGTAAGAGAACCTCCATAACTGTATTTCTCATAAGTAGCCTGGTGGAGTAAAATAATGCATGTGAAGACATTGTTACTGGAGATTCTTGAGGGTGACATTGGAAAAGAAATGTCAATGGCCACAGCTTCTGCTATTTGTGATCCACCAAAATTGTTTTTGCCACAAAATAAACCACACAAAAAAATGACATTTTATATGACATTTAGGTCTAAGGTCAGTGAAACTGAATATATCCACATCATAGTCCAACCATCATCACACACTTCCAGAACTTTTTGTGTTCCCAAATTGAAACTCTGTACCCATTAAGCAATAACTCTCCATTCCACCCAGCCCCCTGTCTCTATGAATGTGAATATTTTAGGCAACTCATATAAGTGAAATCATATGATATTTGTCCCTTTATCTCTGGCTTATATCACTTAGTATAATATCTTCAAGGCTCATCCATGTTGTATTAAGTGTTAGAATTACCTTTCTTTTACTTATATCATTGTATGCTATCAATGTATATATATGAATAAACCTTTTATTTATCCATTCATCTGTCAATGGACATCTGGGTTATCTTGGCTACTGTGAATAATGCTGCTATGAAACTGGGTGTACAATTATCTGTTTGAATCACTTTTGGGTACGTACCCAGAAGAGGAATTCCAGGATGACATGGAATCCTATGTTTAGTATTTTTGAGGAACTGCCATACTGGTTTCCATAGTGGCTACACTATTTTACATTCCCGCGAGCAACACACAAGGACACAATAGCCATATTAATAGCTCTAGGGTAGAACTTCATTGTTTTTGTTTGCATTTCCCTAATATCAATCTATTTTTGAGTAGGAAAATTTGCTATCCCCCAACTACTGCCCCCCGCCGCCTTGTACCGTTACTCCTTTCCTTTTTTAAAGCAAGTAACATTGTCAGTAGTCAAATGACTCCAGAATCTTCTGAGCAGATTTCCCCCTAAGTCTGTGGTACTTAATCAAAACAGGTATTTCATGGCTAGCCAAAGAAAAAGTTTCAATTTATTCATACAATGTCACAGCATGTATGATAACTCTGCTTAGGTGCCTCCTCTAAGGTGTGAAATGTCATCTATCGAAGGGAGAAAAGTAACCCTTTTTTACTCCAAGTTGTTGTCCTGCACACAGAGCGAGTGAAAGGCATTGGAAAACCTCTTTAAGGATTCAAGATTCTTTTGACCTTAGCTTGAAAATAAAAAAGAATTAGGGAATATTTTCTTACTGGTTCAGAGCCAAAGACTCTTGGCCAGAACAATTCTGTGGAGTTCCTTTCAGCTGAACGTGAGGCTGAGCCGCCGGTGAAGGTCCCGGCATGCAGAGGACATAGTGAGTCGAACACCTCTCATCAGCCGTGCGCCCATTCAGAGGCAACCCGGAGGAAGCTGTCACCTTGAACCTGATCTAGTGTAGAAAAGGTGACCCGGAGTGATGCTAAGGGAGAGTGTCTCCTCTCAGTCCAGCAGGCAGGGGTTGTGAGCTGTAACCTTCTTATCAGCTTACTTTAAAACCCTAATAGAAGTCAGTACATTTTTAAAACAGTGAAGTCTACAGTTTCCTTCTTGGGGGAAAAAAAAAAAGTGCCAAAGAACTTTAAGCTTTACTAGCAGCACCTTAACTCATAGCCAGATTAAATTTCTTTCCTTCATAGATTCCCTGAGGCATCATTATAATGAAAAAGTAGGCACCAGAAAAACACTTAACCCAGTTGTGTCTGGAGAAAAAGTCACTTTCTAGATGACCCATGTAAAAATCTGCACACATTTTATTCTAATCAGAGCTCTGCGAGCCAATCTCATCTCCAGTGGATACTAGTGAACTACTGCCCTCTAAAGGTCATGACCTTGGGCACCAGTCAGTGTTTATCATTAAAAACAAGACTGAAATAATACTGATGGCTTTCAGGAGTCTGAGGCTCGAAAGCTGCAGAAGTGTGCCCCCTGGCCCGCTCCTGTTCCTCTGCAGAGATATATATACTCATGAATGTCACTCATTTCATTTTCTCTATTGTCGATCTTTAGGTTTTCATAACATTTCCCTCCTCGGCCAACTTATCTCTTGGATTTTCTCATTCATTCTGGACTAAACCCTTTCTTCCTTCTTCCTGTTCTCAGGAGGAGAGGAGACAAATGCTAACAGGGCTTTGAGGCTGAGCTGGGGTTGGAGGGATGCTATTGTTTAATTCTATTCTGATGGCTGTGTCCCTCAACAGACTTGAGGGAGGGTAAGGACTGTCATATATGCAAATGTTTCCTTTGGGCCAAGACCAGTGTTTGGCATCTGTTAGGCTGTTGTTAAATTATTAAGTAAATTACTTCTGGAAGAAACAAAATGTTGTTCAGTTTTCTGGTGCTTTTGCCATATATTTACTTTTCTTTTTAGACTTTTTCTAAAAAAGGTCACATTATAATACAGTAAATCCTCTACATACAAATGAGTTCCATTCTGAGAGAGTGTGCTTACGTATAATTCGTTCCGAAGTCCAATGAAGTCAGCCTAGATACCCAACTAACACAACTGGCCATGTACTACTGTACTGTCATAGGTTTATAATTTGTTCTTGTCTATGAAAGCTTGTGTGTAGAGGACTTGTTGTACTTCTTTTTTCTTCTATTCTCTTCAAGTGCTCTTCATTTCAGCTGATTGCTTGCTTTGGCATTCCTTACCCTATCTTATTTTCACACTTCCTGAGAGTTTTCCTGTGGCATCACATTTGGTAACCATTATGATTTGCAAATTTGTATACACAGGCCATCTTACATTTCCATGTGATTAAATGGGCAAGTAGTTCAGCTCTAGATTTGCCCTTTAGAACAAACTGATAGAGAAACTAAGAACAGAAAATACATTAAAACCTCTTTCACATAGTATTGTCTCGGGAAGGACCCACATCCATGGGAATTAACTTTGACACAGGAAATCAGGTTTGGGAGGACATGAATGTGATTCATTATATGGTCACATAGATGCTTAGCAATGAAACATTTTGTCTTAGAGCATCTTTTATTTTCAATAAACTTCCTTTAAGATTTATTATTTTGGTTTTCAGATCTATCCTATGTGGTAGCTACAACACATTCAAACATCCTTATTTCATTGATAAAGGTACTGAACACAAAGATGTAGGTACATCTCTTCTATGTAAGGCACCTGGTATATTGCCTTATGTGTAGTTAATACTCACCATAGGCTTCCCTGGGGACTCAGCTGGTAAAGAATCTGCCTGCAATGCAGGAGACCTGGGTTCAATCCCAAGGTTGGGAAGATCCCTTGGAGAAGAAAATGGCTACCCACTCCAGTATTCTGGCCTGGAGAATTCCATGGACTGTACAGTCCAAGGGGTCACAAAGAGTCAGACACAACTGAACGGATTTCACTTTCACTTTGGGCTTCCCAGTTAGCCCAGTGTTAAAGAACCCATCTGCCAATGCAGGAGACGCACAAGATGGGGGTTCAATCCCTGGGTCAGGAAAATGCCCTAGAGGAGGGCATGGAAACTCATTCCAACATTCTTGCCTGGAGAATCCCGTGGACAGAGGAGCCTGGCAGGCTACAGTCCATAGTGTCACAAAACGTCGGACGTGACTGAACAACTGCACACAGCATAGCCTCTAAGGGTTTATTCACATATCAACAAAATTTGATTTACTTCTATTGTCATACCACATATCTTGCTTGGTGTTGGGAATACAAAAAAATAATACAAAATAAATAAATAAAAATAATATCACTTTCTCTTAGAGTGATCATAGCCTATGAGGAAATTGATAAAAATGACATCATAAGAATGCCTTTTAAACTATTACTATTCATTACGTGTGTGGCGGAATACACTGTCCTATTGAGGGAATCATAAGGATTTTGTCGTTAGGTTGCATGCACTTGGTAGGGAAAATCCCAGTTGAAAGCTGAGAGAACAGTAAGCAAGACATCAAAAATACTCCTTAACCTCAACTTGGCTCACTGAATCCAGAGACACAAGGTCAATCAGTTGACCAGGAGTGAAGGAATGTTCAGTTCAGTTCAGTTGCTCAGTCGTGTCTGACTCTTTGTGACTCCATGGACTGCAGCACACCATGTCCCTGTCCATCATCAACTCCCAGAGTTTACACAAACTCATGTCCATTGAGTCGGTGATGCCATTCAACCATCTCATCCTCTGTTATCCCCTTCTCCTCCAGCCTTCAATCTTTCCCAGCTTCAGGGTCTTTTCAAATGAGTCAGTTCTTTGCATCAGGTGGCCAAAGTATTGGAGTTTCAGCTTCAGCCTCAGTCCTTCCAATGAACACTCCTTTAGAATGGACTGGTTGGATCTCCTTGAAGCCAAGGGACTCTCAAGAGTCATCTCAAACACCACAGTTCAAAAGCATCAATTCTTTGGCACTCAGCTTTCTTTGTAGTCCATCTCTTGCATCCATACTCACATGGATAAAGCGAAGTGCACGAAGGGAAAAAAAACTTCTCAGTTTTTACTATGCTCCATGTTGCTTCATTTTGGTGGGTTCATTCATTTTCTTCTTTTATTTATTCTCTAAATATTACCAGGTCTTTCATTGGCCCAACATAACCTAGTTTTGTTCTCATTTCTTTGGCTGACTATCTTACAAAGTAATCTGATTTTTTACAACAACTTTTGTCACCTGTTTGAGGAAATCAAGTGTGAGCTCCATCTCTTGATATAATATCATTCTGCCATTCTTTGTTGCCTATTAAGGTGATTATGTCTCACTGAAGAAGAAATGCCTTTTTTTTTTTCCCCAAAAAACAGAGCTGATGCTTGGGAAAGGTCAATTCTTTTCTGTGGAAAACTGCTAAAAATCCAAATTCACAACTCACTTCACCTAGAGTCAGAATGTCTCCTCCATAAAAACCCAGACTGTAAAGAATCCAAGTGAAAGTGGGCTTAGAACCAGGAAAAATGTTACAAATCTGCCAGGGAAGCCACTGTGAGCATGATTCGTATGAGTCATGAAACCAAATAATAATAATAGAACTTTCTCTTGGTAGAACTCTTTATTTTTCAAGGTCTTTTTATATGTTTCTAGTTTGTTTGCAGATCTATTGTTCAAGGGAGGTAAAACAGATATGGGGATATTAAATTGCCAGGCAGGGAAATGCAGATGATTTGCATAAAATCCAATAGTCAGCTAATAGCAGGACCAAGACTATTTTCCTTTCAGGCAATATCTGTGTGGGTTTTTTTTTTTTTTTCTTTCTCCTTCTCTACTTAGACCAGTTGGAGCCAGGAAGCTGACATCTTATACCAAACTGCTATCCCTTTTGGTAACTCTACAAAGTGGTTTTGGCTTTTTTTCCCCAAACTCTTTAACAAAAATATCTACCCTTTTCTACTTCAAGCATTAAAATTAACAGTAAGCAAAATTACCCACAATATATATTTTAAAATCCAGATAAATATACTGATTTTTATATTTAAACTTGCCAATTATACAATTAATGCCTGAGTAGGAAGAATTGCCACGTCTGAATTCCTGAAGTCATATGATACATTCAGACACTACAATGACCGTGCACTTTTGGAATGTATGAATGGTCCATAAATTTAATTTTGAAAGAACTCAATACAGGAAAATATGTTGCTTGTGAAGGCATTTTCCCACTG
This sequence comes from Bos javanicus, assembly GCF_032452875.1. Taxonomy (NCBI): domain Eukaryota; kingdom Metazoa; phylum Chordata; class Mammalia; order Artiodactyla; family Bovidae; genus Bos; species Bos javanicus. The sequence continues at coordinate 27,496,559 of NC_083880.1, forward strand.
CTAAAATACATCAAATAGAATATACAAAATAGCTTTTCTAACATTCAGGTTGGTATGTGATGTCAAAGTGTTAATGTTTATTGTGATAATGAATGAATAAATACAATTCTACTTGCAATGACAGAGGAAACACAAGATGGCACATCTTCAATGGTTGATTGAGGTTGGTTTTAAAAATTAAGCATGCACCAAAATGATGAAATTTCTTCCATCAAAAGCCATTTCTGTTAAAGCTCATATCCCACCTCTCCCTTCTCTCTGTCATTGCCAACCTCTAACCCTTTCTTCCCATCCTGCCTCCTGATTCTCCTTGATAACAGAAAGAGTAGAATCATTAAAGGACGTTTCTGAAAATAAATTGGCATTACTTCTTTGCTCTTAGGCTGAATTCTGACTCTCCAGAGGGGAATAATTTTTCCCCTCTCATTCTTTATACCTCAGCAAAGCTCTGTTTTCTGACCTGCTGGTTCTGGCATTGTCCAAACACATCAAGGCCTGGTGGTCTGGCACTCTTGCCTGGACTAGAAACCGTTATGGAGTGTGTTTTCCACTTATTTTTCCTCTTGTAGGCAGTTCTTACCAGACTTTATTAAAAGAACTACTCAAAGTAAGGTGTGTGTGTGTGTGAGTGCGTGTGTGTGTATGTGTTTCCTCTATCCTTAATGCTATGGATGAAAAGAAAAGAATTTGAGACCAGTGAGCACTGCTGGTATCCAGATGATTGCTGTAAAAAAGAAAGACAGTGGCTGAGAATCAACAGAAAGCCTCCATCTTCTCCAGGTGTCATAACCACAACTGCCTTCTTTGCTGCTGAGAACCTGTGGCACCCATAACGTGTGAGAGATGATCACTGCAATTTTTGACTAATCAGTTCTAGATCATGGGAATGGGGTCATTGCCAGTGCATTACTTTGAGTTTTAATATTTACTGCTTTCAATTTATGTGTGTGTCCCTGAACTACAGTTGCTTCTTGACTTCAAATGACTACCAAGGGGGAATGTCCATTGGTCACACAATCCATCTTTCCTTCACATTCTCACTGCTTGAGTTGTTTGTACTCAAAACTCTCATTTTTTTATTGTTAAAAATCATCATTCCTGCCCTATTTTCACACTGTTGAAGTGTGACAGCTTCATAGGCTAACTCAAATGTGATTTGCTTTGAAATGTAAATTTCATAATTTTATGTTTGTACATTGAGATATATTAAAATGTTCTCCTACAGAAAGATTTAATTTGGTACAAGAAATGCTCTCTGGGGAAGAAAAAGAAAACATTATCCTCATTTTAAAGAGAAGGGGACTGAGGCTTAGATAATTCAAGATACAATTTTTGATTTAGATACCATATTCTAAATCCAGCTACTTTCTGCACAATCACACAATTTGGACTAAAATATTTGTGTAACAATGCCAAACTTAGTGTCGGTTAAGCTTGCCTTTTTCAAAATAAGGATGGTAAGATGTAAGAAAGCTGTAGGATCCAACATCAGAAATGGAGACATTTACTCCCTAACATCTCTTAGTTGCATCAGTGAAGCATGAAAATTGCAAACAGGTTCTCTTCAGGGAGAGAACATAATAAAATGTTACATGAGGACACTGTGTTCCATGGTGGGTGTGTCAGAGAAGACAACCAGTATTTATTTTCAGCCAGTGTTGTGCTAGTCCCTTACACATCCTTTCATTTCCTTTCTGCCATAAATTTGTGAGCAGACTATCAGCCCCATTTTTAACATGTGCTGATACTCCAAGAGGTACTTCTCATTCCTAGGGTTACACAAATAAGAACTTCCAGACTCAGATTTGAACCCAATTCTTTTGACCCCAAGGTCAACACCTGTAGAACAGATGACGTAGGCAGACCAGTCTGACGACGTAGGCAGAGCAGTCTAGAGCAGTTGGACAAAACATGTGGAGAGAGGTTGGCCACCTGCAAAAAATGCCATCAGTGCCATGTTCCCCTCCTTGGGTCTGACATCTTTGGTTGCCATCAGCATGCCCATGGCACGTATCCATGACAGGAAAAAACTGGGACCATAAGGGTCTCTTTTGATGTTTTGATCCTTTAAGTATATATATTTTATTTCTTTATGGTTAGGGACTCTCTTAGATTATCTTGAACTCTTCTCAATATTTGACCATAGAAGCAACAGTTTAGCCATATGTTTGATTCTCGATTCCAGTGCTTGGTTACTTTTTACTGTTGCCTGGAAGAAAAGTAAAAATTAAATATTTATTAGTATCAGGATGTTTTGAAAGCAATCATAGTTATAGTAGAATCTGAAGTATTAAAGTGAGGTTAGAAAAAGGACGTATTTTGACAGCATGAACTAAAAATCAAGAAAAACTTGATGAGATATTCAGGGTATGTTGGTAGAAAGACCACAGAAACAACATGGGAGATCTTGGCTTCTCTAATTTCCATGGAACCAGTGAAGTTTTCACTAAAGTACCTAATGGAAATAAGAAAATCTTTCAATTCTACTAAAATCCATATTTTTTATGAATGCTGTTGCAGCAACTTTAGACACTGAAATATTTTCCAACAATTTCTCCTGTGAAACTCCAATAGCTTCTCAGATAAATCACGAGCTCTGTACCCACCCAGAAATAATAACAGAAAAGGACCAGAAATAATAACAGAAAAGGACCAAAAATTCATACTACTAAAAGAAATGAAAAACCTTTTTCCATGAAAAAAATCTCTAGCTAACTTATGTCTCTGTGGAAAAAATTTATCTGAGGTAAACAATCTCTAATATTTCCCTAAACATATTTTATAATCTCAATTGTAGCGTCAGGCATTTCAATCTCAAAAATGCCAATGATTAACTAATTTCCTAAGTATTTACTATAGGTAATATAGTAACAAAATTGTTTTATTAAGTTGTGCATCTTAACAATAATTGTAAGGCTTTTAGAAACTGCCCAGGATCTGTAGGGCCCTCTGTTTCCCTGGGGTTTCCTTGGGAGCTCAGCTGATAAAGAATCTTCCTGTAATGCAGGAGACCCAGTTCGATTCCTGGGTCAGGAAGATCCCCTGCAGAATGCTATCCACCCAGTATTCTTGAGCTTCCCTGGTGACTCAGATGGTAAAGAATCCACCTGCAATGTGGGAGACCTGTGTTCAATCCCTGGGTCAGCAAGATCCCCTGCAGGAGGGCATGGCAACCACTCCAGTATTCTTGCCTGAAGAATCCCATGAACAGAGGATCCTAGCAGGCTATAGTCCATGGGGTCAAAAAGAGTCAGACACGACTAAGTGACAAAGCACAGCACAGCACAGCACAGCTGCTTCCCTGACTATCAACTATCCTCTTCAAATAATCTGTCACATGCTTCTGAAGAATACATTGTGCTGAGTGTATCCACATATCCAAACATGTAAGCTCTAATGTTTCAACTTTAAGTTAAAACTCTTAGAATTGAAATCAGTGTGGTCTGAAGTACTCTACACATTCATGATGAAGGATGCTTCAAATTTTTAGATAAAATTAGTAGTCAATATTAATTCTCATTGTCAATGTGCTCAGAACCATACTACTTGCTTCACGTGTATGTTTTTATTAAACCCGTGCTACAATCTTATACAGTAGGAATAGTCATTATTCTGCTTATATCATCAAGGAAACTAAGAGTCCATGAGTTTAACCAAGTTACCTAAGGTACAGTGTAGAACCAAGGTTTGGACCAATGCTGTTCTGACTCCAGGGGCTAAGTTCCTGCACATTTCAATATATTGTTAGAAGAAAAATTATACTAAAGTTTCTGAATAGGGGCCAGGTCCCAAAGCATAAAGATAAAATTACAGAATATCATCACTATCAACTGAGTGCTCTATTAAATTGGGTCTCTGTACAGTTCTATGAAGACGTACAAGACCTTCTAGAACTAACACCCAAAAAAGATGTCCTTTTCATTATAGGGGACTGGAATGCAAAAGTAGGAAGTCAAGAAATACCTGGAGTAACAGGGAAATTTGGCCTTGGAGTACAAAATAAAGCAGGACAAAGGCTAATAGAGTTTTGCCAAGAGAACACACTAGCCATAGCAAGTACCCTCTTCCAACAACACAAGAGAAGACTCTACACATGGACATCACCAGATGGTCAATACTGAAATCAGATTGATTATATTCTTTGCAGCCAAAGCTGGAAAAGTTCTATACAGTCAGCAAAAACAAGACTGGGAGCTGACTGTGGCTCAGATCATGAACTCCTTAATGCCAAATTCAGACTTAAATTGAAGAAAGTAGGGAAAACCACTAGACCATTCAGGTATGACCTAAATCAAATCCCTTATGATTTTACAGTGGAAATGACTAATAGATTCAAGGGATTAGATCTGATAGAGTGCCTGAAGAACTATGGACGGAAGTTTGTGACATTGTACAGGAGGCAGTGACCAAAACCATCCCTAAGAAAAAGAAATGCAAAAAGGCAAAATGATTGTTTCAGGAAGACTTACAAATAGCTGAGAAAAGAGAAGCAAAAGGCAAAGGAGACAAGGAAAGATATAAGCATCTGAATGCAGAGTTCCAAAGAATAGCAAGGAGAGATAAGAAACTTTCCTCAGTGATCAATGCAAGGAAATAGAGGAAAATAATAACATGGGAAAGACTAGAGATCTTTTCAAGAAAATTAGAGATACCAAGTGGACATTTCATGCAAAGATGGAAACAATAAAGGACAGAAATGGTATGGACCTAACAAAAGCAGAAGATATTAAGAGGGGTGGCAACAATACACAGAAGAACTATACAAAAAAAGATATTCATGACCCAGATAGCCATGATGGCTCATGGCCTCATCTGACCATGAGGAGATCACTCACCTACACTAGACATTCTGGAATGCAAAGTCAAGCGGGCCTTAGGAAGCAGCACTATGAACAAAGCTAGTGGAAGTAATGGAATTCCAGTTGAGCTATTTCAAATCCTAAAAGATGATGCTGTGAAAGTGCTGCCTTCAATTTGCCAGCAAATTTGAAAAACTCAACAGTGGCCACAGGACTGGAAAAAGTCAACTTTCATTCCAGTCCCAAAGAAAGGCAATGCCAAAGAATGCTCAAACTACCCCACAACTGCATTCATCTCACACTCTAGCAAGGTAATGCTCAAAATTCTCCAAGACAGGCTTCAACAGTATGTGAACCGTGAACTTCCAGATGTTCAAGCTGGATTTAGAAAAGGCAGAGGAACCAGAGATCAAATTGCCAACATCTGTTGGATCATCGAAAAAGAAGAGAGTTCCAGAAAAACATCTATTTCTGCTTTATTGACTATGCCAAAGCCTTTGACTGTGTGGATCACAATAAACTGTGGGAAATTCTGAAAGAGATGGGAATACCAGACCACCTGACCTGCCTCTTGAGAAATCTGTATGCAGGTCAGGAAGCAACAGCTAGAACTGGACTTGGAACAACAGACTGGTTCCAAATAGGGAAAGGAGTACGTCAAGGCTGTATATTGTCACCCTGCTTATTTAACTTATATGCAGAGTACATCATGAGAAACACTGGGCTGGAAGAAGCACGAGCTGGAATCAAGATTGCTGGGAGAAATATCAATAACCTCAGATATGCAGATGGCACCACACTTATGGCAGAAAGCGAAGAAGAACTAAAGATCCTCTTGATGAAAGTGAAAAAGTTGGCTAAAACTCCACATTCAGAAAATTAAGATCATGGCATCTGGTCCCAACACTTCATGGCAAATAAATGGGGAAACAAGGGAAACAATAACAGACTTTACTTTTTGGGGCTCTAAAATCACTGTAGATGGTGACTGTAGCCATGAAATTAAAAGACGCTTGCTCCTTGGAAGAAAAGCTATGACCAACCTAGACAGAATATTAAAAAGCAGAGACATTACGTTACCAACATAGGTCCATCTAGTCAAAGCTATGGTTTTTCCAGTGGTCATGTGTGGATGTGAGAGTTGGACTATAAAGAAAGCTGAGCGCCGAAGAATTGATGTGCTTCTTCTAAGAATTTCTTAGAAGAATCTCTAAGAAATCTGTAATCATCTTTCCCCTCAAGGAGCCAGAAAACTGGGATATTTAAATACTGACAAAGGACTCTCACTGTTTGGGCCACACCCTTGTCCCTCAAGCCGGTGGGTTCCTGCAGGCTCCGGGGGCCAATGAAACCCCTTGGTTTCATTCTTACTGCAATAGCATCGAGATAAATTGTTTTTTGGCAAGGTTTTTGTTTACTTTAAACACCTAGGTAAACTAGGAGACCACTTATAACAGAAAACTATTTTTTTAATAGCATCATAAAAAGGCTCTGTTAAGGGTGAGAGATTTTGTTGATTTTTAAAAATAATTTATGTAGTTCAAGGATTAAAAGCCATGCAAAAAAGTGTGCCTCTCACACTCCCAGTTGAACTAGCAGTGTTATTCAGAAGTGTTTTCTACTTAAGGAAAGACAAAAATTAACCAAATTCAGCCAATGTGTTTAGAATTTTGTTAAAGTGATGATTGTCTGGTAATCACATATTTATTCTTTTGTGGATAATGCAAAAAAAAAAAACACACTTTTTTCTCAGAAACATGACAGGGATCTGAATGCAGTAAACAATATTTTCAATTCTGTTTTGTTTTCTGATCAAGGTATTGGTGCAACATATGAAGAAAACTACTGAGATGGAAGAACAATATATTTTGAAATGAAGTGATTCATGTTGAGCTTACTGAATGGAAACTAAATATTGACAAGTGGTTTGGGGTTACTAAAAAACACAGGAAGAACCAAAATAGTAAATAATACTATTGTAATCACTGAAGTGGAGATATATCTGAACACATACACTCCATATGGGCAAACACATAATTTTTTCCCCTAAAATTTTTCTCCTTCATCAACTTCACCCTCTTTCTTATGTTCTGCCATTACCTATGATTCAGTCTCTGCTGCAAGTATAAAATCCACCCCTATTGCCTTTATCCCTTCAATCTAAACACGAACCCTTAATTTCTCATTAGAATAAACTTTTTAAGGCCAATCTTAGAGGAAAGAGGCACACTAACAGATAAATGTGTTTGGACAGACAGCAAGAGTGGAGAAAACTCTGGAGTGAGGGAATTTGATTACCCAGTGAAATCAGCTAATAGTGAGGGAGGGCGGTACCTCCCAAATCATCCTGCCTGAAATACTCTTTGCAGTCTCTGTCATTTAAACTCAGCTCAGAAGACACCTTGTGATTCCCTGGGCCCCTGGAGTTCAAAGTTATACTTTTCCACTCCGAGATTCCTCACAATTGTTGCTCTTCCACTGTAGCATCCATTACATTTGTTCTTTGTGCTTGTCGTCTTCTACTCATGACATAATAAGCCCCAGGAAAGAATCTGGCCTTTTTGATATTTTTTCCCCTTTCAGTGTATACTGTTATTTTTAAATATATTAAGAATATATATTAAATATATTATTATTTACATACATATATGTATTTAATGAAATTAAATTGGAGCAGCCTCTCCATACCTCTATTCTTTTATCTGTGAAATATGATGGATTAAATGTCTCATGTGTCAATCCTATCTATAGAATTCTACAATCTATGATGATGAATCTTCACAATTATTAACATATCAACATATTTCTGACAAGAACATGAAAAGTGTTAGCATTCAGTTATGGACATGACTCTTTGCGATCCATGGACTGGGGCCCACCAGGCTCCTCTGTCCATGGGATTCTCCAGGCAAGAATACAAGAATGGATTGCCATTCCCTACTCCAGAAGATCTCCTGACCCGGGAACCAAAGCCAGGTCTCCTGCATTGTAGGCAGATTCTTAACCATCTGAGCCACCAGGGAAGTCCTATGACAAGAACATGAACACTTCTGGAAGAATGAGCAGCTTCATTCTGCTGTGTTGGTATCATACCTAATCCATTTCCATTTACTCCATTCTCTCAGCCCCTTTGCCTTCCAGACACGTTATTCTTTTAGCTTTACACAGAAATTCAGTCTCGGGCTACACTTTTATCTTTCCTCTTAAGGTGTCATTTGGGGATGATCTCAAGTGAGGGCCCTTATTTGCAGAGCACAGACAAGACAGCATCCTCTCCATGCTCTCATTGCCTGAATTCCCTACATAAACATAAACATTAGGGGAGAAGGAAGATGAAGCAAAGCAAATCATTTTTTAAAAATCTATATTGCTTTCTTTTTCCAGACTAACATACATAGACTTTGTGATATCAGGCCTCATGCCACAGGGTCAGAAAAGTGAGTTTTATAAAAATAAGTATCTATACAAATGATAAAAACTTTAAATGTGACATTTATGGAGCCATCGAAATCAAAACATCACCAAGAAATACACTGAGAAGCAATACTTGAAATCTGCTACCCTGGGAGATTCTGTCATTGTGATCGCTTGTCCCACTGTACTGTTCTGTGCTATTTATCAAAATAATTTAGTACCATATAAGCTAATTTTAAGTTACACTTAAGCACCAATGAACTTAAGCAATATATCTCTGGAATGGAATTTCAAGCTCTGCTACAAACCGGAAAGGAGATATTAGCTGACTTCAGGGGATTTTTTATTTCTGTTACCATAAGTATGAAAGGCAAAATGATAGGATACTGAAAGAGAAAATCCCCAGGTCGGTAGGTGCCCAATATGCTACTGGAGATCAGTGGAGAAATAACTCCAGAAAGAATGAAGGGATGGAGCCAAAGCAAAAACAATACCCAGCTATGGATGTAACTGGTGATAGAAGCAAGGTCCAATGCTGTAAAGAGAAATATTGCATAGGAACCTGGAATGTCAGGTCCATGAATCAAGGCAAATTGGAAGTGGTCAAACAGCAGATGTCAAGAGTGAATGTTGACATTCTAGGAATCAGTGAACTAAAATGGACTGGAATGGGTGAATTTAACTCAGATGACCATTATATCTACTACTGGGGGCAGGAATCCCTTAGAAGAAATGGAGTAGCCATCATGGTCAACAAAAGAGTCTGAAAAGCAGTACTTGGATGCAATCTCAAAAATAACAGAATGATATCTGTTCGTTTCCAAGGCAAACCATTCAATATCACAGCAATCCAAGTCTATGCCCCACCCAGTAACGCTGCAGAAGCTGAAGTTGGACGGTTCTATGAAGACCTACAAGACCTTTAAGAAGTAACACCCAAAAAAGATGTTCTTATCATTATAGGGGACTGGAATGCAAAAGTAGGAAGTCAAGAAACACCTGGGGTAACAGGCAAATTTGGCCTTGGAATACAGAATGAAGCAGGGCAAAGGCTAATACAGTTTTGCCAAGAGAACGCACTGGTCATAGTAAACACCCTCTTCCAACAACACAAGAGAAGACTCTACACATGGACATTACCAGGTGGTCAACACCAATATCAGATTGGTTATATTCTTTGCAGCCAAAGATGGAAAAGCTCTAGACAGTTAACAAAAACAAGACCAGGAGCTGACTATGGCTCAGATCATGAACTCCTTATTGCCAAATTCAGACTGAAATTGAAGAAAGTAGGGAAAGCCATTAGACCGTTCAGGTATGACCTAAATCAAATCCGTTATGATTATACAATGGAAATGAGACATAGATTTAAGGCACTAGATCTGATAGATAGAGTTCCTGATGAACTATGGATGGAGATTTGTGACATTGTACAGGAGATAGGGATCAAGACCATCCCCATGGAAAAGAAATGCAAAAAAGCAAAATGGCTCTCTGGGGAGGCCTTACAAATAGCTATGAAAAGAAGAGAAGTGAAAAGCAAAGGAGAAAAGGAAAGATATAAGCATCTGAATGCAGAGTTCCAAAGAATAGCAAGGAGAGATAAGAAAGCCTTCCTCAGTGATCAATGCAAAGAAATAGAGGAAAATAATAGAATGGGAAAGACTAGAGATCTCTTCAAGAAAATCAGAGATACCAAGGGAACAATTCATGAAAAGATGGGCTCGATAAAGGACTGAAATGGTATGGACCTAACAGAAGCAGAAAATATTAAGAAGAGGTGGCAAGAATAAACAGAAGAACTGTACAAAAAGATCTTCACGACCCATATAATCACGATGGTGTGATCACTGACCTAAAGCCAGACATCTGGAATATGAAGTCAAGTGGGTCTTAGAAAGCATCACTACGAACAAAGCTAGTGGAGGTGATGGAATTCCAGTTGCGCTATTTCAAATCCTGAAAGATGATGCTGTTAAAATGCTGCACTCAATATGCCGCAAATTTGGAAAACTCAGCAGTGGCCACAGGACTGGAAAAGGTCAGTTTGCATTCCAATCACAAAGAAAGGCAATGTCAAAGAATGCTCAAACTACTGCACAATTGTACTCATCTCACACGCTAGTAATGCTCAAAATTCTCCAAGCCAGGCTTCAGAAGTCCGTGAACCGTGAACTTCCAGATGTTCAAGCTGGTTTAAGAAAAGGCAGAGGAACCAGAGATCAAATTGCCAACAACCAATGGATCATGGAAAAAGCAAGAGAGTTCCAGAAAAACATCTATTTCTGCTTTATTGACTATGCCAAAGCCTTTGATTGTGTGGGTCACAATAAACTGTGGAAAATTCTGAAAGAGATGGGAATACCAGACCACCTGACCTGCCTCTTCAGAAACCTGTATGCAGGTCAGGAAGCAACAGTTAGAACTGGACATAGAACAACAGACTGGTTCCAAATAGGGAAAGGAGTACATCAAGGCTGTATATTGTCACCCTGCTTATTTAACTTCTATGCAGAGTACATCATGAGAAACGCTGGGTTGGAAGAAGCACAAGCTGGAATCAAGATTGCCAGGAGAAATCTCAATAACCTCAGATATGCAGATGACACCACCCTTATGGCAGAAAGTGAAGAGGAACTCAAAAGCCTCTTGATGGAAGTGAAAGAGGAAAGTGAAAAAGTTGGCTTAAAGCTCAACATTCAGAAAACGAAGATCATGGCATCTGGTCCCATCACTTCATGGGAAATAGATGGGGAAACAACGGAAACAGTGTCAGACTTTATTATTTTCTTTGGTCGGAAATCACTGCAGATGATGATTGCATCCATGAAATTAAAAGACACTTACTCCTTGGAAGGAAAGTTATGATCAACCTAGACAGCATATTGAAACGCAGAGATATTATTTTGCCAACAAAGGTCCATCCTGTCAAGGCTATGGTTTTTCCAGTGGTCATATATGGATGTGAGAGTTGGACTGTGAAGAAAGCTGTGTGCTGAAGAATTGATGCTTTTGAACTGTGGTGTTGGAGAAGACTCTTGAGAGTCCCTTGGACTGCAAGGAGATCCAACCAGTCCATCCTAAAGGAGATCAGTCCTGGGTGTTCTTTGGAAGGACTGAGGCTGAAGCTGAAACTCCAATACTTTGGCCACCTCATGTGAAGAGTTGACTCATTGGAAAAGACCCTGATGCTCAGAGGCATTGGAGGCAGGAGGAGAAGGCGACGACAGAGGATGAGATGGCTGGATGGCATCACTGACTCGATGGACATGAGTTTGAGTGAACTCTGGGAGTTGGTGATGGACAGGAAGGCCTGGCGTGCTGTGATTCATGGGGTCTCAAAGAGTCGGACACGACTGAGTGACCGAATTGACTGAAAACTACACAGACGGCTGGACACCTGTGTAATCCTGCAATATCCCATCTATGTAAGTCATAGTAAGTGACTCATGTGCTTGGAAAGTCATGGGATAACTGGTAAATAAGAAATTATTTTGGAGAAAATCAAGAAATGAGAAATTTGAAAGGCTAAACTATCCACACACTAAGATTATCACAATAGGCACCTTATGCCAATCAAAGGAATTGCCCATTGTTTAAAATCATGTGTCAAATTATTCACAAATCATCCAAGAAAAGATAATTCCACAGGAAGTTTCTGACACCAAAGAAAAGGATATAATCCACTGAGGAATCCTCCTCCACAACACATATCAATATTGACTTCTCTAGTTTAGTGTGGTTCCTTTTTTCACAACCAATACCACAAATCTTGGTACTACAATACATCCTCAGCTTATTAATGAGTTAGCTTCTGCAAATTTATTACATGATCGGATGTTTTGAAATGTTAATCAATGTTTAGAGAGAAACAATGTCAAATGGCAGTGTGGTCCTCAGATTGACTCACTAAAAAGTAACCCATAAAATGTCTAAAGTCAAGTGCAAAAGCTAGCAATTTAATAACACTGTTTACATGTAAATGAGTGACTCTCAATGCCCATATGTGCTTCCTGAGCCCTCTTATATCTTACCCAGAATGAACAAGTCTAAGCTTTGTTGAAAAAAAAATAACTTTTTTATAGTTACAAAAACTGATGACTTGACATCATCCAGTAGATTCATCTTTGTAGGGGGAGAGGGATTTTCATGCCATGGTTTTCAGTTAGAATTAAAATGCACTATACTCTCATTGCCTTTGTCCTGGGCTACCACTAAAATATAAACCAAGAATATATCCTCTTCTGTATTTCTACTCGAATTCTGCCATATTATTCTTCCCCAAACTATTTCTTCGTGTGCTTAACGTCCAACCAAGCCTCTCATCTAAATATCCCTCCAATCCTCTATCTTTTCTATTTCAGAAACCTGGCTATTACAAAGGAACATGTACTTCCCTGCAGCCCTTTCCAGTATAAGTTACTTATTATGTTACTTTCCAAACAATAAGACCAAGAATAAGACACAGAGCTATCACTTTTCTTGTTTACATTTGCTACTACTCAGATATTTACTAGTAAGCTGGACAAATACCAAAAAAAAAAAAAAGAACAAATAAAACAACCTCCTTTATTTTTGTCTGGCATGACAGGATCTTTTTTTGCCATCCTCCTACTTTTTGGTCTTCTTTTATCCCTGCCTCAAGGATGTCTTTCTAGCCTATTACAGTCCCTGGCCAATTTCTATTCAACTCCCTAATGTAACCACTGAATTCCTCTGTGTGGATGGTCTCCATTCCCACTCCACTGTGCCAACCTACTCCCTGAACTTCACTGCAATCTGGAATTTCTCTAGCACTGATATCTTCTAATACTTTCGCTCTCACTGTGGTTACCTTCTTACAGCTCATTCACTTTCTTATTCTCCAAAATCTATTCAGTTGCTCCAAAACCTTCTCTTACACACAAAACAGAGAAATTAAATAGTGCTCCCAGATAACTATCAACTACCTTTAACCCCAAACTGTCAGACTCTTTTTTTGTGGTGCAGTGGTAGAGAATCCACCTGCCAATGCAGGATACAAAAAGAGATGTGGGTTCGATCCCTGGTCAAAGATTCCCTGGGGTAGGAAACGGCAACCCACTCCAGTATTTTTGCCAGGATAATCTCATGGACAGAGGAGCATGGGGCTGCAAAATGTCGGACACAACTGAGCACAGCGCATTAAACATTTTAAGATGCTTTAAAATACTCTAGGTTTACTGATCAGAGCAAAAATTCAGATGAACTTTCACAGTTTTTACAACTATGCAACCATCAATCAAGATTGCCAGGAGAAATATCAATAACCTCAGATATGCAGATGACACCACCCTTATGGCAGAAAGTGAAGAGGAACTAAAAAGCCTCTTGATGAAAGTGAAAGTGGAGAGTGAAAAAGTTGGCTTAAAGCTCAACATTCAGAAAACAAAGATCATGGCATCCGGTCCCATCACTTCATGGGAAATGGATGGGGAAACAGTGGAAACAGTGTCAGACTTTATTTTTCTGGTCTCCAAAATCACTACAGATGGTGACTGCAGCCATGAAATTAAAAGACGCTTACTCCTTGGAAGGAAAGTTATGACCAACCTAGATAGCATATTCAAAAGCAGAGACATTACTTTGCCAACAAAGGTCCGTCTAGTCAAGGCTATGGTTTTTCCTGTGGTCGTGTACGGATGTGAGAGTTGGACTGTGAAGAAGGCTGAGCGCCGAAGAATTGATGCCTTTGAACTGTGGTGTTGGAGAAGACTCTTGAGAGTCCCTTGGACTGCAAGGAGATCCAACCAGTCCATTCTGAAGGAGATCAGCCCTGGGATTTCTTTGGAAGGACTGATGCTAAAGCTGAAACTCCAGTACTTTGGCCACCTCATGCTAAGAGTTGACTCATTGGAAAAGACTCTGATGCTGGGAGGGATTGGGGGCAGGAGGAGAAGGGGACGACAGAGGATGAGATGGCTGGATGGCATCACTGACTCGATGGCCTTTGAGTCTCAGTGAACTCCGGTGTTGGTGATGGACAGGGAGGCCTGGCGTGCTGTGATTCATGGGGTTGCAAAGAGTCGGACACAACTGAGTGACTGATCTGATCTGAACAATCATTTTTTATAAGCACTTGTTGAATCAACCTAATTTTAACTCTTTGGAAAGAATGAGTAGAGATTCATTCTCTCTCTCTTTTTCCTACACCATTTTTCCAGAACATGTGTTTTAGAGCAACTTGTAGGACGCTAAAACCCTCATGTTCATTTTTCAATTGTGTAACAATTTGTATAATGCATCCTGAATGATTTCCTCCTAGTGGAACTATTGCAAATTAACCTGAAAAATACCCAAATAATAGTTTCAGTCCTTTCAAAAAATACAGAGCACACATTGTGCTCTGTGTGGCAGAGAACCATCATTATGCCATCTCTTCTAATCTGTTAGTCTCCTTGAAAGTGAGCTGTCTACCTCCCCATAGAGTTTATGCACGTTTCCTTAATAAACACATTTCATCAGGAAACGGCTACTCTCTTGGGACATATCATCGTGTCTTCAAAACTCCAAAAGAATGAAAAGTGCAAGGCAGTATGGAACTATTCATTCCATGTAGACACCTAAACATGTTTGCAAACATGACCCGGCTGTAATTCTCCCTGTGGAAGTGCACAGAACACAGGGCAGCCTAAATCATGACAGTGTGTGGATGACAAAGGCATTCCACCGTCATGAACAAATACTAATTTTGGACGCACCTAAGAGTGATGAGTAGCCATCAACAAAGGGCACACAGCTTTTGTGGTTCTCCTTTGTTTTATTCTGGACTTTGCTAAAGCTTGCATATGTTGAAGAAAAAGAAAGCAATATACTGCAAACAAACACACTTTCAAACTTTAGACAAATTTTTCCCAACATCCAAGGGTTTCCAACTCAGAAAATATATACTTTACTTTCCGAGCTTAAGGAAAATTTTAAACAATGTGAGCTATTTTGCTATTCCTTTTCTCAGAACTTGGATCTTTTTTCTTTGTGTGGGAGAGCTTCTTTGGTGGGAATTTTTGCTTTTTATCACTTTGTATGAATTTGCTCTTGCATTTCAATTTCACTTGTAACTCTTAATTGTGACTTTGTTTGCCATTTGCTTTAATCCCTATTTAACCCCCAAAAAAGCCCTAGAGAAAACCTCCTGTAATGCATGTCCTAGAACTTAACTAACTTAATAAGATACTTGTCTTAAGGACTGGGTTTCAAGGTTGAGGAGACAGTCTTGCCTTTGCTTACTTATGCGATTTGCAATGCTTTGGGTTTAATTAAGTGACAGAATAAATTGACCACAGCGATCAGAAAGTGTTTTGATCCAGATTATTGGAATGGAAATTCTACTTTGCTTTCCCAGTAAGTTAGAAGCCAGAATTTTTCACCATTAGATCTGACAACAGGAATTTACTCCCTGTCCCCTGATAGAGCTTGTAAGGAGCAACAGGCCAGGGTGTATGTGACCAGAGGTTATAACATTCTGATTCATTATGCTGTAGCCACAGATCTGCCCTGTTAGAGACAGGCTCCATCCATCCATTTAGCTGTCATTCCGACCATGAATGTAATGCTATTATGGTGAGGGCCAAGTCCACTGCTCATGCCAGATGTTGTTAGGAATTCAATCCATCCTACACAGGAACATTGGCTCCTTCAAACAACAAGATGTTGAGTGAATTACATATCAAGTTGTGAGTTTTCTTGGCATTTAATTATCCAGCTCAAAGAAACATACTCCCTAATTGTTCCTGAGGTCAGTGCCTAGCACATAAGAACAAGGGTTTTCGTGACAGAATGAAATGATATTGGCAGCTGTGAAAAACATTTCAAATTATTGCAATGCTTCTCTTTGGTTGTTTTTATTTATTTAATTTTTCTTTTGCTTATTCCTAACTCCCATGTATCAGTAGAAACTGACCATCTTTTAACATGATGTAACTGTTAGATAAAATTTTAGAAAGAACATTCACTTATAACATAAAATATATCTATTATAATTTTGTGTATTTTATTGCTAAGTCGCTTCAGTCGTGTCTGACTCTGTGCGGCCCCATAGATGGCAGCCCACCAGGCTCCCCCATCCCTGGGATTCTCCAGGCAAGAACACTGGGGTGGGTTGCCATTTCCTTCTCCAATGCATGAAAGTGAAAAGTGAAAGTGAAGTCGCTCAGTCATGTCCGACTCTTCGAGACCTCATGGACTGCAGCCTACCAGGCTCCTCCATCCATGGGATTTTCTAGGCAAGAGTACTGGAGTGGGGTGCCATTGCCTTCTCTGGTGTATTTTATTACATGCTAGAAATTAACCTTCCCCTCAAAAATTATGTAGAACCTGAAGAAAGGACTGTTGGTTATTGCTATTGCTTTTGTTTAGATGTTTCTCACTTTCATAAAAGAAATGGATAGTTAGAAGGACCACATACATTTACAACTTGGCCTTTTCTAGCTTTCCTAGTTGTGTCTAGCTTTTCTAGCTTTTGAATTGTGGTGTTGGAGAAGACTCTTAAGAGTCCCTTGGACTGCAAGGATATCAAACCAGACAATCTTAAAGGAAGTTGGTCCTGGATATTCATTGGAAGGACTGATGCTGAAATTGTAACTCCAATACTTTGGCCACCTGATGCAAAGAACTGACTCATTGGAAAAGACCCTGATGCTGGGAAAGATCGAAGGCAGGAGGAGAAGGGACAGCAGAGGATGAGATAGTTGGATGGCATCACTAACTCAATAGACATGAGTTTGAGCAAGTTCTGGGAGTTGGTGATGGACAGGGAAGCCTGGTGTGCTGCAGTCCATGGGGTCACAAAGAGTCAGACATGACTGAGAGACTGAACTGACCTGAACTTTCTAGCTGGTCTTTGGGAAAAATTCAGCTTCCCTGCCTAAGGATATGGATTCCACCAGCCTGCTCCTGAAAGGTTGTTGCTGAACCACGCAAAGACCAAGCAAAGAAGCTGGGATTCTTGGCTTCCAGAGGAGAAGAATTCAATCTGGGGCCAGAGAGGAGGCTTGATTGCTCAGAACTTTTGTGTAATAAAGTTTTATTAAAGTATAAAGGAGATAGAGAAAGCTTCTGACATAGGCATCAGAAGGGGGCAGAAAGAGTACCCCCTTACTAGTGTTAGCAATGGAGTTATATACTCTCCAATGAATCCAAAGAATGTCTGGAGGTTGTAAAGACCTCACCAGACCTACTCCCATAATTTACATTTTAAGATAACAGGATTAGCCATAAAGTTTAATCCAGAGACTGTCCTCAGGCAGGATACATTATTGTTATATAATCCTTGTAAAGACCAGACCTACTCCCATAATTTACATTTTAAGGTAACAGGATTAGCTAGAAGGTTTAATCCAGAGACTGTGCTCAGGCAGGATACATGATGCTGAGGAATGTAGAGGAAAGAAAAGTTTGTCCTTTCTTCCTCCTTGAGAATTCCAGACCCCTCTCTCCTTGGGGACCCCTAGACTTCTTATCAACCTGCCTAGGAAATGACTCTCTCACTTAGTGCAGTGTGGTTTTATGCAGTGCCAGTTCAAAACAGGTTGTCAAAACTGCCTTCTAACAATCTAAATTCTGTTAAAATTACATGGTTATTTAAAAATAAAAATATTTGTGTAATTTGAAAAAGAGATTGTCAAGGTCCTGAAAATTAAGATCCATTTCATATTGTAATTCTCAGTCATTTTAGTAACATTTCTATTTTTGTGTCTCTCAAACGTCTGAGACCATCATTGATAAACTTCCTAAACTATCTCATATATTTGCTACTAGGGTTACAAAAAATGGGGAAAAAAATAATACATTCATCCATTCTGGGAGTGCATTTCACATTCTCTTAACTAGGTAATTGATAAATTCTTAGAGATTATCTTACTCTGATAACTAGAAGTTCCATGATCTTTGGAGGTGACCAACTGGACATATTATTGACTCACTGTAGAGAGGAATGGTGGTGTGCTCCCAGATTCATTATATTCAGCAATATCATGCATTCTAATCAGACACTAAGTAGGATTTTACAAAGCACACAATGCTGACAGATGAATCCTGTGTTGAGATTAAATGATCTTCTCAATTATGTGTCAGTAAAATCTTCCGTAATATAAATCAGATTTAAAGTGTATTCGTGAAAACTTTCATGAATTCAATCTGGCATGAAACGCAGCAATTGAATCCAGGTTACTTCTGGTTTCAACTTCCAAATTAAAAGTTGTTCAACATCATTTGTTATCAAGAAATTGCAAGAAAGCAACACTGAGAAAAATACTACAGGCCTAGTATAATGGCAAAGAACCAAAAATGAAAAGCCTGCAGTGCCATTTCTGGTATGAATAAAGCAATAGGAACTCTCATTTTGTTGCTGATGGGAATGTACAATAGTACAGACAGTATAGAAGATGGTATGGCTGTTTCTTACAATTTTATTTTTTTTATGCTTTAGTAAATTGTTTTTTAAATTGGAAGATAATTGCTTTACAGTGTTGTGTTGGTTTCTGCCATATAGCAACATGAATCAGCTGTAAGTATATATATATATAAAATCCCCTCCCTCTTGAGTGTTTCGTACAACTTTAAACATAATCTTGCCACACATTTCAGCAATCACATTCCTAGAGATTTACGCAACTGGTTTGAAAACTTGTATCCACGTAATCACCTGCACACAAATATTTGTAGAAGCTTTAGTCATAATTACCAATAACTGAAAACAAACAAGATGCCTTTCAGTAGGTAAATGGATAAATAAAACTGGTGCATCCATACAATGGATAGAATGGAGAATGTGACAAAGTAATTTAAATGTCTTAACAAATATCACTTTAGGCAATACGGGAATATGGGCTGACCTAATGCACCCCACTCCAGTACTCTTGCCTGGAAAATCCCATGGATGGAGGAGGCTGATAGGCTGCAGTCCATGGGGTCACTAAGAGTTGAACACGACTGAGCGACTTCACTTTCACTTTTCACTTTCATGCATTGGAGAAGGAAATGACAGCCCACTCCAGTGTTCTTGCCTGGAGAATCCCAGGGACAGGGGAGGCTGGTGGGCTGCCATCTATGGGGTCACACAGAGTCGGACAGGACTGAAGTGGCTTACCTTACCTTACCTTAAGTAACTTTAGAAATGAGTGCATTGTATTAGACCATGAGCAAACGAATTGGACAAAAAACACTCTAGTTTAGTTACTAGTGTTGATTGCCACGGGGTTATAGGTTAACAATTCTGAAACTATTGTATGCTGAAAATCAACAATTAAATAGATAGAAGGTTAATGGTGAGTTTTCTTCCTCTTTTAACAGAAAGTTATAGATGAGCAATGTAAAGAGACTAGGTTGACCATGAAGAATGGATTAGAGTGGAAACATCAGTATGAACTCATATTTAGCTTATGCAAATACAGAGTGGCTACACATGGACATATCCAAGATGTGTGTATACGTACAGTCTGGTATACACATCTAATTCCTTGCTAAGTCACCTGAGAAGACCTAGAATCAGTGACACTCTGGTAGCAATGATGCACCTAGATCTCGGTGTCTAATGTTACTCTCCAAAAGAAAAATCAGGTCTCTTTGGAGAAATGACTTATTCTGGGACTGGGATGGGTAACCCAGAAGATGGGCCTGGACCATCATGTAGTACCATAGAGAGAAAAGTGCTCCAAAGAAGGAAAAAAAAAATCCACAATCATGGGGATAAATGTCAAACAGATACAAGATCCAATTGAAAAATCCCCCAATGGCCAAAGCTAAAACAATCTGAGTAAGAAAATAAAAGAGTATTGTGGCTTTCCTGGTGGCTCAGCTGGTAAAGAACTCACCTGCCAAAGGAAGAGACACATTTGAAAATGGAAGAGAATAGACATATCTCTTATACAGAAGAATTCCAGATAATTTATGTAAATCCTCTGCCCAGCAGGAAGCAGAGCATGGCTCCCCACTCTGTTAGGGTGGGTTTTGCATAATGTGTTTCTTCCAAAGAGTGTATTATGGAAAAGGGGAAGTAAGACTGACATTACAGTAGAGAAAACTAACAAACAAACCTCAGCCAGGTGATCAAAGTTTACTTTAAATTAAATTTAAATGTACCATTCTAATATAAAATGTTAACAGTAGAGGGAATTGGGTGTAGGATATAAGGGAACAATTCTCATTATCTCTGCAATAATTCTGTTAATTGTTCCAAAATAAAACTACTCTAAAAATTTTTAATTGCTAAAAATTATTCCAGATTCACCTACTTAATCTAACAATTCATTATTGAACTTTTACAACACAAAAATTTGATGAAAATCCCAAACTACATATTTTCTAAGACTATTGGACCATAATAAAACAGAACAAGCGAAGTTTATTTCAAATTTATGAAACTGACATATTGATCTGTTCAAGTTGTTGACAGATACCCCATACCTACTAGCTAACTCAAAGTATTGGGGGGAATCTTTAAAACTTGAGCATATTCTAAATTTATTAAAGAGTATGCTGACAGCATTCTCATTTAACTTTCTGGGTTGTAAACAGAAATAAAAGGCAATTCAAATGTAATCAATCTCCACAAGCATCTTTTATGAAATAAATAACTGGTGACAACAAGGTTTTATAGATTTTAAGCATAAGCACAGTGACTGCACACTTTGATCATAATTAAAATGACTTTTTGTAAAACAACACTGATACTCATTAATCAGAATTTATGTTATATTACTTTGGCACAACTAACTTGGATTTCTGAGTTGAATGAAAGCTCTAGAATATGTATATCCTTCTAAGAACCAACAATTTCCCTGAACCAGAATTCAGGAAAATTCTGTTGTAATGAAACCCTTTTAAAAGACCTCTTAATAAGTAAATAACTAAAGTAGCTAATGAATAAGCAATCTCCTCTGCTCTTGGAATGAACATTTAAATTGTAATTAATAACAAAATAGTCTTTGCTGTCAGAGTGAAAATATCTAATTTTATGTGCTTTTGAAAATGTGATTCTGGGGTTGATCAAGAGATTTGGAAAGCCTGATATTTTGTAATTTTACAAGTCTATGTGTTCCTTTTCTTTTGCTCCCTCTTTTTCCTTCCTTTCTGTCATATCCCTAGAGATTTTAGTTCCCAGCAGGTAATGGTCATTTTGGGTGGACAGTCCTGAATATTAATAAAAGGACTTTAATCATTTTATTGATTTCAGTGGCAGTCACTTCGGTCTGTAGAATTGATGTCACCCTCTACCTCTGACTTGTGTTAAATGATTTAAGTTAGCAGCCACTTTAGGACCCATCATCATTCACAGTTTCAACTGACTGCACTCTTGATAGAACTTCTGATCCAAATAAGCACAAGGATAAACCGAGGTCTGTGGACTCCCTCCAGGCCACTTAGTCACCCTACATTGAATAATGCTTCTGTTTAGGGTTAGGTATAGGGGTCTACTTTCTTAGACCATTATTTTCCAGGAATAGTTCCTGTCTAGAACATATTCTCTGACACCCACACTGTGGGGGTACTTTTCACCCACACCTAATCCCATCTCACCTGGACTCCAGTTGCTCCTCTGAGCCTCTGCTGCCATCTTTACTTCAATCATGCCACGGGGAAGCTGTTTTCCCTTGATTGTGCCATCATCCTTGCTTTCTCCTTTTCAATGAGAATCTATTATGAGGACAAAGTGAAAAGAGAGAGGAGAGGATTTGAGCACCAGTGATTTGTACATTCATCTTTTTGTGTTGGTGTTATTGTTAACCTCATTGCAGGTGAGAAAACTTTGATTTGGGAAGGCTAGACTCAACAACGGAGAAGGCAATGGCACCCCACTCCAGTACTCTTGCCTGGAAAATCCCATGGACGGAGGAGCCTGATGAGCTGCAGTCCATGGGATCGCGAAGAATTGGACAGGAATGGGTGACTTCACTTTCACTTTTTACTTTCATGCATTGGAGAAGGAAATGGCAACCCACTCCAGTGTTCTTGCCTGGAGAATCCCAGGGACGGGGAGCCTGGTGGGCTGCCGTCTATGGGGTCGCACAGAGTCGGACACGACTGAAGCAACATAGCAGCAGCAGACTCACCAAAAAAGACAAATCTTGTGCATTTTTCCCATATTGTGATCAATATAGATTGATTTTATTGCATGTTTTCTTGCTTGTTGATGTCACTGAGATTATAATCTATCCAGTTTTCAACAAATACTTTTGAGTACCAGGTACTCAGGTATGATGCTAGGCAATGCGAAAAAAACAAGCAGAAATCCCCGCCTCCTCGACTTTAAGTCTACTAACCCGAGAAGCAAAATCAAAACAAAACTAAATACAAAAAAGCTCCAAACTCCCAGTTTCATTTATTATATTTAGAAAAATGCATGGTAAGGAAACAAGTCTAGGATGACTCACATTTCTGACTTCAGCAGCTAGATAGATAGTGATACCACATTCAAAAAAAGAAGGGAGAAAAGGACTTAATTTTTTTTTTTTTTTGCAATTTTTTGACTCCTGAGCTCACTTATTAAGTATTTTGTGAGATAAGGTAAAATGCTCCTTTGTATTTCAGCAATCGGATCTTCATTGAGATAAATCCAGTTAATACATGATCTTGACTTTTCAAACCCATTCGTTTCTATAGAAGATCTATGTGTTTCATTTCAATAATGATTTTTTATAATGCTCTTATTTCTTACAATGGTCCTATATATTTTGTAGCTGGAAGAGTACACATAAGATGATTTTATTTTCAATTCTCATCTCCTAAATCTCTGAATGGTTGATCTCATTCTGACCCTAAACTGATGTTTGCAGCTGCATCTCCACACATATTTCAATTCTCAAATCAAATATTACTTCCTAGAATTATTGGCTGGATAACCTGCCAGCAAGCAAAGAAAAGAGAAGTTGAGGAGAGGAAACTAGTCCTATGAGATTATTGATTCCAGATGTTCCAATTACTCCTTTCGGGGACTTTATTGACTTAAGTTATACAAATCCTCCTCTATAAATCTTTACTCAGTCAGGTTGGCAAAGATTGTATTCTGTTTCTCCCTAAACACCCTTATAAGCCTTTAGTAGAGTTCACACCTAATAGAGGAGGAAGCATAAATGTCCTGGCCACATTAAATCTTATGGAGTTTTAAAAAGACACAGTTAACTGATTTAGTTCTTGTCTGCTGAGAGGGGAGGTATATCAATACAGCTCAGTAGTCAAAGACATTTCATGTTTTTCATTTTTTTCACAGAGCAGTAAACCATTCTGTAAATTAAACTTCATTGAAATGATGATTTCTAATAATAATATCTCCTATCTCAAATTTTTTACACTGTATCTCAAAATCAGCCTCAAGACTCTCCTTGAGTGAATTCAACAGAAATCTCAGGAAATGCAGTGCTCACATATTTTAAATAATGATCAGCACATTTATTTTAAATCAAATCAAGTGGCATCAATCCCGCATTATCACCAGTGTTATTAAATATGGGGCAATAATGCTGTCTTAATTCTATCATTTTGTTGGTTTTATCTGAAAAATCTTGATGGAATGGACCTGATTTTCAGACCTTTTCATAATGTCATCCCATTACCATACATTTCTAAAACAAGCCTTTTTGTTATTTCTCAACATAGTTAATACAGAAGTGTAACAAATGATTATCTAATATTCATCACCATTCAGGGAGCATATGTATCTCAGGATGGAGCTTATGACACATCCCTAACTCAAGCGGAATGACAGAGCTGATGAACTTCAGGAAGATCTAGAAGAGTGAACAACAACAACAAAAAAAACTTTTTTGAGAAATGTAAGGTTCTTACCTCAGGGCAAATATTCTAGCCTATATCTCTAAGGTCAAGGTAGGACTTGTTATTAGCCTAGTTGGAGATAATGTGCAAACTGAGAAAGATAAATCCTCTGTCTCTTTATAGAGTAACATCAGCCCTGTGAAGTGTAGGAGCCCCAGTGAAGATTCACAGTCCTACAACACTGGACAACCAGTGGGAGCTCAGAGAGCAACAGTAATTTGGAAACAATCTCTTCCAGGTAGAAATACCAGATTATTTTATTTAAGGGCAGTGTTCTCATCTGTCTCAGGAATTCAAAGCTTTCATTTACTTCTGCACTGCAAAAGGCACATCAGTAGGATGTGAAAACAAACTATAGACTGGGAGAAAATATTTGTAAAAGGCATATTTTAAAAAGGACTCATCCATTTAAAAAAATATACAAAAATTTCTTAAACATGTTAAAAATAGGTGACCTGAATAAGACATCACCAAAGAATACATACAGATAGCCAATAAACATATGAAAGGATGTCCCACACCATATGTCATTAGGGGATTTTCCTGGTAGCTCAGCTGGCAAAGAATCTGCCTGCAATGCAGGAGACCCTGGTTCAATTCCTGGGTCAGGAAGATTCCCTAGAGAAGGGATAGGCTACCCACTCCAGTATTCTTGGGTTTCCCTGGTGGCTCACCTGGTAAAGAATCCACAAACAATGTGGGAGACCTGGGTTCGATCCCTGAGTTAGGAAGATCCCCTGGAGAAGGGAACGGCTACCCACTCCAGTATTCTGGCCTGGAGATACAGTTCATGGGATTGCAAAGAGTCAGACATGACTGAGTGACTCACTTTCACTTCACACTAAGGAAGGGGCTTCCCTGGTGGCTCAGACAGTAAAGAATCCACCTGCAATGCAGGGGACCTGGTTTTGATCCCTGAGTTGGGAAGATCCCCTGGAGAAGGGTATGGCAACCCACTCCACTATTCTTGCCTGGAGAATCCCCATGGACAGAGGAGCCTGCCAGGCTACAGTCAATAAGGTGGCAAAGAGTTGGACATGACTGAGCAACTAAGCACACAAACTAAATAAGATATTGCTAATACTTAATAGAATGGTTAAAATCTGGAAAACTAACAACAGCAAAATGCTGAAAAGAATGTGGAGCGACTGGAACTCTCATTCATTGCCAGTTAGAATGGAAAGTGGTACAGCCACTTTGGAAGACACTTTGGCAGTTTCTTACAAAACCAAACATATTCTTACCATATGACCAACTAACCATGATTTCTCAGTAACTACCCAAGGGAGTTGAAAACCTAAGTCCACACAAACACCTGTACAAATGTTTGCAGTAGCTCTATTCATAACTGCCAAAACTTAGAAGTTACTGAGGTCTGCTTCAGTAAGTGGGTGGATAAATAGACTGTGGTACATCATGCAGTGGAATATTAGTCAATCCTAAAAATACATGAGCTATCAAACCATAAAAAGAGATGAAGAAGCTTAAATGTATATTACTAAGTGAAAGAAGCCAATCTGAAAATACATCAAGCTATACGATTCCAATTATACAACCTCCTGAAAAAGGCAAAACTATGGAAATGGTAAAAGAATCAGTGGTTGCCAGAAGTTGAGAGGCAGGGAGTGTTGAATATAAACAGAATTTTAGGTCAACTAAACCATTCTGTATGATAGTATCATGTAGCAGACCCATGTCTTTATACATTTCCCAAACTCACTGAATGAACAACACCAAGAGTTAACCCTAGTGTAAACTATGGAGTTTGGGTAAAAATGACATGTCAAAGTTAGGTCATCAGTTGTTACAAATGCACCATCTGGTGCAGTGTTTTGATGGTGGAAGAAGCTGTGTGTATGTGGCAAAGAAGTTATGTGGGAAATCTCTGTACCTTCTACTCAGTTATACTATGAACCTAAAACAACTCTAAAAAAATAAAACATTTTAAAAGAAAACTCAAAAGACCACTCACTATTTGAGGCTTGATCTAGCACAAGGTGGGCTTCCCTGGTGGCTCAGACAGTAAAGGACCTGCCTGCAATGAGGGAGACCCAAGTTCTATCCCTGGGTTGGGAAGAGTCCCTGGAGAAGGGAATGGCTACCCACTCCAATATTCTTGACTAGAGAATTCCATGGACCGTGGAGCCTGGCAGGCCATGTACATGGGGTCCCAGAGAGTTGGAAATGACTGAGCAACTAACACTTTCTATTTCTAGCACAGGGCACTTAAACTGAAATAGTGAAAAAAAAAAGTTTAAAGTCACATTGAATCCAAAATGTGGTGGTCTTTGGATGCCAGAAAAAGGATATTGATTTTTTTTCCTTCTGTGAACAATGAGGGGCCACTGAATGAAATGTTTGTGTGATGGCCTTCTCTAAAATGAATAAAGCCATCAGAGTGACCATGTGTAAATCTGTGAATCCCAGATTCACACTTCAATTCATTTTCAAAGGGATTTACTTTTAATAATATATTTCAGAATGAAAGTTTACCTAGGTTCATTGACAATAATTATGAGTCACCCATCAGTTGATATAAAAATATATTGAATAGTGCTTAGATTACTTAGATTTCTCTAGAGTATCTGGATTCAGTTCTGGATGGAACTGAATCAGTATCTTGTCTCCATGTATTTTTCAATTTTTCTGTTTCTACTGTAGCTGTGCAAACATGTATTAAAGGGAAAGTTCATCTTTAATTGGTGTTTTATAGTATTTTTTCAAGACTTGTTAGGTATTAGAGATATCAGACAATTAGAGCTTTAAAATGTCTTTGAAAATACTACTACTTATTCACATAACAATTAGGAAACTTATAGGTTCATCCCTGGTGGCTCAGATGGTAAAGCGTCTGCCTACAATGCGGGAGACCCGGGTTCGATCCCTCCAGTATTCTTGCCTGGAAAATCCCATGGATGGAGGAGCCTGGTTGGCTCCATGGGGTCACAAAGAGTCGGACATGACTGAGCGATTTCACTGTCTATCTATCTATAGGTACATCAGAAAATTGAGCTATTTCAAACATATAATACCTGTAGTTAGCATTTAATAAATAACAGTTGATTGTTTAATTGGATAATAAAACCAATTTCCGTGTTTTAAAATGAAGTGTTATTTCATTACCAATCAATGGAAGGAAAATACATATCCAATAAATCTTAGATTTTAACTTATAACTGGTAGATTCTTTACCATCTGAGCCCCCAGGGAAGCCCTTATAACTGGTAGACTATTTTATTTGAATGTGATTATAATTTGTTTTCTTTTTTCTTCTAAATTTACATTTAATTTAGTCCTGTAACTGGGGCTTTCAATTGTAAATGATATAATTTTCATTTCATCAACCCAATGAACATTAACTGTCTGTTATAGGTATTGGCTTTGTGTAGTTCTCCTATAAAAAGCAAAACAGTGCTGTCTGTGGCGTGCCCAGGTGTGACGTCATAATTACCAAGTCACTGTCACTTCATCAAGGTATGACATCATCATCACCAGGTCACTTGTCACTTCATCAAGGCCCCAGTCAAGTGTCAGTTGAGTTTTTCCAGCATTTGAGGATAGTGAGTAAATAGTGGTGAAATGGTCAGTTCATGGTATCCTGTACACTGGAAGGAAGCTCTAAAGCAAAGAGAAGAAAGGAAATAAAATGAGATACATAAGGATTACATGAAAAGATGTGCATGAAAGAGGTTCACAGAGGGCCTTGTACATACTAGATACTCAGTAGATCTTGTTTGTTTACTATCCTTTTCTTTTTCTCTCGAGTAACAGGAAGAGAAAATTCTTTTACAAGATGTTTGCATGTTTGTTGGTGGAGGTTGGTCCCATCAGGTTACTTATTTCACATTTTAAACACTTACTAATTAATGATGCTAATATTATGTCTACATGGTGTCAAAATATGTAACAGAACAGTTTTTAAAGCTATTGATATATAGCTAGGATATAATCATACACCTAATGATTTTTTTATTCCACCAAATTACTATATACATATAAAAAGTCTAACATAACATGGGAACTATAGAACCCGTGACAATGCTGTCATCTAATATTTAGACTTATAAAAGGTTTACTGCACCTGGAAATATCTCCATGGTGAGTAACATATCAAAGACATTGATTTACTGAATATTTTTAACCTATGGGCCACCTAGCCATAGCTGCTACCCCTGAGCGCAGATGGAGATTTGGCTTCTCTACTTGGCTATGTTGGAGAGTCCCTTCATCCCTTACTGCTGTGAGTCTACCCTTTCTTAGGAAGAGCTTAAGGAAAAAACTTCACAGGTAGACATGAACGACATAGAGGTCAAAGATATTTCACTCTATATTTCTCAATTTGAAAGTTTTCATCATATTCCCAAGGTTTAATTGAGGAGACAATAGGATACCAAATATCCAAGGCTCAGTGTTTTAATTTATTTGCTCTAATCCTCAGTTTCCTCATGAAGACTCTATTTAAAAACAAAATGTGTTCACTTGACGGTTGATTTTATTTCTGCCTAATCACCTAATAAATCACATCACTTGGGGATCTAAAATATTTATTTTGCGTGTGTTATTTTCAGAAGTCTAGAGCAATGTAGATCCATTACTTTAGCATTCTAAACACAAATTTCATTGCCTGAAAAACTGCTTAGTTGAGTAATGGAATTGTCTGATTTAGCTAGAAACTTGACTTTTCTCTCATTATTCATATGTGACTTAGTGTTCCAGCAATTCCTGTTTGTACATGTCAGACTTGGTGAAGAAAGCTTACACAGTGAGGAAAAATTTCACGTCCATCTGTAAACCCATATCCTGGGAGCATGTGGGGAGGAGGAGAGGCTAAGAGGGAAAGCACAAGTTCTGTTTTCCTCTTGGGGGATGTAACAGCCTACAGCACTGGGAGCTCCACTGCTTTCCATGCTATACATGAGACTACTGCCCCCTTCAAAATATTGATACTAGAGCATCTGGGAAAGCATTTCACATAAGAGAAGGAGAGAGTGCTTTAAGGTCGTGAAGTTTTGATGGGACTTTTGCTGTGGTAAATGTCCAAAGAGGACAAACATTTTGACACTCCAAGAGCTAGAAATAGAACCGAGACAGTTGACTCAAACAAAATAAAAGACAAGCAACCAGTATCATCCACAAGCAACAGCTCCTGGACCTGCAATTGAAGTTTCTTTTTTTTCCCTAAAATAACCTAATGTGAAAATGAGAAACCACTTGGTATTTTTAACCTGATCCGGAAGCATCACCAAGTGGGTCTCACTTACATGGTGTTGGTGGGATTTGTTCCTGAAGTGCCAGTGACCTCCAAGTGCAAGAAGCAAACCATCCCTGAAACAGTGGAATGGAAATGTCCTCAAACCAAAAACGACGCTCAGGTCATGCTTTGATAAATGATGGCAAATTCAAGGGGAAGGAGAGGAAGTGAGCTCACTGGCTTAAAAACCAGAGCAAGAAGAATGGAAAGGCCACAGTGCTTGGATCTAGTATTAAACAGCATTCATGCATCATTTTCCTGTGTCTGCAGTATCAGCCTTCCCTGACAATGGTGTGGTTTCCAGGACCACAGTGTAGGGCGGACCTGGGTTCATTGAGAGCCCTGAAGCCAGCACCCACTTACTCCATCAGAGAGGCACTGGTCAAGCTTTCCCAGCCAGTAGCTG
Source organism: Bos javanicus (assembly GCF_032452875.1). Lineage (NCBI taxonomy): Eukaryota > Metazoa > Chordata > Mammalia > Artiodactyla > Bovidae > Bos > Bos javanicus. Next base: position 27,526,215 of record NC_083880.1, read on the forward strand.
CGGGTCACTGATGACTGACTGAGCAGCTCTGGATTTTATCTGTGTATCTCAGGTAGGAGATACATGGGGCCAGACTCCGTGTCACAGAACTTTAAATACTATTTATGGTCCCATGGCTCTTTAGGGCTTAATTGGTCCTTTTCTCCATTCTTAGCTATGTTCAGCACAATTTGTTGTTCAGTGGCTAAGTTGTGTCCGACTCTTTGCAACCCCATCAACTGCAGCACACCAGGCTTCCCTGTCCTTCACCATTTCCTGGAGTTTGCTCAAACTCATATCTATCCATATCATTCTCTGTCGCCACCTTCTCCTCCTGTCCTCAACTTTCCCAGCATCAGGGTCTTTTTGATGAGCTGGCTCTTCACATCAGGTGGCCAAAGTTTTGGAGCTTCAGCTCCATTACTTGGTCCTTTTCTCCCTTCTTAGCTACATTCAGCACATTTAGGCTGAACTTAATTTATCCTTGTCTAAGGACTGTCACAAGCTACTCACTATCTATTCTTAGTTTTATCTGTCATCTTAATTTGTTTCTCCTATCTGTTATAGAAGAATTCAGTAATCTTAAATAATACAGCAGTTAACACCCTTCTGGGCTGAAATTTCAAAATATGCTTAGTGTCAAATGGATGAATCATAAAGTAAAAACGTGGATTATTCCTGTTACAACTCAAAGCCTACTATGAGTGCTTTTGTAGATTCTTGTAGCTCTCTTGGACCTCCCAGGAAGATTCCCTCCCCCCATCACATGAGTCATGTAGCTGGGGGCTAAAAGCACAATGAGCAGCTCACGAAATACAGCATTTCTTCTCCTCCTGTTCTCCTGCTGCTCCTGCTCTTTCTCAGTCTCCTTTTCATCTCCTTCTCCACATGTTTTTCTCTTCCCTCCTCCCTGCTAATTCGGATTTGAAACTTTTTGGTTATATACCTGCAAATCATCTACCCACCAATCTTTAATCCAACTGTAATGCATATGTCTTACCTCACATGAGTAACAGGAAACAAAAACTCACTAAGGACTAATTAAAATTACTCCAGTGAATTGAGGGGCAATTGAAATGCTCAAGGCAGGATGTGGCTCCAGCATCCGGTGGAACTCCTTTAGGGTATGTTCATTCTGCTTTGACAGGGCCAAGCTCAGCTACTCTGGCTAAATGTCCATCAAGAGTGTAAAAGATGACAAACTATAGGGTTCAATTCAGTCAGTTCAGTGGCTCAGTCGAGTCCAACTCTCTGTGAGCCCATGGACTACAGCAGGCTTTCCTGTCCATCACCAATTCTGGGAGTTTACTCAAACTCATGTCCATTGATGGTGATGCCATCCAATTATTTCATCCTCTGTCGTCCCCTTCTCCTCCCGCCTTCAATCTTTCTCAGCATCAGGGTCTTTTCCAATGAGTCAATTCTTTGCATCAGGTGACCAAAGTATTGGAGTTTCAGCTTCAACATCAGTCCTTCGATGAATATTCAGGACTGATCTCCTTTAGGATGGACTGGTTGGATCTCCTTGCAGGCCAAGGGGCTCTCAAGAGTCTTCTCCAACACCACAGTTGAAAAGCATCAATTTTTCAGCTCTCAGCTTTCTTTATAGTCCAACTCTCATATCCATACATGACCACTGGAAAAACCATAGCTTTGACTAGATGGACCTTTGTTGGTAATGTATGTCTCTGCTTTTTAATATGCCCTCTAGGTTGGTCATAGCTTTTCTCCCAAGGAGCAAGTGTCTTTTAATTTCATGGCTGCAGTCACCATCTGCAGTTATTTTGGAGCACCCCACCAAAAATAAATAAATAAATAAATAAAGTCTCTTGCTGTTTCCATTGCTTCCCCATCTATTTCCCATGAAGTGATGGGACCAGATGCCATGATGTTAGTTTTCTGAAAGTTGAGTTTTAAGCCAACTTTTTCACTCTCCTCTTTCAAAACACTTTCATTAAGAGGCTCTTTAGTTCTTCTTCACTTTCTGCCATAAGGGTGGTGTGATCTGCATATCTAAGGTTATTGATATTTCTCCCATCAATCTTGATTCCAACTTATGCTTCATCCAGCCCAGCGTTCCTCATGTTGTACTCTGCATATAAGTCAAATAAGCAGGATGACAATATACAGCCTTGACGTACTCCTTTCCCTATTTGGAACCAGTCTCTTGTTCCATATCCAGTTCTGACTGCTGCTTCCTGACCTGCATACAGATTTCTCGGGGGGCAGGTGTGGTGGTCTGGAATTCCCATCTCTTTAAGCATTTCCCACAGTTTGCTGTGATCCACACAGTCAAAGGCTTTGGCATAGTCAATAAAGCAGAAGTAGATGTTTTTCTGGAATTCTCTTGCTTTTTCAGTGATCCAACAGATGTTGGCAATTTGATCTCTGGTTCCTCTGCCTTTTCTAAACCCAGCTTGAACATCTGGGAGTTCACAGTTCACATACTGTTGAAGCCTGGCTAGGAGAATTTTGAGCATTACCTTGCTAGCATGTGAGATAAGTGCAATTGTGCGGTAGTTTCAACATTCTTTGGCATTGCCTTTCTTTGGGACTGGAATGAAAAACTGACTTTTTCCAGTCCTATGGCCGTTGCTGAGTTTTCCAAATTTGGTGGCATATTGAGTATAGCACTTTCACAGCATCATCTTTTAGGTTAATTTATTAAAAAAAAAAAACAACAACAAAACAGTTTGAAAGAAGTCCTAGAAATATTCTGTGCACAACAGGTTTTATATCTATACTAACAGCAGTTCAGTTCAGTTGTTCAGTTGTGTCCGACCTTTTGTAGCACCATGAATCGCAGCACCCCAGGCCTCCCTGTTCATCACCAACTCCCAGAGTTCACTCAAACTCACATCCATCAAGTCGGTGATGCCATCCAGCCATCTCATCCTCTGTCGTTCCCTTCTCCTCCTGCCCCCAATCCCTCCCAGCATCAGAGTCTTTTCCAATGAGTCAACTCTTCACATGAGGTGGCCAAAGTATTCAGCTTCAAAATCAGTCCTTCCAAAGAAATCCCAGGACTGATCTCCTTTAGAATGGACTGGTTGGATCTCCTTGCAGTCCAAGGGACTCTCAAGAGTCTTCTCCAACACCACAGTTCAAAAGCATCAATTCTTCAGTGCTCAGCTTTCTTCACAGTCCCACTCTCACATCCATACACGACTACTGGAAAAACAATAGCCTTGACTAGAGGGACCTTTGTTGGCAAAGTAACGTCTCTGCTTTTGAATATGCTATCTAGGTTGGTCATAACTTTCCTTCCAAGGAGTAAGCATCTTTTAATTTCATGGCTGCAGTCACCATCTGCAGTGATTTTGGAGCCCCAAAAATAAAGTCTGACACTGTTTCCACTGTTTCCCCATCTATTTCCCATGAAGTGATGGGACCAGATGTCATGATCTTCGTTTTCTGAATGTTGAGCTTTAAGCCAACTTTTTCACTCTCCTCTTTCACTTTCATCAGGAGGCTTTTTAGTTCCTCTTCACTTTCTGCCATAAGGGTGGTGTCATCTGCATATCTGAGGTTATTGATATTTCTCCCGGCAATCTTGATTCCAGCTTGTGCTTCTTCCAGCCCAGCGTTTCTCATGATGTACTCTGCATATATATTAACATAGTTGGATATTTAATTTAAAAGGACATGGCAGACATATTAGGAGGACTATGTGTTTCTCTGCCTTGTAAGGTAAGTATAGTAATCTCTTGGCTTCCTTGGTGGCTCAGCTGGTAAAGAATTCACCTGCAATGTAGGAGACCCCAGTTCAATTCCTGGGTCGGGAAGATCCACTGGAGAAGGAATAGGCTACCTACTCCAGTATCCTTGGGCTTCACTTGTGGTTCAGCTGGTAAAGAATCCGCCTGCAATGGGGGAAACCTGGGTTTGATCCCTGGGTTGGGAAGATATCCTGGAGAAGAGACCAGCTACCCATTCCAGTGTTCTTGCCTGAAGAATTCCATGAAGAGCCCAACAGGACTGAGCAACTTTCACTTACTCACCATCGTAGTCTCTCAACAAAATATGGAGGTAAGGAATGTAAAATATAAATACTGTGCAGAATTTATATTTCATGTTTAAATAATGCTAAGCTCCTTTCTCATTTGACTTGTTTTCTTTTCAGTATATGTTTTTAATTTAACCAGAACTAGAGGATGAAAGTGAAATTATTACTTGGAAACATTTGTATTCCTGCTGCAATTTAAATATTCAAACATCAAAAATTTTACATTTAAATATAAGCATCAAATATAAACATTTGATTATTAAAATGTAATTGAAATATTCAAAACATGATTGGAATAGGTATTTGTAAGTAACAAGATCACCAAGGATATAGTAATCTAGACAGAACTTGCATAACATCAGTGCATAAACTTCAATAACTTCAGCTGAGCTTGAGGATATAACTTTTTAACAGTACAGGTAAGAGAGCCAAGTTTACCTTCTCTTTATGGGTTTCCTGTTAGACAACAATAGTCAACAGAAAGAAATCTGAAAGTTCATCCTTATCAATCATTCACTCAAGACAGATCCCAGCATTTACCTGCCACTAAATGAATTAATTTCATAGCCAGGAGTGAGTTTGTGGATTTTATTTCTTAACTAAGCATTACACATATTTGAAAAGAATTTTTAAATTTAATTAACTTGTTTTCATTTTGTTTTTATTGGACAAGATGATCTTTGTTTAAGAAAAAAGATCATACATAGACCCAATAAAATGTTACAATTTTAAAACTCATTTCATTACGATATTTGGCAAAACTAATACATTATTGTAAAGTTTAAAAATAAAATAAAATTTAAAAAAAAATAAAAAAAATAAAACTCATTTCATTTGAGAAATTAAGCATACCTATGTTAAAACTATTGTGATAGTGGTAAACAACAGCACTCCCTCATTCATTTTCTTCTGATTAGCCAACTAAAATAGGATTCACACTCTCTAATTAGCAACCACACAAAAGATTCAAATTCCTGCTGTAGGAGCAGAATGTTTAATTAAATTACAAAAGACAGTTTGCAATTAGTTATATTTGGTCTACCTGATGGTATTCATTTATTTGTCAAGAGGCAAACAAATCTGGTTGCTTAAATTACCACCAAGTTCAAAACAAATAAATATCTTCCTGGGTGAGGAAGGTAATCATAGTTCTTTCTAATTATATTGTAATCTGATTTGCAGTAACCAATCTGAGACAAGGTAAAGTTCAATTCATCTGTTTGTGCCTATACCATCTAGAACATATTAGATATCTATTAATACTGGAAATAAGGAAAGGAAGAAAGAGAAAGGAAGCACAGGAGACAGAAAATCAAGAAATAGTAAATAAAGTGAAGAAGTAATTGATTATTTGGTCCTCTCAAAGTCTCTTCTAAATAAATAAGTAGATTTGCAGAAAGAATATTGGATTTCAGATTGAGCCAGAGTTTTGGTATAACATGTTTCAAAGTATAATATTATACTTTATATATTAATAATATTGTGCAAGTAGTTTTACCATTCCTGAATTTAATTTCTCATTGAATTTTTCTAGATGTTTATGTAGATCCTGGAACTCTATATATAAAACTCTATATATTTAAAGATCTTATCTTTATTTTGCAATTGAATGTACCTTTTTTACTTTCTAATAATGAATCATTCTGTAGTAGATTCCTTACAAAAATGGCTGCAACTTTTCTTATCCCTGAATCAGTAATCCTGGGTGATATAACTTTGCAGCTCCTCCCATCCAAAAAGCATAGTCTATCCCCAACTTTTTACTTGCTTTTGCTCATTTGTTTGCATTTTTGGCCCTATGACTCACTTTGACTAATAGAATGTGATTGTGTGCTAGTTCTGAGCCTCGAGAATATATTTTTTGCATGCTTCTGGTTAATTATCTTAGAATCCTGCCCAGACTCCATGTGAAAAAGTCTTGACTAGCCCAATGATGGTTAAAAGACTACATGATCAACCCAAAGTAGATTAGCCAGTCCCCAGCTGATGTAGCAACTGATTGCAATCACATGAACAAGCCCAGTCAGCAATAGCTGATCTTGGTCCAGTTGAGCAGAAATGTCCCATTGACTAAGATAGTCATGAGCAATAATAAATTATTGTTGTCTTAAATAATTTAGTTTTGGTGTGTCTTGTCACTCAGCAACAGCTAACTGATGCACATCCTTCCTGAAACATGAAAGCATCCTTTATTCTTTCTACCCTCTGTCTCTACAAATCGGTTTCCAAATCTTCTTTATTTTAAAGAAAATACAATTTCTCTTGTGGTCTCCTGACATTCTGCTAATTCTGGCTTTCCAGTAGTTATTGCCTGGTGATGTTAATGGGTTCTCACTGAAGTTCCTGCTTCCAATCTCTCCAATCTCCAATTCAGTCACTTAAATACTATTTCAATCTATGGATCTAATCATGTGACTCCTTTCCTTAAAACACCTTCATTTACTCTCTTTTTATACACAGAAGGAAAATCCAAATATCTTTAAATGGTATAAAGCCCTTTCTGTTTTTATTTCTACCTCTCTTACCAGATATACAATGGATTACTGTCATCAAACTCCAATCCCACAACATAACAAAACCACCTTTAACTTCACAATCACAATTCTAAAGCTGCTGCCTATTTTGTTCTGTTTGCCTGAATCCACAAATCTGCCCTGTCCACCTGTTGACCTTTTACTTCTCCTCCAATGTGTACCCCAGAGATCATTTGCTCTGGGAAGTTCTCCTGATTTCCTTCAAACAGAATGCATTACACTCTCTGTATGGCACATCTTTCTAAAGAAGATATCTTGTTCTCTGTTTCATCTGTTTCTGTGTTATTGTCTCTAAGAATAAGTGAGCTCTTTAAATGCAGAGATTGCTCAACCACCTTTTACCCTTGATAAACAATCCTAGTGTCTAGCATATAATGGGAACTTGATAACTTTTTTTTTAATGTACATGTAATCAGCAATATTAAGTCAATTCATCTAAAACTGTCCCCAAACCCCCTATTTATGAAGTTAATTTTATAGATGTTTGAAATCTGCACTTAATTTCCTTAAGTTTATTTACATTTCATATAATATAAATGCACATTATAAGGGTGACAAATTTTCCTACAGGACTTATTTTAGGTGAATCTGGCTCAGTATTAATTAAAATTCCAAGGCATTTCACTGTTTCAGAAAACTGTAATCATCACTATATTGTTACTTTCATTTGTTCAACAAATATTTCTTAGACACATACTATGTACCAAACACTGTACTAATCCTTCAAATCAATCACTGTCCAAAAAAACAGTCTTGCCTAAATTAATTTATGAAATAAACCATGCATGTGCCTTTGTTTTTCCTTTTTATTTTATTTTATTAATTTTATTTTATGTTTTATTTCTCCTTTGTTTCTTCATTGTTTTGTCCTTTCTTTTAACTAATTTTTCTAAGAATACTCAAGCTTCCATTTTATTTTCAGAAATTCAGTATATTCTCAGATCAGATCAGATCAGTCGCTCAGTCATGTCCAACTCTTTGCAACCCCATGAATCGCAGCACGCCAGGCCTCCCTGTCCATCACAAACTCCCAGAGTTCACTCAGACTCACGTCCATCGAGTCAGTGATGCCATCCAGCCATCTCATCCTCTGTCGTCCCCTTCTCCTCCTGCCCCCAATCCCTCCCAGCATCAGAGTCTTTTCCAGTGAGTCAACTCTTTGCATGAGGTGGCCAAAGTACTGGAGTTTTAGCTTTAGCATCATTCCTTCCAAAGAAATTCCAGGGCTGATCTCCTTCAGAATGGACTGGTTGGATCTCCTTGCAGTCCAAGGGACTCTCAAGAGTCTTCTCCAACACTTCTCAGATGGTTTTAAATCCTCAAACTCTTTTTCATACATACTGGCTATTTTGTATCCAAGATTTTAATGCATATAATTTTTAAGAGGGATAATTACTTCAGAAGTCTGATTTCAGTAGCTATAACTCATATCCATTGATCTTAGTTAATACGACATATCAGTCATCATTTCAAAATCCTATGGCTGGGGATTAAATTAAACTTTCAAAACATCAGTATCATTTAGAATTCCCACTGAGAATATGTGTGTGTTCAAAAACAGAAAATAGCATCTTTATGTACTCATTATTTATAAAAGATTAAAATTATCATATTGAAACATCAGTGACTACATGTTTATTTCTTATAAGTTACTCCAAATAATTGGATCTCATATTAATAAAGAAATTGCACAAAGCTCTAAAATCAAACCACAGTTGCTATTTTTTAAATTGTTTTAGAAAAGGAAATCAATATGTATTTAAAAGAGTTACACTTCAAGAGTGAATTGAGGAAAATAATATGATTCAATCAAGAGCTACTGACTACAAACATTATATTCAAAATAAAACTAATGTTGTCAATTCTATTACTTAATCACTAGATTAATAACACTAGCAATTCAAGATAGCAATTCAAGTCTTTAGGAAGATTCTTACTGACATATAACTGTATCAAATTTGTCAAAAATCCTATTTGGTGAATCACGTAGGTTCCCCCCTGACCAAAGCAAAATAAACAAGTATCCTTAGTCAATTTAAGATCAGTAAAACAACAATAGGAATTAATCATAATTGATTTAATTTTTCTGAACAAAATGTACCATGAATTCTACTTTAGTTTTTTTCTATTTTTAATAAAATTATCCTATACATTTATATGGGATTAAAATAGAGACCCAACAAGTTATTCTTTTGTTTAATCTGGGAATGCAGTTTCAGAAGCATATTTCTGTGCTGAGGTTGATATTTTAGAATATTTTTATAAAATATCATAAAATAATGTTATAAATTCCTTTGGCCTTTCATCTTCCACATTCTATGTGAAAGTTTTTTAAAAAGAAGGGCAATTCAATTTAATTGAATTATTCTCAAATGACTCTCATTAAGTAGCTTGGTAGTTAAGCTTGAGTCTATTCCTGTAATTTTTCTGACCCCTCTCTCAAAACATCAACACACTCAGAGATTATAGGAAAAACCCACTTCAGATCTGAATTTGGCCTGAATTTCACACAGTTTGAATATACTCCTACCATTTGAAGGCATTAAAAACAAACAAATTATTATTTTGCTTGTCCCTTTTGGAGTCTCTTTCCTGGAAGCAATGTTTAGGATCAACTGTGATCCTAAGTTCCCATACAGGATTGTTAAAAAAAAACAAATTTATCAGTGCTTGGCTTAGGGACATAGTGCTAAAATAACAGATGGAATCAATATCAAATGTTACAAAGGAACTACATAGGAAAATCAACAGTTCTTTGTAATGATTGATGATGATTGTATAAATGTCTTTTTTATGCTTTTAGCATTTCTTCTTTTGAAAGAGTCTAAGTAGATGCCATAAGTGGTCGTTGTGAAGTAGCTCCAAATAGGCATTAATTGAGTTGCTTGCTAGGCTGTGATCAATTGTAAATCAGCATTTTGTATGACAGTCATGAAAGAAAGGTAAAGAAGTAATCACCTGGCTGTCTTAATTAATGTACATTTGAGAGAGTTCAGCTTTCTATAATTAGATCCCCCCACCCCAGTGTCAAAAGACACACACACACACACAGAGCTCTTCCCTTTCTTTCCCAGGACTGCCATAGACAACTTTCTGGTTAAATCCATGTTCAGTGGTTATCATTACTATCATTACGTTTGCTTTCTTGTATATTTGTGCATTTTTTCAGTTACTAATTTGTTCATCTATTTGCTTAATTAACTTTAAACCTAGCACTATGTCCTGTTTATGTACATGTTGCATGTATGTATTTTAACAAAAGAAACACCTTCTGCATCCTCTTTCCATTCTCCAGCTCCAGTTTTTATTGTTTTCTTCTCTAAGTCTAAATTCTCTTCTCCATCATCCAGTTTTTTACTTTGCTTTTTAAACCCTCTCTGTATTGGATTTATGGATTACATGAATTGTTATATCTTAGATTACTCATTCTGATAAAACATACCTTCCAGGAGTAAACTTTTAGAAATTTGTTGGGACGTGCTCAATGGTTCAATACAAACTAATTTTTGTAAAAGTTCTATTTGTACTTAAAAATATGAAGTCCATGGGGTCACAAACAGTCAGAAACAACTTAGCAACTAAACAATGCTTCAGTTATCGGCTGCAACATTCTAGATATGTTTACAAAAATAAGTTTTTTCATCATGTTGGTTAAATTTTCCACAGTCTCCTGGTATTTTATTGTTCAATTAATTCCTGAGAAAGGTTATTAGAATCTCTCATTATGGTTGTGGACTTATATATTTTGCTTTAAAGTTTGTCAAATTGTACTTTATATGTATTTTGAGTATCTGGCATTAGACACACACAAATTTAAAATTATTTCTTCTCTGTGACTTAAAACATTTTTATTTATGATTATTTATTTGTTTATGATTATATAATTCTAATATGATAAAGATATTTTGTCACTGATCATTAAAAACTATCTTAATTTCCAATAATGCTTTTTGCTTGGAGATTTACTTTTTGATATTAAAATAAGGATGCCATACCCTTTCCACTGTTTTACATCTCTGTCTCTGCACATTTTATATACTTCTGAACAGCACACATTTGGTTTAAGAAATGTCTGTCTGCTCACTGGAATATTCATTTATTTTAACTATAGTTTAAGTAAACATTTTTATTTTGTCCTTGCAATTTATTTCACCTGTTCTACATTTCATCATCTTTCCTTTTGGATGATTTATACATATTTCTTTATCCTTTTGAACATTTTTGTATATTTTAAATTTCTAATTTCCCTCCCACAGTTTTTTAAAATTAAAATTCTATTTCTAAAAGGATTAGTAACTATTTCAGAAATTAAAACCTGCATTAAGTGCTCAAAGTCAAATAGGTTTTCAGCTTTTTTGACATATAATTGATATACCATTGTGTAATTTTAAGGTATAAAATACAATGAATTGATACATGTATATATCACAAAGTGTTTACCACAATAAAGTTAGTTAACACATCCCTCACCTCACATAATTACAATTGTGTTGTTATTGTTATGGTGAGAACATTAAAGATATACTCTTAGAGCAACTTTCAAGTATGTTATATAGGTATTGCTAACTATAGTCACCATGCTGTACCTTAGAGTCTTAAAATTATTAGTCTTATAACTAAACTTTTGTACTCTTTGAACAACACCTCCCCATTTTCCCCACCCTTCAGCCCCTGGCAACTACCATTTTATTGTTTGTTTCTGTGAGTTTGATGTCTATATAATGCAAATATAAGTGAAATAATACAGTATTTCATCTTTTCCTGTATGACTTATTTCACTTAGTTTAATGTCAGCAACATCCATCCATGTTGTTGCAATTGCAAGATTTCCTTTTTTAATGGATGGATGCGATTCATGGGGGTCTCAAAGAGTTGGACACGACTGAGCGACTGAACTGAACTGAACTGAACTGAATGTTCCATCGTAGCACACTTTATCCATTCATCCATCCATGAACACTTAAGCTGTTTTCATTCTTGGCTATTGTGAATAATGCTGCAGCAAACATGGGAGCAGAGATATCTCTTTAAGAGAATGATTTCATTTCCTCTGGGTATGTATCCTGGAGTGGAATTGCTGGATTGTATGGTACTTTTAATATTTTGAGGACCCTCCATACTACTTTTTCAAATGGCTGGACCAATTTACATTCCCATCAAGGCTTCCTTTTCTCCACATCCTTGCCAGAACTTTTATCTCTTATCTTTTGATAACAGTCATGCCAACAGGCATGAGGTGATATTTCCCTGTGGTTTCAGTTTGCATTTCCCTGATGATTCATGATTTTGAGCACTATTTCATATACCTGTTGGCCATTTATATGTCTTCTTTAGAAAAAAGTCCCTTCGGTTCCCCTGCCCGTTTTTAATTAGATTATTTTCTTGCTATTGAATTATATGAGTTTCTTTTATGTTTTTGGTATATTAACTCTTCATTGAATGGTTTGCAAACACATTCTCTCATTCTGTATGTTGCCTTTGTTTTGTTGTCAACTGTTTATTTACTGTGTAGGCGCTTTATAGTTTGAGGATTGATGTTAACTCTTCTTTAAATATTTCCTAGAATTTACCCATGAATCCTGGGCTTTACTTTGGAAGATTTCTGATTACTAATGAAATTTCCATACACATTATTAGTCTCTTCAGATTTTCTATTTTTTCATGATTCAACTGTGGTAGGTGCAAGCAGCAAGGGTCAGGGTCAACTTCAGCTCACAGGCAGCTGCAGGGGTTCTGCCTGTTGGCATGGTCACTGGTGACTGGAAAATTTCCTCATGGGCACACACAGGGCAGTGGAGCCCAGTGCTGGGAGTCAGGCAGGAACTCTGGGTATGCTATGGAATACCACATGCAATCAGCATCAAGAAAAGGAAGTGTGTGAAGACACAGGTGGTGCCCTCATCCTCTGCCATCTGAAGCACACATGTAACATTTTATCAAGTAAGAAACAGAAAACATACTGGCAATGGTGCTTTTGTATTCTGAGAGACCACCTGTGAGGCCAAGCGGAAACACGCAAGTGTTTATTTTTCTTAGTTACTTCATGAACAGAAACTGAAAGATGCCTAGGGCAAGAAACTGCATTCTATCCCTCCTCTCCAACCCCCTTTTTTTTTTCCTTTTCCCTGTCCCTTGAGTTCACATGTCAGGAGCGATTTTTTCAAAAGAAATATTATATTAGCCAATTTCCAAGAAATTAAACATAGACACAACATTATAAAATCACAATGTAAGGAAAGATGTCTTTTTCAGAAGCAAAAATAAAATTGGAAGGATTCTTTTTGCCCTTCTCTTTCCTTTGGCCACTAACAACAGTAAATTTCAGGGGATTAAAAGAAAGAAAGGGAAAAAAAAGAGGAGGAGGAAAAAATAAAGTCAAAAAGGAGATTAAAAAAGCTAAAGCAGTAGCCTTGTGTTATGAGAACAGTCTATTCTATTGTAGATAATAAAACACATACCTTCCCAAGAGCAAATACACTGGCCCTAGAGGGGTCCACCTTCAGCTCTGTACCAATTGCATCTATGGCAATCCTTTGCTTTGGTTAAGGATGGTACATAAACTCTTTGGCAGGTTAACCAGGCTAGACTAGACATCTGTGTATATCCTGACAGGTCCTGGTCACTACTATTTTGTCTGGCTATAAGCAGCTGCCTTTGTAGAAATGGTAAAGGAGGGAGAGAAACCCTGGGAGAATTACAGAGAGAACATAAACACATTTCTTTGCAGAGGGCTGTAAATTACATCTTCTTTTCATTCCACCCCTCACCCCTCTCCATGAAACCAAAAAGCACAACCTTCTATCTATACAGAAATAAGAGGTTTTTCCAAGGACCTGTACTAAGAAATTCTAATTTTTGTTAATGTGACTGCTAACAATGTTACCTGTTTCATCTATTTTTAATTGTCAGCTTTCTAAAGACAACGTGTGTAAATCCAGCTCTCCATTTTTGCAGAGGAGAAGGCAATGGCACCCCACTCCAGTACTCTTGCCTGGAAAATCCCATGGATGGAGGAGTCTGGTAGGCTGCAGTCCATGGGGTCGCTAAGAGTTGAACACGACTGAGCGACTTCACTTTCACTTTTCACTTTCATGCATTGGAGAAGGAAATGGCAACCCACTCCAGTGTTCTTGCCTGGAGAATCCCAGGGACGGGGAGCCTGGTGGGCTGCCGTCTCTGGGGTCGCACAGAGTCGGACACGACTGAAGCGACTTAGCAGCAGCAGCATTTTTGCAGAAGGTTGTTGATTTTAATTAGAAAAGTGGGTTCATTATCAGAGGCACTAAAGTTTATTTTTCTTACCAGAAACATTACCATGGAAGGTTTTTCATTAGTATTTATGTAATATTAAAAACAAACTATTATCATATTTGGAAATTCCCCAGTTATTTGGCATATGAAGAAAGAGTGTTCAAATTATTGTTTAAAAATTTCACCCTACGTTTTAGTGTCAGATAGACATAACCCTAAATACTTTGTGTCTTAAATTGTTCAAAGCTTCTTGAAGTGAATGCCAATTACTAATTCTCAAGTGGTGTTTGGTAACTTCATTTAAAAAGGAAATATAAACACAGTGTTTTGTTGCATTGTACCTTGGCTGTTTATTAGAATGTCTGCACTTAAATTCTCGAAAGTAAAACTTAATGGCAAAGGTTTTAGTAAGCATTTTTCTGTTCAAATCTGAAATCCAACAGCTTGCAAAGAATCAACCGTTATAATAATCATGACATTGGTGTTCTAAATTTGGGCTTGGATTCTAATGAAAATTTTTTTCATGTAAGCAGTTGGAGTTTCTTGTTACAGGATTGCAGAGCTGGGTTGGGAGGCTTAGAAGACTTGGAATCCTAGAGCTGTTATCCTAAAAACAGCCATCAATTACAGAAAAATGGAAAATTCAGGCACCCATAGCATCGTTCTTTAACATGTGGTTTTGTTTACTGCAGCTGCGTTCTATACATGTGAAACAAGTAAGTGAATTCAGTGAGAAATGCAGTGTGTTTTACCCCTACTTGTTAATCTAAGCCAAAGTGGAGTGAAAGCAATAACTGACATCTTCCATTTGTCAATTAATTATCAAATGCCTTGTAATACTCCTCCTACTGTTGAGTCATAATTAACTTGTGCACTATTCAACTTTTCTGTAATTTATGATTTGTTGCTCTAACTTGCAAGTACTTTGAAGGCCCTGGAGATTACATTTTTCATAGTCTCTGTCTTCACCATGTCTATAAGTTGGCCTGGGTTTAGTAGCTTCTTAAACTTCTTTGATAATTAAACTAAACAACTATATGATTTAACAGAGGTGAAAACACATTATCATAAAAAGTGGGTCTTCTAACCAACCTCCCCTTAGGGTGGAGATGTTGCACATAAGTGATTTCCTTCCTTAATAAGAAAATGGACAATTATTTGAAATACCAGAAATTTAAACTCTCTGAACCTCAACACAGCTACTCATTTCCTCTGTTCCAGGAAGGAGAGTTGCTTTTACTGATGTATCAAAACAATCAAGGTGTCCAAGAAGATGGAGTTTAATTGCAATTTTAATAGCACACAACTGGCACCCCGCTCCAGTACTCTTGCCTGGAGGGTCCCATGGACGGAGGAGCCTGGAAGGCTGCAGTCCATGGGGTCGCTGAGGGTCGGGCATGACTGAGCGACTTCACTTTCACTTTTCACTTTCATGCATTGGAGAAGGAGATGGCAACCCACTCCAGCGTTCTTGCCTGGAGAACCCCAGGGACAGCGGAGCCTGGTGGGCTGCCTTCTATGGGGTTGCATAGAGTCGGACACGACTGAAGCGACTTAGCAGCAGAAGCCCTGCACCAAGCCAACGTTGTGACATAAATTATAGTGTAGTATTTATTTTATCGATCATAATTTTTCTTAATTTCAGCATCATCAAATGAATATCCATAGCTATGAAAAAATGTTAGCTGGCAAGGACTACAGCATTCCCTACAGAACTAGCAATCGTGCACCATAGCATCATTCCAGAAGGATAAAATGGGCACCAAGAACCTAACCGCAGAAACCAGCAATAAAGGCAGCATCAATTATGCCACCACAGTCTCTAAAGTAGCAAAGAACACAAGACAACATCAATTCTTCAGTCTTTATCTCTGAATCAAGCCATGGGACTCCATGAACACAGAGACAATGTGTGTTAAGTTGGCTGTCCTGTTCCAAATCACAGACTTGGTTAAAGAGTTGTAAAATAAACCTTAAGAAGTTGCTCTGTTTATGACCACAGAGCAAGGGTCAGAAGTGGAATTCTGGGAGCTGTTGAAAATTTACTTCATAATATTACTTAAAACTGGCCTCAAGGGAGAAGAGAAAATGGAAAATGGCTCTAATTTCATCTTTCTCACTTGAAATTATGGGCTGCTATTTACAGTCCCGTCTCAGTCAACTGACAGCAAATCTTTTCCTATGATTGCAGGATGTTTCCTGTCTTGAGTGAAGTGAATGTGCTTGAGGAACACATGGGACAGGGTGAGAGTTCAGCGCTGAGGAAAATGCTCCCATTGATACCAACTCATGACAAGACTTGATGATATGGTCATAAAGTAGGTCCCAGCACTGAATTATTTTGCTCTGGACTCCCCTGAGGCCTAACACATGAACTTGCAAAGTGTGAGACTTTAGGATCTAGTGACAAATGTAGTCATCGAGAAATTCCAGAATTCAATGCATTTTGTCAACATGGCTTCAACAAGAGGATTATGCAAAACAGATTTATTAAATGCAGGACTATATAAGTCAGGAATTGTTGTGATGGGATGAAAAACCATCAAACCAGTTAGAACTGTCAAGCACAGCTGATAGAAAGCTGAGATTTACCTCATTCAGAGAAGTCATGTAGGGTTGAGAATCATGAATACATGAGAAAGCAAGAGATTTTAGTTAAAAACAGTGAGTTCATATAATATTTTTATTACTACCAAAAGATTTCTTTTTAAATCATTATTTTGATGACGTGTCCAAAAAGACAGGCACCCAGACCATCATTCTCCAACAAATGGTTTTATCTATTATAGCTATGCTCTTTGTACTAAATATATAATTGATATAGCTAGTAGAATTATACAATTCTGCCTTGACAAGGAATATAAATTGAACTTTACCATTTTACTATTGCTGTATGTTAAAATAAATCAAATACAGGGGCTGGGTGCCATCCTTGTAAGTCAAGCATGAGGCCTGATCCTGTAGCCTTTCAACAGCTTCACACTTTGCCTGGTAATAAGTCTTTCCCCACCATATATGGAGCCATATGAGTAATCATTAAATAAAGTTAATATCTATAATGACTCTAAAATAGAAATATATATTAATTTCTCCTCATATCAACCAATGAGTTGACCAATGTGTAATCACTCAGTACAATATATATGAAGATATTAGTAACAAATGGAGAAAATTTTAAAGCAGGGAAATACTGGAAACAAGTAAAACAACAGCTATGAAATTTCATCATAGTGATATTTTTCTCCCATTTTTCTCCTGCTGCATTGAAACAGAAAAGTATGTTGAGTATTTTCTAAGTGCCTAAAATTAGAAAATCAAGGAGGGTAAAAGAAGGAAAACATAATCTCTGCCCTCTGAGTTCTAATAGTCCTTCTATTGCAAAGTATCTTTTTAGAGTCCAGTCATAAGATTTCACAAATTAACCTGAGGACACTGAGGACAAAAGCTGAGGACACTCAGAACACTTTGGATTTTAGACAAACTAAAATTATTTTAGTATAAATATGTTACAAATATTACACGAGACATGGTGTGTGTGTGTGTGTTAGTCGCTCCATCATGTCCAACTCTTTGTGACCCCATGGACGGTATCCTGCCAGGCTCCTCTGTCCATGGGATTTCCCAGGAAAGAATGCTGAAGTGGATAGCCATTACCTTCTCCAGGGATCTTCCTGACCCAGAGATCCAACCTGGGTCTCCCGCATTGAAGGCAGATTCTTTACCGTTTGAGCTATCAGGAAAGCCCCGTATAAGACATACTTATACTAAAATATGTACTCATTTATTATCTAAAACTCACATTTAACAAGAGATAATGTAATTTTATTCCAGAAGCCCTATTTCGTGGATGTTGTTTGGTTTTAAGTAATTCCAGCTGCAGTAGATGAATGTTCCCATTTAGGCAACTCTCCACTCAGAAGGAGGAACAAAAAACCCCTCTACATTGTTGCTCCATTTCCAAAACCCTAGCTTGAAAATGTGATCTGTGGTGTCTCCCTCCCAGACATCTTAGACAGGGAGCCTCTTGGCTGAGTGGGTCAAGCTAGGACAGCACTTACATCCCTTTTGCTCACATTTCATTGCTGAGATCTCAGATGGATGACCCCATTTATTTAGGAATGGCAGTCTACCATGTGGTCCCAAAGAAGAAGGAGAAAGTGAAGTTCTTGCCTAGCAGTCTCTGCTGCAATGCCAAAAATAGTACAGAAAATGAGAACTGTATTAACAGAAGATCATTATATTGTTTACACACATTCAAGAAAAGAAAATCACATTAATGTGAATTCTAGCAATGAAAAAGTAATTTATATGAAAGTTTACAAGTACATTAAGGAGTGAATTATTACTTACAAACAGAAGTCAATTAAGACACAGATATGTGACTTATGTATAGTTAATTATCAACTGTACATGTTAACTGTACACAATGCACATGCTCTTACTCTATTCATTGATGTCATTAAAGACTTCCAATGGAAACTGATATCAGTTTCCCAAGAACCCCCTTATAAAGTTTTTTGTATTACCAATTGTATTTGAAAATAAAACTGCATAACCTTAGTTCTCCAAATCATATTGAAATTTTTCATATAACTGCAATTTTAGTATAAAAATATAAGGATATTAAAAATGCATAATAAATGTATAGATAAGATAAAAATTGAAGTAAATGACTTAAGATTGGCAACTGAAAACCAGAAATGAAAAATAGAGAATAAAATTTATAGTTCAGTTCAGTCACTCATTCGTGTCTGACTCTTTTTGACCCCATGAACTGCAGCATGCTAGGCCTCCCTGTCCATCACCAACTCCTGGAGTCCACCCAAACCCATGTCCATTGAGTCAGTGATGCCATCCAACGATCTCATCCTCTGTTGTACCCTTCTCCTCCTCTCCTCAATCTTTCCAAGCATCAGGGTCTTTTCAAATGAGTCAGCTAATCACATCACGTGGCCAAAGTATTGGAGTTTCAGCTTCAAAATCAGTCCTTCCAAAGAAATCCCAGGGCTGATCTCCTTCAGAATGGACTGGTTGGATCTCCTTGCAGTCCAAGGGACTCTCAAGAGTCTTCTCCAACACCACAGTTCAAAAGCATCAATTCTTCGGCGCTCAGCCTTCTTCACAGTCCAACTCTCACATCCAAACATGACCACTGGAAAAACCATAGCCTTGACTAGATGGATCTTTGTTGGCAAAGTAATGTCTCTGCTTTTCAATATGCTTGTCTAGGTTTGGCATAACTTTCCTTCCCAGGAGTAAGTGTCTTCTAATTTCATGGCTGCAATCACCATCTGCAGTGATTTTGGAGCCCAGAAACATAAAGTCGGACACTGTTTCCACTGTTCCCCCATCTATTTGCCATGAAGTGATGGGACCGGATGCTATGATCTTCGTTTTCTGAATGTTGAGCTTTAAGCCAACTTTTTCACTCTCGTCTTTCATTTTCATCAAGAGGCTTTTGAGTTGCTCTTCACTTTCTGTCATAAGGGTAGTGTCATCTGCATATCTGAGGTTATTGATATTTCTCCCAGCAATCTTGATTCCAGCTTGTGCTTCCTTCAACCCAGCATTTCTCATGATATACTCTGCATATAAGTTAAATAAGCAGGGTGACAATATACAGCCTTGACATACTCCTTTTCCTATTTGGAACCAGTCTGTTGTTCCATGTCCAGTTCTAACTGTTGCTTCCTGACTTGCATACAGGTTTCTCAAGAGGCAGTTCAGGTGGTCTGGTGTTCCCATCTCATTCAGAATTTTCCCCAGTTTCTTGTGATCCACATAGTCAAAGGCTTTGGTATAGTCATAAGGCAGAAATAGATGTTCTTCTGGAACTCTCTTGCTTTTTCCATGATCCAGTGGATGTTGGCAATTTGATCTCTGGTTCCTCTGCCTTGTCTAAACCAGCTTGAACATCTGGAAGTTCACGGTTCACGTAATGCTGAAGCCTGGCTTGGAGAATTTTGAACATTACTTTACTAGCATGTGAGATGAGTGCAATTGTGCGGTAGTTTGAGCATTCTTTGGCATTGCCTTTCTTTGGGCTTAGAATGAAAACTGACCTTTTCCAGTCCTGTGGCCACTGCTGAGTTTTCCAAATTTGCTGGCATATTGAGTGCAGCACTTTCACAGCATCATCTTTCAGGATTTGAAAAAGCTCAACTGGAATTCCATCACCTCCACTAGCCTTGTTCTTAGTGATGCTTTCTAAGGCCCACTTGACTTCACATTCCAGGATGTCTGGCTCTAGGTGAGTGACCACACCATCATGATTATTTTGGTCTTGAAGATCTTTTTTGTATAGTTCTTCTGTGTATTCTTGCCACCTCTTCTTAATATCTTCTGCTTCAGTTAGGTCCTTACTATTTCTGTCCTTTATTGAGCCAATCTTTGCATGAATTGTTCCCTTGGTATCTCTAATTTTCTTGAAGAGGTCTCTAGTCTTTCCCATTCTATTATTTTCCTCTATTTCTTTGCATTGATCACTGAGGAAGGCTTTCTTATCTCTCCTTGCTATTCTTTGGAACTCTGCATTCAAATGAGTATATCTTTCTTTATCTCCTTTGCTTTTCACTTCCCTTCTTTTCACAGCTATTTGTAAGGCCTCCTCAGACAGCCATTTTGCTTTTTTACATTTCTTTTTCTTGGGGATGGTCTTGATTCCTGTCTCCTGTACAATGTCACAAACCTCCATCCATAGTTCTTCAGGCACTCTGTCTGTTAGATCTAGCCCCTTAAATCTATTTCTCACTTCCACTGTATAGTCATAAAGGATTTGATTTAGGTCATGCCTGAATGGTCTAGTGGTTTTATCCACTTTATTCAATTTCAGTCTGAATTTGACAATAAGGAGTTCATGATCTGAACCACAGTCAGCTCCCAGTCTTGTTTTTGCTGACTGTATAGAGCTTCTCCATCTTTGGCTGCAAAGAATATAATCAATCTGATTTAAGTATTGACCATCTGGTGATGTCCATGTGTAGAGTCTTCTCTTGTGTTGTTGGAAGAGCATGTTTGCTATGACCAGTGCGTTCTCTTGGCAGAACTCTATTAGCCTTTGCCCTGCTTCATTCTGTACTCCAATGCCAAATTTGCCTGTTATTCCAGGTGTTTCTTGACTTCTTACTTTTGCATTGCAGTCCCTTATAATGAAAAGGACATCTTTTTTGGGTGTTAGTTCTAGAAGGTCTTGTAGGTCTTCATAGAACTGTTCAACTTCAGCTTCTTCAGCATTACTGGTCGGGGCATAGACTTGGATTACCGTGATATTGAATGGTTTGCCTTGGAAACAAACAGAGATAATTCTGTCATTTTTGAGATTGCATCCAAGTACTGGATTTTGGGTCTTTTGTTGACTATGATGGCTAACTCCATTTCTTCTAGGGGTTCCTGCCGACAGTACTACTACTGTATATAATGGTCATCTGAGTTAAATTCACCCATTCCAGTTCATCTTAGTTCACTGATTCCTAGAATGTCGATGTTGACTTGCCATCTCCTGTTTGACCAGTTCCAATTTGCCTTGATTCATGGACCTAACATTCCAGGTTCCTATGCAATATTGCTCTTTACAGCATTGAACCTTGCTTCTATCACCAGTCTCATCCACAACTGGATGTTGTTTTTGCTTTGGCTGCATCCCATCATTCTTTCTGGAGTTATTTCTCCACTGATCTCCAGTAGCATATTGGGCACCTATTGACCTGTGGAGTTCATCTTTCAGTGTCCTGTCTTTTTGCCTTTTCATGCTGTTCATGGATACCACTTCAATATTCTTGCCTTGAGAACCCCATGAACAGCATGAAAAATTTATAGTATGAATTCATCAGTTTAAAGAACATAAATTAAACATCACTTGCTCTTAGTGATGTTTTAAAAGTATAGGTCAGTAAAAAAGTAGGAGGTGACAGGAAGAGTCAAAGGAAGAAGTCATAGAAATAAACAAAATCTAGTATTGAGGTTCCTCAAATGTATAAGCAGGGAGAGAAAAGGGAAAGATGACTTTAAAGTATCTTTAACATTAAGCTGCTGCTTTTTCATTACTTTAAAGTATGAGGAAGAAATTTAATTTTGATTCAAAAGAACAGCTGAAACACAAAGTTAGATAAGCCTTGAGTAGAAATGGATGAGAGAAAGGGTATATTTAAAGATACAAGTAATGAGCTTTCTGTTACTTATTTGATGTAACTTTAACCTTAACAAGAGCTTTTGCAGTTGATGCCATTATCTAATAACCTACTATTATTGATTTTCAAAGAAAACACATTATCTGCAGGAAAACTTTCTGAAAGTCACAAACAAGCATGAAGAACCCAGAGGCAAAAGATTTGTAAAATCTTTAAAAGATAGCTAGAGGCAAAAGAGTGAGCAGTGGGAGCAGATCACCAAAACACTTGTCTGCCTAATAAATGTTCCACAGAACAAAATCTATTCAAAGCATAGCCCAGAAAGCAGCCTCAGCCTTGTGCCGCTACAGAGCTCAGCTGCGACCTTGCTAGAGCAAGCCACAGGTCTGCCCCAACTCAGAATTATTCACACACAAACACTCTGCCTGCAGGAAGAGCAAAAAGCACTTTAATAATCAAATTCTGTGACAACATAAATATTTCACCATGTCAACTCAAGGTGCAAGTTGGCTTGTCTTCTAGAATAATTCAGGGGACAGAACATGAGTCTGTAAAATAGAAAATGTATTGACCTAATACTGTAATACACACACACACACATATATATATATACACACTCTCACTGAAAGATACAAGTTGTTCAAGACCCATTCCTTATTTGAAACTTCAAAGCACTCCTCCAAATAATGGGGTATAATTCTGACTCCTTTCTAGCATCATTTCTAGAAAGCATAAAGTCACCTTCAGATGCACATGTCTCCATATCCATCTATTTCAGATAACATTTTTTTTCCTGGTGATTTATAATCTCAAGAGAGACCAGTGAGACACAGCAAATACTGTACAAGAATTTTTTGAGGATAATCCTACACAATATTCCCTTCTCTATCCCAGTTTAATATTAATAGCAAGACAGCACATCCTACAAAGAGAAATAAGTAGAACAAGTCTTCTCTTGCCCTCCCTCCTTCTCTTCTCTCTCTCCCTCTCTCTCTCTCACACACACACAATACTCAACTGCCTTGTCCTAACTATTATATTTAATTCAGAATTGTTCCAGGCTAATGGAACAAGATGGCTTCTCTTTGGCCCTTAGTTCCCTTCTCTTTGTAGCTTTCATTCATATGGGTCTTGGCCCTTTGCTTGCCTAGTGTTCTCAGTTTGACCTATATTATCTTATTACCATTGTTTCTTTTGGAGTTTTCCTGCCTTAATCAAACTTCATTGTTCTGAGCCTCACTGTAATTTGAATTATATGTAATGGTGAAAAGAAATCTGAAAAACATGTAGTAAACCAATGTTTCATAGTTGATTAATGCTAACTCCATGGGAACAATTTTATTCAAATTAGAGATGTCTGGAGCCACAAAACCATAATCGAAAGCATGGGATATATGTGACCAGAGGCAATTTTACTCTCTTTAATACAAAAATTGATCAGTCTGGTCCAATTTCTTATACAGAACTAAATTTCAGAAGAGAATGTCTAGTCACTGGCTGACTGCTTACAAGTTCTGGCACAATTTGAAAATACACAAATGTGATACAAGAAATAAATTATGAGACAATTTATTTATTGCATTGTAATTCTCAGGGTTTTTGAAAACATAGTTATTTATTAGATGGAAACATGGATATTATTTACAAAATTCTCCCATGTTGCAGCCAATATGAATTAAGATATACTAGCCATGTGCCAACCACTAATAGATACTTTATCCATTATTTCATTCAATTTTTACTACAACTCTACTGTACTACTGTCCTTGTTTTCCAGGTGAGAAAACCTAGGCTTGCTTGATGAGAGCTAGTAAGTACAGAGCTCAGATGTAAAACACAGGGCTACTTGTCTGCACGGCAGGCTTTTTGCCCTTTGTTGCAATGCACCTGCCCCTGCCCCTTGGTCAGGTGCAGAGTTCTCTCTGGCTGTTTACCATCCAACCTCGCATTAAGGAGGCTGCTTGTTTGCGCACCAGATTAGGTACATGACAATCTAGTTGCTTCCTCAGTTAAAATTATCCTCTTGAGGAAAGAACACCTTATTTTCCAAAATTCTAACTCCTTTCTGAAAATGAGTGAACATGGATCACACACTCTTCTGGGGACTGCTTATATGAGCACTGGGGGATATTTTGAGATCATGAACACAGAAGAATACTCAAATATGAAGACAAAATGAAAAATATTAGGTAATTTTTAAGTATCATGACAAATTTAGTTTTCTTCTACTGTCAAAATAATTTCCCGAATGAACCATTTTCCCCTGGAGAAGGAAATGGCAACCCATTCCAATATTCTTGCCTGGAGAATCCCATGGACAGAGGAGCCTGGCAGGCTACAGTCAATGGGGTTACAAGAGTCAGATACCACTTAGTGACTAAACCAGCACCATGAATCATTTCAACCATTTAACCACTTGACTTTATCTTGCTCAAGTAATAGAGATCTTATATGAAGAATATTACAATACTTAGGTACCTTTTGTTCTGAGACTGGTATTAAAACCCCAGCTGTGCAACCCAGGGCTTAAAATCCTTACCTTCTTTTCAGACAGAATTTTTCTTCCTTATGTTAATATTTTTTTTAAAGGTAGAATCTATAGATTTTGAAGGCAAATTTTTTTGTAATGGAACTCAATTCAAAGTAATGTTTGTCTCTGTCTTTAAAGACAAACATGTTGTGAGCGACATTTAATTCCAACACTGTGTAAACAGCAGCCATCCTGCAATTACAAATTATTTCCTTCATTACTGCTGATGCCTCAAGCCTTAAGAAACACCAGGGAAGACAGACAAAACAAACAAAAATAACCGATTTCCCTCAACCTTTCCTGCTGCATAATTACTTCCTGTGTTTATCTGATATTTGCTGATATTTGCTTCCTTAGGCCTGTTTCTATATGTTTTGCCCTTATAAATGGCCAATGGAAACACTAAATAGGAAAAAATTTACACCAATTGTTGGCCAATCCTTTCACTGGTTTCATTTAAAAATGAAATTAAAATTAGAAAGATAATAGTATTCTTTTACCTTTGGTTTATAAGTCATTTGAGATGGAGAATTAAAATGAAGTTAAGTTTCCTAGAAAAGTCCACCTAAATATTTAACTGACCTTTTTGTCTTTACAAGAAGAGGCACTTGTGTTTATCTGTTTTTTTTTTATTTTGCATATATATATATATATTTGCATGTGTATATATATATATATATATATATATATACATGTTCATGTTCTTAACCATTTATTCCATAAAAGGCTTAATTTTCCTTCCTTTTTTTGAGTGAATTGATAAATAGTTAGATAGAATCACTGACTCAATGGACATGAATCTGAGCAAACTTCCTGAGATAGTAAAGGACAGGGAAGCCTGGCGTGCTGCAGTCCACAAGGTCACAAAAAGTCGGCCATGACTTAGCCACGAGTACAGCGCAGTGCATCTGTGATGTATTTTAGAGTTATGACAATACTTTAACACACTGGTACACTTTCTGTGCTCATTCAGAATGATTAATATAAGTGGAAAAATTAACTCTAAAATGTCTTGTTTTAAAAGCACCCACTTCTCAGACAGATGGCTCACTGGTCTCCTCCTTGGATTATGGCTTTGGGATATAGAAGCTTATCCCCTGGAATCATGCCTTCTCTTCAATAAGGGACTTCTAGAGATAACTGACTAGGTTCAGGTCAAAATGCAGATCCCCCAAAGTTCTGGAGTCACTGCTTCTCAAAACAGTGCCTAATAATACTTGTTACAATGACAAATTAAAGAAGTTAAACTTGTATGTTTTTGCTTGTTTTGGGGTTTTTATTAGAATATAATTGCTTTGCAATGAAGTGAATCAGCTATATGTGTACATGTATCTCCTCCCTCTTGGACCTCGCTTCCAGGCCACCTCTGTCCCTATTTAATACAGCACTTCTCAGGGTCTGTAAGACAGTAATAATGCACATGTAACTTCCCAAGTACTGTCAGTGAGAAGTAACCAGAGGGTGTTTTCCCCACATGCCCTCATCTGCGTCTCTAGACAGTTGTTCTTCCTAGGCTAAATCGGGAAACATTTCACAAAATAATAGCTCTTAAAGAACAAGATGGAGCAGTGTGCAAAACCTTAGGAAACTCAGGCAGTGGCTGAATGAGCCAGGCAGGAAAGGGAGAGAAGGGGAGGTGAGGCCTCTGGGCATCTTCCCCCTGGGCTGAGCGTTTCTTCAGTATTTGCAGGATAAGTTGGTCCATTAGCAATAAAGATGTGCTTCTGGAGGTGGCAGCTTCCCTGGTGGCTCAAATGGTAAACAATCTGCTTGTGATGCAGAAGGTGTGGATTAGATCCTTGGGTTAGGAAGATCCTCTGGAGAAGGGAATGGCAACCCACTTCAATATTCTTGGCCTGG
Source organism: Bos javanicus (assembly GCF_032452875.1). Classification (NCBI taxonomy): domain Eukaryota; kingdom Metazoa; phylum Chordata; class Mammalia; order Artiodactyla; family Bovidae; genus Bos; species Bos javanicus. The sequence continues at coordinate 27,552,501 of NC_083880.1, forward strand.
GAAATCATGGGGACAGAGGAACCTGGCAGGCTATAGTCCTTGAGGTCACAAAGAGTCAGTCAAACACAACTGAATAACTTTCACTTTTTTTTTTCACTTTCTGAATCTGGTACCTTTTGGGCAATGATCAGGAAGGCAACTGGTTATTTCTATTTGTATATTAAGGGGGAAAAACTTTTCTGGCAGTTGCATAAGGTTTTACAGTGCAAATCAGAATTTACAAGGTAGTAAGTGGTCAATAAAATTCAGATCAGTTCAGTCACTCAGTCGTGTCTGACTCTGTGCGACCCCATGGACTAGAGCATGTCAGGTTTCACTATCCATCACCAACTCCCAAACCTTGCTCAAACTTATGTCTATTGAGTTGGTAATATCACAACCATTTCATCTCTGTTGTCCCTCCTTCTCCCACCTTCAATCTTTCCCAGCATAGAGTCTTTTCTAATGAGTCGGTTCTTCACATCAGGTGGCCAAATGATTGGTGCTTCAGCTTCAACATCAGTCCTTCCAATGAATATTCAGGACTGATTTCCTTTAGGATTGAATGCTTGGATCTCCATGCAGTCCAAGGGACTCTCAAGAGTCTTCTCCAACACCACAGTTCAAAAGCATCAGCTGTTCAGTGCCCAGCCTTCTTTATGGTCCAACTTTTACATTCATACATGACTACTGTGGAAAAGCCATAGCTTTGACTAGATGGACCTTTGTCAGCAAAGTAATGTCTCTGCTTTTTAATACGCTGTGTAGGTTGGTCATAGCTTTCCTTCCAAGGAGCAAGTGTCTTTTAATTTCATGGCTGCAATCACCAACTGCAGTGATTTTGGAGCCCAGGAAAATAAAGTTTGTCACTATTTCCATTGTTTCCCCATCTATGGGCCATGAAGTGATGAGACCAGATGCCATGACCTTAGTTTTTTGAATGTTGAATTCTAAGCCAGCTTTTTTACTCTCCTCTTTCACTTTCATCAAGAGGCTCTTTAGTTCCTCTTCACTTTCTGCCATAAGGGTGGAGCCATCTGCATACCTGAGTTTATTGATATTTCTCCCGGCAATCTTGTGCTTGTGCTTCATCCAGCCCAGCATTTCGCATGATGTACTCTGCATATACATTAAATAAGCAGGGTGATAATGTGCAGTCTTGACATACTCTTTTCCCAATTTGGAACCATTCTATTGTTCCATGTCCTGTTCTAACTGTTGCTTCTTGACTGCATTGAGATTACTAGGAGGCAGGTAAGGTGGTCTGGAAATCCCATCTCATTAAGAATTTTCTATAGTTTGTTGTGATCCACATAGTCAAAGGCTTTAATGTATTAAATGAAGCAGAAGTAGATGTTTTCCTGGAACTCTTTTGCTTTTGTGATGATCCAGTAGATGTTGGCAATTTGATCTCCCAGAGATCAAGCTTGAACATGTAAATCTAAATCTAAATCTAGCTTGAACATGTGGAAGTTTTTGGCTCACATACTGTTGAATCCTAGCATGGAGAAATTTGAGCATTCCTTTGCTAGCATGTGAGATGAGTGCAACTGTGAGGAGGTAGTTTGAACATTCTTTGACATTACCTTTATTTGCGATTGGAACTAAAACTGACCTTTTCTAGTCCTGTGGCCACTGCTGAGTTTTCCAAATTTGCTGGCGTATTGAGTGCAGCACTTTCACAGCATCATCTTTCAGGATTTGAAAGAGCTCAACTGGAATTCCATCACCTCCACTAGCTTTGTTTGGCTTTCCCTTTGCCTCACGTCTGGGCAAGATGATAAAATCTGTGTTTGCTGCGTTAGCACTGTTTCAAGACACACAAGTCTCCACTCATAGGCAAGAACCCTCAACCTGGCTTCATTTGTCTCCTTTCCTTGCTCTCTCAAGCCATTTCCAGACCTGCTTAGGGTTTCTGCCCTGACTTCTCTGGAAAATCCTCAGTTTGGTGTATGTTTCTATATTGGAACCAAATTGTGGTTGGGTGGGGGGCCATCTTATTTTCAGAATGGCTATGGCATCTTTCATGATTGATGGGCCACAAGACTAAGCATAAGTTTTAGAATAACTAAAGCATGTTGCTGTTGTTCAGTTCCTAACTCATGTCTGACTCTTTGCAACCCCATGACTGTAGCAGTCCAGCTATCTCCCAGAGTTTGCTCAACTAAAGCATCAGTGATGTGACTCATTTGTATTTTGGATGCATTGCACTTTAACCTGAGCAATGTCTCATTCTTCTGTGGCTTGGGAGCTTAAACTTTCTTGTTTGGTGCTATAACTTTCCTTGCTCATTGCAGAGTTCCACAGTTGTGCATTGAAGAGTTCTCTTACTTCCTTGAGCTTCCTAGGCTTTCCATACTCCACAGCAAGGGCTCATGTCAATCAGACAGGAATATAGGACCTTCCTCTCTAATGGATAAGTGGATAAGTGTTAGTCGCTCAGCGTGTCTGACTCTTTGCGACCCCATGAACTGTAGCCCTCCAGGTTTCTCTGTCTATGGAATTCTCCAAGGAAGAATACTGAAGTATCTGCCATTCCCTTCTCCAGAGGATCTTCCTGAACCAGGGATTGAACTCGGGTCTCCTGCATTGCAGGCAGATTCTTTACCGTTTGAGCTACAGGGAAGTCCTTATCCTCTCTAATGGGAGAGGCTGAAATTGACATTTCTGCCATATAACCCTGTCTTTTGCTTGGTCAGCTAAAGGCCTGTCACTCTGTCTATCTATGTTGTAATCTGTGTTAGAATTTGCTTCCTTTTTATTTTATTTTATTTTTTTTTATGTTAATAAACTTCTGTTTGATTTTGTCCTGCTATTCTGTCATTTCTTACAGAGATCCTCAGCTAAGAACTCAGAAGGGTAAAGGGAAATAAGCCTCTATGTCACCCTAAGTCAGCTTCAATAATTGCCATAGTGAGCAGTCATGTCCTATAGCTATCAATTAGGTCTAACTGGTCTATTGTATCGTTTAAAGTTTGTGTTTCCTTGTTAATTTTCTGTTTAGTTGATCTATCCATAGGTGTGAGTGGGGTATTAAAGTCTCCCACTATTATTGTGTTATTGTTAATTTCTCCTTTCATACTTGTTAGCATTTGTCTTACATACTGTGGTGCTCCCATGTTGGGTGCATATATATTTATAATTGTTATATCTTCTTCTTGGATTGATCCTTTGATCATTATGTAGTGACCTTCTTTGTCTCTTTTCACAGCCTTTGTTTTAAAGTCTAATTTATCTGATACGAGTATTGTGACTCCTGCTTTCTTTTGGTCCCTATTTGCATGGAAAATCTTTTTCCAGCCCTTCACTTTCAGTCTGTATGTGTCCCCTGTTTTGAGGTGGGTCTCTTGTAGACGACATATGTATTTGTATCCATTCAGCCAGTCTTTAAGGTAATTACTGATAAGTATGATCCCATTGCCATTTACTCGAGTTTATACACTATCTAGAGAATATCCTTTAGTATTTGTTGGAGAGCTGGTTTGGTGGTGCAGAATTCTCTCAGCTTTTGCTTGTCTGAAAAGCTTTTGATTTCTCCTTCATACTTGAATGAGATCCTTGCTGGGTACAATAATCTGGGCTGTAGGTTATTTTCTTTCATCATTTTAAGTATGTCTTGCCATTCCCTCCTGGCTTGAAGAGTTTCTATTGAAAGATCAGCTGTTATCCTTATGGGAATTCTTGTGTGTTATTTGTTGTTTTTCCCTTGCTGCTTTTAATATTTGTTCTTTGTGTTTGATCTTTGTTAATTTGATTAATAGTTTATCCTGTTTGGGACTCTCTGGGTTTCTTGGACTTGGGTGTCCTTCCCCATCTTAGGGAAGTTTTCAACTATTATCTCCTCAAGTATTTTCTCATGGTCTTTCGTCTTCTTCTTCTGGAACCCCTATGATTCGAATGTTGTAGCATTTAATATTGTCCTGGAGGTCTCTGAGATTGAAATCCTCTCTGATTCATTTATTTCTACCATTCTATCTTCTAATTCACTAATCTATCTTCTGCCTCTGTTATTCTACTATTTGTTGGTTTTTAATTTCATTTATTGCATTATTCATTATATATTGTCTTCTAGGTCCTTGTTAAACCTTTCTTGCATCTTCTCAATCCTTGTCTCCAGGCTATTTATCTGTGATTCCTTTCAAGATTTTGGATCAATTTCACTATCATTATTTGGAATTCTTTATTAGCCTCCTGTTCCTTTATCTGCATTCCTCTGTCTCTTCATCTGCTGAGTTTGGGAGTCCTTTCTGTATTCTGGCAGTTTGTGGAGTTCTGGCTTGTCAAGGTTTCCTGGTTAGGGAATGGAGCTGTATGTTCAGTCGCGCATGCTGCAAACAAATGACACTGGCGTGCGCTCACAGTGCCTCAGCCACACTGGGTCTGCCCCCGCTCATGGCGCGTGTAGCCTCCCTGCCCACACTGCTCAGGCTCTTGGTTGTTCCGCCGGGAACAATCCGAGGCTGGCCCTGGGTTGCATGCACCTCCCAGGTCCAAGCCGCTCAGGTTCAGGCACTCAGGTAGTCCTCAGAGGCGCAGACTCAGTGCTCTTCCCAGGTCCGAGCAGCTCAGGTGATGAGGTGTTTCCAATACTGCGACTTACACTCGGTTATCTGGGTGTGCACCTTCTCAGGCAGATGTTGACCGTCCAGACCCCCAATAAGTTTTAGTTGCCAGATAATGTCTCTCTGGGGCTGCGATGTCACCTCTGCAGCCGGCTATCTCTGTTTAGTCCTTTGTTCCGTGCGCGGGCTGGCGGTGTCTTAGGTTACATGGTAGATATCCCACAGTCTGGTTTGCTAGCCCAAATTATTTCGCTCAGATAGTGCTCAGGGTATTCAAGCCAGATTCTTACTCTCAGCGATGCAGCCCATGCCCAGCCCCGATTCGCTAATGGCGGATGCAGGCGTCTGCAAGTTACCGTAGGGCTCGCAATCTTCGAGTTTTAATTGTTTATTTATTATGTTGCCCTCTGTGCTTCCAAAGCTTTCGGCAGTGAGAATTTGGTTTAAGACTCCTTTGAACTTTTATTGTCTTTAATATTTTTCCTACCTCCTTTCGAAGAGTTGGGTTGCTTTTCTGGGTGCCTGATGTCCTCTGCCGGCATTCAGAAGGAATTTACTCGACGTTTAAATGCTCAACTCCTCCGCCATCTTGGTGCCTCCCCCATAGTGATGCTTTCTAAGGCCCACTTGACTTCACATCCAGGCTCTCTGGCTCTAGGTGAGTGATCACACCATCATGATTATCTGGGTCATGAAGATTTTTTTTGTATAGTTCTTCTGTGTATTGTTGCCATCTCTTAATATCTTCTGTTTCTGTTAGGTCCATACCATTTCTGTCGTTTATCGAGCCCATCTTTGCATGAAATGTTCTCTTGGTATCTCTAATTTTCTTGAAGAGATCTCTAGTCTTTCCCATTCTATTGTTTTCCTCTTTCTTTGCATTGATCACTGAGGAAGGCTTTCTTATCTCTCCTTGCTATTCTTTGGAACTCTGCATTCAAGTGGGTATATCTTTCCTTTTCTACTTTGCCTTTTGCTTCACTTCTCCTCTCAGTTATCTGTAAGGCCTCCTCAGATAACCATTTTGCCTTTTTGCATTTTTTCTTCTTGGAGATGGTTTTGATCACTGCCTCCTGTACAGTGTCATGAACCTCCATCCACAGTTCTTCAGGCACTCTATCTATCAGATATATTACCTTGAATCTATTTGTCACTTCCACTGTATAATCATAAGGGATTTGGTTGAGGTCATACCTGAATGATCTAGTGGTTTTCCCTACTTTCTTCCATTTAAGTCTGAATTTTGCAACAAGGAGTTCATGATCTGAGCCATAGTCAGCTCCCAGTCTGGTTTTTGCTGATTGTACAGAATTTCTCCATCTTCAGCTGCAAAGAATATAATCAGTCTGGTTTCAGTATTGACCATCTTGTGATGTCTATGTGTAGAGTCATTTCTTGTATTGTTAGAAGAGCATGTTTATTATTACTAGTGTGTTCTCTTGGCAAAACTTTGTTAGCCTTTGACCTGGTTCATTTTGTACTCCAAGGCCAAATTTGTCTGTTACTCCAGGTTTCTCTTGACTTCCTACTTTTGCATTCCAGTCCCATATGGTGAAAAGGACACCTTTCTTTGCTGTTAGTACTAGAAGGTCTTGTATATCCTCATAGAACCATTCAACTTCAGCTTCTTTGGCATTAGTGGTTGGGGCATAGACTGGGATTACTGTGATATTGAACAGTTTGCCTTGGAAATGAACAGAAATCATTCTGTCATTTTTGAGATTACACCCAAGTACTGCATTTTGGGCTCTTTTGTTGACTATGAGGGCTACTCCATTTGTTCTCAGGGATTCTTGCCCACAGGAGTAGATATAATGGTCAGATATTAAATTCACCCATTCTGGTCCATTTTAGTTCACTGATTCCCAAAATGTCGATGTTCACTCTTGCCATCTCCTGTTTGACCACCTCCAATTTACCTTGATTCATGGACCTGACATTCCAGGTTCTGATGCACTATTGTTCTATACAGTGTTGGATTTGACTTCCATCACTAGTCACATCCTCAAGTGGGCATAGTTTTTGCTTTGGCTCAGCCTCTTCATTCTTTCTGGAGCTATTTCTCCACTCTTTTCCAGTAGTATATTGCACACCTATAGATCTGGGTATTCAATTTTCAGTGTCATATCTTTTTGCTTTTTCATACTGTTCATGGGGTTCAAGGCAAGAATACTGAAGTGGTTAAAAATAAAATTGAGGGTTGCTATTAGTAAAGAATTTTATTCTTTGGCCATAATATTAGAGAAGAAGACAAATCATGGATAATATCACACTGCATTAATTGCAAAGCAATGTAGTCAACAGAAATTACCTTTTCTAGGTACATATGAGTCTACTCTTCAGCACGCCATCACTTTTAAAACTTTGCCTTAAGTGCAATTAGGGGATGTAGGTATAATCAACAAGTAGAAATTCTGGAAATCCTGGAATTCTTGTTGGCAAGGCAACACTAATTTCATTACTAGTGAAATTAGTCTTCTCAAATTCAAATCACAGATAACAGCTTTCCTTTCTACTAAAGACATGGGAATTATTATTAATTTCAAAGCTGAATTTTATTGATAAATTTGTGGGCTATTTCCTAGTAAAGATCAATTTCTTTGAATGGGGAATTAAGTTCTTTATAGATATTAATTCATTTCAGTTCAGAGTACTATTTTTCTTATTATTTTATTAAAATGTTTGTTCTTAAACTATGTCGTTAATTTAATTTCTTGGAATCAAAGTTAAATAATAAAAGAGAAGCTACTATATCTTTTTATCAACAGAAAAGATTTGGACTATTGATATTTTTATATTATTCAATAAACAGCAAATTCCTAGTTTTTACTGCATAGCAATCAACTGCTTAAATAAAGGTAGTTTTCTACTTTTAAAAAAATAGATGGAAAGGATCCATTTGATCATTTTAATTCAACCTGTTTATTTTTAAAATTGCTGATATTTATCAAATCTCCATTGATATTACAGCTAAGTATTTCACATGGTTTAACTTTGAAATTACCTTTGAGGATAGATACTCATTTTATCCTCATGTATGTAACAAATGGGAAATTTATCATCTGGACTATGTATACTAACCTGGTAGAGAATGGAGCTATGATTAAGATTTGGGTGGTTTGACTCCAGGGTCTTCCCCCTTAAACACTGAGACCTATATAACCTATACACAAATGTCCTGCCCTGGGATCATCACCATGACTGAATGATTCAGGTATTGTTGGAAAAGTATCAGCTTTTCAGAAATTTGTATCTCATTCATGAAAGTAGCTGGTCTTGGGGTCAATACTGAACCAAAATACACAAATTAGCTTGCATGACATATTACAAATTTTCTCTGAATTGGATCCCTTAAATGACAAGTGTGTTGTGCTTAGTCGCTCAGTCATGTCCAACTCTTTGCGACCCCATGGACTGTAGCTCCTCTGTCCATGGGGATTCTCCAGGCAAGAATACTGGAATGGGTTGCCATGCCCTCCTCCAGGGGATCTTCCCAACCCAGGGATTGAACCCAGGGTCAGAGGGAGAAGCATGCACAGCAGTACGGGACTGTATATCATAACCATCGAAGGGCTATTGGCTTGGTGGGGCAACATAGAAAGGGAGAGAGAGTGTGGAAGAACAGACCAGAGAGGCAGAGACATCAAGTTACAGACAGACTTGTTTTTCTAAGGACAAGAACTTTAGACTTTGGCCTTTTGCAAAGGGAAGTTGTTAGAAGATTTTTAAATAAAGCAATAGGCTGACCCGATTTTCTTTTTAGAACACAAATCATGGCAGGAATGAGTCAGGACTGGAGGGAGAAAAAACAGATAACAGACTATTGCAAAAGTTGGGTTATTGAGGACAAGGGGCTGTAAGATGGCAGCACTGTGGGTAGAAGGGCAATACTGGATCTGTTCACAGACTGGATGTGGACTGTGATGGATCAGCAAGCCAGTCATGATGTCATAACAACCACTGTGCTTCTGCACTCATCCCTCTGACTTGGTAAGGTAAGTAACACTAGAGGGTGACTACATTCTTGGAAAAGAGGACTTGAAGTGTTCATGCAGTTAATAAATGTTTACTATGTGTGCCCTCATTTCTGTTGAAAATACAAAAGATCATGAGACATGGTTCAGGTCTCGTATCATATTGCTGTGCTTAATCACTCAGTTGTGTCCAACTGTCTGTGACCCCATGGACTGTAGCCTGCCAGACTCCTCCATCCATGGGGATTCTCCAGGCAAGCATACTGGAGTGGGTTGCCATGCCCTCCTCCAGGGGATCTTCCCAACCCAGGGATCGAACCCAGATCTCCCACATTGCATGCAGTTTCTTTACCATCTGAGCCACCAGGAAAGCCCATGAAGTGAAAATCACTCAGTCGTGTCCGACCCTATGAATTGTAGCCTGCCAGCCTCCTCTGTCCATGCAATTCTCCAGGCAAGGATACTGGAGTAGTTAGCCATTCCCTTCTCCAGGAGATCTTCCTGGAGATTTGTGGGGTCACAAATAGTGTCCAGCTTTTTGCGACCCCATGAACTGTATAGTACATGGAATTCTCTAGACTAGAATACTGGAGTGGGTAGCCGTTCCCTTCTCCAAGGGATCTTTCCAACCCAGGGATTGAACCCAGGTCTCCTGCATTGTGGGCAGATTCTTTACCAGCTGAGCCACCAGGGAAGCCCCATATCATTCATTATGTTTTGGACATATTTGTGGATGCCTCAGTGCAGCAGATATGTGGTATCAACTGCCGTGGAAGTAGATAAAAGCACTCATTAGAAACATGGTGAGTGAGAAGGGACAAGGATGAGAAGAAAGAATGTGGAACTATAATGTTCAATGCCACGTAGGAAAACAAGGCAGCAGGGTTGAAGGTCAGCCACTGTGGGAGAGTGCAATCAGGAGCAACAGGTTCCTAAAACTAACAGGGTTCCTGCAAAGTGCAAAGGAGCCAAGTGCAGTGGGGTTCAGGATGGATGGTAGTCTGCAGAATTAGTGAGAGTGGCCTCACGGAATGTGTGGAGTGAGGCCATGTCACGAAGGACACACAAGGAACAAGAAGTGAAGGACCCAGTGTCAACCATTCAGTTGAACTGCTCTCTGACTCTCCTGGGACTTTACACAGAATATTCTGGAAGCGATGCCATTGCTTTCTTTTTTCTAAGAAACAAACATTCAGAACGAAAACCCTCACACACATATCCAACCCAAATGAACTCTGAGGCTAATATCTAAGGAAAAATAAAATAAAACCTTCTCCCAATACTGTGTAGCCTGGCCCTAAAGTTATTGTATTATAAGACTATTTTAATAATGATTTTTGAAGGAAGAGATGCACATGATGAGGAGACTACTACAAGCTACAACAAGATGAATTTTTAAAAACAAATTTAGATCCAATATAAATACAAACACCATTATGGACCAGATTTCTGATTCTTTAATATATAATGATGTGTCAAGTTAAATTACTATATAAATATTCTTTCTTTTAGTACTATAAGTACTCTCATTTGATCAAAAAGGTCATTAAATAGTATGATGGCTATTTAGGGACACATGGAAGAGTCGTCAAGTCATTAGGATTTCCTAGTAATTTTAGTTTAAACAGACATCTGTGGTATTGTAGTGTATGCCACAGAAATACGTTTACAAATGACCTGGGCTCCTGCCAGTCTGGGGCTAAGTGGATTATTAACGGGATGAATTCCCAGACAACTGCTCTTTCTTGTGGGAAATGCAATGAATAGCATCCTTATTTTGTTCATTTACCGATATCAGTCTAATTTCTCTCCATCCATGCAGATTTTAGCTCACTGACAAATGAGAGGGAAACTCCTTAATGAAACTGTGCAGTGGAATGCTTACCACATAGCAATATTTTGGGGGGACACTGTAGCAAAGTATAATGTATTTTCAAGAAGGAGTCAAAAAATAGGTTTGAAAACAACAAAGTCTTCCTTCTTTTTTTCTTTCTTTCTTCCTTGAAAATCCAGCCCCAAACTCTGGAGTGAGAAGAAGACTGGGGAAAATGTGGGAGTGCTGGGGTCAGGATGCCAAGAGGACAGTGACCAGGCAGCCCAGAGAGAGCCTGGCTGGGCTGGGGCTGGGGTGGGGCAGCCCAGCAAAGGAGGGCAGAGGGCAGGGAAGGACCGCACTGGAAAGCAGAGTCCACGTGAGTGCTGACCCACCAGGTACAGCCATGCATTACAAATAGGAGCTGACATGTTTCTTGCTGCAGAGAAAGGGAGTTACATACATGAAAAAGGGAGAAACTAAAATGGACAGTTCAGCTTTGAACTGGAGTCACCAGTATCAGTGTGAATGCACCATTTTTTCAGTATATAACTATAGACATAAAAACATGTAAAAACAGCTGATCGTGGGTGTATATAAATTCCAGTTCTCATGATTTTCTTTCTTGAATATCATTCTCCATTAAAAAGAACCAGGGCTCCATAGCGAAATGGGTGATTCTAGGGCTGAGGCGAGGAAAATACAACAAGGTGTGTCAGTTTTATAGCAATTAGGTTAGAACTTCCATTATTTTAGAAAATGAGATTCGCTTTGGTCATGGGATGGCCCTGCCTACCTCACAAGATAGCCGTGTTATGAGGGATTATGTATTGAATATACTTTTTAAATTATTTAAAGCCATATAATTATAAATGAAGGTTAGCATCAATATCTGTACTGCTCATAAAACTTAAAACGTTCCCTGAATAGCTGCACAATATCAGGAGGGTGAGACTAGTGGCCTTGCTCCCCAGCGCCTGTGTTCTGACAATGGCCCCAGGGGATGTTAGGTGAGACTATGTGGCAGTTGCTTTCCGTGCCATTAAACTCATAAGCCTAAGAATGTTCACAGCATACTCCACTCATACTTATTGACTCTCAAATAAATAAAGCAAGCCATATTCTATTTTTCAAATACACGAGCAATTTAAATCAAGAGTAAACTTTTCACAGCAGTTTAGTTTACAATTTTAATGTTCTGTTGTGATGATTCATTTCTCTTCCTCCTCGATTTAAACATAAAAAAAAAAAAAGAACATATATGATTTCAAAGGTTTTAGGTATATGACTGATCCACTCACTTTAGTTCACCAACACAATAAGACACAGAATTGTATTGTATGGATCATTGACATGGCCGATGATACTGCCTCCTGTGGAGCTATTGTGACCCATCTTGTCGATGGTAGCTTCCTCATTTTAAAAGCAATGCCCTCTATGTGGTCGCTGATCCAAAATGTGTCTCAAAGAACAATAGAGAACCATGGATTGATTCTGACTTTTTTATTCCATTGTGATCATCAGAAATGTCTAAAAGTCAACTCATCCTATTAGAATTTCATAGCCTATAATAGATATACATTTTGAAGCAGCTCTGTTTAAACTCATTTTATTCAGTTTTTCCTTAAATGCACATGATAAAACTAAATAGAGAATAGCTGTTATTTAATACATAAGTGTTTAATGTGATACTCAATTCTCCAGGTTAAAAGATCAACAACCACAGCAAGAAAAACAAGCCAGTGTTTCTCAATTTATGTTATCAAATACTAAATCATCTACATTAGTTGGCATGCTAATAATTTTCACTCAGTTTGGAAACTTTGCATCAGTGGTTCACCAAAGCAGCAGCAGAGACCTGTTAAAGTTTAAATTCTTGGGCCCCATGCCAAGATGCTGGGGTTTCCTAGGTGGTGCTAGTGGTAAAGAATCTGTCTGCTAAAGCGAGAGACTTGAGTTCGATCTCTGGGTTGGGAAGATCTCCTGGAGTGGGAAATGGCAACCTGCTCCAGTATTCTTGCCTGGAAAAGCCCATGGACTGAGTAGCCTACTCAGTCCATGGGGTTGCAAAGAGTCAGAAATGACTGAAGTGACTAAACACATCCTAAGACGTACTTAAATCAGAAACCCATCAAACTATGTTTTCATAAGGTGCCTAGTACTTCTGCTGAGTCCCCACTTGCTCCACATGGAGATCAAGTTTAGACTGGTATGCACTAGCAGGATTTGCTAAAATAGTTGTATCTTTAGTGAAAACATATGGTTGCAAGCACTCTACAATTGTTCTGATGCCAATCTTTAGAAGTCAGACATAAAATGCATTGCTTAACTAATTATCAAATTAAAAAAAATAAAATCTTCTCTAGCTTTCTTCTTCCCTACAGCAAATGGGATAGTTAGCTTCAGCTCACCTCCCTCATTCCACAATGATTATCCAATATCATTCGGCCTGGTTCTACCTGGATATAGTTTGTTGATTGGCGGTATTTGGACTGTTAGTGGAAACATCATACTATAAGAATATTGTGCAAATATATGTAATAAGGTATTTTTTCTCTGGGTGTCTCCAGCCTGCAACTGTATCCACCTTGCTCATTTCCTGCTATTGTTGTCATTTAGTCACTGTCGCACCTACATCTTTTGTGTCCTTATGAGCTATTGCCTATGAGGCTTCTCTGTCCATGGGATTTCGCAGGCAAGAATACTGGAATGTGTTGCCATTTCCTTCCCCAGGGGATCTTCCCGATCCAGGAATCCAGCCTGAGTCTCTTGCTTTGGCAGGCGGATTCTTTACTACTGACCCACCAGGGAAGCCTACTCACTTCCTGTATGCTTCTAATTTTCTAGGCTCTCCAATTATGAAATTATGTTAAGCTCTATTTTTTTCTCTACAATTGTATGTTTTGGAAGCTTTTATTTCCATTAACTCAAAATGGTAAGTCACATTCCCTCTGCATTCTAGAAAGAGACATGCTCATCCAAATTAGTGTTAATTACTGATACATTTCTATGCATTCAATCAGTTCAGTTGCTCATTCATGTCCAACTCTTTGCGACCCCATGGACTACAGCATGCCAGGCTTCTTTCTCTGTCCATCATCAACTCCAAGACATTGCTTAAACTCATGCCCATTGAATCAGTGATGCCCTGCGACCATCAACAGACATCCTCTGTTGTCCCGTTCTCCTTCTGCCTTCAATCTTTCCCAGCATCAGGGTCTTTTCTAATGAGTCAGTTCTTCACATCATTTCAGTTCAGTTCAGTTCAGTTCAGTAGATCAGTCTTGTCTGACTCTTTGCAATCCCATGGACTGCAGCATGCCAGGCTTCCCTGTCCGTCACCAACTCCCAGAGTACCCAAACTCATGAGTACCCAAACTCATGTCCATTGAGTCAGTGATGCCATCCAACCATCTCATCCTCTGTCATCCCCTTCTCCTCCTGCCTTCAATCTTTCCCAGTGTCAGGGTCTTTTCCAATGAGTCAGCTCTTCACATCAGGTGGCCAAAGTATTGGAGTTTCAGCTTCAACAACAGTCCTTCCAATGAACACTCAGGACTGATCTCCTTTAGGATGGACTGGTTGGATCTCCTTGCAGTCCAAGGGACCCTCAAGAGTCTTCTCCAACACCACAGTTCAAAAGCATCAACTCTTTGGTGCCCAGCCTTCTTTATGGTCCAACTCTCACATCCATACATGACTACTGGAAAAACCAAAGCTTTGACTAGATGGACCTTTGTCAGCAAAGTAATCTCTCTGCTTTTTAATATGCTGTCTAGATTGGTCATAGCAAGTGTCTTTTAATTTCATGGCTGCAGTCATCATCTGCAGTGGTTTTGGAGCCCAAGAAAATAAAGTTTGTCATTGTTTCCATTGTTTCCCCATCCATTCGCCATAAAGTGATGGGACCAGATGCCATGATCTCAGTTTTTTGAATGTTGAGTTTTAAGCCAACTTTTTCACTCTATTTCACTTTCATCAAGAGGCTCTTTAGTTCCTCTTTGCTTTCTTCCACAAAGGTGGTGTCATTTGCATACCTGAGGTTATTGTTATTTCTCCTGGCAATTTTGATTCCAGCTTGTTCTTCATCCAGCCCAGCATTTCGTATGGTGAACTCCGCACAGAAGATAAATAAGCAGGGTGACAATATACAGCCTTGACATACTCCTTTTCCAATTTGGAGTCAGTCTGTTGTTCCATGTCCAATTCTAACTGTTGCTTCTTGACCTGCATACAGATTCCTCAGGAGGCCGGTAAGGTGGTCTGATATACCCATCTCTTTAAGCAATAGCATCTATGTTTGGTCACTTGCCATTACTTTAAATCAATACAGTATGAGAATCACAAGTATTGTAAAGACCTCAGAGTGAGATTGCCTCAGCTGTTAACCTCCTGTCATAACACAGAAGTGACTTAACTCTCATTTAGTAAGTATATATCCCAGGTTTTTATTCTAGAATAGACAGTAAAATTTAGTAGTCATATAAGGGAAAGAAAATGGCACTCTCCTTGTGATTGGACAATGGTGGTAATAGATATATTCCTAATCTAAAATAATATTCTGGAGTATAGAAAGGTTTATGTCAGCCACACTAAGCAGAATCAGACAGCTAACTTTAAAAGGAGCCTTTAGAATGGAATAGAAAAACGGTTCTTGAATCATCCCATCTCTCAAAATACCATCACAATAATTGCCAAAATTACAGCTTGTGTTTACATGCACATTCTATGAGATTCGGCTCACATGCAACATGGTTCTCCTGATAAAAACACCACATCAAATATGTTTCATTAAAGATGCCAGTCCTAGTAAAAGTCTATTTTTCAGCTAATGGGCAAGAAATTAATTAATAAAAGTATAAAACTTGTAAGGAAGTATTCTTAAAAGTGAAAGTGAAAGTGAAGTCTCTCAGTCGTGTCCAACTCTTTGAGACCCCATGGACTGTAGCCTACCAAGCTTCTCTGTCCATGGGATTCTCCAGGCAAGAATACTGGAGTGGGTTACCATTTCCTTCTCCAGGGGATCTTCCTGACCCAGGGATCGAACCTGGGTCTCCTGCATTGGAGGCAGACGCTTTAACCTCTGAGCCACCAGGGAAGCCCCTCTTATATTCTTAAGTGTCATTTAAAAAAAAAAAAGATTTGGTGGTCCAATGGTCAAGACTCTGCCTTGCAATGCAGGGGAAGTGGGAGCCCACATGCTCTGGAACCCGTGTGTCACAACTAGAGAGTCTGTGTGTCACAATGAAGATCCCGTGTGCCACAGTTAAAACTCAATATAGCCAAACTAATTAATTAATTATTTTAAAGATCTGGTATCAGTTACTTCTAAGTTTTAAATCAAATTGTATAAATTTGGTGATGGAAATTTTCTAGTCAATAACATTGTAACTGTAGCATTTCAGAGAAAAACAACTAACAGTTCAAAAAATTTCAATGAGACTGTTATTTAATGGAAAGGTAAAACAGTCACACTGTGAATAGGGTGGGTATAGGAGTAACAGCTCTTATTATGAGATCAGAGGTACAAAGGACTCTTTTGTCCTTATAATGTTCTCATTATTGGCCAGAAATAATACAGAGCAAAGTCAGGTTGTTTCAAAACTGTACCTCATCAGTCAGCCATTATTCAGCTTATCTTTCTAAAGCCAAAATATTCCTGAGGCCCTTTAGCTTCAGGATTACTCATTTCCTCAAGCACAGTGATGAGAAAGGCAAATTCAGTATCTCAGTAGACAAATATTTGTCCTGAATCCCTATTATCTCCACTATATATAATATATATATTATCTCCACTAATATAATACATTAAATATTATAATGTTTAAAGACCTTAAATAATCAGGGCAATTATCTAGCTGTTTTTTTTTCTATCACTAAAAATGAACTTTAATGATTGAATTTTATGCCTTTTGGGCAGAAAAAAAAAAATAGATGCTTGAGTGCAGTTTATATTATATAAAATTTTATTTAACTTAAAAATTTTACTGGGGACTTCCCTGGTGGTCCATTGGTTGGAAATCCACCTGCTGGTGCAGGGGACACAGGTTTGATCCCTGGTCTGGGAAGACTCCACATGCTATGGGGAAGCTAGGCTCATGTGCCTCAACTTCTGAAGCTTGTACACCCTAGAACCTGTGCTCTGCAACAAGAGAAGCCACTGCAATAAGAAGCCCCTATTCTCATCCCCACACCACCACTAGAGCATAGCCACAACTCACAGCAATTAGAGAAGGCCCGTGTGGGGCAATGAAGACCCAGTGCAGCCAAAAATAATATATAAATAAATAATCAAATTGCACTGGAATATCCATGTATACTAACATGGGAGATACCTTGAAGATGTGAAGTGAAGGTGGAGGACAGTGAGTGCCCACCAAATAACCAGGTGACTGACTCCATGTGTCAGCCTATTTCTGGCCAGTGAACCATCGGTGAAAGTGATGTGTGTCCCCTCCAAGCAGGACAGGTAAGAGCAGATATGTCTCTGTGGTATTTCTTACACCCGAGTACAGTGACCTTTGAGGCCATGTATTCCAGATGACCTCACTAAAATATGAAAGAACCTCAGCAAAACCACATCAAACTGTGACATGACTGAGAAACAAACATATGGTGCTAAGCCACTGAGATTCCATGGTATATGTCATATAAAAGCTGGTACAAGTTATCCTTATAGTTATTAAAATGAATAAGTCAAATCATATCTAGTATATGCACCTATCACATATACTATAAAGCCTGGAAATGGTCTTAAAACATAAATTTAAACTGCTGAGCAGTGCTGAACACTAGCCTGTGAAAGCTGAGGTTCAGGAAGGTGGAAGTGTTAGTCGCTCAGTCATGTTTGACTCTTTGCAGACTATACCCCACCAGACTTCTCTGTCTGTGGAATTCTCCAGGCAAGAATACTGAAGTGGGTTGCCAGTTTCTTCTCCAGGTGATATTCCCAACCCAGGGATGGGAACTAGGTCTCCTGTATTGCAGGCAGATTCTTTACCATCTGAGCCACCAGGGTTCAGGGGTAGAGGTCGATGAAGGACAGATGAGGAAGGAGGAGGAGGATGACAGACTTCTGTTCTTACTTCAAAAAAATCAAACATCTTATTTTGTTTTACAATGAACACAGTTAATATACAGTTAATCTATTTTTAACAGATTTTCTTACCACCATAATTATAATAGTAAAACACGCATTTATCATTGATTAAATTGCATACTTCAGATGAGAGAGATTGGGAACTTTCTGTATAAAAAGTCTAAGCAGAATCTGGAGCCCAGTACCACAACTAGAGAGCCCAAGCACTGCAGCTATTGAAGCGTATGCACTCTGGTGCCCATGTGCCACAACTACTGAGCCAGTGCAACACAATTAGAGAGTCTGCAGCACAACAAAAGATCCTAAATGATGCATCAAAAACCCCGTGTGCCATCACTAAGATGCAATGGAGCCAAAAAAAAGTCTAAGCACAATTAAATAATTTGATTAAAGACAACTTTGTGATGTCTATATATAATAGAGTAAATATAATCAAGAAGCAGAATGCTGAGACATTTGAAAAACTTTTCTGGAAACTGGAATTATGTAAGGTTTAGAAATTCAAAGAGAAGGTGTATTTTCAAAGCCACAACAGAGACAAAATTTTCAATAAATGTTAACTTCAGCTAAAAGCCAAATGTAACCTCAGCTAAAAGTGAATGACTCTTGACTAAATGGCTCAGAATACAAAATGAGGATGACAATCTGTTTTAGATGTTATACTCCTGAAAGTCAGTGTTTGAAAATTCCAGAAAATATGTGAAGCCAAGAAGAAAATGCATATATATTTGTATAGGAGTAAAAAAGAAAAGGACTTGCCTTATCTTCACACTTGACAAATGCCCAAAACCCAGAGGCATTAGGCCCAGTTGCTTATCCTAGTATTTTGGATCACAGGACTTTCCTGAAGGATGGAATTTATAAAACTTTAGATTCAAGTCCCTAACACTTTTACTTCTCCTTCTTCCACATTTTATGTTATTGTTATCACAATTTACATATTGTATATTTATTAACAGTTTTATAGTTACTTTTAATACTTTTCCCTTTTAACTTCTATACTAGAATTAAAAGTGCAAAGAAACAGAGGAAAACAACAGAATGGGAAAGACTAGAGATCTCTTCAAGAAAATTAGAGATACCAAGGGAACATTTCATGCAAAGATGGGCTCGATAAAGGACAGAAATGATATGGACCTAACAGAAGTAGAAGATATTAAGAAGAGGTGGCAACAATACACAGAAGAACTGTTCAAAAAAGATCTTCACGACCCAGATAATCACGATGCTGTGATCACTCACCTAGAGCCAGACATCCTGGAATGTGAAGTCAAGTGGGCCTTAGAAAGCATCACTACGAACAAAGCTAGTGGAGGTGATGGAATTCCAGTTGAGCTATTTCAAATCCTGAAAGATGATGCTGTGAAAGTGCTGCACTCAATATGCCAGAAAATTTGGAAAACTCAGCAGTGGCCACAGGATTGGAAAAGGTTAGTTTTCATTCCAATCCCAAAGAAAGGCAATGCCAAAGAATGCTCAAACTACCGCACAATTGCACTCATCTCACATGCTAATAAAGTGGTGCTCAAAATTCTCCAAGCCAGGCTTCAGCAACACGTGAACCGTGAAGTTCCAGATGTTCAAGCTGGTTTTAGAAAAGGCAAAGGAACCAGAGATCAAATTGCCAACATCTGCTGGATCATTGAAAAAGCAAAAGAGTTCCAGAAAAACATCTATTTCTGCTTTACTGACTATGCCAAAGCCTTTGACTGTGTGGATCACAAGAAAATGGGGAAAATTCTGGAAGAGACGGGAATACCAGACCACCTGACCTGCCTCTTGAGAAACCTGTATGCAGGTCAGGAAGCAACAGTTAGAACTGGACATGGAACAACAGACTGGTTCCAAATAGGAAAAGGACTACGTCAAGGCTGCATATTGTCACCCTGCTTATTTAACTTCTATGCAGAGTACATCATGAGAAATGCTGGGCTGGAAGAAGCACAAGCTGGAATCAAGATTGCCGGGAGAAATATCAATAACCTCAGATATGCAGATGACACCACCCTTATGGCAGAAAGTGAAGAGGAACTCAAAAGCCTCTTGATGAAAGTGAAAGAGGAGAGTGAAAAAGTTGGCTTAAAGCTCAACATTGAGAAAACTAAAATCATGGCATCTGGTCCCATCACTTAATGGGAAATAGATGGGGAAACAGTGGAAACAGTGTCAGACTTTATTTTGGGGGGCTCCAAAATCACTACAGATGGTGATTGCCACCATGAAATTAAAAGATGCTTACTCCTTGGAAGGAAAGTTATGACCAACCTAGACAGCATACTAAAAAGCAGAGACATTACTTTGTCAACAAAGGTCCATCTAGTCAAGGTTATGGTTTTTCCAGTGGTCATATATGGATGTGAAAGCTGGACTGTGAAGAAGGCTGAGTGCTGAAGAATTGATGCTTTTGAACTGTAGTGTTGGAGAAGACTCATGAGAGTCCCTTGGACTGCAAGGAGATCCAACCAGTCCATTCTGAAGGAGATCAGTCCTGGGTGTTCTTTGGAAGGACTGATGCTAAAGCTGAAACTCCAGTACTTTGGCCACCTCATGTGAAGAGTTGACTCATTGGAAAAGACTCTGATGCTGGGAGGGATTGGGGGCAGGAGAAGGGGATGACAGAGGATGAGATGGCTGGATGGCATCACCGACTTGATGGACGTGAGTTTGAGTGAACTCTGGGAGTTGGTGATGGACAGGGAGGCCTGGCGTGCTGTGATTCATGGGGTTGCAAAGAGTCAGACACAACTGAGCGACTGAACTGAACTGAACTGAAAAGCAATTAACTCACACTTACAGTACTATAGTATTTTGTGTTTATATATTTATCTTTGCTAACAAGTTTCATACTTTCTTATACTGTCATATTGGGTGGTTTTAGCATCCCTTCGTTTCCTTCAATATCTCTTACAAGGCAATCTAACGGTAATAAACGCTTTCAGATTTGGTTTGTCTAAGGGTCTTTATCTCTCTTTCATTTTTAAAGGATAGTTTTGCTATGTATAGTATTTTTGGTTGGTAAATCTTTTCTTTTCCTACTTTGAATATACATCCTATTCCCTTTGGGCCCGCAAGGTTTCTGCTGAAAATACACTGAATTTATCATTTAAGTTCCCTTGTATGTGACACATTGTGTTTCATATAAAGTTGCTTTACTCTCGCTGCTTTCAAAATCCTCTTTGTCTGTGACCTTTGGCAATTTGATTATAATGTGTCTTGGTCTATGGAGTTGTTTGGATTCATCTTTTTTGGTAGACCTTGGACATCTTTGATCTGGATATAAGTTTGCTTCTTAAGACTTGGGAAGTTTTTAGCCATTATCTGAGTAAATTTTCTGGTTGTTTCTCTCAGCTTTCTCTTGCTGGGACTCTCATAATGCACATGCTGCTTTTCTTTATGATGAGCATTAATTTCTTAAGCTTTCTCTACTTTTGTTTAGTCTATTTCTTTTTTGCTCCCCTCACTGAACTATTTCCAATAACTTATATTTAGATTGATAGCTCCTTTCTTTTGCTTATCCTAATTTTAAACCCCTCTTGTGAACTTTTCATTTCAGTTATTGTGTTCTTCGGCTTCTTGAATTCTCTTTAGTACTTTTTAAATATTTTCTACCTCTATTGAAGTTTTCAGTTTGCTCATGCATTATTTTCTTGATCTTATAGGCATCTCTATGACAATGGTTTTAATTCTCTCTTATTGATATCAATTGATTTATTAATATCAATTTCTGGAGATTTGTTGTATTCTTTTGTTTGGAACTTACTTCACTTGCCTTGACTCTCTATGTTGGTTTCTGTACATTAGACAAAGCAATCACCTCTCCTGGTCTTCACAGACTGATCTCTCTTTACCTACTCTGGGAGAAGCTGGGAATGAGGGTTCTATTCTTGATTTTACTGTACTGTGCCTAGGGATTCTGTCAAGAGAGTGTCTTTTTTTCTCCCTCCTGGCTTCAGTGAGTCTGTTTTCATGTTTACCTAGGCCATTAAAGTTTTCCAATTAGTTTTTGGATTTATCATAATGAGAATTTGCCCATGAATTGTTGAATCAGTCTATTATATACATTTAAATTTGGGGCACATCTCTCATAAATTTCATTTACAATCATTGAATGTTATTCTATCAATCATTTCAATTATTTTTATATGGGTGATTTGATGACTATTTCATGATGTATGAAAAATACAGATCCTCTTCAAGGTGTGATCTAATTCTAATTTTCATTTCTAACTGTATGAGTGATATAAACATTTAAAAGTGAGAAAAATATTTTTCCAACTTATTCAAGCTTGTTTTCTTTTTTCTTCATTTTCTATCATGGAAATCAGGGGGAAAAAACCTTGATTTCGGCTTTTCTTTTAATAAAGAGAGGTGATCTCAGTCATGCAAGAAGTCAGAAATTATATAGCAAATGTAGGCTACAGAAAACATCAAAAAGCAACACAAAAATATATGTCTGATGCTGCTTCACCTTTAATGCTTATCATCTATTTACAGAGTCTAAACACTGTAGCATTTTCCCCCTCTGTGGTTATCAGTGTCTGGTTCTTAAACTGAAGAAAATGGGATGTGGCTCTTGAGGTGCTGATATCTGATAGAAGCTATCATAGTGGAAGACTACTTAATCATCTAACTTTTCAGGAAATGTTACCTGTTTTACTTCTCTCCTACTATTATAAACATGTTCTCACAGTAGGGATTCACTTCATGTCTGTATAAAGAAATTAAATCCGGAAATATAAAACTTTCAAGGGGAATAAACCCACATTTTAAACATGAAATTTGGTTTTATATTAACATTATATTATGGCATCTTGCTGTGTCATGAAAGTCTAGGAAAGGCCAAAAACAATATGTACTCCCAATGTTCCCAGACATAGCTTAGTATGTTCCTTTTACCCTCTCCCTCCTTAGACATTTGTACTTTATTGCTACAGTACACAATATCCAAAACAGTGTACTTTTACCAGAAACGATCACGTCTTCTCCCTCTGCATCCCAAATTATAGAAGACTATAAAATGGAAATCTGAAGATTCTCATTAACCAAAAATGGTTGTCATTTATCTTCCATATCCTCTTATGATGGGGAACCACTTCACTTGTTGTCACAGTCTTACTCTGTCCCCCTAATTCCTGGCCTGGGGAACAGACCAGCTCCAGCTGAACAGGTGGTCTAGCTGGAGCCCTGCAGAGATACTGAATGCCAGGAAGGTTTCAAGGTAACTCTGCCTTCATGTGGTAATTCCTGTGATAATTTGTTCTCAGGCCCAATAAACCAAAGAAAAATAAGTTGGAACAAAATAA
The DNA here is from genome assembly GCF_032452875.1 of Bos javanicus. Taxonomy (NCBI): domain Eukaryota; kingdom Metazoa; phylum Chordata; class Mammalia; order Artiodactyla; family Bovidae; genus Bos; species Bos javanicus. The sequence goes on from NC_083880.1 coordinate 27,575,231, forward strand.
AAATGACAGAAACAAAAACCAGATGCTCAAACCTTGAAGCATACTTATCTCTTATTTTCTTTAAGGACACATTTCATCAATGTAATCTTTAATATAAAAATAGAGCAACATATTCTTGTACCGAATTGTATCAGTGCTTTCTTATTTTTCCCTTTTGTTCTTAAGAAGCAAATTGATTTGACAGTATGTAAAAATTTCCTATGCTATGTGCCTAGAAAGCTGAAAAAGTATCTGTGTTTCATTAGCCTCTGAAAACTTAGATGTCTGTTTAATATGTCCATATCTGTAACTTTTTGAAGAGAAACAAGTCAGCCTTGAACTAACATCTGTCTAAGACATTAGCTACTTTATAAATTATGTGTTATTCAAAAGAGTGTATTGGATTATATTTCTCACACAAAAAAAGATGCAGCACTCTTCTTGAAAATTAATGTGTGGTACTGGTATTAAATGGACTGAACAGCACATTCACAGATGTGTTTGCCAGTGATCAAGAAAAAGACAGAGGGCCACAGAAGAATCCCCAGAGCTGCAGGAAGGAAACATTAATTAACAAATTTTATCTGTCCCCTGGGTTTCTGCTCACCTTCATCTCGTGGCACAAATGTAATAAAGAGAATCAGGTTCTGAACAAATCTTCTTAAATCATCTTTGCCCCTTGTTATGTTTTTCTAAATTATTACCAACACAACCTAGTTCTGTACAGGGAGAAAACTGAGTATAAACTCTACCTTGTACTCTGGTGAGCCACAAGGTAGAGCTTTGCCCCACAAGCTCAGACATAGTGGACCAACCAGGGAATTGAAATCCCTGATGGAAGACAAGCAGGAACAAGTTTCTGGCTTTTGCCTTTGGGAATTCTAATTGTAGGTGGATAGGAATATGATTCAGACCTGATCATCTAGAAAACACGATAACTACTTTACTAGGGTTTAGGTAAACTCGCCTCCAATTCTGCTTTGCTTTTCTAAGGCTGGTATGTTTCTTTTATTCTATCAATGTTCATTTACAGAATGTAAAGATTCTCTCTCACAGCAACTTTTTGCATGACACTTGTTTCTCTCAAAGTAGTAGCAGTAGTAATTAATATCTTTTATAACTCCTGCAGCTTTCAAATGAAAATAAAAGCATTCTTTCATCTATAGAATATATGATTAACCATATCCTATTGGAATTTCAATATAAGGTACTGTAATCATTATACCTCAAGATAAATAATACAAGCCTTCTGAGTACATTTGCTGAATTATTATTATATTAATATATTATCATAGAGGCAGTAAAGTAAAAACACAAGACTTTTGAAATACATGATCTTGATTTCTATCCATTAATATATTTAAAGAAATACAAAATCTTTAATTAACATAAAACAAACATAGTGAGCCCAGAAACAACAAGCACATAGTAAATCCCTAGCAAAGGCACTGAAATTTCTAATTTACAAAAAAACATGATGTACCCTAGAGAATGTATAAATTAAGAAAAACTAGAGTGAGTTAAAGGAAGGGCAAATGATTCATAAGTTTCACCATTCTGAATCAATGCTCTATCCATCTCAAATGATTCTGTTTAATTTACTCTATCCTTGAATCCAACTTTTGCTTTTTTAAAATCTAAAGTTCATTCCAAAATCACTTTTAAATCATTATTTTTTTTCCTGAGTAAGCAACTCTTAAGACTCTTCTCCCTAAAAGGCTGACATTTCACTTGTTTACATAGGAAGGTTGTCAAGACCATTACAGTGTTTATAAAAGGCTGAGTTTCCTTTTGGTTGATATATTGACAGCATAATGCATGCAATGGTTTTGTAGATTTTTTTTCTACCCACAAATTTTCCTTTTCCAAATATAATATGGATTTGGATCTTGTTTATCTTCCAGTGTTCTTCTATGGAAAAAAAAAAAAAAGATCACTATACTTTACAAGATTGATGTTTATGAAAAACAGCACTGTCAGGGAGAGACTGAAAACCTTTCTCTTTTTATTTCCTACTTAATATGACCTAGCTTTCTGCAATATTGTGGAGAGAACCAAGGGAAAAAGAATATTTTAAAAAGCCTACATCAGTTTTTAGTATTCAGGTTGAACCATATCTTATTTTGGAAGACTTACATAAAAGAAGACTCCTTTCTTGTCCTCAGTAACTCATCCCACTGCCTAATAGCACACTCCATGTAAAATCACTTCCTTAAAATTTGGTTTGATATTTCTAAGCCTATAAGATTTTTCTTGCTATTTTGTGAAGAAGACACAAGTATGATACAATGTGAAAAGTGTTGTGATGGAGATATAACCAGTGAAAATTATATCACAAAACAGAGATAAAATGTAGCTATCTTATACTTTATCCCAATTAAATTAACACTGGTTTGAGTCCACATCTCAAAGCTGATGCAAACCTTATCTCTACAGAGAATTCCTGCATCTTCTGAATGCATCAAAAGCCAAAGGAATTTGCACAGCCCTAATGTTGGAGTTCAGCTCCACTTCACAGTCACAGACAGGGACAGATTGGTGGATCTGCAACTGCAGCATAATTGTCAGTAAAATGGTACTGCCTTTGATAATGGGCCCTACCCATTCTGACTGTGGATTCTTTCATCCATTCATTTAACAAATGTCATTGATTGATGTTATATTCCAAATCCTATTCCAGATGCTGGAAACAGAACAGCTAGGAAAACAAAAGTGTTTATTTTTATAAACCTTGCGTTCCAGTGACACTAATTACTATTTAGTGCTCATTCTGGAGATCAGACACTAGATAGACAGATAGATAGAATGATTTACTCTTTTCAATGAAGAAAGCATTAATATTATTCCAATGTTATGAATGAGCAGAATGAAACACAAGTGGTTTAAACAACAACCCCACTTTTCATAGCTAGTGAGGGGTGATTTAAACTCACATAGACTAGTTCTAGAGCCAGCGATATAACCTGTATTATTACATTATTTTACTGCTACTATCAGTCCAATGAAAAGTTTTCCTTTGAGCCTAGTTATCAAGGGAGAACAGTCTGCCATCCTGGATCTTCAAGGGTGAAACAAGACTCTTCCCCCTAAAGCTCAAAGGAAGACCAGCAACAAGCAGATGTCCTACTACTCATTTTTCCTAACAGCACCAACTGCATCACGGCTGTTGGGTCTAGATGGGAGAGTGGGGGGTAGTGGGGGAGGTGGGTGGAAGCATCCATACCTTATGGCTCTTTTCCTCCTAGATGATTCAGACAAGCCAGACAAGTTTTTCCTTCCAACCCCTTAAACAGAAGAGACTTTGGAAAATAGAGTACCCACCCAAACCAATTAATGTCACCATCCTGGTTGTCTCTAAGAGGCCTCCAGTCTACACAACATAAACAGTACAACTGCTCTCAACTAAACTGTCTTCGGTGCCTCAATACTTTAATTTCTTACAGACTATGTCATGACTTTCTTTAACTTTCTTTACATAAAAACAAAAAGAGTAATGGAACATTTTTATAAGGTTTGCAATGTAATAAACAAGCATCAAGTTGATTACAATATTGGGATGAAATTCATTTGGAAAGAAATGTTTGACCTTGGATTTGAAGGATAAGTAAGAGTTTTCAATTTGGGGAAGTAGGGAGAGCACAGCAGATGGAGGAAAGAGCATGAATCAATCATGGCTGGCCAGATATGGCCAGATTCTCCTATGCTGTCAGATCTTGGAGGCAAGGATCATACCTTCCCCGTTGGACTAGATCAATGCCAGACACAGAGGCATGTGGTAAATATTCCATGTTAATAATGAATAAACGGATGTGGTTAAAGAAAACAGAATATGCCAGGAGACACAGAGAGACTGTGGGTAGAAAGATATCTAAAAATGAAGTACTAAACAGCCTGTGAATTACATTATAGAAAGAATTTGTGTCTTCTAGGCCAGCAGTTCTCAAAGTGTTGTTTGCAGCACTCTGGGCATTCATGGGGTAAAAACTCTTTTCATAAAAATGCTAAGACATTACATTTATTTTTTTTTCTCTCATTCTCTCACAAGTGCACAATGGAGTTTTCTATAGTCTACATGGCATATAGTGACATTATTTTAAAGGGAAAGTGGTGTATTCATGGGAATGAATTTAATGGGTGTATTTAATGGGAAAGTGTATTCATATATTCTTATCTTTAAAATGTCAAGTTTTGATATCTAATATAGCAAATGGAGACAGACCCACACAAACCTAAGTTCCTTCTAGTTCCTCAATAGTTCATAGAAGCATAGAAGTTTCCTGAGACCAAAAATTTGAGAATCACTGATCTAGGTAAACCATTACATTTTTGAAAGGGGTGATGGTATAATTATATCAGTGTGATATTCTATGCAGTTCAGTGAAGGTAAGACAACTAATTTTGATTGGTCTAAAAATCCATTCTCTATTTATTCTTATGTATCAATGATGCAGTTACATTTTAATTGTTTTTAATGAGAATTCTACGTGGCCACCTTAGGTACAGCTTGGAAATATCTTGACCAAAAACTCAAGTCAAGTAAATGTTTGGCCATTATCTACTGATTAAGTTTAGTCTACTCTGCCCTTTTTAATGGAGAAGGCAATGGCACCCTACTCCAGTTCTCTTGCCTGGCAAATCCCATGGATGGAGGAGCCTGGTAGGCTGCAGTCCATGGGGTCGCAAAGAGTCAGACACGACAGAGCAACTTGACTTTCACTTTTCACTTTCATGCATTGGAGAAGGAAATGGCAACCCACTCTAGTGTTCTTGCCTGGAGAATCCCAGGGACGGGGGAGCCTGGTGGGCTGCCATCTATGGGGGTCACACAGAGTCGGACATGACTGAAGTGACTTAGCAGCAGCAGCAGTCCTTTTTAAATGAAAGTTTTTGTTTTATTTATTTATTTCGCTACACTGGGTCTTTGTTGCTATATATGGGCTTTCTCTGGTTGCAATGAGCAGGGGTTACACTCTAGTTGTGGTGTGCAGGCAGTGGCTTCTCTTGTTACAGAGCATGAGCTCAGCAGCTGCAGCTTCCAGGCTCTCGAGTACATGGGCTTCAGTAGTTGTGGCTCACAGGCTTAGCTGACCCAAGGCATGTGGCATCTTTCGGAATCAGGGATGGAACTCATGTCCCCTGCATTGCAAGACTGATTCTTAACCACTTGACCACCAGGGAAGTCCTACTTTGCCCCTTTAAGAATGAAATTTCCCTTTAGGGAAAGATGACTATGGGTAAAGCAAGTAATTGTCTTATAAGTTCTGCTTCAAACTACAACTATTTTGTGGTAACAGAAGAGGCTATTAATATCTTTAGCTTGAAACCTCCTGCCCACACTATGGCATTTGTGGGTCTTGCTATCTGGTCACTGCAAATTTGAAGTATTTGTAACAGTCATTCCAAAGTGCTTTATGCCCTCTGGTGACCATTTGAAACTTTGTTTTACGTTTGATAGATTCCTTACCTCAAAATTCTTATATTCACTTAACCTTGAATAAGCAAAATCTAATTTTGAGTGCTATGATATTTTGGTTGGAGTTTGGGAACTTCTTAACCTAATAACAATAGGGTGCTTGCTATGTAATATTCATTTCCTGAACTCATTTTCACCTCACTTGGATACTTTAATTTCCATTTTCTCTTAATATATAAGTCAAAGGTGTCGTACAAGTCGGTGTCAAAAATAGGAAGCAGGAGACGTCCTGTTGTGTGGATTTTTTAATGGTTGGGGAGTGTATTAGCAAATGTTACTTTCATTTATATAATCCTCCAAAAAAAAAAAAGTATAATGAACATTATACTATAATAATTATACTACCATGATCCAAAATCACTACAGATGGTGACGGCAGCCATGAAATTAAAAGACGCTTACTCCTTGGAAGGAAAGTTATGACCAACCTAGATAGCATATTGAAAAGCAGAGACATTACTTTGCCAACAAAGGTTCGTCTAGTCAAGGCTATGGTTTTTCCTGTGGTCATGTATGGATGTGAGAGTTGGACTGTGAAGAAGGCTGAGTGCCGAAGAATTGATGCTTTTGAACTGTGGTGTTGGAGAAGACTCTTGAGGGTCCCTTGGACTGCAAGGAGATCCAACCAGTCCATTCTGAAGGAGATCAGCCCTGGGATTTCTTTGGAAGGAATGATGCTAAAGCTGAAACTCCAATACTTTGGCCACCTCATGCGAAGAGTTGACTCATTGGAAAAGACTGATGCTGGGAAGGATTGGGGGCAGGAGGAGAAGGGGATGACAGGATGAGATGGCTGAATGGCATCGCTGACTCGATGGACATGAGTCTGAGTGAACTCCGGGAGTTGGTGATGGACAGGGAGGCTTGGCTCCCTGCTGCGATTCATGGGGTCGAAAAGAGTCAGACACGACTGAGCGACTGATCTGATCTGATCTGATCCATTATTGGTTACAGAGGCATTGATTGAGGTTTATGTTCCTCTGGGCTCAAAAGAGACACAGCACTGATGGCCAAATGCTCAAATTAACATTTTTCATAATATGCTTCAACTATGACAGCTTCTAAATAGTTTACCAGCTTTACCAAATAATTTACAAATAACCTACCTAAAAGCATACATCTTACAATTTCCCCTCAAAACGATAATAACAATTTGGTCTTCTTCGTACATCACTGTCACCATCCATGTATATGGAATGACTAAAAAGAAAATAAATCAGGCCAATGGTTCAAGATTTTTTGATAAAGAGATTAAATTCACACTCAATTCACTATTGACAGAACCATGAAGCTTTTTGACACTACTGATGTTCTTTTACTTATTTTTTTTTATAGAAGGATAATTGCTTTACAAAATTTTGTTGTTTTCTGTCAAACCTCAACATGAATCAGGCATCAGTTCAATTCAGTTCAGTCGCTCAGTCGTGTCTGACTCTTTTGTCAAGTCAACGAATCACAGTATGCCAGGCCTCCCTATCCATCACCAACTCCCAGAGTTCACTCAGACTCACGTCCATTGTGTCAGTGATGCCATCCAGCCATCTCATCCTCTGGTTGGATCTCCTTGCAGTCCAAGGGACTCTCAAGAGTCTTCTTTTTGTTCAGGATGGGGACCCTTCTTTTTGTTCTTCTTTTTCCTGTTGTTTCAGGTGTAAAGTTAGGCTGTCTATTCGATATTTTTCCTGTTTCTTGAGGTAGGATTGTATTGCTATAAACTTCCCTCTTAGGACTGTTTTTGCTGCATCCCATGGGCTTTGAGTTATTGTATTTTCATTGTCATTTGTTTCTAGAAACTTTTTGATTTCTTCAGTAGCCTGTTGGTTATTTAGTAACATGTTGTTTAATCTCCATGTGTTTGTGCTTCTTAGTTTTTTTCTTGTAATTGATATCTAGTCTCATAGCATTGTGGTCAGAGAAGATGCTTAATACGATTTCAATTTTCTAAAATTTACTGAGGTTTGATTTGTGATCCAAGATGCAGTCTATCCTGGAAAATGCTTCATGTGCACTTGAGAAGAAGGTGTATTCTTCTGCATTTGGATGGAATGTCCTGAAGATATCCATGAGATCCATCTCATCTAATGTATCACTTAAGACTTGTGTTTCCTTATTAATTTTCTGTTTTGATAATCTGTCTATTGGTGTAAGTGGGGTGTTAAAGTCTCCTACTATTATTGTGTTAATGTCAGTTTCTCCTTTTATGTCTGTTAGTGTTTGTCTTATGTATTGAGGTGCTCCTATGTTGGGTGCATAAGTATTTACAATTGTTATGGCTTCCTCTTGGATTGATCCCTTGATCATTATGTAGTGTCCTTCCTTATCTCTTGTAATCTCCTTTATTTTAAGGTCATTTTGTCTGATATAGGATTGCTACTTCAGCTTTCTTTTGCTTCCCATTTGCATGGAATATATTTTTCCATCCTCTCACATTCAGTCTATATGTGTCTTGAAGTCTAAAATGGGTTTCTTATAGACAGCATATATATGGGTCTTGTTTTTGTATCCATTCAGCCAGTCTGTGTCTTTTGGTTGGAGCATTTAATCCATTTACATTTAAAGTAATTATTGATATATATGTTCCTATTGCCATTTTCTTAATTGTTTGGGTTGATTTTGTAAATCTTTTTCTTCTCTTGTATTTCTTGACTATATAAGTTCATTTAACATTTGTTGTAAAGCTGGTTTAGTGGTACTGAATTCTCTTAACTTTTGCTTGCCTGAAAAGCTTTTGATTTCTCCATTAATTTTGAATGAGATGCTTTCAGGGTACAGTAATCTTGGTTGTACATTTTTCCCTTTCAGTACTTTAAATATATCCTGCCATTCCCTTCTGGCCTGCAGCATTTCTGCTGAAAGATCGACTATTAAGCATATGGGGTTTCCCTTGTATGTTACTTGTTGCTTCTCCCTTGCTGCTTTTAATATTCTTTGTGTTTAGTCTTTGTTAATTTGATTAGTATGTCTTGGCATGTTTCTACTTGGGTTTATACTATACAGGACTTTTTGTGCCTTTTGGACTTGATTGACTATTTCCTTTTCCATGTTGGGGAAATTATTTTCAACTATAATCCCTCAAAAATTTTCTCATACCCTTTCTTTTTTCTTTTCTTCTTCTGGGACCCCTATTATTCAAATGGTGGTGTGTTTTATATTGACCCAGAGGTCTCTGAGACTATCCTCAGTTCCTTTCATCCTTTTTACTTTATTCTGCTCTTCAGAAGTTATTTTCACTATTTTATCTTCCAGCTCACTGATTCATTCTTCTGCTTCAGACATTCTGCTATCGATTCCTTCTAGAATATTTTAAATTTCAGTAATAGTGTCTGTCTCAGCATGTTTATTCTTTAATTCTTCTAGGACTTTGTTAATTGATTCTTGCATTTTCTCCATTTTGCTTTCAAGGTTTTGATCATCTTTACTATCATTATTCTGATTTTTTTTTCAGGTAGTTTGCCTATTTTTTCTTCATTTATTTGGACTTCTGTGTTTCTAGTTTGTTCCTTCATTTGTGTAGTATTTCTCTGCCTCTTCATTATTTCTTTTTTAACTTATTGTGTTTGAGGTCTCCTTTTCCCAGGCTTCAAGGCTGAATTCTTTCTTCATTTTGGTTTCTGCCCTCTAAGATTGGTCCAGTGGTTTCTGTAAGCTTCTTATAGGGTGAGATTTGTGCTGAGCTTTTGCTTAGTTGTTTGTTTTTCCTCTGATGGGCAAGACTGAGTGAGGTGGTAATCCTGTCTGCTGATGATTGGGTTTGTATTTTTGTTTTGTTTGTTGTTTAGATGAGGTGTCCTGCACAGGATGCTATTGGTGGTTGGGTTATGCCAGGTCTTGTATTCCAGTGGATTCCTTTGTGTGAGTTCTCACTATTTGATTCACAGTAATCCAAGTCTATGCCCCAACCAGTAACGCTGAAGAAGCTGAAGTTGAACGGTTCTATGAAGACCTACAAGACCTTTTAGAACTAACACCCAAAAAAGATGTCATTTTCATTATAGGGGACTGGAATGCAAAAGTAGGAAGTCAAGAAACACCTGAAGTAACAGGCAAATTTGGCCTTGGAATACGGAATGAAGCAGGGCAAAGACTAAGAGTTTTGCCAAGAAAATGCACTGATCATAGCAAACACCCTCTTCCAACAACACAAGAGAAGACGCTATACATGGACATCACCAGATGGTCAACACCGAAATCAGATTGATTATATTCTTTGCAGCCAAAGATGGAGAAGCTCTATACAGTCAACCAAAACAAGACCAGGAGCTGACTGTGGCTCAGACCATGAACTCCTTATTGCCAAATTCAGACTTAAATTGAAGAAAGTAGGGAAAACCACTTGACCATTCAGGTATGACCTAAATCAATTCCCTTATGATTATACAGTGGAAGTGAGAAATAGATTTAAGGGCCTAGATCTGATAGATAGAGTGCCTGATGAGCTATGGAATGAGGTTCATGACACTGTACAGGAGACAGGGATCAAGACCATCCCCATGGAAAAGAAATGCAAAAAAGCAAAATGGCTGTCTGAGAAGGCCTTACGAATAGCTGTGAAAAGAAGAAAAGTGAAAAGCAAAGGAGATAAAGAAAGATATAAACATCTGAATGCAGAGTTCCAAAGAATAGCAAGAAGAGATAAGAAAGCCTCCTTCTACAATCAATGCAAAGAAATAGAGGAAAACAACAGAATGGGAAAGACTAGAGATCTCTTCAAGAAAATCAGAGATACCAAAGGAACATTTCATGCAAAGATGAGCTCGATAAAGGACAGAAATGGTATGGACCTAACAGAAGCAGAAGATATTAAGAAGAGGTGGCAAGAATACACAGAAGAACTGTACAAAAAGATCTTCACGACCCAGATAATCACGATGCTGTGATCACTGACCTAGAGCCAGACATCCTGGAATGTGAAGTCAAGTGGGCCTTAGAAAGCATCACTACAAACAAAGCTAGTGGAGGTGCTGGAATTCCAGTTGAGCTATTCCAAATCCTGAAAGATGATGCTGTGAAAGTGCTGTACTCAATATGCCAGCAAATTTGGAAAACTCAGCAGTGGCCACAGGACTGGAAAAGGTCTGTTTTCATTCCAATCCCAAAGAAAGGCAATGCCAAAGAATGCTCAAACTACCGCACAATTGCACTCATCTCACACGCTAGTAAAGTAATGCTTAAAATTCTCCAAGCCAGGCTTCAGCAATACGTGAACCGTGAACTTCCTGATGATCAAGCTGGTTTTAGAAAAGGCAGAGGAACCAGAGATCAAATTGCCAACATCCGTTGGATCATCGGAAAAGCAAGAGAGTTCCAGAAAAACATCTATTTCTGCTTTCTTGACTATGCCAAAGCCTTTGACTGTGTGGATCACAATAAACTGTGGAAAATTCTGAAAGAGATGGTAATACCAGACCACCTGACCTGCCTCTTGAGAAATTTGCATGCAGGTCAGGAAGCAACAGTTAGAACTGGACATGGAACAACAGACTGGTTCCAAATAGGGAAAGGAGTACGTCAAGGCTGTATATTGTCACCCTGCTTATTTAACTTATATGCAGAGTACATCATGAGAAATGCCAGACTGGAAGAAATTCAAGCTGGAATCAAGATTGCTGCGAGAAGTATCAATAACCTCAGATATGCAGATGACACCACCCTTATGGCAGAAAGTGAAGAGGAACTCAAAAGCCTCTTGATGAAGGTGAAAGTGGAGAGTGAAAAAGTTGGCTTAAAGCTCAACATTCAGAAAACGAAGATCATGGCATCCAGTCCCATCACTTCATGGGAAATAGATGGGGAAACAGTGGAAACAGTGTCAGACTTTATTTTTCTGGGCTCCAAAATCACTGCAGATGGTGATTGCAGCCATGAAATTGAAAGACGCTTACTCCTTGGAAGGAAAGTTATGACCAACCTAGATAACATATTCAAAAGCAGAGAAATTACTTTGCCAACATAGGTTCGTCTAGTCAAGGCTATGGTTTTTCCAGTGGTCATGTATGGATTGGACTGTGAAGAAGGCTGAGCGCTGAAGAATTGATGATTTTGAAGTGTGGTGTTGGAGAAGACTCTTGAGAGTCCCTTGGACTGCAAGGAGATCCAACCCTTCCATTCTAAAGGAGATCAGCTCTGGGATTTCTTTGGAAGGACTGATGCTAAGGCTGAAACTCCAGTACTTTGGCCACCTCATGCGAAGAGTTGACTCATTGGAAAAAGACTCTGATGCTGGGAGGGATTGGGGGCAAGAGGAGAAGGAGACGACAGAGGATGAGATGGCTGGATGGCATCACTGACTCGATGGACATGAGTCTGAGTGAACTCCGGGAGTCGGTGATGGACAGGGAGGCCTGGCATGCTGCGATTCATGGGGTCGCAAAGAGTCAGACATGACTGAGCGACCGATCTGATCTGATCTGATCTGATCTGATCAGGGTCAGTTTTCTGGTAGTCTAGGGTCTTGGAGTCAGTGCTCCCACTCCAAAGGCTCAGGGCTTGATCTAGGTTCTCTTTTTTCCACAGTTCTCCTAGGAATCAGGAGAAATCTGAGAAAGTCGGTTGTTTAGATGGCTGGCAGGAAATAGATTTTTGGTCAATTACAATACAGCAGAATGGGGGAGACTCCTTGCCTGGCAGTAATCTTCCTCAAAACTCCATAGTGAGTGTTTGGAAGGAAAAGGCACGCTTTGTGAAGCTCTACTCTCACCCTGAAGAGCTAGCAGTGAAAGGAGCAGGATCCAAGGAAAGCTGGGGCCAACACTATGATTTTTAATTAATTGATTGTTTACTACATACCCTTTGAGCTTAGTGAAGATTGCAAAGAGTTTTATAACTCATGGGTAGATAAAATTTACATTCCAAATTCTAAGAGATTTGTTTCTCATCCTTTTCCCCCCTTTCTCTCTCTTTTTACTCTTGAAGTAAAAAAGAAGATGAGACATTGAATTGAACTGAGGTCATTTAGTGGAATTATATGACAGATACCATAAAATGAAAAGAAGTACATAGGATTATTCCTGAGAATGAAGTCATCCTGATTAATTTCTCCCCATAATTTGGTCATTAGAAAATCTTTGGGGGCAGTTTTTGATCAGACAAAGTTTCATTACATCTAACTGCATGTCAGGATCCTTTGATGGTATTTCTTTTCATTTCTTACTTTAGCTCAATACCATCTGTGTGGGAAGGCTATTATCTACTTTATCTCATATATTCTCCTCCTAAATTAATCTTCTCTAATGAATAGCTGTGTATTTTGGAAAGTATAGTATTGAGAGGACCTTCCCAGATGGCTCAGTGTTAAAGAATCCACCTGCCATTGTAGGAGATGCATGTTTGATCCCTGGGTTGGGAAGATCCCCTGGAGAAAGAAATGACAACCCAAGGAAACGGTATTCTTGCCTGGGAAATCCCATGGACAGAGGAGCCTACCAGGCTAGAGTTCCCTGGCATTGCAAAAGAGTCAACACAACTTAGCAACTAAACAACAATGTGGTATTGAGAATGATTCTTGTTCAGCCGGAACTACCATCACATGGGGATGAGGTACTGGTAGGTAAGAATATCAATCAAAACGATTTTGAAGCTATTCCACACATCCGATTCAAGTTCCATTATTTTTGTCGCAAAACAAACAAAACCACTGTATTTTACTGTGTATGGGGGATGGACTAGCGGTGATTTCTCCTTTTCAAAGGTGAATGATGGAATTACAACTACTACATTTTTTTAATATTTTTTTTAATAAGGAGGTACTCTGAAACAAGGATTTATTCCACCAACATGGCAATGGGTTAAGTTCTGTAAAGTTATAAATTTTTTCCCATATAACTTTAACCTTAGCAAACTAAATCACAATGCTGACTGGACACTAATGCTTAGAACTACCGTTTCTTCCCCTCTATGGTAATTGTTCTTTGTATCTACTATTCAGTTCCCACACAGCTTGAATATCCACTTTGTGAGGTCAGTAGAATGTAATCAATGTGACCACAGGAGAATAGTTGTGGTAGAATGGTTCTTAGTGCTGTAGGTCTTGTTTGCTAAGAAGTGTTTTCTAGGCCCAGACCATAAGTTCTGATTATGTTATTTATCAATGGAAACACTGTGCCAAAAATTGTCATTTAGTCTAATAGGTCATTTTTTAACCTAGATGGTTGAGCTATTAGAGAACACTCCCACTCACATATCTTAAATTAAATGAATGAAAGCTATTCATTTACATACCATTTCTTCAAATGAATTCTTGCCATGGGAGCAAGAGAGAAGCAAGCACATGTTAGGCAACAAGATGGCAAAACAGAAAATGAGACATTCACAAATGAATTTGTGACAAGGAGGGAGAAGGGGAAAATGACAAGAACACAAAAAATTCTTTTCTGTTGACTGAAAGGGACTTCTAGAGAGTAAGAAAATGGTTGTGGGAGCCAAGGTTTCAAGTTAGTACTTGAATTGTAGATTTAAAACAACTGGGATTTAAGACTTTAAACTCACTTACTACAAATATAATTTCAAATACAGATCTCAGACAAATATAGTATAGTAGGAAAAGGAAAACATAGTTGAATCTCTTGGCAACTAACTCACATCAAATGTGAAAAACAAAAATTTTAGAGTCTCTAAAATCTGTGAGTCACTCCTTAGTTGAGTCTATTTACTATCTTCTACCCTGAATTTAACCAGTTGAACTGTATCCTATGATCTAATCTTCTAAACTTTCTTCCATAGCAAAGTGGATTATCTGCATCTACATTTAATAAGATATTAGGAACCCACCTGTTCTGCTAATATAATGTAATATAATAGCATGCCTTGAATGAATTTAATTTTCAGGATATCTTAATGTTTATTCACAAACATCTATTGTAAGTATCTCAATAAGAATATTATCACTAATTTTCTCAACAATATCTTAAAATGACTGTTAGTGGTGAAAGTCACTCAGTTGTGTCCGACTCCTGTGACCCCATGGACTGTGGCCCACAAGGTTCCCCTGTCCATGGGATTCTCCAGGCAAGATTACTGGAGTGGGTTGCCATTTCCTTCTCCAGGGGATCTTCCTGATCCAGGAATCGAACCCATGTCTTCTGCATTGCAGGCAGATTCTTTACCGACTGAGCTAGGAGGGAAGCAATTCCTATATTATAGGTGGGTAAGCTCAGGCTTACCTAGTTTAGGTAGATTTCCCAAGATACACCCTGAGAGACAAATTCAGAATTCATTTTGAGTGTCAACATAAGGTCTTTCTGCCTAGAACTTTTTCCTTCTTATTGCATTTCCTCCACAGAGAAGCAAATGAAGTCAGTAGATTGTTTAACAAAGAAAAATACTTCCATTTGGTAAATCATTTTGGTATCATGGTAAATTCAACATCTCCACTGACTTTTCTTTTTTATAAATCTATTTATTTTAATTGGAGGTTAATTACTTTACAATATTGTATTGGTTTTGCCATACATCAACATGAATCCACCACAGGTATACGCGTGTTCCCCATCCTGAACCCCCCTCCCTCCTCCCTTCCCATACCATCCCTCTGGTGGATATTTCAAGAGGTCTAAAATGATGTGATTCTCACTTTACATTACTTCAGTGTCTGGTTTCAGGATCATTGCTCTCTATTTATGGAGAAGGAAATGGTAACCCACTCCAGTACTCTTGCCTGGAGAATCCCAGGGACAGAGGAGCCTGGTCGGCTGCCACCTATGGGGTCACACAGAGTTGGACATGACTGAAGCGACTTAGCAGCAGAAGCAGCCCTCTATTTAAATTCTCATGGCCATAGAATTTAGAACCAAAAAGGACCTTTGTTTTATTATAATCTAATAACCTAAGCTTATTTTTCATGGAGATTTGAGGTGCATAGAGATTATTAAATCAAGTGTTCACCTTCAAATTCCAAGAAATGGAAAAGTTTCTCAAATAGTTTTCCTGTCTTTGAGGTCTAGATTAAGGAAACAGTAATTTTTTCAACCAGAAATCGAAACCAGGCCTCTGGCAGTGAGATCACAGAGTCTTAACCACTGGACCCCTAGGGAATTCCCAGAAAACAGTTATTTCATAACCTGGTTTTCATATGCTTCAGATATTTCTTGACTCCTCCAGAAGCATTATTTCCCATTCCATGGTGATCATCTGTATTTATCCCATTTATGACTTATGGTGATTTCCCAGCATGAACTTGATGAAGACTAAGAATGTTCAGAGAGATGAATAACAACCCAGAAGTATGCCTTCCTATCAAATCCTGCTTCATTTTAATAGACAGAGAAGCTCTTAATATTTGACTTTGGCCTAAATGCTGACATTTGGCTTTATTTATTATTTCATACTTGTAGATCAATGAATTTTTGTTCAGTAAAATAAGAGAATAGAGGCTCAGGAACTTTCTCACAGAAATGGGTTTCCAGAAATGTCAGCAGTTTAGTAAAAATACTTAACATATATCTTTCAATATAGACATAGTTCATATTCTATTTAGATATTTCATTTGTGTCTGTTTGATAATCTGGGCTTCCCTGGTGGCTCAGATGGTAAAGAATCTATCTGCAACGCGAGAGACTTGGGTTCAGTTCTTTGTTCAGCAAGATCCTCTGGAGAAGAATGGCTACCCACTCCAGTGTTCTTGCCTAGAGAATTCCATGGACAGAGAAGCCTAGCAGGTTCCTCTGGGGGTCCATGGGGTCACAAAGAGTCAGACACAACTGAATGACTAACATTTTCACTTTGATAAGTTACATTTTCTCTGAGGTTTGTCTCTTTTATCTCCCCTCCTGGATAAAATTGCTCATCTCTTAAACATGCCAACTTCTTTTTCTTTACTCCTTGATGTATCTGGCATAGTTATTTTAAATTTCCTGTCATAATCCCAATTTATGAGCAGTACACAGGTCGGCTTCTATTGACTATTTTTCTTCTTAAAGAATTAGAGAGGAGGATTTAGGTATGCAGTTGATTGATTTAATCATTTTTAAAACTATAAATAGTTTTCTTCAACCTCAATTCCAAATAAATCTGAATTGTTAGTGGAGATTGTAGTCCTCCAGATTTATATGCTCTTTTCCAAAACTTGAGTCAAAATCTCCATGTGTTGGTCCAGGCATGTGTGTATTTAAAAATAAGAAAGGAAGGAAAAGCTTTACAGATGATTTTGATGAATATCAGTGGTTGAAAATCACTGTGCTAAATTAATGAGCTTAAATGACTTTTTAATACTAGTATTTGTATAGTCATGTGCATGTAACTAATAGGTATTTGAGGAGACTTCCTACAACCAAAGTTGCATTCTTCTGTATTGACAGCAGTTTTCATTCTGATAATGAATTCCTTTAAATTCTTTATTCTAGACAAGTCTCCTCTGGGTTTTGATTGCTGTAATGGAATTTTGTTTAAACTTATTTTATTTTACAATCTAGTCTTAGAGACTCATTCAAATCCCCTCAAACTAAAGAAACTGTCTGAAAAAAATACATATTTAAAACAGTTAAAGCCAATTGCATTATAAAATTTCTAATGAATATAGGATGAAAAAAGTTAAGAATGAAACAGGGCTAATTTCTTTTTTTTAATTAATTAAATTATTCTAATTGGAGGCTAATTACTTTACAATACTGTAGTGGTTTTTTTCTATACATTGACATGAATCAGCCATGGATGTACATGTGCTCCCCATCCTGTACCCCGCTACCACCTCCCTCCCCATCCCATCCCTTAGGGTCATCCCAGTGCACCAGCCCTGAGCACCCTGTCTCATGAATCGAACCTGGACTGGTGATTGAAACAGGGCTAATTTCAACTTCAGAAGTAATACTTGCAGTTTGGCATTGCTAAGCACTTCTCATTTTCTTAATTGAAATGACCTCAAAAAATAGAATCAATGACTTTTGAGTTATGGGCAGAATAAATTCTTTAATTTCAACAAATGGTAAGTTACCACCAGTAAATTGAGCTTATGTTCATAATGCACTAATAAAATCCACCGCTGAATCCTGCTGAAATAGCTTTAATTTCATTTTAATACCAAACAATTCAAATTTTAAAATTTCAGTGTGGTTTCTCTGCATATTTGTATATGTAACTCTAGAAAGATAATTAAAACCATTCGCACTTAACCAAAAAATTAAATGCTGAAATTATCTCATTAATATGTGAAACTGTTCAAAACAAAGTTAAGTATGGGAAATCTGTACTGAGAGAAACAAGCAGCAGAATAATATTCAGCAATCGATTGACAGTGTGCTGGAAGTTGAGGGCTCATGGGCTGTGACTGGCACATATGATTAGCAGAGATGCATTGTCCCTTAAGGTCTAATTAGGTTCTCTGTGCTGGGAGACAGGACTCAGTGTACATAACTATCCATTGTGTATTAATCTTCTCTCTTTTGAATATTACTTTTGTTGAATTTAATTATGCCTAGAAAATGTGAAGTGTTATTTCATCTGTGTGATCTTATCAAGTGATCATCAGCCAAGAAACACCAATATTTATAAAGAATTGAAAAGCTGGATGTAAAATGAATTTTCAGAAAAATCTGATCTTTTGATGTCATAGTGTTTCAACCTCTCCCCACTTCTGCCACCTTTCCTTTTTCCTAAGACCCCCTTGAGTGAGTGATCCATGTGTTTTGATCATTTGTTGTTTAGAGGTGGAAACTTCAGTGTGTGGCAACTCTGTGATCCAGTATTAATGGAGAGATAAAAATTCTATCTATAAGTCCTATTGTCTAATACACTGAAACAACCTTGTTACCTACTAGCTCCTGAATGAACCACAGTTTAAAAATTAAATGTCCTACAGAACTGAGGGCAAAAACAGAAAACAATAAAGTTTCCTAGAGTCCCAAACAAAGCAATGGCAGATTAATATTTCTGCAGAATTTTAAAAATTTCACCAAGGAATTTTCCTGTCTTCGGGTGCTCCAGCTTGGTCCCTTAGTAGCATCTTTTAAAAGAATAAACTAGGAAACATCAAAAGGTATAAGAACAAAATTTATAAATAGCATCCCTTGTTCTTTGAGTAATAGGGAAACTGCTACCCAGGATTCAAATGCTGTTCTGTTTCTATCTGAGAATGGCCAATATTTTTTTCAGAGAATTTCCATACACACAGTCAGCAAAAACCTATATTTTTCCAACTTCCCAACTCCATAGAAACAGAACCAGATAGGTAGGTAGATAGACAGATAAATAGATTTTTCTTTTTTTACAATGGGTTGGCTCACATGATTACAGAAACTGAGAAGCTCTGTTTTGATTCACTATCTGTAAGCTGGAGACCCAGGAGGCCAGACTGTATCTGAAGGCCTGAGACCCAAGGGAGCTAAGGGTGTCATTCCCAGTCAAAGGGCAGAATAAAACTGATGTCCATGTTCATGCAGGCCAGCATAGAGAGCAGTTCTCTCTTCCTCTGCTTTTTTGTTCTATTCTAGTCCTCTGAACTGGATGGTGTCTACTCACATTTGGGAGGGCACTCTGCTTTACTCAGTCTACCAATTAAAGTGCTAACTTCATCTGGAAACATCCTCACAGACAGACCCAGAAATAATGCTTAGCCGAATATCTGGGTACCCTGTAATCCAGTTAAGTCAATACATGAAATTTACCACCACACTTGGCAAACAAAACATTCAGTCAAATGAACAAACAAAAACTAAAGCAATTTCAATTTAAATTCTTACTTTTGATCAACCACTACACAACCTGGAAGGTTTTCCTACAATCATATCTCTGTTAATTTTATCTATGTTTTCTCATTGTATCAACATATTGAGATTAGGCATATGATGGGACGTATTTTTTATTGTATATATGTGTGTGTGTTTATTTACTTACAGTAAGTAGTGCCATAGTTTACCATTTCTGTGAAGATGATATTGAGAAGTATAAGCTAAAAATTCAGTGGAGTGGAAAGATTCAGAAATAGTAAATGCTGAAAAAAAAAACAAAACAAAGAAAGAGTAAATGCTGCTCTTATTTCTAGATCCTCTGTTGTAGCAAGTGAACTGGGAATATTTAACAGGCTTTTAAAAATCTATTTTCCTTATTACCTGTATTATATCAAACTGCCTTAACTTCACAGTGTCTGTCCCAGTGAGGCAGTCAATCTTGAAGTCCAGATCTGTTCATTTGTATCAATTTCAGTTGACATCTACCATCTATCTGCAATAATTTTAAACTCTACAAACACCTGAATGCTATTTCATTGGGTTACCTTCTTACTCTTATTGGGTAGCATAATATCTGAAATGGGACAAAAATGACAGACAATTAAAGAAATGGATATGTATTCATAGGTGCTTGGCTTCTGGGTTTCTAAGTTGAAATTGGACACTTTGACTATTAGAATATATATAATCATTACTAATCTAGCAATGATCATACCACTCATGTAAGGAAAAAAATTCATGCCAAGTATTACAAGACTCTTCTTTACTCTTTGTCTCACAGTATTCTAAATGCTGAGCTAAAGAAGGGTTAAAGAGTGATTTATAATCTATCTGCTTATTTGATCATTTATACCCCTCTTTTCCAAACAAGGATTATAACAGCCTGAAAAGTAGTTTAAAAAAATAGTCAAGAGAATAAATTACCATTTCAAAATGATCAGAATAGAAAAAAAGTTAAGATAAAGATAGAATAAAAATTAAAATGAAAAGCTAGGCCATAAATTCCTATGTACTGGCTGCAGCTAGGCTATATTTCAGTCATTCTTCTATCTACTTATTTCGTTAAAATGTAATATTTACTGAAGGATTTAGGATTTACTGTAGTGAAGTATTTATTATAATTCATTATAATGTAGTACAGAATATTCTCAATGGTATCCTTTAGAAAAAAAAAAAAAGAGTTCCACTGAACATTTTCCTACAAGGATGCACAATTAAAAGTACTACTTGTTTTTTAATCTCTAGAAGCATCACAATTTGCAACTATTTGGAAGTTATTATTAGTACAACAGCTTTTAAGTTCAGTCCATCATTACATGTTTAATTATATGTTAATTTTTTACAATGCTTTTGAGCATTCTTTTGACTTTTTATCACTCTTTTCACTATACTGCTAAGATTCTGAAGCTAAAGTTGCCTTTGCCTTCTCTTTGCTTACAGAGATTAGCCTGAGAATGAAGAGGCTACAATATAAATCTTGTGCACACTGAAAAGTTGGCAAAGTCTACAATAAAAATGAGTAATTGCAAGCAAAACAACTAGAACTATATTTAACAACTGTTATTCATGATATCAGCTACTCTAAAATTTGCTCTTTACTTAATTTCCTCTGGGAAATAAAGTATATTTAAAACAAAGGATTCTTCATTTGCACTGTTGTTACTGTCATTCATGGTCGGATTTCATCATCCTGAAAAAAGTTGCTTTTTTTACGTACTGCCGATAAATAGTACATATTTATAGCAACGCCTCTGGCATCAACTACCTCCATGACCTCAACGATACCAATTCACAAGTTATTCCCTACCTAGTCAGATTTTTTCTTCACAGCAGTGAAAATATTAAGAAGGATCCCCTCAAATCTAGAGATTCAAGAAACTGAAGTTAATACCAGTGGACAGGTCAGGGTTTCAAAGATAACAGTCTCGACTTGTTCAGAGTTGGCTTGCAAAGCTTAGGTTTGCTCTGAATGTGCTCAATGAGATCACAATAGTTCTCTTTGTTTCTCCTTACTTAATTACTTATAGTCCTAATAACCTGATTCTGTTCACACTGAGAAAATTTTAAATTTTACAATTTTGAGTCAAGAGAAATGTGTAGAAAGCAGAAAATCTTACTTGTTGCCAAGCTAGAGCCCCCCATTCTTGTGCTCAACCACACTTGCTGTCATCACATATTATATTTTGATGGGAACCATCCAAAAATCTCATCTCTCACTCCAACCTTTAAGAATCGTGAGAGTTTTTTGATTCTCTGAAAAGAAACTAGAAAAATATTTTTTTTCCTTTTATGATTTTAATCCTATTTTCAGAGTGAACTTTGTCCCAGATTACTTTACAACCTACCTTTGAGCCCACCACAGACACTTTCTAACTGTGAAATTTTTTTTTTCATAAAAACTGTCCCTGCAATAGATACATGCAGAAAAGTCTAATATTCAAAACCTCATGTCACCTGACTCAATATACTACATGATCCTCCGCTTTACTGCATATTTTGATAATATAACTTTATGTCATCTATTTTCAGATTAATCTTGAGTGCACATATGTGCATTTAGTTGCTCATTCATGTCCAACTCCTTGCGACCCCATGGACTGTAGCCTGCCAGATTCCTCTGTCCATGGAATTTTCCAGGCAAGAATACTAGAATGGGTTGCCATTCCCTTCTCCAGGGGATCTTCCTGACCCAGGGATCAAACCTGCATCTCTTGCACTGGCAGGCAGATTTTTTTTATCACTGTGCCACCCGGACAGCCCTTAATTTTGAGTATATATAAATTTTTCCAATGAGATAACATACAAAATATATATTAAACTGTCTTATTTCACAGACATTTGTAAATTTTAGTTGATTTATATTTATCATCCCAACTTGGTCAAATTTCCGTGGTATAGAACAGGACTTTATAAATTTTTCCTGTAAAGATCCAAATGGAAAATATTTTACGTTTTATGGACCAACAGGCCAAATCAAGGATATTATTTGGGTACCTATATAATAAGCATTTAAAATTTGTAAATCCATTCTTAGCTATGGGTTGTACAAAAATAGGCAGTTAGCTGGATGTGGTCCACAAGGCTACAGTTTGATGACCCCTGATACAGAATCTAATAATACTGTGTACTTCTTATTCATATATTTCTCACACTTATATGCAAATGTAATTCAAGACTTTCCTTTCTTGCCGGATTCAGTCTCTGTGACTCCATCACTCTGTGACTCCTCTGACTCCAGCACTCAACAAAGTGTTTGGTTTATGTAAATACTGAATAGTCTTGGTCTCTTTCCCATATCACTCCTCCTTCATAGGGTGACATGCTTGAGGGCAAGGGTGGGGATTTTACTCATTTACTTGTTCTTATAACTCTTACAAAGATTTACACATACTAGGAGTGTGTGTGTGTGTGTATGTGTGTGTTTTAAAGAACGAATAGACAGAAATAACTTTCACCACCCATAAAGGACAGGCTAATTTGCAGAAACATCTCTCTATGACAGTTCTGTTATCAGAGCAGTGGGGAGATTGATCTAATGACAGTGTTTCATTTATGTGGAAAGCAGGATGGCTGAAATCATGATTCAAAAACTGCTGGGCGATGATTCATATTATTTCATTTCTTTTACTGGTAGGTGTGAAATTAATGGCTTTGAGGAATATTAAATATTTTAGGTATGACCTAAATCAAATCCCTTATGATTTTACAGTGGAAGTGACAAATAGATTTAAGGGATTAGATCTGATAGACAGAGTGCCTGAAGAACTATGGATGGAGGTTCATGACGTTCTATAGGAGGCAGTGATCAAGACCATCCCCAAGAAAAAGAAATGCAAAAAGGCAAAATGGTTGTCTGAAGAGGCCTTACAAATAGCTGTGAAAAGAAGAGAAGAGAAAGGTGAAGGAGAAAAGGAGAGATATACCCATTTGAATGCAGAGCTCCAAAGAATAGCAAGGAGAGATAAGAAAGCCTTCCTCAGTGATCAGAGCAAAGAAATAGAGGAAAACAATAGAATAGGGAAGGATAATGATCTCTTCAAGAAAATTAGAGATACCAAGGGAACATTTCATGCAAAGATGGGCACAATCAAGGATAGAAATGGTACTGACCTAACAGAAGCAGAAGATATTAAGAAGAGGTGGTAAGAACACACAGGAGAACTATACAAAAAAGATCTTCATGACCCAGATAGTCATGATGGTGTGATCACTCACCTAGAGCTAGACATCCTGGAATCCGAAGTCAAGTGAGGCTTAGGAAGCATCACTAGGAACAAAGCTAGTGGAGGTGATGGAATTCCGGTTAAGCTATTTCAAATCCTGAAAGATGATGCTGTGAAAGTGCTGCACTCAATATGCCAGCAAATTTGGAAAACTCAGCAGTGGCCACAGGACTGGAAAAGGTCAGTTTTCATTCCAATCCCAAAGAAGGCAATGCCAAAGAATGCTCAAACTACCGCACAATTGCACTCATCTCACATGCTAGCAAAGTGATGCTTAAAATTCTCCAGGCCAGGCTTCAACAGTATGTGAATCACAAACTTCCAGATGTTCAAGCTGGATTTAGAAAAGCCAGAGGAACCAGAGATCAAATCAAATTGCCAACATCTGTTGTTGGATCATCGAAACCAGAGATCAAATTGCCAACATCTGTTGTTGGATCATCGAAAAAGTGAGGGAGTTCCAGAAAAACATCTAATTCTGCTATATTGACTGTGCCAAAGCCTTGGACTATGTGGATCACAACAAACTGTGGGAAATTCTTAAAGGGTTGGGAATACCAGACCACCTGACCTGCCTCTTGAGAAATCTGTATGCAGGTCAGGAAGCAACAGTTAGAACTGGACATGGAACAACAGACTGCTTCCAAATAGGGAAAGGAGTATGACCCTGCTTATTTAACTTATATGCAGAGTACATCATGTGATATGCCAGGCTGGATGAAGCACATGCTGGAATCAAGATTGCCGGGAGAAATATCAATAACCTCAGATAGGCAGATGACACCACCGTTATGGCAGAAAGCGAAGAAGAACTAAAGAGGCTCTCGATGAAAGTGAAAGAGGAGAGTGAAAAAGTTGGCTTAAAATTCAACATTCAATGAACTAAGATCATGTCATCTGGTCCCATCACTTCATGGCAAATAGATGGGGAAACAGTGGAAACTGAGAGATTTTATTTGCGGGGGTGGGGCTCCAAAATCACTGCAGATGGTGACTGCAGCCATGAAATTAAAAGACGTGTGCTCCTTGGGAGAAAAGTTATGACCACCCTAGACAGAGTATTAAAAAGCAAAGACATTACTTTGCCAACAAAGGTCTGTCTAGTCAAAGCCATGGTTTTTCCAGTAGTTGCGTATCGATGTGAGAGTTGGACCATAAAGAAGGCTGAGTGCCAAAGAATTGATGCTTTGAACTGTGGTGTTGGAGAAGACACTTGAGAGTCCCTTGGACATCAAAGAGATCCAAGCATTCAATCCTAAAGGAAATCAGTCCTGAATATTCATTAGAAGGACTGATGCTGAAGCCGAAACTTCAATACTTTGGCCACCTG
Source organism: Bos javanicus (assembly GCF_032452875.1). Lineage (NCBI taxonomy): Eukaryota > Metazoa > Chordata > Mammalia > Artiodactyla > Bovidae > Bos > Bos javanicus. Next base: position 27,599,891 of record NC_083880.1, read on the forward strand.
ATGCAAAGAACTGATTCATTGGAAAAGACCATTCCCTGATGCTGGGAATGACTGAAGGCAGGAGGAGAAGGAAACAACAGAGAATGAGATGGTAGGATGGCATCACCAACTCAATGGACATGAGCTTGAGTAAACTCTGAGAGTTGGTGATGGACAGGGAAGCCTGGTGTACTTCAGACCATGGGGTCGTAGAGTCAGACATGACTGAGCGAGTGAACTGAACTGAGCTGATTCCATTTTTCCTTCCTTCTTCTCACTCTTTGATTACCTCTTCTAATTCATTTTAACATATTACAAAGATAGAAGAGAAATATATATATACATATATATATATAGTTAGGTATCCAGGGGATACATGAATCAGCAATTTGAGGGGAAAAGCAAATGAAAAAAGCATTTGTGTCTCTGATTTCATCTTGACATCTATACAGTTGCTCCAGAAAATACTAAAAATGGGCAACTGATGACTTGGGATGATGATGACCATCCTGAAGTGAAGAGCAGAACAAATCTCCATGGATGATATAGATTTCCCAGCTCTAAGTACGAAAACTATTTTTAGTTCAATGTTTACAGGTTATCCTTGATGACTGATTATTTATTTATTTAAAGAATTTTGCCCCCCAAATTCAGGAAGGATCATTCCTTGGGATTCATCTTCCTTGGCAACACCAACAACCCACTTCTTTGTTTCATAGCTGTACAAGTTTGACCTTACTTGTAGGCTGGGCAAACAAAGCATCAAGATTAGTTTTCTGTTTCAACATAAACTCAAGTGTGAGGTGGTGTTGGTATCTCTAGGATGCCAGACAACGTGTTAGCTGAAGACACATCGAGTACAAAAGTAAACTATGACTCTAAGATGACACCACAGCTCAAGGCTACTGGTGAATGATCTCGAACGCCCTTTCACTGAGGTACTGGGAATGACACTGTCAACATTTTCAGTATCAGTTCACTTTAGAAAGTCAAGGAATAGCGTTACGAGGATTCCTATAATGATGAAAACTAAAAGTAGTAGTTTTGGAAACAGAAAAATTGAGTGGGAAAACAGAAAAACTGCTGTGCAAGTTTGGTTTAGTCATTTGCTAGGGCTGCCATGAGGAAGCACTACAGACCCAAGGCTTCAACAACAGACATTTATTTTCTCACAGTTCTGGACGCTGGAAGTCCAGGACCAAGCTTTCAGCAGGGCTGGTTTCTTCTGAGGCATCTCTCTTTGACTGGTCAACATCACCTTCTCTCTGTGTCCTCATAGGGTCTTCCCTCTGTGTGTGTCTGTGCCCCAATCTCCTCTTCTTGTTGGCATGCCAGTTGTACTGGATTAAGAAACACCCATGCACATGTACTAAGTCACCTCAGTCTTGTCCAGCTCTTTGTGACTCTGTGGACAGTAGCCCACCAGGCTCCTCTGTCCATGGGATTCTCCAGGAAAGAATACTGGGTGTGGGCTACCATGCCCTACTCCTAGGGATCTTCCTGATCCAGGGATTGAACCCAAGTTTCTTATGTCTCCTACATTGCGAGTGGGTTCTTTACCACTAGCACCACATGGAAAGCCCAAGAACTACCCGTATTACCTCATTTGCCTTAAATACCTATTCAAAGGCCCTGTCTTCAACTACAGTGACATGCTGAAGTCCTTCAGGTTAGCACCTCAGCACATGAATTTCAGATGGATACCATACAAACCATAACAGTTAGTGTATAGAGAGGTACACAGGGCTGTATACCAGGTGCTGTGAATCTGGCTTCCAACTTCCTGGTAGTTCAAGTGTAATGAGAATTTGATCAGTTAGAAGAAATTTAAAATGCTCACTGATAAGTATGAAATCTTAAAGAAAAGCATGTCTCTTATAATGACAAAGGCCCAATAGGTTTTTTTTTTTTTCCCTTTGAGCCATATTAATACAAAGACAGACATAGTAATTACTTTTGTAATTGTTGTCTACTGGTATTTTCCCCTCTGAAGAAGCAGTAATACCTTGTGTTTATTAACTACAGTTAAGTATTAGAGGATGAAGCTCCAGTACCTTGGCCACCTGATGTAAACAACTGACTCATTTGAAAAGACCCTGATGCTGGAAAAGATGGAAGGCAGGAGGAGAAGGGGATGACAGAGGACGAGATGGTTGGATGGCATCACCAATTCCATGGACATGAGTCTGAGCAAGCTCTTGGAGCTGGTGAACGACAGGGAAACGTGGCATGCTGCAGTCCATGGGGTTGCAAAGAGTTGGACGTGACCAAGTGACTGAACAACAAATTGACATAAACCCTGGAGTAGACATAAACCCTAGAGTCAGAGTTGTGTTCTAGGAAGATGGAATAATTTAGATTTTCAAGAGTTTGAGGCCTTGAATGACAGCTTTAATTGAGGTACAAGAATTGAGACTTGTGGTACAGGAGTCAGGGAACAAAATGTTTTTTATTTATGTTGTGGAAATGAGCTTTGTAGTCTTTGCTGGACATCTTAGGAGAGAAACAAAAGAAGAAAATTGTGTGTGTGTTTCTATGGGCAGGTGGTGAAATAATATAGAAATGGAAATAAGCACTTCCATTTATGAGGTCCATTCTGCCTGCAGGGCCGTCCTTTACCTTAGAGTTATTCAAGGCACGAAGAAATTCCTCACACCTCGCCTGCTTGTTGGGTCACCAAGGAGATTGCTGAGCCTTCATCTGGGTCATGGCTTAGAAAGCTCTCAGAAGTTTTAATAAAGATTTATAATGATCATATTTGATTTTGGATTAAGCTTTTCTGACAAATATAGAGAAGATTTATTTTAAGACTGAGTATGTTTTTCTATCTTCCTGTGTTTGTTGTAAATGTGTATACAGTTCATGGGCACATAAATTTATACTGTAATCCTTGTTTGAAAGAACGAGGTTTGTCATTTTATATTATTTATACCCTTATGACATTTGAGCATTACAAAGAATAACTCCTGGACCCATGAAGAGGAGAAAGTTCCACAGTCAAACTGCTCAAAATGTAAATGATCAATTTCATATGAATGTATATTTCCTTGCACTACATGTAACTAAAAGCCTAGGGCATAATTGTAGGTTTCTGCTCGTGTATTAGGGCAGATATAATTTACCCAACATTTTCTGATATTGAGCTGAAATTCCTACATTCTCTGTAGGACTATGTTGTATTTTTCCAGTGCTTGTTATCTGTGTCTGATTTGATTTGCACGGTCACATTAAAAATTCCTACATGCAAGTATCAGAAAGTTAAATCAAACTAGCTTGAGAATTCACTGGTTTACCAAACTGAGAGGGCTAGGGGAGAATCTTCAGGCCCAGTGAAACTCAGGAACTAAAATAATAATGTCAGGTCTATCTCTTTCTCCCAGCGTCTCTACTCTGCTTTTTCTCTATGGCTTATTTTCATATGCATGTAGGTAGCTCTTGGCAGCACTAGACTCACATTCCCAGTTACCAAGTTCAGCACACAGACTCTCTTTCTCTCTCTTTCCCCCTCCACCTCTCTTACTCTATCTCACTCTCTGTTGCTTTTTATCTTTTCCCTTCCCAATCCTATTAGACAATCCTAGGAAAAAATACTGGCTTATTTCTGCTTAGATCAGATAATCCTCTCTGAGCCAGCAGTTGACAGAGCTTGGAGATTCTCTGAATAGTCCAGCATAAATTCTGTACCTGGCCCTATAGTCCATCAGGACTCCTGGGAAGGTGACAGTCAATTCCCCAAAGAAGGATGCTTTGACCTGCACATTTTTTTCCATAAAAAACCCTTCCGAAAATATTCCTACCTAATATCAGAAATTATCCTATTTACAATAAGAAGTGTGACATTTCTCTTACCTTTCAGGCATTCTTTCTAAGCCAAGATCTTTTGGGTCAGCTCTGGATAAGGATTCTCACAGCCCAGTAACTTTCAGCTAAATGACCCAGTTAACACAGGAAAGGGAATATGGAAAGCTACTTATCACTTCCTTGTCAGTGCAGTGATTTCTTGGTTAACTAATTTGGCCACCTCTGTTCTGCCCCTACCTGTGTCCCTGGTCACATACCCTCAGTGATCTTGACCGTGTAGGATGTGCCCAAGAGTGTGCATGTGTGGGGATATTAGACCTCAGTATGGATAGCAGAAATTGTACAATTTAGGTTGCCCATTTCCTTCATTTAATTGAAGTCTTAGAATTGTCTTACTTTGAATTTACTCTAAGCCTTTGTTAGCATCTAGATATGCTTGAAACACAAAATATATCTTTTGCAATTTCACAGCTCATAGGATGAAGTCACGCAGGGATATTTTGGCTGCAATAACCAATCTACTTTTTACTAAGATGTTTCAGAGTATGCTATGCTATACTATGCTATGCTAAGTCACTTCAGTCGTGTCCGACTCTGCGTGACCCCACAGACGGCAGCCCACCAGGCTTCCCCATCCCTGGGATTCTCCAGGCAAGAACACTGGAGTGGGTTGCCATTTCCTTCTCCAATGCATGAAAGTGAAAAGAGAAAGTGAAGACGCTCAGTCGTGTCCGACTCTTAGCGACCCCATGGACTGCAGCCTACCAGGCTCCTCTGTCCATGGGATTTTCCAGGCAAGAGTACTGGAGTGGGGTGCCATTGCCTTTATTATCGTGTAATTTGGTAGAGAAAAGAGTGCTTTGTATTTTAGATATTCTAAGAGGCCACATTTAAACACATCATTACTTATGGTTTTTGGTCTCTCTGGTACAGTTGATAGTGTTCTCTTCTCACTCCTTCTTCATATAAAGTGTCTGACCCTCTTTGGTTTTTTATACTACCCTTTTAAAATGTTTCTCCCAACTTGCTGATTTACTGCTGTTGGTCTTCTGTGCTTTTTACTTTGGGTGCTTCATGTTGTTCATTCTTAGGGTGCTATTCTGGACCCCCTTCTCTACTCACTCTATTCAATCTCCCTCAGTGATATCATAAAACAATTCTCCTCCCAGAAAAGTTAGCTCCAAACCACAGAGCTGTCTTTCGCATGGGTGCCTACAAAGGCTTCTCAAATGCAACATGTCCCACAACTTAAAAAACACTGTCCAATTCATGCAGCTGGAACCCTGGGAGCCAGGTCGGTTTCCTCCCTCTCCCTCCTCCTCACTCTATACATCTGAATAATCACTAAGAGCTGCTGATTGCACCACCTAAACACTCATGAAATTTTCAATATCTTCCCATAGCCACTCAAACTAGCTGTTTATTTTTTAAATTCAAAGTTGATATTAATTCCCTAAATTAAAAAAAAAAATCAATGGACAGTCATTTAAGGATAAAATTCAACTCCCCCCTGAGTTGAACCATCAGATGAATGCATGTCCATCAGAGAACCCAAATCAGATGTCATAAGGGGACGAAGTGAACATATTTTCCAAGTGGAAGGAAATCAAATTTGTAGAGGATGAGAACACAGCCCACAGTCTGAAGTACCTCTCATGAAGAGGTGATATTTTTTTTGCTCACTTCTTGGATCCAGGCTTGTGTAAATAATTTAACTAATACAATGGGCCAGAAGTAACTTTGTGGAGCTTTTGAGGCTATTCCTTAAGAGGCCACGAAATCCTCAACTACACTAAGTTTGGGTTGCTGCTGCTGCTGCTGCAAAGTCACTTCAGTCGTGTCCAACTCTGTGCGACCCCATAGATGGCAGCCCACCAGACTCTGCCGTCCCTGGGATTCTCCAGGCAAGAACACTGGAGTGGTTTGCCATTTCCTTCTCCAATGCTTGAAAGTGAAGTTGCTCTGTTGCATCTGACTTGGAATCCCCATTTTGTGCTGCCATATGGTCTGACACTACTAGAGTTTGCTTCAAACAGCTAACATATCCTAGCAATGTATCACTGAAAATTTTATCATTAAGAATTAGTGAAAATTTCTATGGACAGTTGTGCTACAAACCCAAATAATATTTTATCCACATTACAGAGACACTTTCTTTCATTCTTTGGATCCAAAGGCATTTTTGTGCAGGCAAAATCCTAAGCTGTAGGAAATTGTGAGAAAACCAAGTCACACAAGGGCTTCCCCAGTGGCTCAGCAGTAAAGAATCTGCCTGCAATGCAGGAGACACAGGTTCAATCCCCAGGTCAGGAAGATCCACTGGAGGAGAACACAATAACCCACTTCCAGTATTCTTGCCTGAAGTATCCCACAGATAGAGGAGCCTGGTGGAATACAATCCATAGAGTTGCAAAGAGTCAGACATGACTGAAATGACTTAGCACACATGCACCCAAGTCACACAAAGCAGGGGGTTTCGAGTATTTCCTGTTACACAATTCTCTTTGTGCATCTCAGTGAAGAAAACCACAAATTATTGACATTGTTAAAAGGGGGAAATTCTACCTCTAAAAATATTTGCTTCTTGTTTAAAAATCTATTGACTCCAATCCATTTACCACTATACAGTTCCACCAGCTGAGATTTGGAAGGAAGGTCTGTTTTTATCACGATAATAGTTAAGCAAGAAGCAGTAAATCTTGCTGGTCATTTACAGGGAGAAGTCAGCCAATAAAAGTAAGCACATGATGTGAAGGACCAACACGTACCAGGTCGCTGGCCACTTCCTGCTTTTACTGCGTTTACCTCGTTTGGCCGTCTTCCTCTGTCACTACTGTTTCCTCGACAACCAAAGCACAGGTCCTCTCCTTAAGGGAATGATTTGATATTTGTATATACTGTGAAACGATCACCACAATAAGTCTGGTTAACATCCTTAATCATACATAGTTACGAAACTTTTTTCTTATTTGACAACTTTTAAGATCTACTCTCTTAGCAAGTTTTGAACACACACTGCAGCATTAACTGTAGTCACCATGCTGTACAGTATATCCCCGGGATTGACTTACTTTGTAACTGGAAGTTTGTACCTTTTGATTCCCTTTACCCATTGCACCCACCTCCACATGTCTGCCTTTGGCAACCACAAATTGGTTCTCCATATCTATGAACTGGGCTTATTTCTTTTTTTAACAGAGAATTTTCCATGTATTTTTAAGATTATACTAAATGGCCCATAGCATTCATTTGAGGAGATGGTATTAGCAAGTGTAGAGCCCTTAAGACCAATGTTTTGGATTAGGTATTTATTTACTGGTTTTCATCTACTTCCAAAAAACTCAAGACTTATTTTTTAAAAGTCAAGGAAACGAACAGTAAAAAAAAAAAAAAAAAAACTGAAAAAAAGTAAGAAACCTTATAGAAAACAGTGGAAAATATTCCATGAACCTGAAGTAAGTTGATTATTGAAATGTATGTTTTAATTATGCATGCCATAATAAACTTATGGCAGCGATAGCAAAGACAGAAAGTGTAATGGACCCTGTTATTTCCATTGTCCAATAACAAACTGCTTTGGGGGAATAAATCCTTTTCTGCTCTTAAAGCATAAGGACTCATGATATGGATCTTTTTATGAGGGACCAACACGATGAGCACTGCTTTGCAACAAGCGGTCCCACAGACTGGGACTGTTTTCCTTGAAGAAGTATGTCTCCCTCCGCTTCACCAACATGTCCCAATGAAAGCTGCTGTGCTTTTCCTGGGTCATACCATGTCATTGGGCTAGAAGGAAACTGATCAAACTTATTCTGGATTGTGAACTTGGGTAATTAGTTTGGTGGTTCAAGCTGTAGAATATTAACCTGAGGATAATCACAGCATAAATGTAGTCACAGTGGGGGGGGGGGAGAAGTGCCATCAGAAAACAATCCAACAGAGATGAAGACGGCACTGTCACCGTTGAGGCCATAGTTCAAGTTTCTCCTGAGGTTCTGTCAGTTACTTTTTCCCTGCTCTTAGTGGTTCGACCCTTCCTTTGAACTCAGCAGACTAGTACCTTCTCCCTATTGTCTCCCTCTTCTCCATCAGTAGATCTATTTGAGTTTCTGTCTTTTGCAACTGAAAGGATCATGGTAATATATCTAAAAACAAAGTTTTGAATTTTTGGTGCCTGTTTTAATTCCCAGTCTTATACTTCTCTCTGCTTTCTAAAAATCTGTACACTTCATTTTTAGCTGTTCCTAGCTTCTTAAAAAGTGTGCTGATTGGGATGGGAATTGGGTAGGAGAGACTGTAAATAAACTAAATGGAAAGGCCATTTTCAAAAGGCATGTCCTAGTTCTGGAGAATGAAAAATGTACAGAGAATATCTGAGTGCTAAGTCACTTTGGTTGTGTCTGACTCTTTGCGACCCTATGGATCGTAGCCTGCCAGGCTCCTCTGTTCATGGGATTCTCCAGACAAGAATACTGGAGTGGTTTGGAATTTGCTCCTCCATGGGGATCTTCCTGACCCAGGGGTCAAACCTGCATCTATTGTGTCTCCTGCATCTCCTACACTGGCAGACAGATTCTTTACCACTGGCACCACCTGGGAAGCCCCCAAAAATACCTAGTATATCACAACCCTGCAATCAAACACCATTGTTTGGTGTCAGATTTGTTTCTCATATGAGGATGTGTATACAGTAAATCCCCTATGTATGAACAAGTTTCATTCTGAGAGCACATTTTAAGTCCAATTTGTCCGTAAGCCCAACAAAGTTAGCCGAGGCACCCAACTAATGCAACTGCCTACATAGGTTGTAATAGGTTTATAATACTTTTCACACAAATAATACAAACACACACACACACACAAATTAAGAGAACATTTTTCATCTTACAGTACAGTACAACAGCTGGCATAGAGGGGCTGGCATTGAGGGAACAAGCAAGAAGAGTTACTGACTGGAGGAGGGAAAGGAGATGGGGAGATGGTAGAGATGAAGGATTGTCAGCAATAGGAGATGGAGGGCAAGCTGCAATTTCACTCACGCCAGACACTGATGGCACAGGTTCTGGTTTCTTACTGGAACCAGATGCACACTTGCATCGTTGGAAGTTCACAACTTGAAGGCTCATAAGTAAGGGACTTACTGTAATGCTTTGGGTATAGTAAGTTTTTCTTAAATTCTTTCAGAATGAACACCCAAGTGAGGCATGTACTAACTAGTTGCCATCATGCACTTCAGGTTGAATATGATAGCAACCTTGCTTCAAATGCATCTTTTAGGCACCATATATGATTACAATCTTCTCATGGCATATTATTAATCCCATCCTATCTCTCTATTTTCTGTAAAGGAGGACATGAAACTTAATGCCTGATGTTGATTTTATCATCTTTTGGTCTGAGTAACATTATGCTTTACACCCGCATGTAGGAAAATTCACCAAGAGCCTGTCTTGTCAAGAGCACTCTGGAGTCTTTATTTTCAGGCAGCCCTTAATTCCACTCCCATCCATTCTGCTCCAGACCCACAAACACCACTTAGGTGTTGTACATGACCTTTGGGTGTGCCTATTGTGTTCATCCAAGAGAAAATCATATCACCTGGGAAGAATTTCTTTAAGAATCCGGAAAAGAGCTGGATTGCCTTCAGTCTGATTAACTTCATGAGCAGAGCAGGTTTTCTTTAGTTATTTTTAGTACTTCTAGGTCAAAATAGAAAATAGGAAAGTGTGAACATTTTTTTCAGTTTGAAAAAGGAAGTGGTTTAGTATCAGACTTTTATTTCTTCCTTCCTCCTGTTATAGGAGTCCCTTTGTTGGGGTCTCAAAATCCCACCTCTCTTCCCGCCTATTCATCCATGGTGACACGGCATTCTCCCTAAGGGATGAAACTTCCATGTAAGGTTTCTGCAAATGCAAGGAACAGAGGGAAAAAAAGCATGTGTAAAATATGAAGAATCCCTCAACTTGTTGGCACATTTACACATAGCTTCTGTATTTAGATGAAAACTTTGGGTTTTTATATACTGTTTCAAAACCTTGAAATTTTTCCTTGCTTCTTTCCACTGTGTTTAACTGATATTTCCACTTGTGTTACTTCTTTTTGAGTTGCTTTAGTATTTCTACAAACTTGTAGTATTTCTGAAACGCTGAAATTTTTCAGACACACCTAAAAGAAAAGCTAATGTTTTTGTTCCCTTTCAATCTGCAACATTTTAACATGCATTTTCTCTGTATTAATTCCTAGTTATTTCCAAATTTCAAATGATCTAGATTTTCACATATGTGAATTCTGTTTTAAAAGAAAAAGTAGGTGGTATCACCCAAAAGGCAGATGAGGAGGTCCCCAGCCTCCAACTCTTGAGGAATATCAACAATTTGGCAGCTATCCACAAATAAAAACAGCTCTGCAAGAGTCCAGGGACCAATTCAAGAAGCTTCAGCAGCACAGGGGAACAAAAAACCCGAAAATAACCACAGCAAAAGGGAAAACAGCTTTGTTTTTGCCTTTATCAGCTCATTCTCAGGATGGCACTGCTAAGACCCAGGAAGGAACTGCCCAGATTGAAAGAGTTGCCCTTGCAAGAAAGGGAGCCCAGGGTGAGTGACCAACTTTCCCAGGCTTTGCGAACACTTTAAGAAGGACCCATTTCAATTTCACTCCCTTCATAGACCAGCAAAGCTGGAATGTACAGAAAAGGCAAAAAGCAGGGACTATCAATGTCCGCTACACAGCACAGCAACCTGGATCCCAGTGGCCTGCTCTGCAGGGGACCGAGGCGACTTGGCCACTGAAGAATCCAATGGCCAGCAAAGATGCCATGGACCTTATGCTGCTTTCACTGGGTTCTGCCCCTTAGCATTCATGTTCATGGATGCCAGCCACCTGAGTCCCTCCCTGCTCCATCCCACCTCTGTCTCAGAGCTGGGGATCCACACTGGCAGACAACTGAGGACTCTGCGACCCCCATGGCAGTATCTGCGCCCCTTTAACCTCACTCTTGTCACTGGACTCCATGGCTACCATGGAGAAGGTCCTGAAGCACCAGCCTGCATGCTGACAGCCAGGGCCCCGCAGCTGCTAGAGACACTGGCCCTCACTGGCACTGGCCCCAAACACTACACCTAACACCTGTTAGCATTTGCCAGGCAAGTCCAGCTGGTCCACATGTCTGAGCATGTGCATACCACAGCCCTGACCACCAGCATCACCACCAGCCCTAGTCCATAGACACTGGGCTTGGAGGCAGCTGAGGGCTCACACACTCTTTGTAACCTGTTGAGACTCTCACAGACCCACCAAAAGGATGACAGAATTTTTGATGTTGTGAACATCGGTGTCCTGACCCAACAACAGTTAAGCCTCCCTAGACCTGGAGCCCCGACACACCACTGCACGTGGCACCCTACAGCACTAGACCCCAGGTCACAGCATGCTCCAGTGTGCCCCCACCTGCACGAGAAGGTATTTCTCTTCAGAAGTCAGTACAGAAAGTCTAGAAGAGATGAGAGCTTCTTCAGATGCACAGACACCGATGCAAGGCTACAGAGATCACAAAGAAACAAGAAAATATGACATCACCAAAGGAAGACAGTTAAACTTTCAGTGACTGACCCCAAAGAAATGGACATCCATGGACTGACCCACAAAGAAGAACAAAAAGAAAAAATAATCAAAAGAAATGAAGTAAACTTAGAGAACATATAGGACACCACTGAGACATTCTAGGTACCACTGGGGTCCCAGAAAGAAAGGACAGGAAAATGTGAACTGTATCTGTATATCTATCTCTATATATACATATATAGATATCTACAGTGAAGTACAACTCAGCCACAAAAAAAGAAGGAAATCCTATCATTTGTGACATCATGGATGGACCCGAAGGGTATAATACTCAATGAAATATGTCAAACAGAAAAAAAACAAATACTGTTTGAGGTCATTTATACATGGAATCTAAGTACAGTACATTGAACTCATAGACACAGAGAGCAGAACACTGATTGTCAGGGGCTGAGGGGGGCAGAAATGGGAAGATCCTAGTCACAGAGCACCATCTTCCCCTAAGTTCTGGGGGAGCTACTGCACCCCACCATAATGATATTTAACAATACTTTGTTGTGTGCTTAAAAGTTACTAAAAGAGTAGAGCCTTCATGTTTTTACCATCTGTAATGTGAGATTAAGAATGCTTATCTAACCCAATTTGGTAAACATTTTGTAATATATATGTGTATTACAACATCACCTTGTACACTTTAAACTTACATGATGTTATATATCAATTATATTTCAGTAAAGCTGGGAACAACAAACTAGAGGGTTTTTTTTTTTTTCCAGAACACTTTATCTCAAGGTACATTATTCTGTTCTCAAGTGGAATAAAAGAACAGCATTAAATGAGCTATAAGAATATTGGAGTACAGCAGAAACTAATACAACATTGTGAAGCAACTATACCCCAATTTTTAAAATATAGAATAATTAGAGAACTTTTGAATGATTGCACTGAAGGTCTTTATAAAAGTGATTTCTGCTTAAAACCAGTAGCAGCAACAATATTGTACTCCCATGCAAAATGGAACAGATTTAAGTATTAAAGGAAGATGGCAGGTAATCTGGCTGGAGTTGACAGTGGGGGTGATTAGCATGCATGCTAGAAAATACACCTAATCCATCACACCCCGACTCCTTGTTGTAAAGGTTGAGTGCTCAAAAAAAGTATGGATCTCTCACAATTTCCATTCACTCCTCTGGAAGACTTTCTCCTTTGTTGCATCCCTTCTCTCAAGCAATATGGGTAAGGCAGCATGCTAGAGCAGAAAGAACATTGGGTAGTGTACATTACACCTGTCTGTGCAACCTACCTCATTTAGCTTTCATTGCCTCCTTTAAATAAGGGGAATGGCACATATAATGTGTTAATTTTTTATGTGTTCCTGAACCATAAGTACCAGACACTGGGTATATTGCAATGAACAAGACAGTCCCTGCCCCTCATGGAGCATACATGCAAGTAAAAGAGATCAACATTTTTAAAAATTGCAAAATTGTATTGTCTAATAAACTTCAGAGACTATAACACAGTGATGCTACTTCTATATTGGGAAAACTAGATACAGTTTTCACAAATAAATGATATTTTACCTAGAATCTAGTTTAGAATTAGATAGGGATCAGGAGTAGGAGTAATGTGGGAGACAGAAAAAATGCATATTTTATGCATAGCAAGTATTATGTGTAATGGTCAGAGACAAGAAGCTAGTAGCCACTTTCCCAAGAATCACAGTCCTTTCTACTTCTAAATTCTCTTAGGTCTTATAGATACAGCTCTAGTTTCACGGTGGTTTTTATAAAACTTACCCCTAAAAATCTCTCACATATATTATATCAATAACCTCAGATATGCACATGACACCACCCTTACGGCAGAAAGCGAAGAAGAGCTAAAGAGGCTCTTGATGAAAGTAAAAAAGAAGAATGACAAAGTTGGCTTAAAACTCAACATTCAGAAAACTAAGATCATGGCATCTGGTCCCATCACTGTTTGGCAAATAGATGGGGAAACAGTGGAAACAGTGACAGACTTTATTTTCTTAGGCTCCAAAATCACTGCAGATGGTGACTGTAGCCATGAAATTAAAAGATGCTTGCTTCTTGGAAGAAAAGTTATGACCAACCTAGACAGCATATTAAAAAGCAGAGACACTACTTTGCCAACAAAGATCCGTCTAGTCAAAGCTATAGTTTTTCCAGTGGTCGTGTACAGATGTGAGAGTTGGACTATAAAGAAAGGTGAGTGCCGAAGAATTGATGCTTTTGAACTGTGGTGTTGGAGAAGACTCTTGAGAGTTCCTTGGACTGCAAAGAGATACAACCAGTTCATCCTAAAGGAAATCAGTCCTGAATATTCATTGGAAGGACTGATGCTGAAGCTGAAACTCCAATACTTTGGCCACCTGATTCGAAGAACTGACTCATTTCAAAAGATCTTGATGCTGGGAAAGATTGAAGGCAGGAGGAAAAGGGAATGACAGAGGATGAGATGGTTAGATGGCATCACCATATCAATGGACATGAGTTTGAATAAAGTCCAGGAGTTGGCGATGGACAGGGAAGCCTGGCATGCTGCAGTCCATGGGGTCACAAAGAGTCAGACACGACAGAATGACTGAACTGAACTAAATTGAACTTATATTGACCTTTCTCCTTCCTGAAATCCTATTGACATTTATCACTGATATTTTTAACATTTAGTCAGCTTTTCTTTGCTGTGGCAAATCATTTTACATGTGTCCATCTTGTCTTCCTACTGACATTTTTAAGCTCAGCATAAATAGGACTGTGTTTTGTGCTGCTTTGGTACATATCACAATGTGTAATCACAGTGCTAGGCACCCAGCATTCATTAAGAAAATTCTGGTTGAATTCTTTGTTTTCCTTTCGTCTTAAATGCAGGCTTCCTGTCATAGCACTGAGGCCAAGAATAATTCACGGGCTGAAATGTTGGTGCAAGTAACAGGAGTAAATGTCTTATCAAGTTTTTGGACCCCGTCATTCTTCACCTGGATTTAGGAAATGAAGAGAGTCCTGACGATACCACCAATTTCCTCCTGCAGTGTTTCTAGAGGAACTCTTCTGTTACCCTTAAGCATCTCTGACTGATGACATTAACATCTGAGCTCCTGAAGAAAACTAATCTCAAGATACCACGGAAGGTTCTGCTAAAACTGCCAAGAATAACAATGGTTTTTATTTGGGTAGTACTCTCCTTTCAGGGTATTCAGAACCTAAATGTATAACAACTCTGTCATGCATAAATCCTTTCTCTCTGCTAGAACAGAGTACTAACTGAGAGATGAAGAAACCTATAAATAAAGAATGTAAATCATTTCTTTAGATCTTAAAAGGAAACCAGCTGACTGTCAAAGAAGGAAAGATGTACTAAAATCCACAGTGTCAAATAAACTGTATCATAATGTTTTATTTCCCTCTTATTTTTGTTTCAGGTGGAGACAGCCAACACTGATGGCCCAGAGATTAGCAGGACTGAGCCTTTTTGTTTTGTTTTAAAATATTTATTTATTTACTTATTTAGGCTGTGCCGGGTCTTAGTTATGGCACACAAGATCTTTGATCTTTGTTGTAGGCATGTGGGATCTCTTCCCCTGACCAGGGATTGAACCTGGTTCAGTGCAGGCCAGCTGCATTGGGAGTGCAGAATCTTAGCTGCTAGACCATCAAGGAAGTCCCAGGACTGAGTTTCAATCTGAGTCACTTTGCTCTCGGCCTATAGGCAAACACTTCTGTGAAGTATTTTCATGTCCCTATATAGAACAAAGATCTGATGAAGCATATTGTGAAATAAAAATGTGAAGCCCAAATGTATCTAACATTTCACAGTTTAAGTATTCTTCCCTCTATGGTTACATCAGTGTGCTACAAATGCACGTACATGCGAAATGTACTAAATCATTTGTAGCACCATGTACTTTTATACAGAAATTATTTCCCAACCGTCCCCAGTTTACTCTGCTTTACTTTGAGATTTTTGTAATCAAATTTGTAATAAAAAGGTGAATGATTGTTTTGAAAACAGATGAAAGTTGATATAGTATTTTATTGATGCTTTATTACTATAAAAGTCATGGTAATCTATAAGCTCAGTGTCCCTAGGCTCTTGACAAAACTCTCTAGAAACTTTCGGATGTGACAAAGATCACCCAAGTTGGATTCAACATGGCTAAGAAAAAGAAAAAGGGAAATAGTCCTTGAGGACTCAGATGCCTGAGAAAGATTTAAGGAGTTTTTATACTTTGATAGAGCTTTTAAGAAATGTTTATCTATTTTTCTTTGCTCTGGCCACATACTGAGAGGGCTTGCAAACTGTTTATTTAAGAGTAATTTTTTTAGAGTGAAGTAGCTCCTGATTTCTAAACAGTCCCCATGGTTGTTATGTTAAAAAAAAAAAAAAGAGGAAGAAGAAGAAGAAAAGAAAAAGAAGAAATAACTCTTTCAGAGAAGTAGGAAGCTTTCAAAATCTACTTAATGGAGTCATTTATAAAATAATGTTTTCCCTTTCTCTCCAAGAATCAGTGGTTTTGCTGCCTGCTGATGGCTTTCCTATCTAGAATCTGCTCATCTTCCACAATTCGAAAAACTGAAATGTAGAAAAGTGCTCTGCACAGGTGGCAAATTTAAAATTATTTACTGTGTTTGAAATGGGGGAAGTTTTAATACTTTATCTCCTCCCACATTCATCTTTGGGTCTACTCAGCTGCATTAATTTAATAAAGCTAAGAGCAGATCAAATCAATGTTTGATTTGAATTTATAGAAGGGACTACATGATCAGGACTGGGGTCTCTCTCTCTCTGTGTCTCTCTGACACACTCTGTCTGTCTCATTCTTTGAGAATAGTTTTGAGGTGATCAGCTAGACAGTTTATTGGAAAGTAGTAGTTAATCGTTTCCATTATCTAGAAATAACTAAAGGCATATCCCTGAAGTAGATTATATCAAAATTTATTGATGGGGGAAAAGAATATCAGAGTATGCAAAAGGGAAATAAAGGAGTATATTTCCATTAAAAATTTAGAAATATCAAGTTTTTTAATTAATCCTCTTTTGTGGATCTGCAGATCAGAACTTGGCTGATATGTGAAAGCATAAACAACTTTTTTAAAAAAGATAATATTTTTAAGTAAAGCAAAACTTAAATATAAGAATGTACATGGATTATAAGTACACAGTTCAAAGAATTTTTACAAAGTGACACAACTGTGAAAGCAATACAGGTTATGAAACAGCATTAAGCCCTCTTCCCCTCCTCCCCAGCTTCAGTCTCTGCCTCACTCCAAAGCTATGTCTTAATTTCTAACACCATAGGTTAGTTTTGTTTATTGTTCCCTTTCTTAAAAGTGGAATTTTGCATAGTATTCCTTCATACCTGGCTTCTTTCACTCCACATTTTCTTTGGGAAATGCTTCCATGTTGCTGTGAATGGTTCTAGTTCATTGTTCATGGTTGTATAGCATTCTGTGTGATTATAGCATAGTTTATCCATCATCCTGTGCAGGAACATTTGAGTAGTTTTTTATTTGGGGTTAACACTAACAGTTCTTCAGTGATTATTTTAATATATTTATGGTGAATATATGTCCACATTTCTCCTGGGCAATGAAATTGCTGTGTCACAGGATATACTTAGTAAATATTTCTATTTATTTTCCAAGTTCGTCCTAAATACAGTGTATGTGAATTTCAGTTGTTCTATCTCTGAACCAACATAGGATACGTTTCTTTTTTAATATTTGCCATTCTGATTGACATTTTTCTGGTAGCTAATAAAACTGGGCATCTTTTCATATGTATGCTGACTATTTAATACTCATTTGTGAAGTGTCTTTTCAAATTTTTGCCTCATGTTTCCATTTTGATGGTCTATCTTTTATTGAATCTTTTAGCTATTCAATGTGTAGACATAAAACTTCTTCTAACGTTTTCTTGCTTGCGTCAGGTTCTCCAATTAATGCATTCCAATTAATGTAACAGGACAATTTATCAAGTTTGTCCTGTTACAGGGAATCCCCTGGTGGTCCAGTGGGTAGGACTTCATGCTTTCACTGCAGGGGGCATCGGTTCCCCTGTTGAGGAACTAAGATCCCACAAGTTGCATAGTGTGGCCCCCCAAAAATTGCCCTGTTACAAATAAGATTTTCATGTCCTATTTAAGAACTATTTATCCCAGGGGGCAAAAGTTATATCTATTTAAATACTAATTATATGTCTCAAAATATAGAAAAAAATAAGTAGTCTATATAGTACTATATATCCATTGTTTAAGTTTAGCATCTATAAAATTTGGTCAGGGCAATGTGCGCTGAAAGAAGTCACATGTCTATAGAACTATGAATTAAATATAATTTCCTCTAGGGCTTAACCTCCCAGAATGTTGTAAAGTTCAGTGTCAGTCCTTTTAGTTTTGTCTCATCCCCTGCCTAGAATCGTATCTGAATTCTGAGTTTAAGTGGTGCCAGGGAAAGAACAAGAGCAACAAAGCCTGTGTCCACAGGGGCACCATTCTAGCATGCCAGGCCCACCTCTCTGTCCTCAGGTATAGATGCTCAAGAATGAAACTCTCATCCTCTCTCTTTAAGACATCAATCTCTGCTACTTTGCTTCTGGTCTCTCTCCCATCTCAGGAAAAGTTAAAAGTATCTCATATCTAGGTAAAAACATGCTAAGTTGCTTCAGTCATGTTCGACTCTGTACAACCCCATGGACTGCAGTCCACCAGGCTCCTCTGTCCATAAGAGTCTCCAGGCAAAAGCACTGGAGTGGGTTGCCATGTCGTCCTCCAGGGGATCCTCCCGACCCAGGGATTGAACCTGCGTCTGTTACGTCTAATCTGTATTGGCAGGCAGGTTTTTCACCAGTAACACCACCCGGGAAGCCCATGTCGTATCTAGCTGGCTTCTACGTCTGCTAGTCCAAGGGCTTCCCTTCATATCCATGTACTCAAGACAAGGCAGCAACCAGCTCCTTCAACAGATGTTAAGACACTGGTTGAAGAGAGGGTGACTTTCTTCCAGAGTGATACTTAAAAATAAAAATGGTAACACAAATCTATCTTTTTTGTAATATATGCCATTATAAAAAAAAATTCAAACTATGAAAGGATTGTAAAATCGCCTTTAGGAATAAAATGAACAATGGTATTCAGTTATTCACAAGAAAATATTTCAAATCTAAAGGTTTTTTTAATCCTTGCAAAAGAAACAATATCTATTAATAATATCATAAAGTTAATAATGAGTAAAATACATAATGTATACTTATAGATGCAGATATAGGTAGGAGATAGATGAAATGTAAAGCTTAAAATTGGATTTCCTTCCACATCCCCAACCACAGATATCACCTTTGAGCAAAACTAATTTTACTGGTTAATAAAATCTTTTCAGAGTATTTTTATTTGTTCTTTAAACAACTGTCAGACAAATACTGAATTAGAAAGTATAATGGTATCTTGATTTTCGTTTTTAAAAATTTAACTTCTATCAGTATGTCTCAAATTAAAAATAGCTAGACATTCTCAACACTACAGGGTGAGATAAAGGAAGGCCTGATCTTTCGATTCTTTATTACACGACTAGTCAGAGAGAAGCTGGAGTCATGATCACTATCACCTTCTAAGGAGAAGTGCAGTTCCACAAGAGCCTCTGGTCTCAGTGGCTGGCATCTTCCATTATCCTTGTTCTCAATTACTCACAGCTTTAACTTCCAGGATTCTTGGTTGAAGAGCTCTGGGTTTTCCTTCCGTCCACCTGTGGCTCAGGTAATTTTTATCTCCTCTCCCTTTTCAACAATTAATTGCAGAAACATTTCATTACCTTATTTTTGTATTTAATTTGGCTGTGTCGGGTCTTAGTTGTGGCACTCGGGATCTTCAGTCTTTGTTGCAGCCTGCGAGATCCTTAGTTGTGGATCGTGGGGTTTAGTTCCCCAACCAGGGATTGAACCCAGGTGTCCTGTATTGGGAGCGCAGAATCTTAGCCACTGGACCATCAGGGAAGTCTCTTCATTAGCTTATTTTAAATATAATGTTATTTTCTAGAAGAACCTGGACTTTGAAAACTTAACTTGATAAGTTGAATTTCATTCGATAGAACTTATGAGACATTGGATAAAAATGAAAATTCAGCAAATATGCAGAGAAGATAACATATTTTTTAAATGCTGTTTCCAGCATAAAGCCATGATATTCTTCGATGCATCCCTTTTCTTAATTCATTTGTTACTTTTGACAAACAGTAAGCATCTTTCAACTACAGTTAATATTCAGCTTCTCACTGAAGAAAAATTCAAAATAAATACTCTCTCTGTTTTAGATTTGTTCCTGAGCAACCACTAGCTAGCCACTAACACAGAAAAGATGGCATATATTTTGGTGACTTGTTTGTATTTGATAAGTCATTTTTCTTCTTCTGCAGTTCCCAAGCCTCTGACCTTTCTTTATCCTCACTCTACTCCCTCATCATGACAGACAGGGCAAATAGGACTCTGTGCTAGGAACAGAAAGGACATGGAGGGGTTTTTAAAGGTTATCTCCACCTCCCTCTGTGTTTTAAACAACTCGACCTTAAACGCTGGATTTTAAAATACACACCCATCCACATGCACACACATACATACACACACATGCAGGATTATGTTGCTTAAAAAGGCTAAAAATGTAGTGTGAATTGTGATTATTTCTTCCAGTAATTTGCAGAAGTATATCAACACACTCTCATTGTTCTAGAGAACTTGATGCATCGCCCTGTTGAATTTCCAGGACCTGGCTCCTTCTAGTCTGGTCTGCCAGAGTATTTTACATTTCTAGCTCCCAGCTCCACTTCTGAAAATGCATTTATTCCCTCCTCAAGAATCACTGCAAGCCCTGAAAGCATCAACTCAGTGGTTTAATTACTGATCACCTGTTACTAAGACGGTTACCATGTCCATATTCATTTATAAATTTGCTTTTCTCTTTTGAAAATTGCATCCATTTTCCTGAGATCTTGATGATGCTATGCAGCAACCCCACACTTTTTTTGGTTGTTGTTGTTTCTTGGCAGAGTTATGGTTGCTGGATTCTAATGATCAGTTTCAGTAACTGTCTGGTAAAAATAAATTCACACTGCAAAAATAAAATGAAAGAAAGACAGGAAGGGAGGGAGGGGAAAGTAAAAGAAAAGACAAAAAAGTAAAGGTATGGTGGCTGTTTCTACACATTGATTAAAGGTATGAAATAATCCTTTTCTTCTCCTAAATATATGCCATAGCAGTAAAACAATTAACTTCTGTACATGTGTTCACACCAATGTAAGCCTTCCTAGACTCCTACCTTTGCCCTAATCAAGAATCAAGTATATGCCTAAAAATGGGAAAGGAAGTATAACTAAAATAAAAATATCTTCAAACAAATAGTGTTAGAGTACAATATGATGAGCAAACTGGCTGTTTCAAAGCCAAGTAATATGAGGACTAATTCCATAAAATCATAGTTAAAATATTTTTAAAGATGAAAATTAAAGAGAATAAATCAGCACAAGAATGTCTACTGACAACACGGAGCACGTAAAATATTAACATCCTCGGTACACACAAAGCAACAAACTGATTCACCACCAACACTTTTTGGAAACACACATGGACATAGCAGAGGGAAAAGAAATCAGAAAAATAATAAAGTCTTGTATTAAGCTTTAAAATAGGAATAAACAGTGAACTTGCAAATTACTGTCTTACAAATCAGACATTAATACTTTTTGAAATAATAGAACACACATTAACAGGATATTTGTGAACATTTTGAGAACAATGGAATCCTGAATGGCATACAAGGTGGGTGATAAAAAAAAAACTCAGCCTGTAAAAAAATAACAAGCTCTTACATAAAGAGGAAGGCACTCATTTACTGAGAAAAATAAACATATAAATGAAATATAATCTTGGATGTTTCCAAAGCACTTTCCCCCCAGGAATTCAAAGCATACTCTTTAATGTGTTCAATGACTCCATAGCTTTGTGAAGGAGAGTTCTGTTGTTTTTATTTATTTGTTTGTTTTGAATTCTGTCATTCTGTCTACAGAAAATACTAAGCATGCCTGGGATATCTGATATCCACATAATGTTTCAGCAATTTTTTTAAGTTGTATTTTTAATAAAAAAATGTCATTTCATTGTCCTCAAGTAATTTTATGTATACTTTTCTACTTTTGGAACTTGAGGGCTTTTTTTCCCCTGTTGTCTAAACGAATGGTTATTTTTTTTCATTAACTTTTTAAAATTAATTTTTATTGGAGTATAATTACTTTACAATGTTGTGTTAGTTTCTACCACACAGCAAAATGAATTAGCTATACAGCTACAGTCCACAGGGTCACAAAGAGTCGGACACGACTGAACGACCAACAGTTTCATTTGTTTTTCATACATATATCTACTCTTTCATATATTTATTGGTCCATAGGGAAGAGTTAGCTTCCCAGGTAGTCAGTAAAAGAATCTGCCTGCTAGTGTAGGCAAATGCAAGAGATGCGAGTTTGATCCCTAGGTTGGGAAGATCCCCTTGAGTAGGAAATGGCAACCCACTCCAGTATTCTTGCTGGGAAAAATCCCATGGAGAGGAGTCTGCTGGGCTACAATCCATGGAGTCATGAAGAGTAGGACATGAGTGAGCACACACAGGGAAGAGTCATTCTTTCTTCTAAATATTTAGGTTCCTTCCATTCAAAATGCCTCTTTTAGGAAGTCACTGGGATCATCCTGATTCATGAAATCTACTCCTCACCTCAGCTCCCCTTGACCTTTTTTGTGTTGTACATTTATGGCACAGAGCACTTTATTTAATTTGACACTAAGTACACCATAAAATAAAAACTAGATAGGAAAGTTTAATGAATGACATAGTAGAATTTGCTGTGACTGAAAAAAAAAAGAGAGAGAGAGAGATCATTGATTCCTAGTGAATCATAAGACTTTTCAGTGAAATTATTATTCACTAACTCATTTAATGACACATTGTAAGAAGACTGAACTCACATGGAACGCTGCATGCTGGTCCCAAGGAAGACCCTGAAAATCATGGAGATAATTCTTCACATGACAACTGTAGTGCTGTCGGGGTTGAATGGAAAGGGAGACATTTGATCAGCAGTTAGCTGGTAAATGGAGACAGAAAGCAGCCTGACAGAATCAATCCCCTCGTGTCCTAGCCCACACCCGCACATTTGTCTCAGACTCGCCCTGCCTGCAGCTCAAGAGAGGCCCAACTCCCTCAACCTTTGCTACTGACTTAATCCATTTCTTCTCCAGGACTTTGATCCATTGGCTCTCTTTCACCCATACGATTTAAGTTCTCCCTTTTTACAGACTTCATTGGACTCGTCAATAGAAATGCTCTTGAAAGAATTATCTACATGTGTCTTTGTCGTTTCCTCTTTACTTGTCTTTACCCCAGAACATTAGGATTTTAAACAGTCTGGTGAGGGTCACTAGTGCCTTTCAATTGATAATCCAGTAAACACTTCTCAGTTCTTATCTTCCTTAGGTTTCTTGTAGCATTTTTGTGGGGGTTTTTTGTTTGTTTTTAACTGGAGGAAAATTGCTTTACAGTGTTGCGTTGGTTTCTGCCATACAACAACTCAAATCAGTCAAAATTATAAAATATCCCCTCCTCCTGGATCTTCTCTCCTCTCCCCATCCAACCCCTCTAGAGTAAATATTTACTAAAATATACAGAAAATTTCATATATAGGAAATTGCACAAATTACAATATACAGTGAAAGGGTTTTTTACAAAGTGAAAACTACAACTGCCTTCCTTCTTTCCCTCCTCTCCTCTTCTTCTTCCTCTCCCGCCTTCCTATTTGCCTTCTTTTCTCCTTTCTCTCTCTCTTAATTCTCTCCCTTGGGGTTTCCCTTCTTACTTCTATCTTTTCTTCTTATTTCTTCTTATATAAGTTCAATCTTATTCTTTGTTTTCAGCTTCTATTGTTGTTCTCTTTCCATATTCTTACCAGCTAGGTGTTTACATCCAGTTTCTATCCTTGGACCTTTTTCATCAAAACCTAACTACCCTTCAGAGGATCTTATCAATCCCCTTAACTCTAATAGTTACCCAAGCACCAAAGACATCAAATCCTGTCAGCAGTTCTCCCAACCCCACAGTCGTATAATCCAACTATCTTTTCAACTTCATACTTCATAAATATCTCAGACTTAACACCATCAAACTAACAGCTTAATTCTCTGGCTTCTAGAAGAAGATAGCTTGTGCTGAAGTCCTGGCATTGCTGCTTACTAAAGGTAACCTTCAATGGTCACTTAACATCAGTGTTTTTTCCTCTTTATTATGAAAACACACAATGAATTAGTTTGCTGTGGCTGACACAACAAATTATGACAAACTTCATACCTTTAAATTTAAATGACAAACTTCATACCTTTAAATGACAGAAATCACAGATCAAGAAGCCAGAAGTCTGAAGTCAGTATCACTGGAACAAAATCAAGATGTCAACGTGGCTTCACGTCTTCCAGAACCTCTAGGGGAGGATCTGTTCACTGCTCCTTTCGGCTTTTGCTGGCTGCTGACATTCCGTTACTAGTGACCACATCACTCCAATCTCCATGGTCACACTGCCTCCTTCTTCTGTCTGTGTCAATGTCCTCTGCTTTAGGATTACAAGGACACGTGCTGTGGCATTCAGGACACAGCAGGCTAATGCAGGATGATCTCCTCTTCTCAGAATCCTAAATTAACCATTTCTCCAAAGAATCTTTTTCAAAATAAGGTCACATTAATAGGTTTAAGGGATTAAGGTGTGGTCCTCTGTGGGGGCAGAGTTCTGAGGCCAGCAGACTCTTCATGATGACTATAAAGCTGAGTTCAGGGCTTCCCGCGTAGCTCAGTCAGTAAATAGTCTGACTGCAATACGGGAGACCTGGGTTCAATCCCTAGGTTAGGAAGATCCCCTGGAGAAGGAAATGGTAACCCACTCCACTATTCTTGCCTGGATAATCCCATGGACAGAGGAGCCTGGCAGGCTAAAGTCTATAGGGTCGAAAGAGTCAGACATGACTGAGCAATTAAGTGTGCATTATGTATATTTGGGGCCATTATTCAGCCTAATATAGATGACAGTATCTACTTCATGCAGTTGTCATATAGTTAAAATGGATAACTCCAAATATAAAACTTGGAACAAGATCTGAATAAACACACACTCTTAGTTATTTTTATTGTTCTCAAAAGCTTCCTCTTCTCAGACTCCCTTTCTCAAGAAAAACCACCCTGTGACCATGTTCTATCAATCCCATCTCCTTAATATCCCATTAACTTGGTCTCACCCTTATCATGTTTTGCCTGCCACTCCATCTCATATTCAAGTCCCATCTCACACTGCACCCAGAGTGCTCAGTCATTTCAGTCACCCAGTCGTGTCAGACTCTTTGGGACACCATGGACTGCAGCATGCCAGGCTTCCCTGTTCTTCACCAACTCCCAGAGCTTACTCAAATTCATTTCCATTGAGTCGGTGATACCATCTAACCATCTATCTAATCCTCTGTCATCCCCTTCTCCTCCTGCCTTAAATCTTTCGCAGCATCAGGGTCTTTTCCAATGAGTCAGTTCTTCTCATTAGGTGGCCAAAGTATTGCAGCTTCAGCTTCAACATCAGCCTTTCCAATGAATACTCAAGACTGATTTCCTTGAGGACTGAATGCTTGAATCTCCTTGCAGTCCAAGGGATTCTTAAGAGTCTTCACCACCACCACAGTTCAAAAGCATTAATTCTTTGGTGCTCAGCTTTCTTTATTATCCAACTCTCACATCCATACATGACTACTGACTAGATGGATCTTTGTTGACAAAGTAATGTCTCTGCTTTTCAATATGCTGTCTAGGTTGGTCATAGTTTTTCTCCAAGGAGGAAGTGTCTTTTAATTTCATGGCTGCAGTCACCATCTGCAGGGATTTTGGAGCCCAAAAATAAAGTCTCTCACTATTTCCCTATCTATTTGCCATGAAGTGATGGAACCACATGCCATGATCTTAGTTTTCTGAATGTGGATTTTTAAGTGGGCCTTTTCACTCTCCTCTTTCACTTTCCTCAAGAGCCTCTTTAGTTCTTCTTCGCTTTCTGCCATAAGGATGGTGCCATCTGCATATCTGAGGTTACTGATATTTCTCCCAGCGATCCTGATTCCAGTGTGTGCTTCATCCAGACCAGCATTCCGTATGATGTATCTGCATATAAGTTAAATAAGCAGGGTGACAGTATACAGCCTTGATGTACTCCTTTCCCAATTTGGACCCAGTCCACTGCTCTATGTCCGGTTCTACCTGTTGCTTCTTGACCTGCATACAGACTTCTCAGGAGGCAGGTAAGGTGGTCTGGTATTCCCATCTCTTTCAGAATTTTCCAGTTTGTTGTGAGCCACACAATCATAGGCTTTGGCGTAGTCAATAAAGCAGAAATACATGTTTTTCTGGAACTCTCTTGCTTTTTCGATGATCCAGCAGATATTGGCAATCTGATACCTGGTTCCTCCGCCTTTTCTAAATCCAGTTTGAACATCTGGAAGCTCACAGTTCACATACTGTTGAAGCCTGGCTTGGAGAATTTTGAAAGACTGGTCATTGTTTTCAACTTAGCACCTTTTTTTAATCTTCTCTTTGGTCTGTTGTAGCTCCACCCAATTTTGTCACGGCTCCCACACCATCATGCCGCAACCTTTCTTGACTGAAACCAGAATTCAAGCCTTGACTTTCATGTCATGTTACCCAAGAAGTTTGCTTCTCTCTTCCTTCACCATATCCAGAGGATTCTTCTAACACGCATATTGATATTTATTCCTTCTACAAACTAGTATATGCTTAAGATTGAGAACACAAACGTAATTGGGAAGAACAAATCTGACTCAGTATTAGATCTATTTCTTTTACTTTAACCTTTGTATTCTACTGCCTTTGCTTGGAGTTAAGAATGTTGCCTATAGCATGAAATATGCAGGATAGTCCATCCTCAAAGCTCTGATCTTTATGGGTATAAGGCTTGTCCATTCATACAGGGATAAAAAGTTGCAGAACAGAGAATAACATGTATCTTGGAGGTTTACAGGAACATCATGACCTGAACCTACATGGACAGCTGGAAGAACAGAGGACTCCACACCAAGAAGTTTGCAACAACCAACCACATCCTTCCCTCACCTTGCCTTTAAAAATGTTTTTCCTGAAACCCTCTAGAGAGTTCAGGATTTAAAGGCATGAGCCACCCATTCTCCCCTCGTGGCCCTGCAATATAACCTTTCTCTGATCCAGACTCTGCCAATTCAACTTCTTTGGCCTCACTCTGTGTCAGATACTCACACTTGCATTTTGGTAACACAAAGAGAATGAGACAGAGTAAAACAGGTGAAGCAACAATTGTGGTAGGTTTGTAAAATGGTCCTTCAAATGTACACTCACTTTCTAATCCTTGCAAATCTATAATTATTGCCATCAAGGATGAAAAATGTGACTGGCATCCAGAGCTGCTAAAAGAATAAATTTAGATTATTTTAAAACCACTAAGGTTGTGGTAATTACTGTAACCCTGTAACAGTAACCCCAAGACATTAGTGCCACAATGCAGGAAGTCAGCATGCAGCCCTACATCCTCTAAGACACAAAGGGAGGCAAGAAAGAATGAAATGTTCGGGAAACTACAAACATTTTGGTACTTCTGAAATCTTATGTCAGGAGTATCTACAAAAGAAGCTGAAGATAAGCCACTGACACTTCTAAAATAGTATTCTATGTCATGGTCCATGCACAGGTTAGAAAAGAATTTCTATGAGACAGGATGAGAGTTTATTACAGAGGGAGATACTGTTAGAACAGCGGGCCAGCTTAAGGGAGAACAAACCTTTAACAGGGTTTCTTAGTCCACTTACATACCCAGGGTACAAGGAGTGGGATAGGGGTCTTGTGGGTCATTTGCTGATTGGATGAGGCATGTACACTGGGTAGGGGAAGAGTAAGGCAAATACCTTCTCCCTATGGCGTAGGAGGTAGACAGGTTATACTGCTCAGGAGGACCTGAAATCTGTTAATAGTTACAACATGGGGGAAGGAAGGACGATACGGGTCTGGTTTTTCCATTCCTGCATTCCAAGACCCTCCTTGGTTTTATCTGCTCTTTTGTCCTTGGGTCACCACATTCTATTTAAAATGTATGGTGGCTGTGCTGCAGTGGGACAAGATGGTTTACAGGGAGACCACTTAGAAAGTTGCAAGGATGAAGAGGAGACAGATTAAAGACCTTTTAGTAGATACAATCAGTAGGACTTACTGACTACTTAGCTGTGTTGGAAGAAGGATAGAAAGAGAAGAAGAAGGAAACTCAAGTTTCCAGCTTCTGTGACTGCTTCGCTCGGGGTGAGGAATTACAGGAACTGCAGGTGAAAATACATAACATGGTTGAATATGTAAGTCTGAAATTCAAGGTATAAGTCTAACCTGACGATGTAGCTTTGAGAGCTCCAGAATTTATAACACATTATTGAAAGTGAAAGTGTTAGTCACTCAGTCATGTCTGACTCTTTGCAACTTCATGGATCGTAGCCCATCAGGCTCCTCTGTCCATGAAAAGGCAAGAACACTGGAGTGGATAGCCATTCCCTTTTTCAGGGGATCTTTCCAACTCAGAGATCAAACTCAGGTCTCCCACCTTGTAGGCAGATTCTTTACTGTCTGAGCCACAGGGAAGCCCAATAACCTCTTTTTCTACAAAGAGAAGTTCTACTGAGTAATGTTTTACTCAAAATAGATCAAATTTTGCATAATAAAAATGCCAATATGCAAACAAATATATTAATTCACTTATTAAACCTACATTGGAAGTCTTCTGTATCTTCTGCTAAGGACTGAGAATGTGAAGAGTGATAAGACATAGACCCTTTCCTTGGAGAAAGATAAAGGCATTAAAATACAAAACACATTATTACATGCATGTGTTACTATTATGAAATTCCAGGCCTTCAAAACCAAATGAGCTGCTGTCTTTGTTAAAAATGCATGTTTCTGTGATAACCAGCCTTCACTAAAAACTTAAACAGCAACTTCCAACTCTTTCCTCTTTCTAAATGCACAGAAGAGTAAAATTCAAACAGATTTTGTTTAGAATAAATCACCAAAGTTAATTTTATTACATTCTACTTATGAATAAAAACAGGGTGGTCCTAGCTACTTTTTACTATATTTAACTGGAATTCCCTACAAGATTTTTCAAATTATATTTTTTAACTGTGTCATCCAAAAGGTTTTGTGGGGGAAGTAAGCAAAAACACAAATTGATGTCTATTTCCTCTCATTTTCCATGTGTTTCCTTTGGTTAAATAAATACTCTAAAAATATAAAATGCTTCATGTGTTAGAAAAACTCCCTGAAAGGCACATATATTGTTCGCACTCAATTACTTCACCAGCAGATTTATAATAGTGGCAGTGGGGTTGATAAATCCTGCCTCAACCCAAAAAAACTACTTGTCAGACTATAATTTGATTGTACAATGCAACATCATAAAAGCAAATTGATAAGAATTTTAAGTCAGCAAATATGAGTTTCCCCCACGGTGGACAGGCACACCCACTTCATGTCACCCTTTCTACCCCTGAAATTTTCCACAGGAAGCAACCTGAGGTGGCCATTTGAATGGCAGAGATTTTCAAGCATTGTCTTGCTTCCAGGGACACGTAAACCCTCTTATTGCAATGGATAAACAAGAGAGCCTTAAATGGGAAAAAATATAGTAATCTGTCATAAAGTGTTCGCCTTAATTGCCAGCAGTTTATTTCAGTGACTGGTTTTGAGTTCCATTTGCACATCATACTGAGAGTAAGTGCTGCCATCTGAGGTTTTTTTTAAGTCAGGGAGTGATTTACAGGACCTCAGAGTCCATCTACAGAGCACCTCTAAAGATGAGATTGCTGTAATCTTAGGTGTAATCAAGTAGATTTCATCCATAGTGATAAAAATCTGTATCCAACACATCAATGGAAATAGCATATATAACATCCCATAGAAGCAAAGCTCTATTTAGCAAGTTGGCTTGAGTATGTGCTACTAGGTGACAGATATCAAAGGAACTTTTTATCTGGGTGACAGGTAGCTGTTTATCTGTGGTACCTCTAGGATGCTAGGATTCATTAAATCCAGTCATTTGGCTGGACCACAGGCATCTTCCAGACATCTTCTAGCAGATCTGGAGCTGTTATGTCCTTATCGCCTATCAAACTGAACCTAGAGA
Source organism: Bos javanicus (assembly GCF_032452875.1). NCBI lineage: Eukaryota > Metazoa > Chordata > Mammalia > Artiodactyla > Bovidae > Bos > Bos javanicus. Next base: position 27,629,515 of record NC_083880.1, read on the forward strand.
CCTATCGTCCAGGAAGAACGAGCAGGATGAGGGGCTACATCCTGGCTCATTTAATAGCCACGTATTAATTCGTTTAGAAGCATTTATTGGGTACTTTGAGAGAGTCAACTATTGTGACAGGTCTGGGAACACAAATACATTTACTGCACAAAAGTTAATTACAGCCTTGCAGTGGGAAGGGGTGGGGGAAGGGGAAAGTAGGGGAAGGAAAGATTAGGGAGAGAGAGACGAAATGCCCCACAACACACAGGGGATAAAATCCATGTCTTAGAAAAATACCCGTGTTGATTATATTTATTTTTACAGGTGCTAGTAAAATAACAGGGAAAAAGGTAAGTAATCTCAATTCTTTCATTTAATGAAGACCTTACGTTATTTTTAAGAGAACACTCATCTACTTTAAAAAATATATTTTATAGTCAGTTCTTCATGTTTTAAATATCTTGATTCAGCTTTAAATTTTCTAAAAAGAAAAAAAGAAGAAGAAAAGAAAATAGGAACTTCCCAGGTGGTCCAGTGGCCAAGATGCTATGGTCCCAATGCAGGGGGCCAGAGTCTGATCCCTGGTCAGGGAACTAGATCCCACGTGCCTCAACAAAGACTCGGCAGAGCCAAATAAATAAATATTTTTTAAAAAATACATAATACAAACCAAATGTTTTTGTGTTGTTAAAGAAAGCTAATTAATCAATTAATATACAATAATGGTGATAACATTTATTAAGTGCTGGCCAGTAGGCTGAGCTCTTGTATATTTTCTCCCTTTGTTCCTGTAGCAAGCTTATGGGCAGATAGTATGTTACTTAAATTATATGGGTGAGGAAAGTGAGTCTCAGAAGGGTTATTGACTTGGGGCTACTAGATGAAACCAAAATCTGCTTGACTCCAAAATCATGCTAGTTATCACTGGACCATAACATCTTTCCAGAGCTGGGTAACACTACCTGTGAAAATCTTGAATCTAAAGAAAGTCCTGAAGTCTCATTGTGACCTAGGATTTCAGAGCCAGCAGTGACCTTTAGTGAAAGTTAAATAATACAGATAAGTGAAAGTGAAAGTCGCTCAGTTGTGTCGGACTCTGCGACCCCATGGACTGTATAGTCCAATTGGACTACATACACAATCACTTGCTCAAACTAGAAATAAGGGACTTTTCCCCATTTTGTTCTCTTCCATCTAACCTGTCACCAATCTTGCTAATTTGACCTACAGAATATTTTCCAGTTATCCAGTCACTGCCTATGCCTTCATCTTCATGGTCACTGCCTTAGTCAAGGATGATCCTGTCATCTTCAACCTGAACTACTCTCACAGCCGTTTAACTTTCTCCTTAAATCCTCCCCTCACTCTCCCTAGCTCTACTAGTCAGAGTGGTCTCTGGGCCAACATCAGTGTCACCCAGGTTCTTGTTAGGAATGTAGAACCTCAGACTCTCAGGCTCACTCCAGACACACAGAACCAGAATCTACATTGCCAGGTCTCCAGGGGATACCTCCGCACATTGCAGTAGAGTGAGCTGTAAAGTCTGTTTTGTAATTTGCTAGGGCCGGGAGTAAGGTGGATGGGGCAGGGGTGCAATCACTGACTTTACTGAAATTGGTTAAGAACAAACCAGTGTGAGAAAAGCTGGCCTGCAGAAGCTTTGGAGCCAGAAGACTCAATTTAACCTTTTTATTCAAACGATTAATTCTTCCCCTTATGATACTGTCTTTTATTTGAGGCACCCATCTTTCCCTGGGAAAAGCTGTCCAGATGTATGTAGCTCTATCCTTAATTACTATTTTCTTCAGCAGCTTTTGCTCTTTTTCTTCTCTTCCTTTTTTTTACATCATCACTATCAAAGTGTGGGGCCTCATTGTCAGGGCAACTGGTCCTGAGATTTTCACAATTTTCCTAACACTGTAACTTCATTGGCTTCCTTTTGTTCTCACTATTGAAAGAATGAACATCACTCTACAGGGTAAGTTTTGTCCATGTCTCTATAAGTTTTCACTGCTCTTCTGGCTAAGTAGTTACACTAACTCTTCTTCTCTCCACTGGTCAACCTTGTCTCCTTACCTCCTCCTCTGACTTCTAATGGAGTCCTTCTCTGAATTTCTCTGACATTCTATTTTTAAATATATTTGGATCATCACACTTCCCTGCTTCCAGTTCTTCCATTGCATTGCACTGTGCTTACATTTAAAAAAGTGTAACTTGGCTTCTCATAAACTTTGCAGGAATTCATCCTCACCTACTCGCTGCTGGCTCTCCTCCATCACTCACTATCTCTGAAAACAAAGATCTCTTTCTGCTCCTGAAACTCACCAACATACATACTCCTCTGTCCCCATCCTCTACCTTCTGTATGTTTGTGCCTAACTTTTGTCCTCTTCATATTTCTGTTTAAGAGACAGCTTTTCTCTCAGTGGGCTTCTCTCGTGGCTCAGCTGTAAAGAATCTGCCTACAGTGCAGGAGACCTGGGTTTGATCACTAGGTTGGAAAGATCTCTTGGAGAAAGGAAAAGCTACCCACTCCAGTATTTTGGCCTGGAGAATTCCATGGACTTAGAGTCCGTTGAGTCACAAAGAGTCAGACATGACTGAGAGACTTTCACTTTCACTTTCCTCTCACTCTGCTATCCTTTCTTAGAGGACGCTGAAGGTAACACAGTAGGTAATCATCTCTAAGCCTGTATGTATTAGTTTGCTTAGCCTTGAGATCCTATAAAAATATAGTCTGCTTCTACTTTGTTTATCATTATGACCTGCCATGTGGAATGTAATCTATCACTTCATTATAATCTATCTACCCATCTATTGTTTCTAAGGAAAGGATCCAATCCAGTTTCTTCAATGGACAGATGAGAAAACTGAAGCCCAGAAGGGTTAAGTTGACTGGATAAAAGGCCATAGTTTGGGGCATGGCAGGGCCAGATTTTCTGGCTCTCAAAGTAATGCTTTCCATTACACCTCCACTGCATGTATGCAGACTCAGCAATCTAAGACAAGTCCTGATAATTGGAAATGACTTGGGAGATGTCAGCTTTGATCACATAACCCAGCTAACCCTTCTGAAGTGATCACGGATGCTGGGCTCCACTGGCCAGCAAAGCCAGCAGTGTGAAAACGGCTGTATTTCATTGACTGAGGCCAGGAAGTCTGAGATAAATAAAGAAGGAATGCTTTGCACTGACTCATGAATCCACTCCAGCAAAGCTGGTGGAAGTGAAAGCAATAGTGGTAAACCAAAATCTGACTCACCGGCCACCAAGTCTGATTCCTCCTGCTGGGGAGTATCTGCTCTCAGGCTCCCCTGGCCGGCTTCTCAGCAAATCAAGAGACGCAGCATCCCACCCTGTCAGCCTCCATCGGCCTTCACGGGTGATGGCTGTGGGTGAGGTGCCATGAGGAATGTGTCTCTCCCTCCCTCCACATTCAGGAGAGGCATATCCAACAATGCAAATGGGGATGAAGAGAACATTTTTTTCCTAAGAACAAAAGAAAAAAACAGTGTTTAAACACCAAACTGGTAGACGCACTTAATCTTACTTATAGATTTGTTCGTCAAATTAAGAAAATGTCTTTGTCCTAATAGCATGGATTGGGTCAGGTCAACATAGGTCTATTTCTCCAAGAACCTGCAACAACAGCAAAAAATCAAATAGAATAAGAAAGGCAATGTGCTCGGGAATTAGAATGCCAACACCACCACTAAGTACTAAAAATGAGGAAAATATTTATCTTAAAAGGACCCAGTTTACAATCTTAAGAGCCAGCATAGAACAATGAAGACAGTGTTTGAAGACTTTCAGCAAAAATACGTAAAATGTCAGTATAAAACCAGTTACTTTTTTCACCTAGGACAGTGGTAACCAAGCTTTTTGGCACCAGGGACCAGTTTCATGGAAGAGAAAACAAGTTTTCTGAGGATCCAGGCCAGGAAGTGGGGGAAACAGTTTCAGGACAATTCAAGCACATTACATGTATTGTGCACTTTATTTCTATTATTATTACATCAGCTCCAGATCAGATCATCAGGCATTAGATCCCAGAGGCTGGGGACCCCTGACCTAGGACATCTCCTGTGTTTCCTGCCGAGGACTATGATCTTGAGGGTGGGTTGGCCTGGGTCTAACCTGGCATGCAATAGGCATAGTGGTTAGATGGCTGCAGCTGTGAGAGCCAGTACTCTGCAGTGGAGAACAGGAAAGCTGGAAATGACACCCACTGCCTGGGTGCACCTCTACCATTCATCTTGCGTTGCTGAAAACACTCTGCTCCATTGAATCAGGCAACCACCCTTGCTCTAAACCAAAAGTATATGTGGTTGGCACGTTCTTCTCAGCAGTGATAAGGATGGTTGCTTGTGCCATGGGATTGGCCATTCACAAACTGAACGTGTTCCGGAGGTGTCCCTGTGCTGAACAGGCCGTGTAATGAGGGTTAATTGTGAGGTTAATAGAATGATAAACTTCACCGTCCTTAGCAGCTGCAGATAAAACTACAGCACAACCACTCACATGTGGAACTCATTTAGGGGCTGCCTCAACCTGGGCACCTATAAGAGCTAGTAATAGGAAGCACGTAATTGCATGTGTGGTATAAACAGCTTTTTAATGATAGCTCCAAAAAGCACTTCTTCCTGCTACATGATGCAGAGCATTCATGATTGGCCTGTATGTGATTTCTGAGTAATTAAAACAAGATTAGGGGCTTCCCTGCTGGCTCAGTGGTAAAGAATCGCCTGCCAAGACGGGAGACACGGTTCGATCCCTGGACTGGGAAGACTCTACATGCCAAGGAGCAGCTAACCCCTTGTGCCACAACTATTGAACCTGTGCCCCAGAGCCCAGGAGTCACAACTACTGAAGCCTCCACACCCTAGAGCCTGTGGTAAGAGAGGCCACTGCAGTGAGAAGCCCACACACTGCAACGAGACAGAAGCCCCTGCTCACTGCAACCAGAGAAAAGACCGAACAGCAATGAAAACCCAGCACAGCCAACAATAAATAACATTTTAAAATTTAAAATAAAACCAGATTAGGAAGAGTATTGCAGCCAACCATGCTCTTCCATAATAAACCCAAACGAGGATTAATTAACCTTCCTGTTCACCAAGTGTTCACTGAGTGCTTAGTGCTCTGTGTGTGTGTCCACATGTGTGTATGTGTACATTTGTGTGTGTGTGTCATTGGTGAGGGACGGCTAGACAGCTCTTGAAAACTCCCTGTTAGATGTATATATACTGCTCTGTCTCAGTTTGAAAGTTGACACCATCAATAGAGGCCACTCATTCTGAGCATCTGCGCAGACCCAGGCAAGAATAGTAGTTTTCACTACAAAGGATGAAAGTAAAGCAAGCAATAGAGATTGTTTAGATTTCTTTTTTATGAATGTGAAAAGCCAAGAAATAAACCATAGACAGGATAAATAGCTTCCCTTGGCACTTTCCTGACTGTTAGCTTCAGGTTGGTAAGTAGGTGGGATGGGAAGAGTAGCCACGGACAAGGCTTTCCCAGGGGCTGCATAGTGTGCTTGTTTACTTCTACAGATGATGCGTGTGGGAGAGACACGATGAAGGATGTGGCTGAGTTTTCAGAGGTAACAGTGAACATTTTGTACAAACAGCAAGCCGGTAGCATTTGTTCCACCAAGAAGAAGATGCCACGTTGTGGTCAAAACCCAGTGAACTCAGTGGAGAGATACAAATTCCACTTCCAGTGGAATCCACTCCCTACTCCCATGTCAATTGGACAAATCACTGGAATTCTCTGGAATTTGGTTCAGCTATTAATAAGATTATTCTTTAGACTGACTACATGATACAAATTTTCAAGAAAATGAATTAATTTGCTTCACTGCAGACCACAAAATTTTGAGACAAAGGAATTACATCTCTTTATTAAAACTCCAGTACTTTGGCCACCTCATGCGAAGAGTTGACTCATTGGAAAAGACTCTGATGCTGGAAGGGATTGGGGGCAGGAGGAGAAGGGGACGACAGAGGATGAGATGGCTGGATGGCATCACTGACTCGACGGATGTGAGTCTGAGTGAACTCCGGGAGTTGGTGATTGACAGGGAGGCCTGGCGTGCTGTGATTCATGGGGTCGCAAAGAGTCGGACACGACTGAGCGACTGATCTGATCTGATCTGATCTGATTAAAACTCTATGAAAAAAAGATAACCCTTTCTTTGAGGATTTATTGGTTAAATGTGTTTAAGTCAAATAAATTATTTTATTATATGCCTTATTCAGACATTTTTAAAGCAATTATTTTGAATGAGCATGTGCAATTTTACAAAAGCTAAAGCCTATCTTTTTCAACCACATTCAATAAACACCTTAACTTCCAAATTGAATCTCCATTCCCTGTGTTGATTTTGTTTTAAATCTTACAATATTGTCTGGAAATACTAAATAATTTTTGAACTTCTATGCTCGAACCCATTTATGACATTCTTTGCCATACACACATAAATTTATTGACTTATCCGTTAATTCAACAAGTTTGCTTTTGTTTTTTCACACACTGTATGCTTGGAACTGTTCCAGGAGCTGAGTGACTCAGAAAAGAACAAAATCAAGTTTCTGTTCTTCTTAAGCTTACATTCTGGTCAGGGGTGGATAGGTTGGGAAAGATTATATACATAATTATATGTATAATCATTATATATATATGTTTATACATATGTCACATGTGTGCTTAGTCAATCAGTCATGTCCAACTACTTGTGACCCTATGGACTGTAGCCCACCAGGCTCCTCTGTCCATGGGGACTCTCCGGGCCAGAATACTGAAGTGGGTTGCCATGCCCTCCTCCAGGGGACCTTCCCAATCCAGGGATCAAACCCAGATCTCCCACATTGCAGGCGGTTTCTTTACCATCTGAGCCACCAGGGAAAGAAAAGAAAGAAAGAAAGTGAAGTCACTCAGTCGTGTCTGACTCTTTGCAACCCCATGGACTGTAGCTTAACAGGCTTCTCCATCCATGGGATTTTCCAGGCAAGAGTACTGGAGTGGGTTGCCATTTCCTTCTCCAGAGGATCTTCCCGACCCAGGGATTGAACCCAGGTCTCCCACATTGTAGGCATATGCTTTACCATCTGAGCCACCAGGGAAGCCCTGGTGATTATGTATATTATATTATCATTATATGTATGTTTATATATCTCATATGTATGTATGTTTACATACATATCTGTATATGGGTGTCTAAGTGTGTATGTATGTATGTATCTATGTAATTACCTATCAACCTAACTTCTGATTTGTAGCTACTGGTAGGACTCTGAAATTTTAAAAAGTTTCCCCTTTTTGGTTAAAAAAAAAAAATTAAGGTGTTCTTCTGGGTTGACTTATAACAGAGCTGGAGGACAGGGCTTGGTCAGCAGAGCAGGAAGAGCCCTCGGTCCTGGCTTGCCACCTACTCCAGGCTGCCCATCTGTCAGGCACAACTAAGACCACCATACATGCTGGTGTTGCTGAAAATGATGTGCGGGAAAGCGCTGTTCAATATGGGGTGGTGAGGGAAGGACTCTTGGATAAGGTGACATTTAGACAGAGACCTGTGGGAGGAGGGAGCAGACCCTGCAGATCTCTGGAAGAAGCACATTCTAGGCTGAGGCAGGTATGTTCTCAGAAGAGCAAGGGAGCCAGGGTTCCACTGAGTGAGTCCCAGGGAGTCTGGGTCCCACTGAGTGAGAGGCAGCAGACAATTCAAGTCATGAAGAGACCTTCTGTTTTGGGAAATGGAAAGCCACTGACAGATTTGGGGCAGAGAAATGATACAGTCCCACTTATTTTAAGAGGATCCCTCTGAGCAATTGCATGAAGGACAGACTGTGGGTGGGGGAAGGGCAGGTGGAAGTAGGGAGGTCAGTGCAGAATTTACCACACTAGTGTGAGTGAGAGGTAATGGTTTAGATAAACATAATACTGGAGGAGATGATGATAAGCAGTCCTAATGTAAATATATTCTGAGGAAAAGAAAGAGGGGAGTCAAGAAAGTTCATCACTTTGGAAGAATCAACTGAATGAATAGAGTTGCCACTGATGGAGATGAGGAACACTTGAGGTATCGAGTAGGTCTTGTGGGGGAAATCAAGAGTTTGGTTTTGATTGTATGAGGTTGAGTTGCCTCTGTGGACACTCATGTGGAGATATTAAACAGGCAATAATATCTCGAGTTCAGAGGAAAGGCTGGAGCCAGAGAGTACAGTAACAGCCTCGTGTTGTTACTACTTAGGGACATTAAGTCTTCCGGCTGGTTCTCAGTGACCTTATTCTGGAAAATTTTGCTGTCTGGATTCACACACATTTAGGGGCTTGAAAAAAACTCCTTAGGTAACTGATTCTCTCAACTTGTTTAGAGAATGTGGAGGCTCTAAAAAGTTATTTTGCCTTCTTCTCATTAAAAAGTACGACTCTTCTATCAGGGGTGCAAGTCACTGTGAGGTAACGATGAAAAGTGTGTTCTCCTTTAAAAAGTATTCCAGGACCTTCAGAGAGAGAGTATTCCATTCTTCCAGGAATATGTTAACCTCCAAAAGGTCTGCATGTGAAAGACAAAGTGTGGCACAGCCTGTTCTCCCTTCTCCCACCATCCATGCATATCCATCTTTGGTGTATGGTCCAAATTACACCTCCTGCACCAGTAATGCCCTTGACAGCCATTATAATCATGTCTGCTTTCTCCTCTGATCTCCTACGTTACCTGGTCTGTAAGCTTATACTTATTCATTTCTGACTGTCCCATGACCTCTGTTTGATTGGATATGCCCCATACTACACTTGCCATTTTCAGAAGCTGACCTCTTGGCCTCAGTTTCCTCATCTGTAAGGAAGTTGAAAGCCTAGCATGGATGCTATGACATGAACCTACAACATGCAACCTTGCAGCTGTGTTATTGATGTCCTAACATTAGTGAAAAGTATTCTACGTGTTACTGCTCAACAAATGGTAGATATAATTCATGAATATGTACATATAATTATTTTTACTCCTTCCGTATTTTTATGCATTTGTCTTTTTTGCCCATCTTTATCATGTAATAGGATGCAAGAACTCTCATGTTGTGAGAAGAATTAAAAATGAATAAATAAAAGAGAGACTTTTGAGGTAATTATATATTACCCTGAAAGAATAAAGCGTATTCTTTTGAAATGGCAACTTACATGGAAAATTTTGGAAGACTCATCAATTTGGAAATAGATAGGGAAACAGTGGAAACAGTGTCGGACTTTATTTTTTTAGGCTCCAAAATCACTGCAGATGGTGAATGCAGCCATGAAGTTAAAAGACGCTTACTCCTCGGAAGGAAAGTTATGACCAACCTAGATAGCATATTCAAAAGCAGAGACATTACTTTGCCAACAAAGGTCCGTCTAGTCAAAGCTATGGTTTTTCCAGGAGTCATGTATGGATGTGAGAGTTGGACTGTGAAGAAAGCTGAGCGCCAAAGAATTGATGCTTTTGAACTGTGGTGCTGGAAAATACTCTTGCGAGTCCCTTGGACTGCAAGGAGATCCAACCAGTCCATCCTAAAGGAGATCAGTCCTGGATGTTCATTGGAAGGACTGATGCTGAGGTTGAAACTCCAATACTTTGGCCACCTTATGCAAAGAGTTGACTCACCCTGATGCTGGGAGGGATTGGGGGCAGGAGGAGAAGGGGACGACAGAGGATGAGATGGCTGGATGGCATCACTGACTTGATGCACATGAGTTTGGGTGAACTTCGGGAGTTGGTGATGGACATGGAGGCCTGGCGTGCTGCAATTTATGGGGTCACAAAGAGTCAGACACGACTGAGCAACTGAATTGAACTGATGCTGTATCCAAAACAAAAAGACTACTACTACAATTTTCAAAAGCAGTAGTAATCTAACAAGTAAAAACATTCAAAGAAATTAACCCTCTTAAGGCTTTTGCATAAACAGTAGCTAAACTCACATTTTAAAAATGTGTTAGTCAAAATACATAATGGTAAACTACAGGTAGTTAAAATATAAATCTTGTGAAATTAAAAAGAAAAAATTGGAAGCAAAAAATTATTTTCACTAAATGACTCAGAAGGAAAAGCTACATTAGTAAGTGAACTTTTCTTGCTGAAATAAGAAAGACATGGCAATTCAAATAAATTTTCTCTTATAGTATATCAAGACACTTAGGCTGACCTTCAAAGAAAGCCAGACTTGAAATAACCTGAGCCCAACTACGTTTTCATCAGAGCTATGCTGCTCTATTACCTTAACCATCATTCATCGTCTAAGTCAAACAGTTTATAGAGCGAGAACATGAATTCTAGCCCTGAGTCCAGACTACTATCAATGAGTTTGGAGGTTTACATTCTGTTCGTGTGAGGTCACTGTTTGCTGTCACTAGTGATCAATGACCCAGCCCTGGGCTGTCTTACTGACTTTAGCAAATTTCCTAGTTTTAACAGTTTACTCACAAATCTTAGAAAATGATTTTCTACTGAAATTCACCAAATTACATTTTGGTGATTTTTAAAATAGCAAACTATTTTCAAACACAGTAGTAATCTAAATTGCCATCCAAACAGTTGGTATTTTAGAAAGAGTGATTGATGAAACAGATGGGAAAGGATTATTTCTATAAATAAACAGAGACTTAAAACCTTTTAGCAAGATCATTCATATCACCCCGTTTAATCTCTTATGGCAATTGTTCTAGTCTTTTGGCAATTTGACAATCTCTTCCAGTGACTGTGAAGGTATTATTTTCTTCCCCACAAAGAACTGGGAGTACCATGGTTAATATTTTACTGAATTGTGGGAAAGTAGTAGGTTTTTCTCAGTCCCAAAGGGTACTGACATTTTAACCCACTTATCTCTGATTTATTCAAGTTCTTGACAGTGCCAAAAGAAGGATGCATTTTGCCTGAAGGATCTATAGTTAAGGCAATTTGACATATGCTTTTCTTCTCTCTGAAGGGGGTGGTTCCAGCTATACAATTGCCATTTCATGGTGCAGCAGTCACAAGATTATTTCTTAGATGGTGAAGTTTTGTGCCACCACCGAATTTTGAAGATCTATTAAAACAGCAAAATTATTTTTAAGTGATTTTAAATTACATTCCATTTGGGAAAGCACTCAAAATTTCAACCTAAAATTATAACCAGAAATTATCCAAAAGTTGAATTGGGGGACATGTCCAATGATACATGATAGGGTAAATATAGTAGCTAAGATGCTTATTAGAGAGTAACCTATTTCATCAATACATTTCTCATATTGATTTTCTTCTTTAGCTGCTACCTATAAGATGGGACAGTCACAAAGAATTTTCTTACCATTTTTTAAAAGAAAATTCATGATTATGTAATGTACATAAATTTGTAAATTTATGATTTACATGATTAAGCTGGGTTAATCTTAGTTAAGTTAAACCTTAGTTAAAAGATAATTGAATCCTCCTCTCTGGCTCTCCTATCTGGTCACCAGAGTAGCATCCCAGGAGAGCAAGTTCTCGCATGTGGTCTTAAGGAAGAGTGATGGATTTTGTCTTCAAATAGGCATCACAGATATTCTCGTAAATATGTATGGTCAAACTGTTGCATGAGCTGGCCAAAAAGGTCACTCGGGTTTTTCCATACAAGCATACAGGAAAACCAGAACAAACTTTTTGGCCAACCCAGCGCTATGCAGTTCAACTTCCTGTGCATTTCCTAGAGTTACAACACATACTCTTCACAGTTTGAGGCAGCTGTCTGATAAATGTGAGTTCTAGGTTAGAAAAAGATGGGACAGAGAGTTTAAAGGGGCTGGATAAATCCATCACTGATGCTGGAAAAACAGCTCAGACACCATGCCTTCTTGACAAGAGAATCACACATTACTAATTATGTAAATAAAAAGACCAGTCTATGGCAATTTTAGTCTCTAAGTTTTAATGGGGAGGGGGAGGGATATTTTGAAAGTTCTTAATGATGTTTTTTAGCCTTAGGTGCAGAATAAATGGAACATGCTAAGAGTTCAAGTAAAATGGATTCTTTTTGGATCTGTTTTTTAATTTGATTTATAATAAACAGAAATGCAAATACAATGCTGTGTCTGCATTTTGTTTACCATCCTCAGGATCCTAGGGAATATTGCATAAATGAATCATTTTTCTTTAGAATTGTATTATTAAAATGAAGAGACTGCATTTCATATATATATATATATATATATATATATATATATATATATATATATATATTTACTCTAGGTATTTAAGTAAACGTTGCACCTCTGTGTATCTACCTTCTGATACTGTCAACTAATTCAACTAATTTTAATATGGACCTTTGATCACATCATAGTGGTAATCTTTTTGTCATTTTATAAGCCACATAATTATTACATGATTATAATTTTTTAAATAGAAAGCAATCATATTGCTCAAAATATTCATAAAGTGCTACTTTAAAATGTAGATTTAGCTGTTTTAAAAATAAAATTATTTCTGAAAGAATGAGCAATTTCTAATTCTGCTGAGAAATACTGCAAAAAGAATTTCTGGGAATATCATAAGTAATAGCAATATTACTATAATGGCAAAAACCCTCTAGATGATAAAAGAGAAAAAAATTCATTTGATGTAAAATTCCACTACTTTTGTGGAAAACTAAGTTACATTCCTGTCTATCACTCTTCGTTTCTGCTGTAAGAGTTCCCTGATACAGATGTGAAACCTAGAATTTTTCAAAGAGCAACATCCAGGACCCTAACAAACACAGAGCAGTATGACTGAGGTACTTCTAGAATCCGCTGAAGCATCAGTCTCAATCCCTGCCTCGTGTTAAGTGTGGCATGCCTGCTTTCTCTCTTCCCACTTGCCTGGAGTGAGTCCCAAGACCTTCGGTTTCTTCAGAATAACAAATGTTTCCGAGATGCCAGTCTCTTCAGCAACTGAAATCCAAAGTTCTTCTCCCCCTGTACCCCCACATGCCAACAAGTGGTAATGAGTTTGGGTTTGCATGGCTTTGGTTGTGTTGCAGCAGGTGTGGGTGGGGAGTAAGAGGGAAGGAATGAGTTCCATGTAGCTCTATGTCATGGAAAATGTCCAGGGAACTGCACAGACAGGCTAGCCACGAAGAAAGTTGAGGTGTTTCCTGTCTTACAGAGGTGGGCTCCTCTGGTTCTCCATTCTCTTTCTCCACCTTATTTATGATTAAAATATAAATACTGAGTGTGGTTTTTTATTCCCCCACCGTCAACACCACTTCTCAAAAAAAAAAAAAAATTGTATCCTTTTTGGATAAACTAGGAAAGTTAGAGTTTCCAATCATTATATATGACTGCCCCTTTTCCTTTTCCTGCCATTTCTTCATCACAATTTCACAATTTTTTTCATAGAACTCGTAAATGTTTTTCATAGAGCTCTCAAATGTTTTATTTTTTTAATATCTTTTTTTTTTGCCAAAATGTAACAGCAGAGCACATCCAAAGAATCTATCTCAATCCCTAAAACATGTAATAATTTTCCATATAGCAGAGAAAACTGTCCATTCAACACTTCTTTGAGTGAGTTGTGAGAGGAAATATGAGAGAAAGATTAGAAAGAAAGGGTTCAGATTTATTTCTATATCATCTATTTGACTTCTGAGCTAAAATAGAATTTCAGTTCAGTTCAGTCACTCAGTCATGTCTGACTCTTTGTGACCGCATGAATCACAGCACGCCAGGCCTCCCTGTCCATCACCAACTCCCGGAGTTGACTCACACTCACGTCCATCAAGTCAGTGATGCCATCCAGCCATCTCATCCTCTGTCGTCCCCTTCTCCTCCTGCCCCGAGTCCCTCCCAGCATCAGAGTCTTTTCCAACGAGTCAACTCTTCACATGAGGTGGCCAAAGTACTGGAGTTTCAGCTTTAGCATCATTCCTTCCAAAGAAATCCCAGGGCTGATCTCCTTCAGAATGGACTGGTTGGATCTCCTTGCAGTCCAAGGGATTCTCAAGAGTCTTCTCCAACACCACAGTTCAAAAGCATCAATTCTTCGGTGCTCAGCTTTCTTCACAGTCCAACTCTCACATCCGTACATCACCACAGGAAAAACCATAGCCTTGACTAGACGGACCTTTGTTGGCAAAGTAATGTCTCTGCTTTTGAATATGTTATCTAGGTTGGTCATAACTTTCCTTCCAAGGAGTAAGCGCTTTTAATTTCATGGCTGCAGTCACCATCTGCAGTGATTTTGGAGCCCAGAAAAATAAAGTCTGACACTGTTTCCCCATCTATTTCCCATGAAGTGATGGGACCATATGCCATGATCTTCGTCTTCTGAATGTTGAGCTTTAAGCCAACTTTTTCACTCTCCACTTTCACTTTCATCAAGAGGCTTTTGAGTTTCTCTTCAATTTCTGCCATAAGGGTGGTGTCATCTGCATATCTGAGGTTATTGATATTTCTCCTGGCAATCTAGAGAAGAAAACTGTCCATTCAACACTTCTTTGAGTGAGTTGTGAGAGGAAATATGAGAGGAAGATTAGAAAGAAAGGGTTCAGATGTATTTCTATATCATCTATTTGACTTCTCAGCTAAAATAGAATTTAAGACACTATAAGTCAAGTTATAGTTGAAAGAAAGAGTATTGATTTTTTTTTAATTGGGTTGGCCAAAAGGTTCATTTGGGTCCATATCTTACAGAAAAACATGAGTGAAATTTTTGGCCGACATGAACGAACTTTTTGGCCAACCTAATATATTTATTTAGTTTCTTTTAAACTGGATTTCTCACTTTTATTTTCTATAGGCGGAAAAAAGTACTTTTTAACAATTCATACTCATGGAAGAAGATCAATATGGAATTTTCCATTTCCTTACTACTACAGTAAATGTTAGGCCTCTAACACTGGTGAATCATAGTCATTTAATTAATACACTTGGGGAAATATTTTCTCATATTTTCTAGTAGTTTTACATTTTAGAATAAAAAAGAGTTTAGTCCTTTAAAATGTTTTATACTTGATAAGTCTTCTTTTTTTCAATTTTATTTTCCAGTTCAGGAATGTAAAACAGCTCAGTAGGAAATATAATAAGTATTTGACTGTGGATAACTGGCCTTGATTTCTATATTAGCCACTAGGGAAAGGGAGTGTGATAACCTTCTAGATGTTATTTTAGCACATCACACACCTACCCCATAATCTACATACTCTAATTGCTAGTGTCTGCACCAGAGCTTGTTGTAATAAATGTTTCCAAGTGTCAGGATCAAGGTTCTTTTTAAAAGGCTACTAATTGCAACATCTAATGAATACATTTAAAGGAAAGGGAGGAACAATGCTTGTGAGGAGTAATAGAAAGCTGAAACTGGATGAAAGCCTAGAGGATTACACAGGTGCCCCTGCGAGTTGATGAGAGAGCCAGGGCCAGAGCAACAAGATACATCTTGACCCTACAAGAAACTATTCACTAGAACTGTACACGTCCATATCATTACTAAACATTAATAGCTGCTAGGTGCTGGGCAATGTTCTTGTCACTGGCAATCAGAAATGAAAACACGGGGCTTTCCTGATGGCCCAGTGTTAGGACTCCATGCTTTTCACTGCTGAGGGCACAGGTTCAATCCCTGATGGGGGAACTAAGATCCCATAGGCCATATGGTGTGGCAAAAAAATAAATTAATTCAATAAATTAAAAATAAAGTGAAAACACATAACAATCTCTCAGGAATGTCAAGAAAATGAGATACAAAATCCAAGAGAGAAGGGACAAGTCAAATCAGTGAGTGACGTGGAGACTCTGAGTGGGGTGAGGCCAAGAAGCATGCATGGGGCTTGATACGGAGGTGACCTAGAGAAGCAGCTTTAGTGCTGTGCTCAGAAGGGAATGTCACACGTGTGTAGGCTGAAGAAAGTTTGGGAAACTCCCCCAAAATAAAAACATGAGAGAAACTAATCAGAAAATGGACCACAGGTATAAATAGACAGGTTTACAGAAAATGAAACTCAAAATACCTATGGAAAAATAAAACATGACTCAATCTCAGTAATCAAGGACCCAAAAACAAGGAGATACCACATTATTTCCATTAGAAGTGATGCTTGGGGTGGAGGGGTGTCTAACAACAACACATGTTGGGAGGATATAAAGAGAGAAATTCTCAACTGTGCCAGGGGGAGTGTAAATTACTACAATTTGGAAAAGAATTTGGCACCATACTGAGAATTTAAAATATGCCTGTGCTATGACCCAGAAATTTCTCTGCTAGCTATCTTCCCTAGAGAAATTCTTGCACATATACACCTATACACATGCATCAAGTTCACTGAAGCATTGCAACAACACACACTGAACAGCAGTCTCTGAGAGAAGAGATTTTTAAATCATCCTGCCATTGCCTGATTCTGGTCTCAGACATAGCAAGGCAGAAACTTTAGCTCTTTTACTAATTTTTTGCATTTTGGATTCATTTCTTTGCTGTGGAGATATTTCTCTTATATTTAAGTGTGCCTATGTCCTTTTGGTTTTCTATTTTTATATTTTATTCATCGTGGCTGTTTTCATCTCTACCTAGAAGCACCAAAACTATATTTCAAATATATAGCTTCACTCAAAAATTGGGGAAGCATCTCTGTGGACTAGAAATGGAAGAAAAACACAGCAGTAAGTGGAGGTCGAAGGTGAAGATTTACTGGACGGTAGGTCTAGTAATGGGAAGACATAGCCCAGAATTCCATTTTTGTGTAGTGAGCGACTTTGAGCATGTCTAATATATCCTGTGTGGCCGAAACCTGACTCATCGACAAAATTAGGATTCCAAAGAGCATCCCACCAAGAAATGGAGGCAGAAAGCATGGCTCGGGCTGAACCAGCAAAGACTTTCTCGCTGGTGGTATAACGAAAGGGAAACCCACACATACACACGCACCACACATGCACAGTGTACAGTGATAAGGCTGTGTACAGGGACTCACAAGTGAAGGAAAAAACAGCACCTTTGGGAACTGTCAAACCCTTTGCTAAGCTGACCGTCAAAAGTTTATAATGGGCACCGATGGCTGACTTTCAATTAAAATGGGCATGAAGTATGGTTTTGTTTTTTTCTGAGAGCTTTAGTCAACTTGGGCTGCCACAACAGAGTATCACAGACATAACGGATTGAGCAAAGAAATTTATTTTTCACACTCTGGAGGCTGGGAAGCTCTGGTGAGGGATCTCTTTCCAATTTAGAAACAGTGGTCTTAAGAGAGACAGTTCTCCAGTGTCTCTATGAATGAAAGCACTAGTCCCCTCAGCACAGGGCCCTGCTCTCATGAGTTCATCTAACCCTAGTCACTTCCCCCCAAAAATCCCATCTCCAAAGACCATCACACTGGGGATTAGGACATCACATAAGGATTCTGAGGGAACACAAATAGTTCATAACACTGAGTTTGATTTTATTTTATATCCCAAATCTACCAGATACTAGACAGTAAATTTCAAACAATTTTGAGTAATCTCTGCCCACTAACGGTATATCCCTCATCGTTCTATATTCTGGGTCTAAATTCCAAGGGCTGACATAATATTATACCAGGACTTGAGAGAGGTGAGTGTATAGGGACATCAATATTTGTTCTCTCTCCAGACGACATCTTTGAAATGTCTTTATTCTCATTTCTTAAACAAACAAACATCTGGCCCCAAACCCAACAAGACCAGTAGAAGCCCAGTGGAGAAAACAGACTTCTACCCTCAATAGGCTATGTTAGGTATTCCAGCATTCCTGTGCCTCCCACCCCATGGTGTGGGTGGAGACTGCATGGGCAGCCTAGACTTCTACCCTCACCCAGCAGTAACAAGACAATCCTTACCCTCCTGATGGATTGGTATATGGGGAGACCCATGGGAGAGTCAAGTCAGTCACCATTCCCAGTAGTACTGAAGCCACGCTCCCCCGATGGTGTCAGTGGGGACCACATCGGGAGCTGGAATTCAACCCTACCTACAAGATCATGTAGCAAGGGAGTACCTGCAGAAGTATTTCAAAGAGGTCATGGTTGAGGAGGACATACCTAGCCACAATTTGATACAAAAAACATTGAAAAAGTGAGTCAATCTTGATGGGCGTGAGTCACAAATAAAGGTTCCAGAGTCAAGTGGTAATAGAAGGCAAGAAGGTAGCATGTGACTGCCCAAAGAATTTGGGTAAAAGTGAAAAAAGAAAAGAGGTAGAACTAAGGTTGCATGTGCATGCTAAGTCACTTCAGTGTGTCTGACTCTTTTCGAGGCTATGAACTGCCAGGCTCCTCTGCCCATGGGGTTCTCCAGGCAAGAATACTGGAATAGATTGCTATGCCCTCCTCCAGGGGATATTTCTGACTCAGGGACTGAACCCATCTCTCCTGCGGTTTCCACATTGCAGGCGGATTCTTTGCCGCTTAGCCAAATGTACTTCCTGTAGAACTAAGGTTAGCTAGGTTCAGTAACAGAGATACAGGACCATGGGATGAATGGAGTGTCTTCCTTTCCCAATGCGTAGGAGCCCAGGAACACACTCCCTGGTGCCAACAACTTCTGGGTGCTGAGACAATTCTGGTACATTGATCTGTATCCTCAACTTGTCCCTGAATAGAAGGTGTTATTTAATATGTGCTACCATCTCTTTCATTTATCTCCCCCCACCTCCTCATGGTGGGGGGTAGGGGAAGTAGATTTTAATCAAACTTAAAACAAAGGCTAGAAAGAAATTATTAATGCTAATTCTGTTCAAAAGCTAGAGAAAATCCTTTTTAAAAATTCTGGATGCTAATATAGTAAATTTATTTTTGTTGATATTCAGTCACTCATTTGTGTCTGACTCTCTGTGACCCCATGGACTGCAACACATCAGGCTTCCCTGTCCATCACCAACTCCTGGAGCTTGCTCAAACTCATGTCCATCGAGTCAGTGATGCCATCCAACCATCTCATCCTCTGTCATCCCCTTCTCCTCCTGCCTTCAGTCCTTCCCAATATCAGGGCCTTTTCCAATGAGTCAGGTCTTCACATCAGGTGGCCAAAGTATTGGAGCTTCAGCATTGGTCCTTCCAATGAATATTCAGGATTGATTTCTTTTAAGATTAACTGGTTTATCTCCTCACTGTCCAAGGGAATCTGAAGAGTCTTCTCCAACAGTTCAAAAGCATCAACAGCCTTCTTTAATTTTCACCTGAAGGATTTTATGTTTCTTCGAATTTTCTTAAGACTTTTCCTGCAATGAAGCATTCTCTTTTTCATTTTTTTCCAGCTTTACTGAGGTATAACTGAGGACTAAAATAACATATTTAAAGTGTACAACATGATGATATATGTACACATTGTGAACAGTGAAGCATTCTTGACTAAGATTAAATAAATGGAGTGCTCAGTTGGACTTAAATCCTTTTTAGCCTCATCTGTATGTTTTAAATACCTCCACTCCACCTGTTCAATAAGGTCTGTTTTTATAACTGAGGATTTCTCATGACTCTAAAATGTTATCTACCAAAAGTTCCTCAATACAAAAATTTTCAAAAAGCTAATGCGTCTTATTACCAGGTATTTAGACGCAGCTTAAATTCTTTAAATATAACCACTTTAAATTGACCTTGTCTTTTAATGAGCAGAATAAATAAAGTGTCATATAAATCTCCACTGAGTATCACAAAGTTTGAGACTTGAATTGAATATTGTACAGCTAATTATGGGTTTCACTGGTAGCTCAGCTTGTAAAGAATTTGCCTGCAATGCAGGAGACCCCAGTTCCATTCCTGGGTTGGGAAGTTCGCCTGGAGAAGAGATGGGTTACCCACTCCAGTGTTCTTGGGCTTTTCTGGTGGCTCAGACAGTAAAGAATCTGCCTGCAATGCAGGGGACTTGGGTTCAATCCCTGGGTTGGAAAGATCCCCTGGAGGAGGGCATGGCAACCCACTCCAGTGTTCTTGCCTGGAAAATCCCCATGGACACAGGAGCCTGGCAGGCTACAGTCCATGGGGTCACAAATAGCTGGACTCAACTGAGCAACTAAACACAAGCAGCACAGCACAGCTAATTATAGTAATCAGTTTCAGGATATCCATAGTCTTTAAATGAAGTGAGGAATCTACACTCTTTCCTTGTGACTAATCTAGAATTTGAAGCTAGACACCCAGGGGTAAATAGGAACCATTTCCTACTGAGCTTCTTCATATTAATGAGTGAAGAGGTTAAAGGATTGATTATGCTTCTCTTACAGGAAATGAACCAATGAGAATTAGTAGGATCCCAAGCATGTGGAGAAATACCAATAGAGGAAAAAAAAAATACAGCAATATATTTGCACTATCTACCAGGGATTTGAAATCTCAGACAGGTAAGGAAGACGCATGAAAAAACATGATGGCTACTGCAGGATGGTTAGCTCTCAGTAAAGCACGATTTATTGTCTGTTTTACATCAAAATGGATTTCCTCTGGAAGAAAAGTACCCTCTTGCTTTCTGGAGTATCGTATGTAAGAGAAACATTTTAATTTCAACTCCCTCAGTGACAGTGACCCCTCTGCCCTCTCCATTTTATAAATTATTGACAAAGCGTCAGGAAGATTCCAATTGTGCAACAGCTAATTGGCCCCTCTGGTCATTTCTCAACAGCCCTGAAAAGTTCATTGGTTTTAGATAAAGACTTTCCCGGAGTTGCAGGCTCAGGCATTCCGAGAGTTTGAATAAGTTTGTGTTCTTTATTTGCTTTTTAAATACAACATTTTGAGGCCAAGGCTTGGCAAAGAGCTATGAGGTTGGGATATTTGCTTGCTAAGGAAAAAATGAGAACTCGAATTGGTATTTTAAATGAAATTAAATTTGAAATGTATATTGTAAAGCAAAAATAGGCTTTAGCTGATTTTAAAATAAGGGAAAAAATGAATGTTGATATAAAATGAATGTTGATGAAGCTATTATGAGGAAAGATTTAAAGGTAACAATATTTAAATAAAATATCATCATCCTCAAGCACTTCTTAAAGTGTATTTTAGAAGCCTTAAACTGGTATCAAGAATTTGACTTTCAGTATGCATTTTTTTCTATCTATGTAAAGAAAGAAAAAGGTTTTTTGCTCTGAGGTGGTTTAATGTAAGATGAAAATGCTTACAACTTACATTTGAAATGAAATATTTTCCAGTCTCTTACTGGAATTTTATTTTGGTTGAGAATTGCAATGACAAATCAACCCTTCTCCTCCTAGCTCTCCACTACCTGTGACCCCTGAACTGTATGAAGTACATCCCTGAACCTGTGGAATGAAAATGGGTGTTTCAGTCCACTTACTAGACTCAAAGTCATCCACATCTATGACTAAAACTGAAATGCGATTCTTTGCCAGCTTTCATTTCCATATACATTGTTTTTCCACTGTAGTGCTGTTAATAAATTGTGTTCTTTGCATGTGTGTGTGTGTGTGTGTGTGTGTGTGTGTGTACAAAGATGAGTAGAAAAGATTGAAGCAATTTCCCCGTTTCTTACCTCTGCAAATTTCCTTTTTTAAGAATATTACGTCAGTTGTTTTTAACAATAAGGTCTCCGAAGCTATATCAAGTACTTTATCATAGGAGAATATGTTCAAGAATTTTCTGCTTATCTCAATATAAGATTTACTCTGGGATGTAACTATTTTTTTCTATTTTATCTCTTTAAACCTTTTATTTCCCTCACCTGCTAAAGTTTCTATTAACTGATAGGTAATTCATGCAGATGGAAAGAAACACAAAGGGAAATATAGGCGGAAAAGAAAAATTTAAAAGAGGGAAAACAAAATGAGAAGAAAAAGCATATTTGAAAATTTAATAAAATTAGATTTCCAAATTCAGGTCCACAACATTTTAAAAGATTAATGTTTCTCAAACATTCTCCCAGGCAGTATATTCTCAAAGCAATCCTTTTCAGAAAAGAAGAAAATGAAAGGAGTAAATTTTATATTACTCCAACCCTACTTCAAATGAAGACTTTTTTTGAAACTCTAAATAAGAGTAGAAACACATCTGAAATTATGTTCAGAATGTATATCAAGGAAAATCAAACAGAGGCATTACTCATAGTCTAAGAGTTAAAAATCGATGTATTTAGGAAACATTCTCATCTAGACAATTATCCATTCTCATCTAGACCTCAAACTGTCATTTGGGAATCCTCCCACCATTCTAAGCTATACTACACATTACACAGTGCAATGTTATACACAGAACACAGCTTATTATTCTTCATTTCTCTGCTATCTGTTGCATACATTCAGCACATACAAAGGACATTGGTATTTCTACCCTTTCTGGAGTTTTGAACTGTAAATACTGAAAGCAGACATTTATACTTCTTATTTACCTTAGCATTTCAAACCTTCCCAAAATTATGGACATATTTCCACATTTTCAGTAAAAATCAACTTCTCAGTGTTCTGTTTGTTCACTAAATGAGGAATTTTGCTTTGCACTTGGTGTGGCCCAAAATGTCACAGGTTACCACATTTCCAGAAATTACCCCTTATCCTCATTATAAAATCTGGTGGTAGAAGGTTTGTTTTTTCTGTGCTCTAGTTTTTATAATCATCCGTAGCCAAAGTTCATAAATATTGATTCTATGTGCCTGGTATCTATTGTCCTCAAAAGTTGTTTAGTTAGAAAGGAAGACCATCCAGAAGAGGAACTGAAGTAGACTACCACACTTCTCTGCACATCAGCAGGTAGAACCCAGCCGTGCTCTCCTGGTAGTCAATACACACTGTCATATACCTAATGAACTACTGCCTCAATGCAAGCAGGGCTCACATTAACACCATCCAAACTTTATTTTGCTCTGCACCTAGTTATACAATTTTCAATACTGGAAAATCCTATGATTCACAAAACATCAAATGACTAAATATTGTTGCTACATTACTTTGCAAACAAAGTTGTGTGGTCATTACCAGCCAGAAAGTAGGGAAGTAAAAACATAAATTTAACAAATCACTTGTCTCAAGATGGGCTCAATAAAGGACAGAAATGGTATGGACCAAACAGAAGCAGAAGATATTAAGAAGAGGTGGCAAAAATACACAGAAGAACTGTACAAAAAAGATCTTCACGACCCAGATAATCACAGTGGTGTGATCACTGACCTAGAGCCAGACATCCTGGAATGTGAAGTCAAGTGGGCCCTAGAAAGCATCACTACAAACAAAGCTAGTGGAGGTGATGGAATTCCAGTTGAGCTATTCCAGATCCTGAAAGACGATGCTGTGAAAGTGCTGCACTCAATATGCCAGCAAATTTGGAAAACTCAGCAGTGGCCACAGGACTGGAAAAGGTCAGTTTTCATTCCAATCCCAAAGAAAGGCAATGCCAAAGAATGCTCAAACTACCACACAATTGCACTCATCTCACACGCTAGTAAAGTAATGCTCAAAATTCTCCAAGCCAGGCTTCAGCAATATATGAACCGTGAACTTCCTGATGTTCAAGCTGGTTTTAGAAAAGGCAGAGGAACCAGAGATCAAATTGCCAACATCTGCTGGATCATGGAAAAAGCAAGAGAGTTCCAGAAAAACATCTATTTCTGCTTTATTGACTATGCCAATTCTGCTTTATTGACTATGCCAATTCTGCTTTATTGACTATGACTTTGATTGTGTGGATCACAATAAACTGTGGGAAATTCTGAAAGAGATGGTAATACCAGACCACCTGATCTGCCTCTTGAGAAATCTGTATGCAGGTCAGGAAGCAACAGTTAGAACTGGACATGGAACAAAAGACTGGTTCCAAATAGGAAAAGGAGTACGTCAAGGCTGTATATTGTCACCCTGCTTATTTAACTTATATGCAGAGTACATCATGAGAAACGCTGGACTGGAAGAAACACAAGGTGGAATCAAGATTGCCGGGAGAAATATCAATAACCTCAGATATGCAGATGACACCACCCTTATGGCAGAAAGTGAAGAGGAACTCAAAAGCCTCTTGATGAAAGTGAAAGTGGAGAGTGAAAAAGTTGGCTTAAAGTTCAACATTCAGAAAATGAAGATCATGGCATCCGGTCCCATCACTTCATGGGAAATAGATGGGGAAACAGTGGAAACAGTGTCAGACTTTATTTTTCTGGGCTCCAAAATCACTGCAGATGGTGATTGCAGCTATGAAATTAAAAGACGCTTACTCCTTGGAAGGAAAGTTATGACCAACCTAGAAAGCATATTCAAAAGCAGAGACATTACTTTGCCAACAAAGGTCCGTCTAGTCAAGGCTATGGTTTTTCCTGTGGTCATGTATGGATGTGAGAGTTGGACTGTGAGGAAGGCTGAGTGCTGAAGAATTGATGCTTTTGAACTGTGGTGATGTTGGAGAAGACTCTTGAGAGTCCCTTGGACTGCAAGGAGATCCAACCAGTCCATTCTGAAGATCAGCCCTGGGATTTCTTTGGAAGGAATGATGCTAAAGCTGAAACTCCAGTACTTTGGCCACCTCATTCGAAGAGTTGACTCATTGGAAAAGACTCTGATGCTGGGAGGGATTGGGGGCAGGAGGAGAAGGGGACGACAGAGGATGAGATGGCTGGATGGCATCACTGACTCGATGGACGTGAGTCTCAGTGAACTCCAGGAGTTGGTGATGGACAGGGAGGCCTGGCGTGCTGCTATTCATGGGGTCACAAAGAGTCAGACATGACTGCTCAACCGATCTGATCTGATCTGATCTGTCTCAACTTGCATGAGCACTGATAACTATAAATCAGAGTGTCACTACAGAAGAACTTCAATGCATCTCTCTCCTCTAGAAGCTGTGAGAGTACATGATAAACTGGAAAAAAATGCAAATTCACAAAGACAGTATTTTTCCATCTCTGTCTGCAGTAGAAGGAGAAATTTTAACCAGTGCTACTTCTTTGTGCAATACCAATACCTGGATATCAATTCTAATGCTGTACTCCAATAGAACAATCCCTGACTCCTTGAAGCTAGTTAATTTGGTGGGGGCGTGGGGGGCAATGGGGGAGGCATGCTGGGCATGAAGTATCTCAGTTCCCCGACCAGAGATCAAACCCATGTCCCCTGAAGTGAAAGCATTAAGTCTTAACCACTAGACCACCAGGGAAGTACCAAAAATCACCATAACTCTATTATGTTTTATTTGATAACTAGATATGATATTTTGCTAATTTAATCAGAAAAGCTGAATTTTTTAAAAAGCATGAACTCATAATGATCCTCAAAAGAAGAGAAAATGTTTATAGAAATTGTTCACAAACTGTTGTAATTTAGAAGAGTAGATACAATACAAACACAAATTGTAGTATTCATTAAATGAGTATT
Organism: Bos javanicus; assembly: GCF_032452875.1. Classification (NCBI taxonomy): domain Eukaryota; kingdom Metazoa; phylum Chordata; class Mammalia; order Artiodactyla; family Bovidae; genus Bos; species Bos javanicus. Next base: position 27,654,775 of record NC_083880.1, read on the forward strand.
TATTTCTTCTATAAATTAAACATGTTTATAAATGCTTTTAGTTAGTGAATGAATTATTAGTGTGAATGCATATTGAGTGAATGCATTATTCACTATTAAACAATTCCTAGAACTGAGTTTAATGAAGTTTTTTTTTTCTCTTATGTCACAGTTCAAATCTAGTTTCACTCACATTCCATTAATTAGAACACAACCAGCTGACCACAACTCACCATAAGAAAAATGAGAAATATAATTCAGCTTTGCACCGCAGAAGAGAATGGAAATAGTGCCTGAATAATTAACAAAGACCTATGCTAATGAAACAATATATTTCTACCTCTGTAAACAAGGTAAAAAAGCATTCAGGGACTTTTGAGTAACCTAAATAGTTCCAGAAAAACAAGTACTGACCCCTAAAAGGAAGGTTTAGCAAAACTTTTTAGTAGAGGGTGAAATTTTAGCCTTTAAAGGCCATATGGTCTCTGTTGAAACTACTCAGCTTTATTGCTAGCATGTCAATGGAAGCGGGGAAAAAAAAAAATGTAAGACCAGTGAGTTTCAATTTTATTTGAGGACCTTACTGAGGACTATAGCCTGGGAGACAGTCTCTTAGTTCTGAGGACCTGTTCTAAAGAAGTACAAGGAAGAGCCAGCATTTATATTAATTGTCTGTCTACAGAAATACATATGGCCAAGCATGTATCTTGGTAAAAGATTACTGCTAATCACAAAACACAGATATCTCCAATTAACGATTTTGATGATTTTCTACATATGAGAAAAGGCAAGAACCCAAAATTATTAAAATTCTTCCTTCCATATGCATCTTAACTATCTAGGGCCTGCATATCCAAAACACAGAACACTTCCTCTTGCTTTTCTCCATCCTGAATTCCCCACCATCAAGGGGGACTGCATGGGTTTCAGCTTAACCTTCTGTATAAATAGATGATGAGTGAGACTCTCTGTTCTCTTTGTTTACATATGCAAAAGTAGCCATAAACAATACCTAAATGAATGGGTGTGGCTGCATTCCAATAAAACTTTATTTATAAAAACAGGTATCAAGCCTAGGATAGGTTGCTAACACTCACCCTAACTGAAAGATGACTGATCAACAATGATTGAAACACACATTAATTAGTTACAAAGAGAGTTCCAGTGCTAATTAGCACTAGTCTTCACACATAATAAATAAATAGGAAGCTCATTTAACAATGTTCTAAGAAAACCAATTAGCCAAATGTCTTAAAATGCAGAGATAACTTCATCTCCTAGGAGAAAAATTATCTAGCTAGATCTAATAACAATAATTAAGCTTTTTCTTAAATATAGTTTTACTAGTGGCAATAGAGCATGTCCATATAATTACGAAAAAACAGATAATGATAAAAGTATATTACCTAGGGGTGAATAGTGGGTTGAATGAAACCAAAGCTAGGATGTTAAATATGAATGCATGGATGTTAAATATTGTTGATTTGGAACAATTTAGATGTAACAATAAATTAGAAGTTTAACATGATGCTCAGTGATATGGATATAAATAACTCTGACATGCCTGTCAGGACCTGTGCCTTGAAAAGGAATAACTGATTAATAACCCAAATTTTGAGAACTGCCATGTCCAGGACAATGCTTGCTTTTCATTTTATTCCAATAAAACTATTAAGACCACAGGAAGATAAAGTTGAACAGAAATAAAAACAATGGTGATGGAGATGCAAATTAGATTAGTGGCATTTATAAATAATATTTGTAAGTAATATTTTAGACTGTCACTGTAAATATTACAATCAGTTTTATAATTACTTCTTTTAAGATGCTAAAGCTGTTAAGAGAGCATATATTGGAATTATGATTTTAATTAAACTAAGTGATTATGTTTTTTTTCTAATAAATGTGTAAAAATTAGGGAAATTTTAATTTTTTAAATCCATAAAGATTTATGATATTTTTTAGTAATGTGTAACTATTTAAAGAAATTGATTCACTTTTTAAATGGTAGTTGACTGACAAATTAGTAATACTGGGTGTTCTACAAAGTTCAAATGTTTTCCTGTATTATTTTTATGAAAATCTTTTAACAATTAAATAAGCTATTAACAAACTGCAACACACACACAAAAACTCTATCGTGAAGTAAATGTATAACATCCTTCATAAAGAAAAGATCAAAAACTTTAAATTGTATCATCAGCAATTAAATATTTTTAAAACCACTCTTCACTAATAACACTTTTCCATCTATAGTTTATGCGATGAGCCCTGCAGATGATTTATCTTTACTTTAGCATTTTCTTTTTTTTTTTTTTTTTACTTTAGCATTTTCTAAGCCTTCCATTTAAGTACTCAGTATACTGGGTGATCACTTAAGCACCTGACTTCAACTAAATCAACAAGTAATACCCAGAGCATTTCACGGGTAAAGATATTTCCCGTTGAGACAGGAGATAGATAGGACTCAGTCTGAATACCCGGAGGCTGTCCCCTGCGCACAGATACTCCAAGATGAGAAGCAAGAGGGAAGTTGAGCTCTGCCCAGATAAGAGATAAAAGACTACATATTTCACCTTCTTGAAGTCAAGGAGACCTTCCTGACTGCACATGGGCAGAAAGAGTCCTTGAAGGTCAGAAAGGGAGGGGGCGCTGCTCAAATTATTACCTAAAGGAAAAAAATTATTTGTAGCTGATTAATTCTATATAGTGCACCTCTTATCATGGAGTAAAATCAATATAGGGAGAATACCATAGCTTTTATAAAAAATAAGTTTGCTTTAGTTTATGAACTATATTTCTGTATCAATGTAAATGTCTGTAGATATACACATCACTCCAACCTTCCACCTAAAACGTTTTCAAATACTGACTGAAGCTAAGAAATGGCATAAGAAAATTCCTGATCTCTATTCAGTTCTCTATACCAGTGCATATCAGACATCTTATTTTGTGCAGGCATTTTAAAATCTCATATGCTGAGATGACCAGGTTTTGGTCAACTGGAGATGTTCATGCCAAGTTGACATCATGATTTTCTGTGATACAGAGAAAATTGTTCTTAGAGAGAAACCTGATCCAAGGCAATTTTCTAATTCTCTGCTCTGTTCTTAACAATCCCCAGCACTACAAATAAACAGCCTTTATACCAGGACCCACACATGAATTGGTGATTGTTTTCTTCTAACACTATTTGCTTGGGCTTCCCAGGTGGCTGAGTGGTAAGAACACAGCTGACAATGCAGGAGATGCAGGTTTGATCCTTGGATTGGAAAGATCCCCTGGAGAAGGAACTAGCAATCCACATCAATATTCTTGCCTGGAAAATCCCATGGACAGAGGAATCTGATGGGCTACAGTTCATGGGGCCACAAAAACAGTTCAACATGACTCAGAGACTGAACAACAACAACCCTATTTGTTTAAGGTTTTCATGGGAGGCATGGCTATTTAAAGGTTATTAAATTATTTAACTTCAAATAGTTAACCACTAATTTTTACATTGTAGTGATAAACACAGCCTTTTCAGCATTAGAGATATTTTTTTTAAGCTTCATTCAAGTATTTCAGTGTCATAAATTCAGAGACTACTAAACTGTAGTGTTGGAATCACATAAGGAGGATGAGCCTTGGGTCCTCTCTAACTGTTCTTAATTTTAGAAGCTCAAGAAGGTCTTTGTTACAGGGTTTTCTTCAGTGGCTTATTTCCTGCAAATGGGTCCCAACATCTTTATAACTGCAACTTTATAAGTTGCAGTTCCTGTGCTTAATACAAATAAGGAGAAAACCCTAATAAGGAAATGCAAGATGTTTTCCATTAAGATTTTTAAAAGACATGAAGCATTTCAAAGAATTATGCAAATAGATCAAGCTGTGTGCCATTTAGCACATTTTATTATCTCACAGATTAGTGCAATTTAGTGCTTGAGCAGTGAAAGCCTCTGTCAGTTGTTGAAAGCATGAGGCATCTGTAGTCAGAATGCTGACATTAGCAGCCTACAAAATGTGGACAACTGTAACCATAAATTAGAGAAATTACCAAGGAGATCCTTCCAGAGTAAGGCAAAGAGTTGATGAAATACAGATGCCTCCAGAGTTCCCTCATATGTGCATCATTTCATAGCTGCATATTCTGATATTTTGAAGATTTTATTCCCATTCCTTTAGGGACTAACACTTTTAATACTTCCTTGGTCAATAAGTGGGGATGGTGGTAAAAGATATAAATCATCCCAGACATAGTATTAAAAACTTATCCTTGCTCATTTTAATCAATAGCTCCATGCTTGCAAAAGGTAAAATCAAAATATTAGGTATAAACTGGCAGAAGAATAAATGATAGGGAGGAATAAATGATAGTTTCTTTGCAAATACATGAGATATATCCTACACCTCTTCAATTGTAACAATGAGTTATAATATTCAAAATGTGAAGGAGAGCTGAAGTCAATTTATTTAGTTGGCTTAGTATTTCCAGAATCCAGTGACCAGGCCAGGGGTGAGGGGTGAACTTTGTGCACGCTTCCAAATGATCCTCACCTTTGGGAGGTTTACGCTCTGCTGCTGTGAATCATTTTTGAACAAAGGGTTCTTCGTTTTCCTTTTTCAGTGGCCCCCCAAATACACAGTTGGCTCTATTGCTAGGGGAAGCACACTGAAACTGCCCACCCTGGCCAGGCCCTTTAGTAACCATTCACATGAGTTGTTTTATGACAGGAGATCCTGGTAAGGAATATGGAACTAATAAGCCACCACCAACCGGCAGGGTTCGGGAAAGGTCAAAATGAGACATCCCGTGTCTGTCCACTTCCCAGAATCCCTCTCGCTAGCATCCATTTTGGCTGAGCGATGCATGCACCACCAGGAAAGACTTTGAATTAGAATGAGTGGCCAAAGACCACCTGGAAACTAATCCCATCACCATAAAACCCAAGACTGCAAGCCACATGGCAGAGCAGTTCTCCTAGGTTCCCTTACCCTACTGCTCTCCACCCGGGTGCCCTTTCTCAATAAAATCTCTTGCTTTGTCAGCACGTGTCTCCTTGGACAATTCTTTTCCGAGTGTTAGACAACAGCCCGTTCCTGGGGCCCTGAAGGAGGGCCTCCCCTTCCTACAACACTATCAGTGGAGCTCCAGGTCCTGAGGATGCTATGGAAGCCTATTTCAGAGGCCACTCCTGGATTTGAGAGCAGGGGAAAACAGAGCTGAAGAAAAATGAGCTGACATTCAGTTTGTGTGTGTGTTTGTTTTTTAATCTTCAGAGAGTCACAATTTCTTGTATAGGGCAGGAAGCTGAGAATTGTTATAAAGAACTGTTTATAAGAGGGAGGAAATTTATCAAGATTCAGCAGTCTGACCATTATGAACAGAAAAAAAAAAAAAAAAACTGGATGACAAGCCTGTTGAGGGAACCAGTGACTGCTTTTTCTTGGGGTCCACTAATAATTCTGACTGAGGCTCTGGCCTTGGACCAGGAAGATGCTGCTGCTGAGGAACCAGCAGAGCTGTTGGTGGTTGTGGAGATTTTTAGAAAAACAGGAGACTCAAGGTCCTCAGCACATAACTAACCTTCCCTCCCAACACTTACTCAAGTCTGAAGCTCAAGGGGCTGGAGAATGAAGAGTTAACAAACGCCTCTGTAAATCAGTGTATCATTCCTCAAAGCCTAAAGATGCAGAAGAAATGAAGATTCACTAGGTGGAGGGTCAGCTCAACGTTCACTAGATGATGGAAAGGCCTGTGAGTGACACCTGCTGGGACAGACGTGACAGAAGGGCTTGTAGACCTGCTTCTGCCTCTGTTAGACCCTGAGTTCACAGCCAAGTGTACTTTGCACTAATGCTTGGACAGCTCAGGTTTGAATATTTCCCCTCTCCCTTGAGACAATTGCTTTCCAGCCTCCTCATCCTTCCTAAAGGAGAATGACCTATGTGCCAGCATGACAAAGGTCCAGAAATGCATAGAAGCTTCATTGTGAGCTCCAATCTTTTAAGGGACTCAGTGGTCAACTCCAAGTGAGGAGAGAGGGTGCGCAAAAAGCAGGAAGTCATTACAATAATTAATCACTACCTGGGCTTTGGGCTCATTTACCACTAATTTGATGGAAAGATTTATTATCTTCACAATTTACACTTCTGAAAAATCACTGAATCTTCACATCAATCTCTGTGTTTTATCACAGAGGATAGGTAGCAAATCAATAGTTTATTTTTGCAAATTTGTACCTTACAGCTAAAAAAAATATAGTCTTATTTTAAATGAAGGCAACATTAAGTCAAGAAATGGCATTTTTCTCCACTCTGTGACTACAACACAATGATTCAATACTTCCTCTGCCCACTTTTGTCTTTCATAGTCATAAGGTTGTTTTCCTGTAATAAGCATTTCAGTGGGAATTAAGACCACCATTTTCTTCAAGAAGTATGATTTCACTAAGTAAGAACTGACTTGAAGTTTATAACTTCCAAGTTTGGAAATTCTTTGATATTTCATTTTCCTTTATCAGAATAGAGACAGATATTTGTTGCTGCTGTTTTTTTTGTTTGTTTGTTTATTGATCCTAAACTAAAAAGAACCCCAAATTTATTCACTTACTCCTCTTTCAGCAATATGACTTCTTCCAATTGTTAGATTTCACTTGATATTTTTAACACAAAAATCTTGTTATAAAAGTATTTTTTAAAGTATCAAAAAAGTTAAGAAAAGCAGAGAAAGTTAAAAAGTTTAGAGATAATTCCATCATCCAAAATTAGTACCAATAGTATTTTGGTATATTTTCATTTAAAATGCATTTAGGGGGGTGGTCCTAAGATGGCAGAGGAATAGGATGGGGAGACCACTTTCTCCCCCACAAATTCATCAAAAGAACATTTGAACGCTGAGAAAAATCCACAAAACAACTTCTGAATGCTGGCAGAGGACATCAGACACCCAGAAAAGCAGCCCATTGTCTTCGAAAGGAGGTAGGAAAAAATATAAAACATAAAAACAGAGACAAAAGAGGTAGGGATGGAGCTCCCTCCTGGGAAGGGAGTCTTAAAAAGAGAGAAGTTTCCAAACACCAGGAAACACTCACTGCCGAGTCTGTGGCAAGCCTTGGAACCACAGAGGGCAACATAACCGGGAGGAAAAATAAATAAATAATTAAAAACCACAGATTACATGCCCAACGGTAACTCCCCAAGCAAAGAAGCAGCACAGACGCCTGCGTTCGCCACTAGCAAGCGGTGGCTGGGCAGGGAGGCGCGGGCTGCATTTCTTAGAGTAAGGACCAGGCCTGAATGCCCCAAGGGCAATCTGAGGGAACTAACTTGGAATAGCAAACCAGACTGTGGGATAACTACCATGTGAAAAGCCATAACCTAAGACACCATCAGGTCTGCTCACAGAACAAAGGACTGAGCAGAGCTAGACGGCTGCAGGCTGGGGCAGGCGAGGGGAGCCAGAGCCGGAAGGGGACAATCACTGCCCCAGAGAGGCATTATCTACCAAACTGCAAGCAGGCTTCGTTGCTAACCAAGATTTCTTGGGATTCTGGACGGTCAACATCCAGCTGAGAAGGTGCGCCAGTTGTACACCCAGAAAACCGAGCGGCAGGGACGGGGGAGGTGATAAGTCGCAGTGACCGCGCTCACCAAACACCTGGTCACCTGAGCTGCTCTGATCTGGGAAGGGCACAAAACGCAGGCCCAACTGAGTCTGCGCCTCTGAGGACTACCGGAATGCCTGAACCTGAGCAGCTTAGACCTGAGAGGTGCATGCAGCCCAGGGCCGACCTCAGACAGTCCCTGGCAGAGCAACCTAGAGCCTAAGCTGTGCAGACAGGGAAAGGATACACGCCATGAGCGGGGCAAACCCATTGTGGTCGAGACACTGCAAGCACACGACAGTGTTATTTGTTTGCAGCGCCCCTCCCTCCCACAGCACAACTGAACAAATGAGCCTAAAAAAGTGTCCACCACAGCCCCCTTGTGTCAGGGTGGAAATTAGACACTGAAGAGACCAGAAAACAAAAGAAGCTAAAACAGAGGGACCCTCCTTGGAAATGACAGGTGCAATAGATTAAAACCCTGTAGATATTACCCACTACATAGGAAGGGGCCTATAGATCTTGAGAAATATAAGCCAGATCAAGGAACTATCCAAAAATGAACTGACCCCACACTGCCCACAACAACACCAGAGAAAGTCCTAGATATATTTTTACTATCATTCTTTAATTCTTTTTAAATTTTTAAGTCCTCTATTACTCCTTTCATTTTCATTTTAATAACCTACTATTTAAAAAAAAAGAGAGACCCTATTTTTTAAAGCAAACTGCATATATATAAATGTTACACTTATTGTGACTTTGGCTTTTTTTTCTCTATTTTTCTTTAATATTATATTTTTGAAAACCCAACCTCTACTCTAGATTTTTAATCTTTGCTTTTTGGTATTTTTTATCAATTTTGTACTTTTAAGAACCCAATATTCAGTACCCATTTTTACTTCGGAGTGAAATTACTGGCTTGACTGCTCTCTCCCCCTTTGGGCTCTCCTTTTTCTCCACCAGGTCGCCTCTATCTCCTCCCTCCCCCTTCTCTTCTCTACCCAACTCTGTGAATCTCTTTGTGTGTTCCAGACGGTGGAGAACACTTAGGGAACTGATTACTGGCTGGATCTCTCTCTCCTTTTGATTCCCCCTTTATCCTCCTGGCTATCTCTGTCTCCTTCCTCCCTCTTCTCTTCTTTGTATAACTCCATGAACATCTCTGAGCGGTCCAGATGTGGAGCGCACATAAGGAAGTGATTACTGGCTAGCTTGCTCTCTCCTCTTTTGATTCCACCTCATCTCATCCTGGTCACCTCTATCTCCCTCCTCCCTCTTCTCTTCTTTATGTAACTCTGTGAACCTCTCTGGGTGTCCCTCACTGTGGAGAAACTTTTCATCTTTAACCAGGATATTTTATCAATGGTGCTGTATACATGGAGAAGTCTTAAGACTACTGTAAAAATAAGACTGTAAACCAGAAGCAGGAGGCTTAAGTCCAAATCCTGAGAACACCAGAGAAATCCTGACTCCAGGGAACATTAATCGGCAAGTACTTATCAAACACCTCCATACCTACACTGAAACCAAGCACCACCCAAGAGCCAACAAGTTCCAGAGCAAGGCATACCACACAAATTCTCCAGCAACACAGGAACATAGCCCTGAGCTTCAATATACAGTCTGCCCAAAGTCACTCCAAACCCATTGACATCTCATAACTCATTACTGGACACTTCATTACACTGCAGAGAGAAGTCCAGCCCCACCCACCAAAACACCAAGCTTCCCTAACCAGGAAACCTTGACAAGCCACCTGTACAACCCCACCCACAGTGAGGAAACTCCACAATAAAGAGAACTCCACAAACTACCAGAATACAGAAAGGCAACCCCAAACACAGTAATATAAACAGGATGAAGAGACAGAAGAATACTCAGCAGGTAAAGGAACAGGATAAACGCCCACCAAACCAAACAAAAGAGGAAGAGATAGAGAATCTACCTGATAAAGAATTCTGAATAATGATAGTGAAAATGATCCAAAATCTTGAAAACAAAATGCAATCACAGATAAATACCCTGGAGACAAGGATTGAGAAGATGCAAGAAAGGTTTAACAAGGACATAGAAGAAATTTAAAAAGAATCAATATATAATGAATAATACAATAAATGAGATCAAAAACACTCTGGAGGGAACAAATAGAATAATGGAGACAGAAGATAGGATTAGTGAAATAGGAGATAGAATGGTAGAAATAAATGAATCAGAGAGGAAAAAAGGAAAATGGATTAAAAGAAATGAGGACAATCTCAGAGACCTCTGGGACAATGTTAAACGCCCCAACAGTCGAGTCATAGGAGTCCCAGAAGAAGAAGACAAAAAGAAAGACCATGAGAAAATACTTGAGGAGATAATAGTTGAAAACTTCCCTAAAATGGGGAAGGAAATAATCACCCAAGTCCAAGAAACCCAGAGGGTCCCAAACAGGATAAACCCAAGGCAAAACACCTCAAGACACATACTAATCAAATTAACAAAGATCAAACACAAAGAACAAATATTAAAAGCAGCAAGGGGAAAACAACAAATAACACACAAGGAGATTCCCATAAGGATAACAGCTGATCTTTCAATAGAAACTCTTCAGGCCATGAGGGAATGGCAGAAAATACTTAAAGTGATGAAAGAAAATAACCCATAGCCCAGATTACCCAGCAAGGATCTCATTCAAATATGAAGGAGAAATCAAAAGCTTTACAGACAAGCAAAAGCTGAGAGAATTCAGCTCCACCAAACCAGCTCTCCAACAAACGCTAAAGGATTTTCTCTAGACAGTAAACACAAAAAGGGTGTATAAACTCGAACCCAAAACAATAAATTAAATGGCAATGGGATCATATTTATCAATAATTACCTTAAACTTAAATGGGTTGAATGCCCCAACCAAAAGACAAAGACTGGCTGAATGGACACAAAAACAAGACCCCTATATATATTGTCTACAAGAGACCCACCTCAAAACCAGGGACACATACAGACTGAAAGTGAAGGGCTGGAAAAAGATATTCCACGCAAATAGAGACCAAAAGAAAGCAGGAGTAGCAATACTCACATAAGATAAAATAGACTTTAAAACAAAGGCTGTGAAAAGAGACAAAAAAGGACACTACATAATGATTAAAGGATCAATCCAAGAAGATATAACAATTATAGATATGTATGCACTCAACATAGGAGCACCGCAATATGTAGGACAAATGCTAACAAGCATGAAAGGGGAAATTTAAAAAAAACACAATAACAGTAGGAGACTTTAATACCCCACTCACACCTATGGATAGATCAACTAAATAGAAAATTAACAAGGAAACACAAACTTTAAATGATACAATAGACCAATTAGACCTAACTGATATCTATAGGACATTTCACCCCAAAACAATGAATTTCACCTTTTTCTTAAGCACACATGGAACCTTCTCCAGGATAGATCACATCCTGGGCCATAAATCTAGCCTTGGTAAATCCAAAAAAAATGAAATCATTCCAAGCATCTTTTCTGACCACAATGCAGTAAGATTAGATCTCAATCACAGAAGAAAACATATTAAAAATTCCAACATATGGAGGCTGAACAACACACTGCTGAATAACCAACAAATCATAGAAGAAATCAAAATATGCATAGAAATGAATGAAAATGTAAACATAACAACCCAAAACCTGTAGGACACTGTAAAAGCAGTGCTAAAGGGAAGGTTCATAGCAATACAGGCATACCTCAAGAAATAAGAAAAAAGTCAAATAAATAACCTAACTCTACACCTAAAGCAACTAGAAAAGGAAGAAATGAAGAACCCCAGGGTTAGTAGAAGGAAAGAAATCTTTAAAATTAGGACAGAAATAAATGCAAAAGAAACAAAACAGAACATAGCAAAAATCAACAAAGCCAAAAGCTGGTTCTTTGAGAAGATAAATAAAATTGACAAAACATTATCCAGACTCATCAAGAAACAAAGGAAGAAAAATCAAATCAATAAAATTAGAAATGAAAATGGAGAGATCACAACAGACAACACAGAAATACAAAGGATCATAAGAGACTACTATCAGCAATTATATGCCAATAAAATGGACAACATGGAAGAAATGGACAAATTCTTAGAAAAGTACAACTTTCCAAAACTCGACCAGGAAGAAATAGAAAATCTTAACAGATCCATCATAAGCACAGAAATTGAAACTGTAATCAGAAATCTTCCAGCAAACAAAAGCCCAGGTCAAGATGGCTTCACAGCTGAATTCTACCAAAAATTTAGAGAAGAGCTAACATCTATCCTACTCAAACTCTTCCAGAAAATTTCAGAGGAAGGTAAACTTCCAAACTCATTCTATGAGGCCACCATCACCCTAATACCAAAACCTGACAAAGATGCCACAAAAAAAGAAAACTACAGGCCAATATCACTAATGAACATAGATGCAAAAATCCTTAACAAAATTCTAGCAATCAGAATCCAACAACACATTAAAAAGATCATACATCATGACCAAGTGGGCTTTATCCCAGGAATACAAGGATTCTTCAATATCCACAAATCAATCAATGTAAAACACCACATTAACAAATTGAAAAATAAAAGCCATATGATTATCTCAGTAGATGCAGAGAAAGCCTTTGACAAAATTCAACACCCATTTATGATAAAAACTCTCCAGAAAGCAGGAATAGAAGGAACATACCTCAACATAATAAAAGCTATATATGACAAACCCACAGCAAACATCATCCTTAATGGTGAAAAATTGAAAGCATTTCCCCTAAAGTCAGGAACAACACAAGGGTGCCCACTTTCACCACTACTATTCAACATAGTTTTGGAAGTTTTGGCCACAGCAATCAGAGCAGAAAAAGAAATAAAAGGAATCCATATTGGAAAAGAAGAAAAACTCTCACTGTTTACAGATGACATGATCCTCTACATAGAAGACCCTAAAGACTCCACCAGAAAATTACTAGAGCTAATCAATGAATATCAGATTCAGTCAACACCAAAATCAGATTGATTATATTCTTTGCAGCCAAAGATGTTGAAGCTCTATACAGTCAACAAAAACAAAACCAGGAACTGACTGTGGCTCAGATCATGAACTCCTTATTGCCAAATTCAGACTGAAATTGAAGAAAGTAGGGAAAACCACTAGACCATTCAGGTATGACCTAAATCAAATCCCTTATGATTATACAGTGGAAGTGAGAAATATATTTAAGGGCCTATATCTGATAGATAGAGTGCCTGATGAGCTATGGACTGAGGTTTGTGACATTATACAGGAGACAGGGATCAAGACCATCCCCATGGAAAAGAAATGCAAAAAAGCAAAATGGCTGTCTGGGGAGGCCTTACAAATAGCTGTGAAAAGAATAGAAGCGAAAAGCAAAGGAGAAAAGGAAAGATATAAGCATCTGAACGCAGAGTTCCAATGAATAGCAAAAAGAGATAAGAAAGCCTTCCTCAGCAATCAATGCAAAGAAATAGAGGAAAACAACAGAATGGGAAAGACTAGAGATCTCTTCAAGAAAATTAGAGATACCAAGGGATCATTTCACGCAAAGATAGAAACAATAAAGGACAGAAATGGTATGGACCTAACAGAAGCAGAAGATATTAAGAAGAGGTGGCAAGAAGACACAGAAGAACTGTACAAAAAGGATCTTCACGACCCAGATAATCACGATGGTGTGATCACTGACCTAGAGCCAGACATCCTGGAATGTGAAGTCAAGTGGGCCTTAGAAAGCATCACTATGAACAAACCTAGTGGAGGTCATGGAATTCCAGTTGAGCTATTTTAAATCCTGAAAGATGATGCTGTGAAAGTGCTGCATTCAATATGCCAGCAAATTTGGAAAACTCAGCAGTGGCCACAGGACTGGAAAAGTTCAGTTTTCATTCCAATCCCAAAGAAAGGCAATGCCAAAGAATGCTTAAACTACTGCACAATTGCATTCATCTCATACACTAGTAAAGTAATGCTTACAATTCTCCAAGCCAGGCTTCAGTAATACGTGAACCGCGAACTTCCAGATGTTCAATCTGGTTTTAGAAAAGGCAGAGGAACCAGAGACTAAATTGCCAACATCCGCTGGATCATGGAAAAAGCAAGAGAGTTCCAGAAAAACATCTCTTTCTGCTTTATTGACTATGCCAAAGCCTTTGACTATGTGGATCACAATAAACTGTGGAAGATTTGAAAGAGATGGGAATCCCAGACCACCTGATCTGCCTCTTGAGAAACCTGTATGCAGGTCAGGAAGCAACAGTTAGAACTGGACATGGAACAACATACTGGTTCCAAATAGGAAAAGGAGTATGTCAAGGCTGTATATTGTCACCCTGCTTATTTAACTTCTATGCAGAGTACATCATGAGAAACGCTGGGCTGGAAGATGCACAAGCTGGAATTAAGATTCCTGGGAGAAACATCAATAACCTCAGATATGCAGATGACACCACCCTTGTGGCAGAAAGTGAAGAGGAACTCAAAAGCCTCTTGATGAAAGTGAAAGAGGAGAGTGAAAAAGTTAGCTAAAAGCTCAACATTCAGAAAACGAAGATCTTGGCATCTGGTCCCATCACTTCATGGGAAATAGATGGAGAAACAGTGGAAACAGTGTCAGACTTTATGTTTCTGGGCTCCAAAATTACTGCAGATGGTGACTGCAGCCATGAAATTGAAAGACGCTTACTCCTTGGAAGGAAAGTTATGACCAACCTAGATAGCATATTCAAAAGCAGAGAAATTACTTTGCCAACATAGGTTCGTCTAGTCAAGGCTATGGTTTTTCCAGTGGTCATGTATGGATGTGAGAGTTGGGCTGTGAAGAAAGCTGAGTGCCAAAGAATTGAAGCTTTTGAACTGTGGTGATGGAGAAGACTCTTGAGAGTCCCTTGGACTGCAAGGAGATCCAACCAGTCCATTCTGAAGGAGATCAGCCCTGGGATTTCTTTGGAAGGAATGATGCTAAAGCTGAAACTCCAGTACTTTGACCACCTCATGTGAAGAGTTGACTCATTGGAAAAGACTCTGATGCTGGGAGGGATTGGGGGCAGGAGGAGAAGGGGACGACAGAGGATGAGATGGCTGGATAGCATCACTGACTCGATGGACATGAGTCTGAGTGATCTCTGGGAGTTGGTGATGGACTGGGAGGCCTGGTGTGCTGAGATTCATGGGGTCTCAAAGAGTCGGACACAACTGAGCAACTGAACTGAACTGAACTGAATCAATGAATATAGTAAAGTTGCAGGATATAAAATCAACACACAGAAATCCCTTGCACTCCTATACACTAATAATGAGAAAATAGAAAGAGAAATTAAGGAAATGATTCCATTCACCATTGCAACAAAAAGAATAAAATACTTAGGAAAATACCTACCTAAAGCAACTAAAGACCTATATATAGAAAACTATAAAACACTGGTGAAAGAAATCAAAGAGGACACTAATAGATGGAGAAATAATCCATGTTCGTGGATTGGAAGAATCAATATCGTGAAAATGAGTATACTACCCAAAGCAATCTATTGATTCAATGCGATCCCTATCAAGCTACCAATGGTATTTTTCACAGAGCTAAAACAAATAATTTCACAATTTGTATGGAAATACAAAAAACCTTGAGTAGCCAAAGCAATCTTGAGAAAGAAGAATGGAACTGGAGGAATCAACCTGCCTGACTTCAGGCTCTAGTACAAAGCCACAGTCATCAAGACTGCATGGTACTGGCACAAAGACAGAAATATAGATCAATGAAACAAAATAGAAAGCCCAGAGAGAAATCCACGCACCTATGGACAACTTATCTTTGACAAAGGAGGCAAGAATATACAATGGAGAAAAGACGATCTCTTTAACAAGTGGTGCTGGGAAAACTGGTCAACCACTTGTAAAAGAATGAAACTAGAACACTTTCTAACACCATACACAAAAATAAACTCAAAATGGATTAAAGATATAAACATAAGACCAGAAACTATAAAACTCCTAGAGGAAAACATAGGCAAAACACCCCCCTACATAAATCACATCAGGATCCTCTATGACCCACCTCCCAGAATATTGGAAATAGAAGCAAAAATAAACAAATGGGACCTAACTAAAATTAAAAGCTTCTGCACAACAAAGGAAACTATAAGCAAGGTGAAAAGACAGCCTTCAGAATGGAAGAAAATAATTGCAGATGAAGCAACTGACAAAGAATTAATCTCAAAAAAATACAAGCAACCCCTGCAGCTCAATTCCAGAAAAATAAACGACCCACTCATAAAATGGGCCAAAGAATAAACAGACATTTCTCCAAAGAAGACATACAGATGGCTAACAAACACATGAAAAGATGCTCAACATCACTCATTATCAGAGAAATGCAAATCAAAACCACAATGAGGTACCATTTCACACCAGTCAGAATGGCTGCCATCCAAAAGTCTACAAGCAATAAATGCTGGAGAGGGTGTGGAGAAAAGGGAACCCTCTTACACTGTTGTTGGGAATGCAAACTAGTTCAGCCACTATGGAGAAAAGTGAGATTTCTTTAAAAACTGGAAATAGAACTGCCATATGACCCAGCAATCCCACTGCTGGGCATACACACTGAGGAAACCAGAATTGAAAGAGACACGTGTACCCCAGTGTTTTATCGCAGCACTGTTTATAATAGCCTGGACATGGAAGCAACCTAGATGTCCATCAGCAGACAAATGGATAAGAAAGCTGTGGTACATATACACAATGGAGTATTACTCAGTCATTAAAAAGAATACATTTGAATCAGTTCTAATGAGGTGGATGAAACTGGAGCCTATATTATAGAGTGAAGTAAGCCAGAAAGAAAAACACCAATACAGTATACTAACGCATATATATGGAATTTAGAAAGATGGTAACGATAACCCTGTATGCGAAACAGCAAAAGAAACACAGATGTATAGAACAGTCTTATGGACTCTGTGGGAGAGGGCGAGGGTGGGATGATTTGGGAGAATGGCATTGAAACCAATATAATATGTGAAACGAATCACCAGTCCAGGTTTGATGCATAATACAGGATGCTCGGGGCTGGGGCACTGGCATGACCCAGAGGGATGGTAGGGGGAGGGAGATGGAAGAGGGATTCAGGATGGGGAACACATGTACACCCGTGGCGGATTCATGTTGATGTATGGCAAAACCAATACAATATTGTAAAGTAATTAGTCTCCAATTAAAATAAATAAATTTATATTAAAAAATAAAAAAATAAAATGCATTTAGTATGATTTAATTGGATTTCTATGCTATTTTCTATCTGTGTCAATAAGTCATTTTTCTAAAATGTAAGTTTAATGTGTAAATCATATTCTTATATAGTTGCTACAGTTAACAAGTTACCTTGTTATGGGGCATTTAGATTATTTACAGCTATTTAGTATCCTAAATAACACTGAAGAAATGACCTATTACTCATTTAATCTGAATTCATTTGTGCATGATGATGTCAAGAATGTGGAATAAAACTGATACGCTTCAACTCTCAAATTTTCCTTTAGAGATGATCTTCAGTTTGAGTTAGAGGAAGGTCTTTTCCTGGTTGATTATGTAGAACTCAGAAATTTCTTACTTATGTGTTTTATAAAACCCAAAGCAAGATGGAGTTGTTGCAAGTAAACATGTTTATTAAATGTGAAATCAGCCTGAAAGAAACATTTTCCAAATAATCAGGCAGGCTACCCTTGATTCTCTGTCTGAATATTAGGGGGGAAGGAAGGGGGATGGGAATAAAAGAAAATTTCAGAAGGAGAATGAGTTATTTGGTATACGTCTCCAAAAATTAACAAGTAGCAGAAAAGATAAATTCCTTTATTATAAAAATACTTTTTATGAATTTCTCTGTGACATTTTTGTTGTTTTTTAGTCTCTAAGTCATGTCTGACTCTTTGTAACCCCATGGACTGTAGTATGCCAGGATTCCTTGTCCATCACCATCTCCTGGTGTTTGCTCAAACTCATGTCCATTGAGTCAACAATGCCATCCAACCATCTCATTCTCTATCACCCACTTCTTCTCCTGCCCTCAATCTTTCCCAGAATCAGGGTCTTTTCTAATGAGTTGGCTCTTCACATCAGGTGGCCCAAGTATTGGAGCTTCAGCTTCAGCATCAGTCCTTCCAATGAATATTCAGGATTGATTTCCT
Organism: Bos javanicus; assembly: GCF_032452875.1. Lineage (NCBI taxonomy): Eukaryota > Metazoa > Chordata > Mammalia > Artiodactyla > Bovidae > Bos > Bos javanicus. Next base: position 27,672,533 of record NC_083880.1, read on the forward strand.
TTAGGATTGACTGGTTTGATCTCTTGCTGTCCAAGGGACTCTCAAGAGTCTTCTCCAGCACCACAACTCAAAAGAATTCTTTGGTGTTCAACCTTCTTTATGGTCCAACTGTCACATCCATGCATGACTACTGGAAAAAACATAGCTTTGGCTATACAGACCAGACCTTTGGTCAGCCAAGTGATGTCTCTGCTTTTTAATATACTGCCTAGGTTTGTCATAGCTTTTATTCCAAGGAGTTAGCGTCTTTTAATTTCATGGCTGCAGTCACCATCTGCAATGATTTTGGAGCCCAAGAAAATAAAGTCTCTCAACTGTTTCCATTGTTTCCCCATCTATTTACCATGAAGTAATGAGACTGGATGCCATGATCTTAGTTTTTGGAAAGTTGAGTTTTAAGTCAGTTTTTTCACTCTCCTCTTTCACCTTTATCAAAAGGACACTGGGGGTAAGGAATAGCACATTTCTTTATTTTTCTATTTCTAATCATATCTGATTTAAACACACCATTTCCGAAAGTGAGAGAGAAATTCTTCAATTCAATATTAGTTCATTTACACTTATAACTTAATTCTGAAAGTTTATACATCACTCCTCCCCAAACTGGGAAAACTCCATTTTAAATCAGTCTTCATCTCTGGTATAGCTTTTGTTCCATATATTCATGGCCTCACTGTGGAGCACTTGTCTTTACAATATTGTGCACTGTTTATGCTGGTCCAGGACTCCTAAGTCCTTTCCCACCCTTGTCTACAACAGGAAAAAAAAAAAATTGACATAGTCATAGAGTGGTTCTACTTTTTCAATCCACATTTTGAGCTGAGAATTGTGGAATTTAAGCCAGTCATTTTCTTTTGTAATGCTACAAAGGACTGGATTTCAGCGAGGAGATCCTTAGAGAAATTAAAGTTATATACAATCATTATTTGACCAAGTTGGAACTATTGAAGATGGAAATATTTAGTTGGAGATGAGGCTCTGCCAGTTCACAGCATGCAGAAATGAATGCTGGTCATGACATCATCACCAGTTAGGCTGTGGTCACCAATTAGGCAGAGCCCATTGAAGGAAAGATTCAGGGCCAAGTGACATGAAAGTATATAATTTGAGCTGGTCATTCATGACTTCCTCCTGATTATGAAAGCAATCACCTAGCATTCAGAATTCAATTATGTATTTAGAGAAATTAAATACCATATATTTTCTTTCTTGCTAAATCCTTCTTTGCTTTTCTCTTGATATGGATGTGGCTCACTGCTTCTATTGAACATAGCACAAAACTTAGTTCAGTCCCTCTCCTGGCTTTCTTTATAAAAGTTGCAAATTGTAGAAATGAACAAATACCCTAGTTTTAGCTTACTTCCCTGGTCTTTTATTAAAAGTCACAAATCCTTTTAACTTCCAAAAAACCATACAGGATGATATTTTTTATGTTTGCTATGTCTCCTAAAAAGAAGAAAATATCTAGTGAATTGGATGTTAGAGCCAATTACCTAAAGGATTAAATCCCTTTTATTGAAATCTCTGTGCGTGTGGGTGGCATGGTAAATCCCTTAACAGACCTGACACCTACACCTTGGTCTAGAACATTTTTCCCTCCACCTGCCTCTTTGGCTTCTGTTTAGCAGGTGTGGGTGGTTTGTGGTTGAGTAAAAATAAGAATGATCCGCAGGAGCCCCTCACATTTGACACTGAATCTGCCGCTTGAATCACCCTTACATTATAAACTTGACTACCAACCAAAATTTTCAGGGAGAGAATATTCCCATTTGCTTTGCTTATAAGGGTTCCTAATAATAATAATAACCAGAAGCTTGATAAAACAAGAGTTAATTTCTCCATTTCCATTGGTATTCTAGTGTGTGTGTGTACAGGTAATATAAGTTTGTGTTGCTTTATTAGTAATTGTCTTACCCAATGTGATGACTCTGTTGTGTTTCTTTGTTGATGATAAACATTACATCCATACAAATACATTGATACCCAGTAAGAATTCTAGGTTTTCAAGTTGGATTTAGGCTTTATTTTTGAAACTTTGAATTAAAATTATATCATCTTTTCAAAATATTAATCTTAAAACATTTAAGTACCATTAGTAAGTAAGAAAGTGTAAAACGAAGTGTCTTTATGAATCACAAATTTTTATTTTACTTTAATATTTCTTAAATTAAAAACAGTATTCCTCCCACATTTATTCATATTTTACTAAAAACTCATTTTCGAATGGACAATGGGAAGCCAGTCTTGAATAGGATATAACCTCTTATCTCATCATTCTATTAGATATATCATGAAATAAACTTATGGGAAATGACTAATACATTTAAAAAATAGTATTTCTTCCATAAGGCATTTTATTATGTTTTAAGGTTTCAAAAAAAGTTTCATAAAAAGTTGTGAAGAGGTAACAGTTTACTTAATTTGTAATCCTGTATAGTATAATCTTTATATTTCATGCTTTTGTTGGCATTGATTTTTAAAACTATGTTTTAAAATTTTATAAAATTTAACTTGAAGTGGTAAATAAATAATATCTTCATTAAAATTAGTCAAAAAATGGAAATAAGAAGTGTAATAAATTGAGAAAATAGAAAAATAAGGCACCTTGAACACAATATGAGAAATCAAAGTTACACCCTACAAATAAAAACAATGACTCTGAGGTTGTTAAACTATTTTATAATATGCTGTAAACGAGACACTCTCAGCATATGCAAAGGTTTTAATCAGAATACTAAACATATAGCTATGATTATGAATATATTAAAAGAAAGAATAACGTTTTCATCAAGTAAATGTACAATTTGCAGCTAGAATAATCAAGAGTTATGAAAAGAAGACATACAGGAAAAAACAATGAAGGGAAAAAGGTGAACATACTGCAAATTAAACTAACTTCAAGGGACTTTTTTATAAACAATAAAAATGAAAGTCGTCAATGTATCTGAGTTCGGATTCATTTTTATTGCTTATGCTCAGTTCTGCTTCACACTCTGAGTCCTCAAGTATTTCTTCAGTTTTGGAAATGTTGATGCATAATGTAAAGTTTATGAAGTCGGTGTAGGATTGGCCAATTTTTCTTGCTTAAATATTCTCTATGATCAGAAGAGAAACTCATCCAGGTAGACCCTTAGTAAACATGTTGAATGGATGAAACTTTTCTTTTTTTCTTTGTGAAATTGTTTTTATTTGTATTGGGCTACTGGAGATGGGTTGGGAAATATCTGCAGGGTATACCCCAGCAGGGAAAGGTCCATTCTACTCTTCCTGGGATAATGTTTACAGCTTTTTCTTTTTCTTGGAGCTGGTGCTTTTGCTGGAATAAGCTTCTTCAGGTCCTCTTAGGAGAAGAATTTTCCCTTTTTCGGGGGGAGGTGGGGAAACATGTTGTTTCCTGACTCTCAGGGTTACTAACTGGTTCCTATTTAGGGAGACTTCCTCCTCTTGGGAAGACTTCCACTGCCAGCTGCCACTTCAAGACCATTACAAACCAGCCCCTGACTGGAAAAATATATTTTTTTTTTCTTGGGTTTGGAGGAGGCAGATGGGTCTTTCATTCCATTCTCCTGAGGAGACTCCTGGGACTTTGGCTTTTACTTCTTTTTGGTGAAGTTTCTGTTTAAATACACTTCTCCTTCATTCTCTCTGTCCTCCTTTTGAAGCTTCTATTAACTTGTTAGAAGGGGTCTTAAGGGCTGCCCTGATAGCTCAGATTGTAAAGAATCTGCCTGCAATGTAACAGATCCTGGTTCAATTCCTGGGTTGGCAAGATCTGCTAGAGAAGGGATAGATGGGCTACCCACTTCAGTATTCTTGGGCTTCCCTTGTGGCTCAGCTGGTAAAGAATCTGCCTGCAATTTGGGAGGCCTGGGTTCGATTCGTGGGTTGGGAAGATCCCCTGGAGAAGGGAAAGACCACCCACTCCAGTATTCTGGCCTGGAGAATTCCATGGACTGTATAGTCCATGGAGTGGCAAAGAGTCAGACACGACTGAGAGACTTTCACTTTCACAGAAGCTGTCTTAACTGGTCATTTTGATCTTTCAGTCTCTTTATCTGGATAAATTCCCTACTATTATCATTGAGTTTCCTAACTCTCTTCAATTGTATTTCTTATTTTTATGCTTCTTTTCTTATATACTTTTTATTTCTAAAGCTGTTATTTATATCTGACTGTACTTTGTTCTTTTTTATGTACTATTATTTCAAATTCCACTGCTCTTTTTCATGGGTTGCATTCTTTTTAAAAAAATCTCATTGAGAATTCTTAATACACTCACTTTAAAGTCAAAATATATACTGCCGTAGTATATATTGGGCTTCCCTGGTGGCTCAGATGGTAAAGAATCTGCCTACAATGCAGGAGACCCAGGTTTGATCCCTGTGTTGCCTGGAGAATCCCATGGACAGAAGAGTGTGGCAGGCTACAGTTCATGGGGTTGCACAGCGTCAGACATGACTGAGCAACTAACACTCACTTTCATAGTATTTTTAATCTTTATGGTGAATTCAACTCCAGAATGCTTGTATATATTAAGTATTTTATTACCTCTCACAGTTAATTTTCCTCACACATTTTATAATTTTTTTGCACACTCATCTTGAATGAGAAGTACTGTACTCATTCTTAGTCATAATGTTTCAAACAGAATTCATCATCTTTCTCCACTACCTCGACTCTCCACTACCGTATACAGTGTGAAGTTTCTCTTGGCTGTTTTTTGTGGATCCTTTAACCAGGGACCCTTGTCAAAAACCATGTATCACTGACTCTTCCAACTATTGTATCTCCTTTCCAACATATTGTCCAGCTATCAATTTTTAACATTTTGCCATTTCTGTTCTTCCCATCTCTATGTAACACCCTTGAGATCAGACTTCTATATGCAACCTCAAATTTCAGTTCACACTAGCTGTCAACACTGCTCAAATTGCTATTGCATTCCCAGAACATAAATTTACTTCACATGCAAATTTGAGTTACATGAATTTTACATGTATACAAAATGCATACAAAATTTACAAGGAAAAGTCAGTTATATGCTTTTAACAAAATAATTCATAACAGAGATAAAATGAGATGATGATATATACTAGGATAACATTTTTCCTCCAAAGCAATTTCCATTCCTTCTGGAACCCTCCTATACTGTTGGTGGGAATGTAAATTTGTGCATCTACTATGGAAAACAGTTTAGAGGTTCCTCAAAAAATTAAGACAGTTGCCATATGATCCAACAATCCCACTCCTCGGCAAATATCCAGACAAAACTCTAATTCAAAAAGATACACACATCCCTATGTTCATAGACATACTATTCACAATAGCCAGGACATGTAAATAACCTAAATGTCCATCAACAGATGAACAGATAAAGAAGAGGTGATACATATATACAATGGAATACTACTACTCAGAGATAAAAAAGAATGAAATAATGTCATTATTTGCAGCTACATGGATGGGTCTGAAGATTATCATACTATGTGAAGTAAGAAAAACAAATACTACATGATATCACTTATATGTGAAATCTAAAAGTTGACACAAACTTATCTATAAAACAGAAACAGATTCACAGACATGGATGGATTGGGAGTTTGGGATTAGCAGATGCAAACTTTATATATAGGATGGATAGACAACATCGTCCTGCACATGGAACTGTATTCAATATCATGTGATAAATCATAATGGGAAAGAATATGAAAAGGACTGCATGTATAGATATAGATATATACACATATATATAACTGAATGACTTTACTGTATACAGAAGAAATCAATTATACTTCAATAAAATTTCTTAAAAAATTCCCTCCTTCCTAGCCTGCTTCAGAGCTCTCCAATCACAAATCATGAATGAAAATTTTAGTTCCTTTTCATCAGATCTCTTTATAAAACTTGCATTAAAGTTCAGTTTCACTGAGGTGCATATCCCAAGATGAATTTGGAGTGTAAGAGACTTAGTGGAGGAGGTGGGACTAGGAGAAGATGAAAAAGTCTTCAGACTATGACGCCAGCCTTACACCTGAGAAAGGGGAGAGGGAAGGAAGAGACATGGATTTCACACAAAATGACCCAAAATACATGGACAGCAATAAACCATCAGTATTGTTTGATTTCCATAATAATGTTGATCAATTATTTGATTATCTTCCTGTGTCAAATTCATATTGCCTATATTGCCATGAAATGCAATTACACAAGCTATACACTCTTCCACTCTAAAGGGGGGATTTATACATGGAACAGGAAACTTGAACAAGAAAAACTATCCTCCAGTTCCCTTTCAAATTCTAGATACCAAAACTCTATTGTGAAAAATGATGTAATAGTCCTATTTCACTTCACTCTTCATATAGACACATATGCATGGAAGTGAAACTCTTAGCTGTATCTTGTGTTCTGACAGTAGCCTTCTGACTAGAGATTTCTACCTTTCAGAAAAAATGTCTTCAAACACCATGATTAACTCTTGGGTTGATGAACCAGAACCATGGCAAATGGAGACCAACTTTTGTGACTTAAGCAAGATGAAACTATTTCGTCTCTGTTTTTTGTGTTTCTCTGTCTTGTTTTTGGCTGCACTGACCAGTATGTGGAATCTTAGTGACCTGACCAAAGATTGATCTGCATCCCATGCACTGGATGCGTGGAGTCTTGACCCCTAGACCGCTAGTGAACCAAAATCCTTTTCTCTTTGATAATTCAGATGATGTATGTATTGCCTATTTCAGGGGGCTCTTATGCAACATAAGTTACCCCCAATATGCCGGTATTATTTCAAATCAAATTGTATAATTTTGGCTCCCCAGGTAGTTCAGTAGGTAAAGAATATGCCTGCAATGCAGGAGACTGCCTGTAATGCAGGAGACCCTGGGTTCCATCCCTGGGTCGATAAGATCCCCTCGAGGAGGAAATGGCAACCCACTTCAATATTCTTACCTGGGAAATCCCATGGACAGAGGAGGGTACAGTCCATGGGGTCACAAAGAGTTGGACACGACTGAGTGACTAAACCACTGCTCTTTATTAGGATGAGATTTTATAATTCTCAAAGCATTTCTAGGAACATGTTCCTCACAGGAACCCTGAATCAACCTTGTGAAACAATCATAGGTGGGTTTATTACCCCCATTTTTCAATTGAGTAAGTGGAGTACAAGAGCTGTTCAATTTTTTGAGCTGGATTTGGTCTACTATTTGATGCAACCAAGCTTTGAGTCCTTGTACATTTCCCTATCAATTCTGCAAAGAAATTAATAATGATTATAACATGAAAAATAATTTTTCTCTTTGCTTTAAAACAGAAAACAATGGGAATTACATGTAATATGTGTGGAGTACCTACATATTACTTTGATGGGACAAACACTTTCCCAGACCTCATTCCAAGAACTAAAGATAAACAATTAAATGTTTTTTTAAAAAATTACATTACAGTGCTTTGGGAGGGGAAAGAAAGAATGTTGCAGGATAATATTTTCATATTTTACCTAATCAACCTACATTATAGGACATATTTTAAACAATGGATAAAGTCTCGGTCTCTTACAGTCCAAAAACAGTGAGCCAAACCAGAATTTTTCAATGATATCTGAGATAAATATTACTAAATACAACCCCATGGATATGATTATTTTCTTACCTAGTTTATTGAAAGTGTCTGCTTATAGTTTTCTACTGACCCTACCTACCACCTTTTAATTAAATAAGCTGATAAAATTCCATCTTAGTGCAGAATTTCCTTTGCTTGGCCTTGCTGCTTTGTTCTGCTGCATATCACCTGTCTTGGTTTTCTATTGTATGGGTGTTTACACGGGGATGTGCTGTAACTCAAGAATAAGCATAAGGTGCTTTCATTGTTAGAAATCAAATTGGTTTAACCTGTGATTGGGGTAAAAGCAGCCCCAGCTTTCTGAAGGCTGTACTCCCTGCTGAAAATTGCTAGGTTGCTCTTTTCTCTTTTTTTCCTGTCACCTTAACTGGGTTTGGAGGCCTTTACAAGTCCAGAGCATGACTACTTAGGCAACCACACAATTCACTAGTGTGAATTAATAGGCCAAATGTATTGAGCAGAACTGACCTTTGCTTTTATATATAATGCCATTATAATTGATGCAAACTTCTTTATCTAGGTTGCAGGTATTAGCTTACTTCATAGTTCTTTATTTCAATCAGCAGGGTGTTAATTTGATTTTTTTTTAAACTCCTGAATTCTGTCATTCTCATTACTGGTTTCCTAATGAAAATCGATGGATAAAATAAATGAAACCTAAATATCATAATCCTAAAACTCCTACTATTTTACAGTTCTATGGTCATTTGCTTTGGGCATTCATTGAACCATGTATGACTTGTAGAAAGATAATCAAGTTTTTTTTTTTCTTTTTGCAACCGGTATTGAGTACAAAATACAAAAACAAATCACCAACTGTGTACATGCTCAGAGTAAGCATTCATCAAAAGACATACTATTCCTCAGAATGCTTCCCTAGTAAATTAGGCTTACGGAAACTATTTGTAGACAAAAAATATAAATAAAGTATAGAAATCTATTAAATTAACTGAATAGTAGTTAGCATTTCTGATAAAAATTTGGGTGTATTATGAAACTGATTATTTTATGTTTAAATAAGTTTAATTATTCCTATAATTTTCTTAGACAAATATTCTCAACAGCTTCACTTAAAAATTGGAGAACTGGAAGGGGGAAGAATGCTATTAATAATTGCTTCCTGAGAAGCATGTTTACAAAGTTCTCTGTTCTCCTTTCTTCAAAATAAATGTCTTAGCTTCCCATTTCAATTCTGGTCATTAGAATTACCTAAAGTTTTCACTAATAATATTATCAAAGTTCAAATGAAATTCAAGATAATAGAGATATCCTTAGCTGAAAAGAGTATGAGACTATGATTTTCAATCTTGCAGATTTAAAGGTAATAAAAATTACCCTGGACAAACAAACAGTAAAAGGAATATGATATCCATATATCCTATGTAATTCAGAGAACTTACTTTAAGTATATGAATATTTATATGAAAGACATATTTATTGATCCAAAAGTTTCTTTAAATTGATAAATGTTGGCAAAACAATATCCTTTAGTCAGCTGACTAATATCAGTTTTCACCAATATCAGATCAAGAAAATGAAAAGGTTAATAGTAATTGTACACTCAGTATGTGTACACAAATAAGAGTGATCTTTGGTCCTTTTAAGATATGCCACTTTAACACACAAATAAGTTATTTTGAGTATATAATATATTACATTTGGGGGGCATTTCAAATTTTATTGATTATATTAATAAAGTTATAATAACTGCTAACATCAAACTGTTATACACCACATACAGCTCCTTGGCCAAAATGAACAGAATTTTAGCTATAGATTTATAACTAGGACTAGTCATTCAGGCCAGACATTAACCAACTGATTGATAACAGAGATGGAGTAGGAAACAGCAGCCCACTCCAGTATTCTTGCCTGGGAAATCCCATGGACAGAGAAGCCTGGCATGTTCCATGGACTCTCAGAGTTGGACGTGATTGAGTGACTGAGCACAGTGCATACATTTTCAGAAATGGGCTCCTTTCCCATTGCTTAATGCTATTTGGATGTCATTAGACTTACAGACTCTTTTATCAGAAAAGTCACACCCTACATTGCCAGAAATTCATTCATTAGGTAACAATTCTAGTTACCTAATGCTTAACTTTTTCTCATCAACAACTACTTACATTATTCCAAAGCTTAATCCTTTTGTTTCAGTCAGTTCAGTTCAGTTCACTCGCTCAGTCGTGTCAGACTCTTTGCAACCCCATGGACTGCAGCACGCCAGGCCACCCTGTCCATCTCCAACTCCCGGAGTTTACTCAAACTCATGTCCATTGAGTCAGTGATGTCATCCAACCATTTCAGCCTCTGTCATCCCCTTCTCCTCTCGCCTTCTATCAGCATCAGGGTCTTTTCAAATGAGTCAGTTCTTCCCATCAGGTGGTCAAAGTACTGGAGTTTCAGCTTCACCATCAGTCCTTCCAATGAATATTCAGGACTGATTTCCTTTAGGATGGACTGGTTGGATCTCCTTGTGGTCCACGGGACCCTCAAGAGTCTTCTCCAACATCACAGTTCAAAAGCATCAATTCTTCAGCGCTCAGCTTTTTTTATAGTCCAACTCTCATACCCATACATGACTACTGGAAAAAACACAGCTTTGACTAGACGGACTTTTGTTGGCAAACCAGGGGTGGCTAGCAGTAATTAGGGTGACCAAGGGGCAGCTTACTGATAAGCTCTGTGGGACATCTAGATAGAGCACGACCCCCCAAACCATACTGTCCACAGGCACCAGTCCTGGAAGTGGGCCTCGGACCCACAGTGCCCAGAGCCGACCTCCAGGCTACACGTGGCTCCACTGGGTCTTCAGGGCACTGCACCTCCTCGAGGAAGCAGCAGAGGCCCGGGAGCCCATAGTCCGTGTGCTCCTCCTTCTCCCGCCGTTTACCAGGTCCTCACCAGGATCTGGCTGGAGTGTGAATGCAAAAACGCCAAGAGGCAGCAACTCCCCTTGGTCAAGCGCAACGTGGGCGTCCTCACCGCAGGTCCGGACCGCAGCCCACACTGAGCCGACTCCAAGTTCAGACTTCCTCACTCAAGCTTCTTACGTTGAAAGACACGGGGAATGAAACAGACTTGACATGAGCTAACCCAGCTTCCTGCTCCGGACCTGGGCTAGGACTCCGGAACCCAGAATTTCGGGCGTGTGAGGCATAGCAGGCACCATCTGGGTCCTGGAAGTTCACCTACTCTGGCCGAGGGCTTGGACCACTAGCTGATAGGGCTTCCGGTTCCAATTTGAGGCCTTGCCCCAGGTTTATGGAGAGGCGACATACTTCGTGTTGAGGTACGTTTTGACGACTGGCTGAGAAAGTCGTCTAAAAGGAATTTTGAGTTAAAGTTTTGAACACGGTGCACATGAAAAACGTTTCTGCTGAATCCTTCCAGGCAACTAGTCTAAACAACTTCTATAACTTTTGAGTTATGTTTGTTGGAAATTTTCAGCTGTTCCTAATGGTAAAGTTTTGTTTTAAGTGGGAGGCGGATATTTTTGTCAACTGTATATATTAATACATCTAACATATAGACATGCTGCTGCTGCTAAGTCACTTCAGTTGTCCGACTCTGTGTGACCCCATAGACGTCAGCCCACGAGGCTCCCCATCCCTGGGATTCTCCAGGCAAGAACACTGGAGTGGGTTGCCATTTCCTTCTCCAATGCAGGAAAGTGAAGAGAGTGAAGTCGCTCAGTCATGTCCGACTCTTAGCGACCCCATGGACTACAGCCCACCAGGCTCCTCCTTCCATGGGATTTTCCAGGCAAGAGTACTGGAGTGGGTTGCCATTGCCTTCTCCAAACATATAGACATAATGTATGTCTAAAATGAAATGAGGTAATTTTAGAAAGAAGAATAACATTTTTTTAAGTTCAAATTGATTCAAGTCTCTAATTAAAATTCATTTTTCAGTAGCTCTTGCTGACTGAAAATTGATTCTATTTTTTTTTTCCATTTTTTTGTCCAAGTTGGCCTCTTGAAGCTTAGAGGATTACAAGAACTCAGTCTATTTGCCAAGTTATCTTTTAGTAAAATCATAGCCTTGTTTGGTCTTGAAACTGACCATACTCTAAAGCCCTCTAATTTTGAGATGGAAGAGAAGTGGAAAACTTGGTATAAACATGTATTTACCATTTTCAAGAACAAATAATTGTGTTGATTAAACCAGTAATCTTTATTTCTGCCCATTTTGAGAGGCACATTGCTTTCTCACTTTTTTTTTTTTTTTTGGTATTGATAAAGATGTGGAGAATTTACTCTTATTAGAAGTTGCCTAAGCTGATATCTTTTTCAGGAGTTTTTAACCTGTGGTTCAAGTACCCTGCAGGGGGATGGATGGATTGTTCATGGATGGGTTTTAGAAAATGGGGGAATTCCCTCAATTCTGTGGAAATTTCTTTGGTTTCTATGTTAGGTATAATTTTTTTCTGGGCAGAAGATCCATTGCTTTCACCAAAAAGACTTTATAGCCACCCAAAATTAAGAGTCTAGGTTTTTATGATACTATAGGTTGTGAATGAAGGGTGAATTTGGAGATGGAAACTTTTGTAGTTTTTGGTAACAATTGAACAAGATGGCAGCCCTGTAAAATTTAAACCTACTTATTAAATTTTAGAAACCTTGAATTTTTTTAAACAAGCTAATCTTCAGTCTCTTTTATTTCTGAATTTTACATAGTTAGGTCTAATTTGAATTAATATTTGTGAGTCAGTTTATGTATAACATGTTAAATTCATAAATGAAGTAGACAAGACTTATTCTAATAGTATCTATGCATGAAATGTCAAGTAGAAAATTTTAGCAAATATTTCACTGATTCACACCCAAAAGCTTCTCTAATCAAAATAAAGCAGTCAACAAAAACAACAAAATATTATCTGGCCCTAATATGAATTGGTTCTCTGTCCTCTTTCTACACATATGTGAATGTGTGTGCACATGCCAACCATGCCCAGATTCCTAAATTTTTCTGTTGGAAAGCTTTTTATTATCCTTAAAGATTGATAACTGTCAAAGGTAGACAAAGCAATAGATAGGGAGGTAGGACTTTCTACCTGAGTCAGAAGGAGGACATGACTATGCCATCCAGGAGAGGAATTCAAGATCAGATGGTATAATCACCTGTGAGGGATCCAGGGTAGAATTTAAATTTTTAGAGGCCTTTTGTGTTGAATACTAGGCCTTGCCCACTTCTGTCACTCACAGCTCCCCAGTTTACTTCCAACCTTACCTGAGAGGATATCTTCCATTAATGCAAGAAGTGTAATTTACAGTTTATTTAGCACTTGTTCTTTACACAGAGGCTTCCATTTAGAGTAACCGTTGCAGTTAAGATTTGGATCTGGTCCCTCAAATAGCCTGAATAGGAGGACCTAGACAAGTAGATGCAAGATACTAGCAATTTCATACCAGCTTCCAAAATGATAACCTTTTGAACACTGTTCACCTCTGTCTGACTCAAACTGATGACTACCAGGTAAAAGGCAGGGGGTTATCTCTGAGCAATTTGTGTGGACTTCCATAAATTGTTCTCTGGGCCAATGCAATTGAAACCTCTTCTCCAGCTGAAAATTCTTGTCCGAGGACTTCCCTAGTGGTCCAGCAGTTACAACACTGTGCTTCTACTGCAGGGGCTCAGGTTCAATCTCTGGTTGGGGGACTAAGATCCCACATACCATGGGATGTGGCCACAAAGTATAAAAAGAAGAAAAAAATCATATCCAAAGTCTTTTGTCTTTGTTGAACTGGAAGGTAGGAGGGCTTTATCAAGGAAAGTGCCCAAAGGCCAAGATGTAGGAGCTTAGAATCCAGTAAAAATTTAAAAGATTGAAAAGGTAATCTTGTGTCTTATAAAGGTAGCCATGTGTGTTCCCTGCCCAGTAAACTTTGAAGAACATCACTGTAACTGTGACTAGAAAAAGCCTTTGGAAGTGATCAAGTACAATGTATACATGTGTGTCCATATTTATTCATCCTTACTTATATAGGTGAACAGCTGTTTCTGCAAATGGGCTGAGGCTGAGGCTCCCACCCCAAAGGTTTTCTTCATGTTGATGAGACCTGGACAGAACCACAGTGATAATCTCAGAACCATCATGTAACCTCTTGACCTAGACCTAAGATGAAAATTTCCTTGACTTGACAAGCATCATTTTTATTGCAATAAAATCTTCCTGGTATAATAAATTTGAACGTATATAGTTTTAGTTCTGTTTTTCTCACAGCTATGAGACTTTCGCTTCTATTTCATGAAAACTTTACATTTCCTCTCAGTGGTTCGAATTAGAAAAATTGAACTTAAAAAAAAAAAAGTGACACAGAAGAGAAAGTAAGGGATTCCTTCATTGCACTATTTAGATAGCAGGAAGGAAGCAGAAGTGCTTACTTATGTTTGGTAGTGAGAATTGCTGAGACGTAGGTCATTGGAAAGACAGAGCCTGAGTACCATTCTCTACATACATTTATCATCTTCAGCACTGAGACCACTCAACCTTTTGCTTTGAGGAGGACTGAGAAACACCGACTAGATCTGTGGCAAGTTGAATAGATGAAAGTGTTCTCCATACCACTAGTCTAATTGGGGCTATCATGGAATCCCTGAATTTTGATAAAACAAGTACATTTAAAATGTCAGTTAAATATGTAATTCAATTTTAAATCACAGCATTTTGCTATATGCATCATGATATTAAATGTTGCTGACTCAAATAAAATAAGTAAATAAAAGTAGATTCCATTCAGTTCAGTTCAGTCACTCAGTCATGTCCGACCCTTTGTGACCCCATGAACTGCAGTACACCAGGCCTCCCTGTCCATCACCAACTCCCAGAGTCCACCCAAACCCATGTCCATTGTGTCAGTGATGCCATCCAACCATCTTATCCTCTGTCATGCCCTTCTCTTCCTGCCCTCAATCTTTCCCAGCATCAGGGTCTTTTCAAATGAGTCAGCTCTCTGCATCAGGTAGCCAAAGTATTGGAGTTTCAGCTTCAACATCAGTCCCTCCAATGAACACCCAAGACTGATCTCCTTTAGGATGGACTGGTTGGATCTCCTTGCTGTCCAAGGCACTCCCAAGAGTCTTCTCCAACACCACAGTTCAAAAACATCAATTCTTTGGCGCTCAGCTTTCTTCACAGTCCAACTCTCACATCCATACATGATTACTGGAAAAACCATAGCCTTGACTAGACAGACCTTGTTGGCAAAGTAATATCTCTGCTTTTTAATATGCTGTCGACGTTGGTAATACCTTTTCTTCCAAGGAGCAAGTGTCTTTTAACTTCATGCCTACAGTCACCATCTGCAGTGGTTTTGGAGCCTAAGAAAATAAAGTCTGTCACTGTTTCCACTGTTTCCCCATCTATTTGCCATGAAATGATGGGACCAGATGCCATGATCTTAGTTTTCTGAATGTTGAGTTTTAAGTCAACTTTTTCACTCTCCTCTTTCACTTTCATCAAGAGGCTCTTTACTTCTTTTCCACTTTCTGCCATAAGGGTGGTGTCATCTGCATATCTGAGGTTATTGATGTTTCTCCCGGCAATAATTTTATGTATTTAAATATTACAAGAATATGAGAATTTTAAGTTATATGCTGAAGTCTGGAGTATTTCAATTCAATTTAATAAACATTTATTGAGACTCCAGCAGGAGTCCTTCTCTAATGCAGTACTCCAGGTTTTAAGGATACAGTGTGGTCCATGCTCACACACAAAAAAAGATGTATAGGCAATATAGGCAAATAAGGTGAAGACGAACAGAATTTTGCTTCAGATAAAATAACAGCACAGATAAAGGAATGGATGACCTTTCCAGGAGTCACTAAGATTAGAAAGGGCTTCTAGGAGTTAACAGGTCAGTTTGGGATGATAAGCAAAAATCTCCTGAATCAGGAGAAGACCTTTTGTGATGGAAAGCATAGTGTGTGCAAAGGAATACTCACATAAGGTAACATGTTTATTTTTAAGATAGCCAACTCATGGTAGATAAGTGGCAGATGATAAGGAACAAAAGTAGACTGACAGGTTCATGAAAATCTGATATGTTTTCAATATGATTATTTTTAAAATATAATGATTTTTATAGAATAAACAAAGACTTGAGTGGAAATATAAAATCTTCAATTACTGTTAGAACTTCTCAGTGGAATTACAACGCATTTTTAATTAACTGAACTTGCTAGCAGCAGTTCTCTGTGTGATAGCACTAGGTGAATGTTAAAGAGTGCAAAGAAATTGGGCAATGCATAAACAAAAGTACATTTATAGTCAGAAAACCAGGAGTGAAGTGTCCTAGCTTTCCCATACCTATTTCATATTAGCCATGGGATATGTTCAGCAGTGGCGATAGGACTGGAAAAGGTCAGTTTTCATTCCAATCCCAAAGAAAGGCAATGCCAAAGAATGTTCAGACTACTGCATAATTGCACTTATCTCACACGCTAGCAAAGTAATGCTCAAAATTCCCCAAGCCAGGCTTCAACAGTATGTGAACTGTGAACTTCCATATGTTCAAGCTGGATTTAAAAAAGGCATGGGAACCAGAGATCAAATTTCCAACATCTGCTGGATCATCGAAAAAGCGAGAGAGTTCCAGAAAAACATCTACTTCTGCTTTATTGACTATGCCAAAGCCTTTGACTATGTGGATCACAACAAACTGTGGAAAATTCTTAAAGAGATGGAAATACCAGACCACCTTACCTGTCTCCTGAGAAATCTGTTCGCAGTTTAGGAAGCAACAGTTAGAATTGGACATGGAACAACAGACTGGTTCCAAATAGGAAAAGGAGTACATCAAGGCTGTATATTGTCACCCTGCTTATTTAACTTATTATGCAAAGTACATCATGCGAAACGCTGGGCTGGATGAAGCACAACTGGAATGAAGATTGCCAGGAGAAATATCAATAACCTCAGATATTCAGATGACACCACCCTTATGGCAGAAAGTGAAGAAGAACTAAAGAGCCTCTTGATGAAAGTGAAAGAAGAGAGTGAAACAGTTGGCTTAAAACTCAACATTCAGAAAACGAAGATTATGGCATCTGGTCCCATTATTTCATGGCAACTAGATGGGGAAACAGTGTAAATAGTGACAGACTTCATTTTCTTGGGCTCCAAAACCACTGCAGATGGTGATTGCAGCCATGAAATTAAAAGACGCTTGCTCCTTGGAAGAAAAGTTATGACCAACCTAGACAGCATATTAAAAAGCAGAGACATTGCTTTACCAACAAAGGTCAGTCTTGTCAAAGCTTTGATTTCTCCAGTAGTCATGTACGGATGTGAGAGTTGGACTGTGAAGAAAGCTGAGCACTGAAGAATTGATGCTTTTGAACTGTGGTGTTGGAGAAGACTCTTGAGAGTACCTTGGACAGCAAGGAGATCCAATCAGTCCATCCTAAAGGAAATTAGCCCTGAATATTCATTGGGAGGACTGATGCTGAAGCTAAAGCTCCAATCCTTTGGCCACCTGATGCGAAGAACTGATTCATTGGAAAAGACCCTGATGCTGGGAAAGATTGAGGGCAGGAGAAGGGGATGACAATGGATGAGACGGTTGGATGCCATCACTGACTCAATGGACATGATTTGAGTAAAACCCAGGAGTTGGTGATGAACAGGTGGCCTGGTGTCATGGGGTCACAAAGAGTAGGACACAACTGAGTGACTGAACTGAAACTGAACTGATGCTCAGATATCTTAGCTTCCCAGATACTGTTTCACATATGTACAGTGGGCTAATGATACCTGTTCTAGGAAATTCCCATAACTCTAAAGGTTATTGAGAAGGTAGAACTGATCTGCGTGAAAAGTCATCTTAAAAATTCTAAGCAGGTTTATATTTTGTTCTACAAAATATTGTAGATTGTGGCCTAACAAATTATATATTTATAAAAAGTTGGTTTGTACAAACAGCAAGGACCAACAATTAAAACCTGAACTTAATATTCTTATCTGTGTCCTTTCCCTTTATTAAAGCAAAATGTATGTCCTGTACACCAGACTGTCCACTACAAAGCAGGGGACAAGTATACTGAGTTTGAATTCCTATGGATAGCAGTAATGCTCCCTACAAAACTCAATTCTTATGAAAGATTTTTCATGCCTCATACATTTCCTTTTGGAATAGCAATGTATTTGTAAGGCATTAGGGAGTAAAAGAAAGGATGTTCTTCCTCTCTCTGCCCCCGAGCAACTTGAGTTTTTTCCACCTCAGTGCTCTCTAGCAGGGAGTTCAGTTCCTCTCCCATCATACCCGAAGCACCATTCATTCAAGGCTGTTATATGAGGAGATGAGAGAATTACATCAAACCAGGGTAATGAAATATTCTTATATGCTCTCAGGGATACATACATATTTTGATACCACTATTCTGAATTTCCTCATTTATTGCCATCAGAAGGAATTCCTCCAACCTCCTTCTATCAATGTATTCTTGGAATTTCTTGTCTAGACCATTCTCCCATTTTCATCTTTGTTTCTAAGTCTGCCATGTTCTCTCTTCAGAGCCTCTCACAGCTAACCTGATATTCCTCTTCATTTATTATGCAGAGCTACAGCTGGTTCTTTCTTTCATCTTTGCAATCTTGGTTAGGCCTGAGTGAATGTAGTAACTTCTCATATCAGTAGAATTTTTACACTGTAATGGGGACTTTATAAATTTGGGAGGAGGGTGGTGGGCAAACACTGAGCCACAGAGGAACTTGAGGAAAAAATTGATCATGTTTAATAATATAAGTTAATCATGCTGCTGCTGCTGCTAAGTTGCTTCAGTCGTGTCCGACTCTGTGCAACCCCATAGATGGCAGCCCACCAGGCTCCCCCATCCCTGGGATTCTCCAGTCAAGAACACTGGAGTGGGTTGCCATTTCCTTCTCCAATGCATGAAGTGAAAAGTGAAGTTGCTCAGTCATATCCAACTCTTAGCGACCCCATGGCCTACAGCCTACCAGGCTCCTCCATCCATGGGATTTTCTAGGCAAGAGTACTGGAGTGGATTGCCATTGCCTTGAAGTCTTATTAATTAAGATGTTTTTAGACTTTCAGTTCAAAGATAGTAATTGAGCATGCATTTGTCCATTTTCCACATCTGTGCATCTCTGTTTATTGTATCTGTGGTCTCTGATTACTCAATAAAAAACTGAACTATCTGCTCACTCATGTTATGTCTATTTAATGGATCAGGCAGGACAACTGCATATAAATTCACAAATTTTTTAGTGACGTTCTCTATTGTTAAACAATCTTCCGGAAATTTGACCTAACAGCTCATGCCATATTCCTTCATGAAGAATAACTAGAGTGTTCTCAATGTAATTGTCTTGATGGCAATAACAGATTCTGTACTTAATATGGTACCCTAGACAAACTGGCCCTGATATCCTAATCTGTTTTTTAAAAGGTTTACAGCTTCATTTCTCTTGTTTCTTTACTCAATTCAGGCATCTTATAGCCCTGTTCATAACTTGAATCCTAAATAACAGCTCATGACCCTCCTGAGGAGCCTGCTGTATTTTTCTTTTTATGTCTCCATTTTAATAAAAAGAACTATATATTTGTGTATGTTTAAAGTACATGATTGTATAGGCACCATTCTTTCTTTTTTAAGTGTTGTTCCTAGGTATGGATTTCAGGGATATTCCAGTTATAATTGGAAGGATTCAAATGAAAAGAAAATTTCGTTTTGACAATGACTTGGGATGTGTGTGTGTTGTATCTATGTGCTTTTAGTGTTAGAAGTTAAAGGGAACCACTCCTATTGTTTCTTTCTCTCCATTCATCTCTCATCTTTTATACTCAGTAAAGCATTGGGGTTTTTTAAATTTTAGGTTAACTGATTTTGTTTTTCATCATAAAGTCACAGTACTGAGAGCCAGAAAGGACTTTAGAAAGTATAACAGAATAATTTAAATAGAGACAGCTCTGCAGTTAGATTAGATCCTTTTTCTCATTTTCTAATTAAATGATCTTATTTAAGTTGCATAAGTAATCTGTGTTCATTTTTATCATTTGTAAATGGGGAAAATAATGGTGACTATTTCTGAGATCAGATTATGGTAAGGGTGAATTAGTTTATGTACCAAGAATAAATCAATAAATTAATGCCTGGAACACAGTAACTATTCACTCTTCTGCTGCAGTGTCTCTGTCTCTGTCTCTTGCTATATATTGAACAGTGTGGGTTTGAACTGCACAGTTATATGTGGATTTTTTCAATAAATGCATATCACCGTACTATGTGACTCTGGCTGGTTGAATCTGTGAATGTGGAACCTGGGATATGGAGTGCGGATTGTAAAGTTATACATGCAATTTACGCTTTACAGAGGATCAGCACCTCTAAACTCCACATTGCTGAAGGTCAGATGTGTGTGTGTGTGCATGTGTGTCTATTTATAAAATCTTCAGTCCCATAAAGACCTCCTATGTCATACCTATCCTCATTTCCAAAATGAGGATTTTATTGTAGAGCACTATAATAATTTGCATGCACAAAACATGTATAATTTGAAAAGCATTTTGCAAATGTTACTGTATTTCATTCTATGAAAAATTTTGAGAAATTTGTGGACATAGAACATTTATACCTTATGGTAATAACAAACATTCTGATAAATGACTATACTTTGTGTATCGTGAATATATCACTAAACTTGGAGTTTTTATGAAGTTACCCTATATCCTTCATAACTAATAGTAATATTTTGACAGAATTAAATATTACTTGAGTATCTTGTATGAAAGTCATAAAATATAGGTTACTTAAAACTTTTATCTTTCCACATCCTATTACATTGCTCCAACTGTAAAAACTAAAAGGATAGACCAAAAACATATTTTTTCAACACACTGAAGAGCTTTGGATGCAATGAAATCTAAAGGAAATACATTCTAGTGAAAAACAAGCCCTTCCAAGAGGGTCAGCAGTCTAGGGCAGCTGGGAATGTTGCCAAATCTGAGCCTGTGTTGGCAGAGAAACAGGCCTTTCATGGGTGGAGAAAATTTGCTTCTGTCAAGAGAGATCACTCATAGAATTGGAATTCATAGAATCCCTATATGCAGAGTTAGTTCTCCTTGCCCATCTACCCTTGGTTCTCCCCAAAGGATAAGAAATGCATGTAAAAAAAAAAAAAAGGTTACAGTTTAAAGCAATTGGTAATATCAGTAGGTTGAAGGATTTATAATATATGTAGAAGTAAAATATATGGCAATATTAATAAGAAAAGATTGAAGAGTATATAAAATTATAATATTAAAGGATTCTTATATTATTCATGAAGTTGCAAACTGTTAACCACCAGAAATATACTACAAAAATTTATAGCTAAAAAGCCAATAAAGTAGATAGAGGGGAATAATAAAAACTTGTTTAATCTAAAAGAAGATAGAAAAGATAAAGAACAGACAGGATAATTAGATAACAAGATAGCAGACTTAATTCCAGCCAAATCCATAATTATATTAAATATAAATGGACTAAATTTCCCAACTAGAGTGATTTTCAAATTATATTGAAAAAGAGAAAGGCCTAATTTTTATACTGTTTATAAGAGATTCACTTAAGAATACATGTAGATTGAAAGTTAAATGATGGAAAATAACATGTAAACCATAAGAAAATTGATGTGACATAAAGAAAATGCAAACTAAAACCACAATGAGACATGACTGCCCATTAGAATGGCAAAAATTAAAAAGGTGGACAGAGCTGTGTGTTGTCAAGAATATGAAGCCACCAAAAGTCTCATTCACTGGTTGCAGGAATGCAAATCGTTACACTGTCATTCAAAAACCACTTGATGGATATTACAACTAAACATATTCAAGAAAAACTAGTGCATATACTCTAAATAAAAAGTACCTGGGGACTTCCCTGGTAGTCCAGAGGTTAAGTCTTCACACTCAATGAAGGGGGCCCCAGTTCAATCCCTGGTCAATGAACTGGATCCCAATGCCAGAAAAGAAGTTCAAAGATTCTTAGTTTCGCAAGTAAGACTCCTTGCAGCCAAGTAAATTTTTTTTAAGGTACCTGTTCTAAATGATTCACAGCAGCAATGAGGTATTACCTCACAACCAGGCAGAATAACTATCATCAAAAAGTCTGCAGATAATAAATGCTGAAGAGGGTGTGGAGGAAAGGGAATCCTCCTGCACTATTAGTGGGAATGTAAATTAGTGCAGCCACTGTGGAAAATAGTATGATAGTTCCTTAAAAAAAAAGAAACAACTAAAAATAGAGCTACCATATGTTCTAGCAATTTCACTCCTTAATACATATCCATAACATACAGAAATTCAAGTTTCAAAAGATACATGGACCCCAATGTTCATAACAGTGCTATTTACAATAATGAAGACATGGAAGCAACCCAAGTGCCCATCAGCAGACAACGGTCTTAAAATTTTGTGTGTATATATGTCTTGGAACATTTCTCAGCCATAAAAAAGACTGAAATACTGCCTTTTTCAGCAACATGGATGGACCTAGAAAATATGCTGAATGAGTTAAGTCTGACAAATACTGTTTAACATCATTTATTTATGGAATCTAAAATACAAATGAACCTGTATACAAAACCAAAACAGATTCAAAAACACACACACAAAAAACTTATGATATCCAAAGAGGAAAGGGTTGGGAGAAGGGAAGGAACAAATTAGAAGTATGGGATTAACAGATATAAACTTATACATAAAATAGATAAGCAATAATGATTTACTGCATAACCCAGGGAATTATATCCAATATCTTGTACTAATCTACAATGGAATATAATCTGCAAAAAAAAACAAAACAAAATCTATATGCTGTACACCTGAAACTAAGGCAATATTGTAAATAAACTATGCTTCAATAAAATTTTTTTAATTTCCAAGTTCAGCATATCATCTTTATTTTGTCTCTTCTGATATTTCCTGCATTTTTCTGTAATTAACTTTTCTAAAGCATCTAAAGCATCTGATTATGTCTCTTGTCCACTTAAAAATCCCTAAAGTCTCTTCATGGCCTAGAAAAAAAATTACAACGTTTGACACATTGTGGATATAAATTACCATTCTACATTCCTCTCCTTCACCCATCTTCTCTTCCATGGTCGCACCAGTTCTCAATGTCATTGCTGCTAAGTCGCTTCAGTCGTGTCCAACTCTGTGCGACCGCATAGATGGCAGCCCACCAGGCTCCCCCGTCCCTGGGATTCTCCAGGCAAGAACACTGGAGTGGGTTGCCATTTCCTTCTCCAATGCATGAAAGTGAAAAGTCAAAGTGAAGTCGCTCAGTCATGTCTGACTCTTCACAAGCCCATGGACTGCAGCCTACCAGGTTCCTCCATCCATGGGATTTTCCAAGCAAGAGTACTGCAGTGGGGTGCCATTGCCTTCTCCGTCTCAGTGTCACAGTCACATGGAATTCATTGTTTCAGGAACATAGCCATACTTTCTGACTTGCATTTATTCAAGCCATTGACCACCTGGAATTTTCTATTCCCTCCTGAAAGTTAGCTCAGAAAATTCAGTATGATGCCTTCTGTAAATATGTCTTAAAACACTTTTGAAATTAATTAGCATCTCCTGTGTAGTAATCTAGTACTCACCTTGTGTGGAGTGATCTAGTATTCACCTTGCTCTTGTTTGTTTTGGGAGAGGGGGCGGAGTTGTTTGTTATGTTAATCACTTCTCCTCTTATTGTCTTTTTAATGTTGATAGTCCCTGCTGTTTCACAGAGGTGCACATATTTGTAAATTAGCTTTGAATTGAACTAATCTTACTGGTGAGTTCACCTATCAATTATCCTTTTCAGGTATTTTCCTTTAAAAATGTCCTTGTCTTGATAAATTCTGATTTCTAAAAGAAAATTGAATTTAATTTTGACCTTAACATTTTTTTCAAAACAAAATAATGGAAAGTACCATGAAATGCTAATGCTAGTTATGGGTAACATTTTAAATGGTACATCAAATGTAAAAAAAAAAGAAACCCAATTCCTGTGAAAACCAGAGGGAGAAAAAAAAAAAAAAAAAAACCTAGATAATGCTATAACTAAAAACAGAGGAATTTAATACAATGCACAACTTTAATCCCAAGACTGCCATTTTTTTCTTGGCTTGGGAACAAAATGGTCACATTTATAAACTTTTCTTCTTATTTTTCCTCATGTGACCTTACACATAGCATACAGTGCAACTGAAATCAACAAAGCTGCAAAATGATATATTAAAAATCCAGTATGTTCTTCCTTCCAGTAAATTCCTTCAGTGAATTTTAGATTGCAATGGCACTGTTCTTTAATCACTGGGAAAGATCCTGTGCCAATGTTCCTTTCAGTTCAGATAAACATTGATAAGATTAAAGCTGGCTCTAAATTATCTGCCTTACCATGCCTTGACTGATTCTCAGAATGAAATCGAGCAGTTTTTATTTTGGTTAAGTTGTTGATCTTTTCAAAATACAGGCATGTCTGGCTAAGAAAACATCTACAGAAGGCAAAATGACATGCAAAAGAAAATGTTAACCACCAGCTGTGCTATCAGATGTGTTCAAGTTTAGGATTTTGACAAGTGTTTGAGGAAAACATGAATTCATCTCATTTCCTGAGAAGCATATATGTCTCTGGGCATTTAGTTCTGGTTGAAGTAAATACCTAAATCTATCTAAATTTTTAAAGGATCTCAGTAATATAAGTAAATGGTATTCTTTTTAGTTTGTATTTCTGCATGTGATTCTTTGAGGAATCTTAGGAAAGAAAGAGTGAAATAAAATTAAAGGCCATTTAAATAGTAGTTCAATCTGTATCTTAGGGATAAGCATAATCTACTTTTTTAAAAGGTGTAAGTTAGTATTGATTTTTCTTTCAATTCAGTCAGTTCAGTCACTCAGCTGTGTCCAACTCTTTGTGACCCCATGGACTGCAGCATGCTAGGCTTCCCTGTCTATCAACAACTCCCAGAATTTATTCAAACTCAAGTCCATTGAGTCGGTGATACCATCCAACCATCTCATCCATTGTCGTCCCCTTCTCCTCCCGCCCTCAATCTTTCCCAGCATCAGGGTATTTTCCAATGAATCACTTCTTCACATCAGGTGCCAAAGGATTGGAGCTTCAGCTTCAGCATCAGTCCTTCCAATGAATATTCAGCACTGATTTCCCTTAAGATAGACTGGTTGGATCTCCTTGCAGTCCAAGGGACTCTCAAGAGTCTTCTCCAATACCACAGTTCAAAAGCATCAATTCTTCGGCACTCAGCTTTCTTTATAATCCACCTCTCACATCCATACATGACTACCGGAAAAACCATAGCTTTGACTAGATGGACCTTTGTTAGCAAAGTAATGTCTCTTCTTTTTAATATGCTATCTAGGTTGGTCATAGCTTTTCTTCCAAGGAGCAAGCGCCTTTTAATTTCATGGCTGCAATCACCATCTGCAGTGATTTTGGAGCCCCCAAAAATAAAGTCTGTCACTGTTTCCAGTTTCCCCATCTATTTCCCATGAAGTGATGGGACTGGATGCCGTGCTCTTAGTTTTCTGAATGTTAAATTTTAAGCCAACTTTTTCACTGTCCTCTTTCACTTTCATCAAGAGGCTCTTCAGTTCCCCTTCACTTTCTGCCATAAGGGTGGTGTCATCTGCATATCTGAGGTTATTGATAATTTTTCTAGCAATCTTAATTCCAACTTGTGCTTTATCCAGCCCAGCATTTCTCATGATGTACTCTGCATGTAAGTTAAATAAGCAGGGTGACAATATACGGCCTTGACGTACTCCTTTCCCTATTTGGAACCAGTCTGTTGTTCCATGTCCAGTTCTAACTGTTGCTTCCTGACCTGCATACAGACTTCTCAGGAGGCAGGTCAGGGGGTCTGGTATTCCCATCTCTTTAAGAATTTTCCCACAGTTTGTTGTGATCCACACAGTCAAAGGCTTTGTGTAGTCAACAAAGCGGAAGTAGATGTTTTTCTGGAACTCTTGCTTTTTTGATGATCCAGTGGATATTGGCAATTTGATCTCTGGTTCCTCTGCCTTTTCTAAATCCAGCTTGAACATCTGAAAGTTCACAGTTCATGTGCTGTTGAAGCCTGGCTTGGAGGATTTTGAGCATTACTTTGCTAGCATGTGAGATGAGTGTAGTTGTGCGGTAGTTTGAGCATTCTCTGGCATTGCCTTTCTTTGGGATTAGAATGAAAACTGACCTTTTCCAGTCCTGTGGCCACTGCTGAGTCTTCCAAACTTTCTGGCATATTGCTGGCATTTTTGCTGGCATTTTTCTTTAGTTACTAATAATTATTTCAATTTTCACTTAATTTACCCCCAGCCCCATGTATTTGGAGCTAGAGTTTGGGTTGAAGGAGAGGAGAGCAAACCAATTTACAATCTGGTTTTAATCAACAAATATATTATTCAAAATGACAGCCTTAGCTATTAGTTTAAAAACCCATACCAAGTAGTTTAATATCCATACCCAGCAAGATTCACAGCTTTTTTATACAAACAGGTACCTTACAGTGCTCAAACGCTTATAGTGCACTGATATGTCTTCAAAATTATTGGCAATCAGCATGTCATCAGTTCACTTTTCCCAAAAGATAGAAATTACTCCTTTTACCATCTGTTTTTGTTTTTTGTTTTTACCATAGATCTGTCTTTTCTACCAGGTGAACTAGCTGAATATAACTCACCACCCACAAATCTGGTGCTTTAGTCTCTTTATTTGCTTGTGAGTTATGTTTATATTCATCAGTAGTTCTGTTCTTTGTACATCTCTCTTCCTTAAAATATGCTTTCATTTAAATGGTAGCATATTTTTAAGGGAGACATTTACTCATGCCTATACCTGCAGTTTTTTGTTTTTTGGTGTTTTTTTTTTTTTTTTTTTGCTTTTCCCTCAATTGCTGATCTGCCCTGAGGAAATGAATGTTGCTCTGCTTGTGATGCTATTCCATTGGTTGGATGGTTGAAATTTCTTACATCTGGGGGTTTTATAGATGTCTACACTAAGCCTTTCCCTTGAGAGCAGAGATTACTTTGCCCAGTGTTTTGCTGGCACAAATATATTTTAGAAATCAACACAATATCTCAGTATCTCTCTAGTTAATACTGATTTGTATCCACTGTTCACAAAGAGTGATTCTAAGCTTCTTTCATGATCTGAAAACTTGAAATCATTTCATGAAATCCTACTGCAAATACCACCACAAAACACCTACAGAGACATAATTGGATATTTCACATTGCACTTTTCTAGAGATGTAATTGGGTATTTCACATTGCACTGTTTTCACTTTTAAACCTTCCTGAGATCATTCAAGTTATCTTTCATAGAACAGATAAACTCAGAATAAAAAAGTGGGCATAGTTATGTACCTTGGGAGAAAAGCGAACAAAGAATAGATACACTTTCCCTGTCAGTAAGAACTTCTTGCTGTTTGCTTTTTAAAATCTGTCTACTGCCCCAGCCTAGCAACAGATATGCATGCGTGCTAAGTCACTTCATTCATGTCCAACTTTTTGAGACACTATGGACTGTAGCCCACCAGTCTATCCAAGGGATTCTCCAGGCAAAATTACTGGAGTGGGTTTCCATGCCCTCCTCCAGGGGATATTCCCAACAGGGGATCAAACCTGTGTCTCTTATGTCTCCTGCACTGACAGTTGGGTTCTTTACCACTAGCACTGCTTGGGAAGCCCTACCAATGGATAGTGGTCACTAATCGCAACAGCCCTGTGTGATAGTTCAAATCCCATAAATCCTCTTTACAGAAAGACAAGAAATTAGACCATTCTGCAATTAATAGAGTGTGAATATTTACATAGCCAGAATGTAATTTTCTAAAATGTGACTCTCATACAATTTAATGACAAATTTGTTTTACCTATTCATAAGGAAACCAGTGAGATGGGAAAACTGGCCCCAAGAACACGTGAGAAAAAAAAATTCTATACTTTTTTTTCAGAAACAAGAATTTTAGAATGAGACAGAGTCAAATTTTAGGATAAGTTAGAGTCAAAATTGGTTACTGTCCTTTAACAAATGGCATTGGGAAAATGGACATCCACATGTGGAAGGATAAAGTCAGACTTTATCTACACCATCCACAAAAATTAACTCAAAATGTATCTAAAGCTTAAATGTAAGAGTTAAAACTATAAAACTTTTAGAATAAAACATAGAAGAAATATCTTCCTAACACTGGGTTTGACAATGATAGTTTGCATGATACTAAAAACATAGAAAACAAAGGAAAATAGATAAGTTGCACTTCATTAAGAGCAAAATCTTTTGTGAATCAAATGACACTATCAAGAGAATGAAAAGACAGCTCACAGAATGGGAGAAAGTATTTGCAGATTGTATGTATGCATATGTATAATATGATAAGAGATTATATCTAGAATATATAAAAGCCTCCTACAACCCAATACAAAAAGACCACTCAAAAAATGGGCAAAGGGGGCTTACCTGGTGCTCAGTGGTAAAGGGCAAGAGACACAAGTTCGATCCCTGATCCAGGAAGATGCCACATGCCACAGAACAACTAAGCCCATGCACTGCAACTACTGAGCCTGTGCTCTAAAGCCTGTGAGCCACACTACTGAAACCCACACTCCACAACTAGAGAAACCATCACAATGAGAAGCTCATGCAATAATTAGAGAACAACCCTTGCTCACTACAGCTAGAGAAAAACCTATTCAACACAAAGACCCAGCACAACCAAAAATAAACAAAATTTTTTGAAATATGGGCAATATTGGGGGCTTAAATAGACATTTCTCCAAAAATGCACAAATGGCCAATAAGCATATGAAAAGATGCTCAATATCACTAGCTCTTAGAGAAATGCAAATCAAAACATTGAGATACCACTTCACACCCATCAGGATGTTTCTTATCCAAAAACCCAAGGAAAAGACAGCAATAACCCAGAAAATAACTAGCACTGATGGAGAATGTGATGTAATTAGAATATCTGGGCATTGCCACTGGGAATGTGAAATTGTATAGCTGGTATACAAAATGGTTTGGCAGCCCCTGAAATAGTTTAATGTCAAATTACCATATGATCCAACAATTTCATGCCAAGGTTTAGACCCCAAAGCACTGAAAATAGAAACAAATACTGAATACCAATATTCTTAGCAGCATTACTCATAATAGCCAAAGGAAAAAGGACTCAAATTCCCATCAACAGATGAATGCATAAACAAAATGTTTATTCATATAACAGAATCCCACCTTATAAGAAATACAGGCTACAACATGGACTGTAGCCTGCCAGGCTCCTCTGTCCATGGGGATTCTCCAGGCAAGAATACTGGAGTGAGTTGCCATTTCCACCACCAGGGGATCTTCCTGACCCAGGGAGAGAACCTACATCTCCTGCATTGCAGGTGGATTCTTTACCACTGAGCCACCTGAGGAAGCCCTTACTCTTTTCTTGCAGTTACCTTAATATAAGGTCCAGTTCCCATTCTCTAAAATGTAATCCTGCAAATTCAGAGTGAGAAAGTGGATTCGTGGTTACCTAGGGGTGGTGGTGGGAATGAGGATGAACTGTTAATAGTGAAAGGGATCTTTTTGAAAATGTTATAAAACTGATATATGGTAATGATTATGCCACTTGATGGAGTTACTAAAAATTATTGAATTCTAAAAAAAAAAAAAAAAGAAATACAGGCTACAAACCGACGAAATTTGAAAACATTATGCTCAGTGAAATTGCCTAGACACAGAAGAATAGAATAATGTATGATTTATTTAGGCAAAATCAGAGAGACAGATATTAGAATAGAGGTTATCAGGATCTGTGAAGGATAGTTAAACATATGATATTGTTTAATGAGTACAAAGTTTCTGTTTAGGATGATGGAAAAGTTCTGAAAATGGATAATGGTTATGGTTGTACAATATTGTGAATGTACTTAATGCCACTGAATCATAAATTTAAAAATAGTAAAAATGTAAATTTTATGTATATCTTACCACACAAAAGGAAGAAAGAAGAAAAAAAAAAAAAACTCTCCCAATTGCACTGTATTTGTGGTGGCTGTATATAAATGTTAACTTTATTAGCAAAAAGGGAATGAAAAGTTGATAAAATGCAATAACTCTCATAATAATATGCATGATTAAATGTATTCAGGGCCGGTTTTCTGAATGTCAACAAAGTGCCATCAGTTGTGAAAATATCCTACAAGTGAGAAATACAAAAAGACAAAACAATTGTCTGAGGAGGCCTTACAAATAGCTGAGAAAAGAAGAGAAAGGCAAAGGAGAAGAGGAAAGACATATCCATCTGAATGCGGAGCTCCAAGGAATAGCAAGGGGAAATAAAAAAGTCTTCCTAGGTGATCAATGCAAAGAAATAGAGGAAAACAATAGAATGGGAAAGACTAGCAAGCGATCTCTCCAAGAAAATTAGAGATACCAAGGGAACATTTCATGCAAAGACAGGCACAATAAAGGACAGAAATGGTATGGACTTAACAGAAGCAGAAGATATTAAGAAGTGGCAAGAATACACAGAAGAACTATACAAAAAAAGATCTTCAGTTCAGTCTCTCAGTCACGTCCAACTCTTTGCCATCCCATGGACTGCAGCACACCAGGCTTCCCTGTCCTTCACCAACTCCTGGAGCTTGTTCAAACTCAGGTCCATCCAGTTGGTGATGCCATCGGATCATCTCATCCTCTGTTATTCCCTTCTCCTCCTGCCTTCAATCTTTCCCAGCATGAGGGTCTTTTCCAATGAGTCAGTTCTTCACATCAGATGACCAAAGGATTGGAGCTTCAGCTTCAGCATCAGTCCTTCCAATGAATATTTAGGACTGATTTCCTTTAGGATTGAATGCTTGGATCTCCTTGCAGTCCAAGGGACTCTCAGGAGTCTTCTCCAACACCACAGTTCAAAAGCATCAATTCTTCAGTGCTCAGCTTTCTCTATGGTCCAACTCTCACATCCATATATAACTCCTGAAAAAAACTATAGTGCTACCATCCATGGGGTCACAAAGAGTTCAACATGACCGAGAGACTGAGTTGAACTGAACTGAACAAGTGAGAAACCTGAACATTAACATATAATTTCTTAGTACAGAATCAAACAGTACATTGTAAAGTAAAACAAGAATTAAGTAATCTTTAGATTGGTCTGTTATATTTAACACTGAAAATACATGTCTTATATCAGGGTTTTGGTTAATTTTCCTTAAAAGTCTTTTATCACAAAACTATTTTAGTTAATACTAATTTGTATCTAAGTCCTCTTACCAATTCCTTATTTTGATCATCAAAATACCAAAATATTATTCTTGACTAAAAACAAACAAACAAAAAATGGTCTTATTGTGGTTGACCTTGATTATTTACTTGAATATAGAAAGAGGTTTTTAAGCTCATGGGTCAAACCTTACCTCCTCCATGTTTTCAAGTAAACTATAAATTTGGGGCTTTCTAGAAGTTAGTTCCTTATCCCTTTGAGACTGGAACCATCCAATAGGTTTCCTGGAAGGACCTAGTAGGCAATGGATCAGCATTTAAAGTGCAATCCTTGTCTGTTAATGGTGAATTGTCATAGCGGATAAAAGAGATGTGTAGCTTGGATGTCCAATTAAATCACAGCAAAAAAAGGACATATTCTTAATGAAACTATGCAAATAATATGTTGCTATTGAAAGTAAGGAG
Source organism: Bos javanicus (assembly GCF_032452875.1). Classification (NCBI taxonomy): domain Eukaryota; kingdom Metazoa; phylum Chordata; class Mammalia; order Artiodactyla; family Bovidae; genus Bos; species Bos javanicus. Next base: position 27,703,844 of record NC_083880.1, read on the forward strand.
ATGCTATAAAATATAATGTTTTGAATTCTCAAAAAACACTGTAAATCTAATACTGTTTATATAATGTGCTTCAGGTTTTTTAAACACACAGTCTAAATTTTAAAATTTTATTATCAGAGATAAATTATAAAAAGAAGTGCTCTGTCATATATGATCAGAAAATAAAACAATGAAACCACATCGCTATTCTAAGTAATTGCTATCCATCAGTAATTTCCCTCATGAATTCTTTCAGTCCTCTGCTTTCATAAAGTCATCTGCTCCTGAACCAAAGAGAAAACCTTGAAATAACAAGATTTAAAAATAATTGGTATGGTCCCTGCTTTATAGGAGTACATCCAAGCAAGTGTTAGAGTAAAGCAAAAACCACCTAGAGAAGAGACTACATGGCTGTGATTAGTTTACTACAGAAACAAGAATATCACAATAGAGGAGAGTAAAGTTCTGCATTTGGTTGCAATACTTCATTATTTTATAAAGACTTCATCAGTGTTTCACCTAAGGGCATGTACATATCACTGTCCTGACGATCTCCGATCTTTTAGGTAATATATTAAATTTCTGAAGGGCTTCCCAGGTGTCTCAGTAGGCAAAGAATTTGCTCACAATGCAGGAGACAAGATCGGGACCATCCCCTAGAGAAGGAAATGGCAACTCACTTCCCTATTCTTGCCTGGGAAATCCCGTGGACTATGAAGCCTGGAGGGTACAGTCCACAGGGTCAAAAGGTATCGGACATGACTGAGCAACTAAATCACTGCCACCACCACAGTCTCTGAAATATTTATGTCAAAAGTATTCACTTTACCTCTTTAAAATTAACTGGAAGCTTGAGCTTTTTAGATTTGACAACTCTTTTCATGTAGCTCATATGTTCGTGTGAAGCTAATGAAAAAAATATGCAAACAAGTCTAGTTTCTTTTAGCATCACTTTTTATAAGGTGAAACTCTTTATGAATTTTCCAGGAATCCTCTAGAAATCTGAATATGCTCTTTTTTGTCCTAAAACAAATCCTAAAAAAAATTTTTTTTCCAAATTCAATATATAATTTTGTGTAGGGAAAAATTTAAATGTTATCAGAGAATATTTGGTCACCTGATTAAGATAGGAAATCAATGCTGGGAATGAATGGCAGCTGAGCTGTCTATTGCTCAAGGAGACAAGATAACATGTAAACTAAACAGAAGACGTTGAATTTGTAAGGAAGTTTATCCCCTTCAAAGAGAGAAACAGGCTGTTTCAAGCATGTTAACATATCAAATTTCCTATAAGAAGATTCACAAATGGTCAACAATGATCTTTTTATTACTCCTTATAGCAGAACAAATATTACCAGATTAATTTGTCATTTTAACAAGTAAAAAGAGAAAACTCTAAATTTTTGTCTTGTTTTAATATAACATTTGGCAATAAAGAATTCAAAATGTTTTAATAAGTAAAGCCATTTTAGCCATATTATAATACATATCATTTTGTCTCTGACACTGATCATTTGCAGCTATTATAATCAAAGGAAAATAAATACCATTTCTCAAAACCTTCTACACTTTGCTGTAAACAATCAAGCTTTTTCCTTCACTATGCTCTTTCATATTTTGAATCTTTTCAAAACTACTTTATCTTTTGAAAGCAAAAAATACATCTATTCCCTTGTATACACATCATTTGCCAGAAATATTGTAGTATAATTTCAACTACTCCTATTAATTATAACTTTTACCCAAAATAAATCTCCCTCACAGAGAGAACAGAGAGGCAGAAAGTTGAGAACCTGTCACGCTCACACCATACAGTGATGAAGTAATCCCCTAAAGCTATCTACATACCTTTTATAACTTCATAAATAGTATAATTTGTGTCACTCTGCAATTATAGCAAGGTTTTGGTGTTATATCTTCAAAAAAATTTATGTTAATTAACTCTAGTATTCGTTCAAATATTTAAAGCAACTAAGCATTTTGGAAATTATGTTTAAGCTAATACATTTCAAAACATGACTACAAATATGAACATTGGCAGAATAATAATTAAGTTGAATAAAGTTTTATATTTTTGTACCTCATCTTAAACATTATGTGGAGTAATATTAAACTATCTAATCAGTAAACAGTGTAAGAGGTTAAGAAAGGTCAAATTAACTACTGTCTTAATGAAGAACTCAAATCTTAATGTTTGAAAGGATAAAATTATATTATTGCACACTCTTATAAAACCCATCAGAGAAGGCAATGGCACCCCACTCCAGTACTTTTGCCTAGAAAATCGCATGGACGGCAGAGCCTGGTAGGCCGAAGTCCACGGGGTCGCAAAGAGTCGGACATGACTGAGCAACTTCCCTTTCACTTTTCACTTTCATGCATTGGGGCAGGAAATGGCAACCCACTCCAGTGTTCTTGCCTGGAAAATCCCAGGAACGGGGAAGCCTGGTGAGCTGCCGTCTATGGGGTCACACAGAGTCAGACACGACTGAAGTGACTTAGCAGCAGCAGCATAAAACCCATATTTAGCTTTTCTTTTTAAACCAAAATTATTAAGCCATTCTTATTAATCCAAGGAATCGCCTTGACCCTGTGAATTAAGATTGAGTTAGTAATTTCTTTGAGAAGGCTTTTTTGAAAAATAGCAAGTTATGTCTCTTAATTTTCTGGTAGTTATGAAAGAATATTATATAACTGCTTCTTAATCTCTACAAATTAATCAGAATAGATTCTTTCAGTGTAAGAGACATTATACTTTAATTTACTAATATTCTCTGAAAGGAAGAAAATAGTCCACATGAAACACAATGAGAGCTAAAGGATTTTCCTAATGATAGACAAATCCAGTTTCATAATCTCAGTTTTATTGTCTCAGATACAGAAAAAGTTATAGCACAGAACACAAAAGCTTACCTGTCCAGGCCTTAAAAGGCTGTTGTCTCTCAATGGACATAAATAATTCCTTATTTTATACAGATAAACAAAAGGATTAATGAGATCTACAGTGGGCACCCATTTCTCAGTACGTATTAGCACATGGTCAGACCAATGAAGCACAAGCTGGAATCAAGATTGCCAGGAGAAATATCAATAACCTCAGATATGTAGATGACACCACTGTTATGGCAGAAAGCGAAGAGGAACTAAAGAGCCTCTTGATGAAGGTGAAAGATGAGTGTAAAAAAGCTGGCTTAAAACAACATTCAAAAAACTAAGATCATGGTATCCAGTCCCATTCATGGGAAATAGATGGGGAAACAATGAAAACGGTGACAGAATTTATATTTTCTTTGGCTCCAAAATCACTGCAGATGATAACTGCAGCAATGAAATTAAAAGATGCTTGCTTCTTGGAAGAAAAGCTATGACCAACCTAAACAGCATATTAAAAAGCAGAGACATTACTTTGCCAACAAAGGTCCATCTAGACAAAGCTATGGTTTTTCCAGTAGTCATATGTAGATGTGAGAGTTGGACTATAAAGAAAGCTGAGTGCCAAAGAATTGATGCTTTTGAACTGTGGTGTTGGAGAGGACTCTTGAGAGTCCCTTGGACTGCAAGGAGATCCAACCAGTCTATCCTAAGGGGAATCAGCGCTGAATATTCATTAGAAGGACTGATGAAGAAGCTGAAACTCCAATCCTTTGGCCACCTGATGTGAAGGGCTGACTCATTAGAAAAGGCCCTGATGCTGGGAAAGATTGAAGGCAGGAGGAGGAGGGGATGACAGAGGATGAGATGGTTGGATGGCATCACCAGTTCAATGAAGATGGTTGGATGGCATCACCGACTAGATGGACATGAGTTTGAGTAAGCACCAGGAGATGGTGGAGGCCAGGGAAGCCTGAAGTGCTGCAGTCCCTGGGGTCAAAAAGAGTCAGACATGACTGAGTGACTGAACAACAGACAAAAAAATATTAGATTTCCAGTCATTGTTGCCGCCACATGGGAAAACTTACAGGTTATGTACCAACTAAGAACATATGAAGAAATGGGTATTAATTAACCTTTCCATAAAGAAAACAGAAATTTAGAGCAAAATTTCTAGGTTAGATAAAAAACTGTTTATACAGGATAACAAAACCATAAGTTTTGCAACTATCTTTTCTATCAAACCGAAATCTGCATGTTAACATGTAACTTCTACATTTCTGAGCTCTAATCCAATACTTCTAGATAATTAAATAATCCTTGAATTAGCCACCTGATGTAAGCCCCTGATGCTGGGAAAGATTGAAGGCAGGAGGAAAAGTGGACAACAGAGGATGAGATGTTTGGATGGCATCACCAACTCAATGGACATGAGTTTGAGTAAACTCCGGGAGTTGGTGATGGACAGGGAGGCCTGGTGCGCTACAGTCCATGGGATTGCAAAGAGGTGGACACAACTGAGTGACTGAACTGAACTGAACTGAACTGAATAACATGAAAAGACAATGTCTCCCTGCTTTTACTTTATTTTCACGATTTGGATACTTTTCCTTTTTGTGAAAGAAATTGTAGAAGAACATGAGGTATTTTTACTACAATATAGTGCTTAAGCTTGAAGAAAATTATAAATCTTAAAAGTCTTTTAATCTCTCATCAATCATCATTATTCAAATCACATGTCCTAAGACAGTTTCCCAATTTTTAAATGAAGAAAGGATCAAGATGATCTTTGCACTCTTAAAAATTTTTAAAATTCTGCTATTAAATGAGATTCTTAAATTTTTTTAATCATATACACTGAACAGTTATTAAGTTTTTCTGGTTTTTTGGTGTTTTAAGTAGTTGGCTCTATATTTGCATTAGTCCAGTGGCTTTTCATTAGAGAAGAGAAAAGAAGCAGAAGCATTATTGACACTGTTTAGATCAATGTCCACAGTGGAAGGCTAGACTCTCTTGATAAAAGTGTCATGAAAAAGCTCAAAAGCAATCCAACCGTCTCACTAGACTCTAATCCCTGATATCATCTCCATCCCCCCAACACACATTCCCCCTCTACACTTTCAAAGAAATCCTAAAGCTGTAAGAAACAGAGTTTAAACACCATTGATCTATGCATAGTTAAATGTAAGGAATCTGTCATGACACAAAGGATAACTTTGTCCATTCCATGAATCTAAATTGCTTTCTATTTACATCAATCTTAATTCAGCAATTTGCAAGCTCCTCAAAATTATTCTTTCTCCTTGCCTTACTTCCTTTCTTTCTTTTCTCTCTTCCTTCCTTTTATTGAATGTAGTCATAAATATAATGCAATAATTCCATACAAAATTGAAGCTAGAATTTCGTTGTATTCCAGTCTTCCCAAGTAGGCAAATTAGGCAGAGAAAAGTATCTGCTGGAACCCATGCTCTTTTTCTACTTCTCTAATCTAGTCTGTGTTATGAGAACATGTCTTCTTTGCAGTGATCATAATTCCAGAATCCAAATCTGAAACCATCCTGCCTAGAACTCCTTTGGAAGAATCCTGACCCAGCCTCTGGCTGGAGTGACCTCATGTAATTTGGTGCAGAAATAGCACCATGCTGGTTTCAAGGTATTCGGACCACACTGAAGAACATGGCACAACAGTATCTTTCTGAAGTCGGAATTTCTCAATCTCACATCAAAAATATTGTGGGCCTGAGTAACAAACAACTATGCTCAGCCCTTCATACCTAATAGAATTTTTCTAGCTAGATTTTAAATTTGCTTGGAACTGGTGACCTTTTTATTACTTGCAATTTGTCTTTTCTGGAGTGAAAATATCTGTCCTATGCTAGTCCCCTCACTATATTTTGGAAGCAGGTAACTTAATGTCCAGCTTGACAGTTCCACAACTAGAGAGCAATTTTGTCTCATGATGGATAATTTCCAGAGTCTAACCCATATCTGATTTAAGAGTTAAACAATAATATTTTGCCTTTCAAGCTCATGCTATATAGATGATATTATGGACATACAGCTTATGTTGTAATAGGTTGAGACTTTGGTGTTTAGGGACACGTTGAATGTATTTTGCATATGGGATGAACATAAATTTTGAGGGGCCAAAAGATAGACTGTATTGGATTAAATGGTAGCTCCCATAAAAATAATTCCACATCTTTAACCCTAGAAACTTAATAGTAACTTATTTGTGAAAATGATCTTTGCAGCTATAATTAAATTGAGGATTTTGAGAAGAAGCTATAATTCTGGATTATCTGTGTAGACTTAAAGCAAATAAGTATCATTATAAGGGAAAAGAAGAGGAATATCTGAGCCAGACAAAGACAAAAAGAGAAAAGAGAAGGAGGAGGCAATGTGACCACTGAGGCAGAGACTGGAATGATGTGATTATATTCTAAGAAAGCTAAGGGTTGTCAGTGGGCGTCAAGGATTGGAAGAGGCAAGGAACAGAATTTTATCTGTAGTATTTGGAGGTACTAAGGCCTTGCCAACACATTGATTTTGGATTTCCGGTCCCCAAATTGGTAAACAACAAATTGGTTTCATTTAAAAATAATATATACATATATACATGTGTATAAAAATAAAGTGAAGTCGCTCAGTCATGTCCAACTCTTCGCGACCCCATGGCCTGTAGCTTACCAGGTTCTTCTCTCCATGGGATTTTCCAGGCAAGGGCACTGGAGTGGGTGGGTTGTAATTTACTTCTCCAATGTATATATATATAGTGGGCCTATATTTAATGAGAGGGAAATAATGCAATTCAATATTACGGTTCTTGGACGCCTATAGGAGATGACTTGTATATACAAAAGAGTGAATTAAAATACTCCCATCCACTGTATGAAGGAAAACCCCACACATGGCCACTCTCAGGCTCAAAAATGTATCTTCTATTTTCCCAAGTTTTCATAAAGAAGGCCCTCAAAGTAAATTCTACTTTCTTTATTCTTATTAGCTATTAATTCCCATTCACCCTTGGAATCTTCTTCCCCATAAAATTCAATTTATGAAAAGAAATTTTTTTATTCAGGGAGGTAACAAATGGACTTGGGCATTGGGGTTATACAGATCTGGGTTACTGAATTTATCTTAGGACATTTTGTAACTTTAAAAACAGAAGTATCTGTTTTTAAGATATCTCAAACAAAACCAAAATCTGTATTACCCAAATCCTTTCCAGTATCTTTTTTCTACCAAATTCCCTGAAACACAGAGGCTGGTATAATCCTAATTTGTCCCTTAGGTATATAGGTATAAACATTCTTTCCTCCCTGTAATTCAGAGAAGAGCTTACTTAACAAGTCACAAAGCTCCTCAATCCTATACCCACAATGCCTAAAAGACTTTATTGTGGGCATGGCTGATGTGATAAAATTCTGGGGAAATGTGTAGAGAGAAAAGGGAGATTGTGATTGGAAAATAAAAGGTTCCTTTCCTCAGTCTAACAAACTGAGAAAGCCAGACTCTTTAAAAATTAAAAGTTCATTTTTTTCCCTAGGATATTACCTCTAAAAGTAACACTAACTTGTTTAATTTGGATTGTAATAAATATCCTCTGTGATTTCCACCTTAAAAGTTTAATGAAATAATAACAGACCGAGGTTAGTCTACCATCATTAATAATCCTTCCACCTGGTCTGACAAAGGGTTTTTTAGCCCAGGAGCCAACTCTGATTCATTTTTATCAGATGCTTGGAAGAATGCTTTTTAAAATATTTTTTGTCTATATGAAGGTGCTTAAAAAGAAAAACAAAAATTAATAACTCCCCCTTGGGTTGTTGTGAAAACTGAATTTGTTAATACCTGTGATATACTTAGAACAAGACATATAACATGGTAAGAATGCATTCCGAGTATGCTGTCATTGTTATCAGCTTATGCAATTTAGAGGACTTTATGTCTTTCTAAGCAAGCAGATATTGGTATAACGTCTATCCTAATGCTTCCTGCCTCTTTTGAATGTATTTCGTGTCTAGAAAATTATATCCACTTGTTTGGTTTACCAAGAACCTAATTTAACTAGCTTAATCAGTGATTCTTAGACCTATATCTTCAGACTTAAATTTTCTTCTGAAATGAATATGTACTTCAGAGTCATAGATATCTCCAATGGTGTCTTAAAAGATTCCAAAGATATCAGGCCCCAAACTGAAGTCATTTTCATCTCTTTCTGTTTTTCTTTCATTTTAAATTGTTCTTAGATAACGATGTCACCATCCACTCAGGTTTCCAGAATAAAAAGTTTGAGTTATCAAGTTCTATCCTCTCACCAATGCCGAGAAAAGTCATTCAACTAGATGCAAAGTCTTTTCAGTTTCATTTAAAAAACAATTTCAAATTGTTCTGTCCCTTCCATTACCACTGCTTTTGTGAATTGAATTGAAGCCTTCATCTTTTCTCACCTGGATATTAACTGTCTCCAAATGTTTTTCACTTGATACTAATCTGATTGATATTCTATGAGATATTCAATTGACTCATTTGTCATCTTCACAACTTATCAGCTGTGAGAACTTGGGAAAGTTATCTTATATTCCTCTGCATTAATTTCCTTATTGGTAAAAGAGGAAAAACAATAACTAGCTTCCAAGGTATTGGTGATATGATATCAAATGAACTGATATCTTAGAAGGTAGTGACAAGTGAATGACACATGAAGGGGACTAATTAATAACAGCACAAAGGGCTTCCTTAGTGGCTCAGTGGTAAAGAACTCACCTACCAATGCAGGAGACACCAGTTTGACCCCTGATCTGGGAAGATCCCACATCAGTTCAGTTCACTTCAGTCCAGTCATTCAGTCATGTCTGACTCTTTGTGACCCCATGGACTGCAGCACCCTAGGCTTCCCTGTCCATCACCAACTCCCAGAGCTTGCTCAAACTCATGTCCACTAAGTCGGTGATGCCATCCAATCATCTCATCCTCTGTCATCCCCTTCTCCTCCTGCCTTCAATCTTTCCCAACTTCAGGGTCTTTTCCAATGAGTCAGTTCTTCCCATCAAGTAGCCAAAGTAATGGAGCTTCAACTTCAACATCAGCCCTTCCAATGAATATTCAGGACTGATTTCCTTTAGGACTGACTGGTTAGATCTTGAAGTCCAAGGGACTCTCAAGAGTCTTCTCCAACACTACAGTTCATAAGCATCAATTCTTTGGTGCTCAGCTTTCTTTATAGTCCAACTCTCACATCCATACATGAGTACCAGAAAAACCATAACTTTGACTAGCCAGACCTTTGTTGGCAAAGTAATGTCTCTGCTTTTTAATATTCTGTCGGTTGGTCATAACTTTTCTTCCAAGGAGCAAGCGTCTTTTAATTTCATGGCTGCAGTCACCAATCTGCAGTGATTTGGAGCCCCAAAAATAAAGTCTGTCACTGTTTCCATTGTTTCCCCATCTGTTTGCCATGAAGTGATGGGACTGGATACCATGATCTTAGTTTTTTGAATGTTGAGTTTTAAGCCAACTTTTTCACTCTGCTCTTTCACTTTCATCAAGAGGCTCTTCAGTTCCTCTTTGCTTTCTGCCATAACAGTGGTATCATCTGCATATCTGAGGTTATTGTTATTTATTCTGACTATCTTGATTCCAGCTTGTGCTTCATCCAGCTCAGCATTTTGTGTGATGGACTCTGCATATCAGTTAAATAAGCAGGTTGACAATATACAGCCTTGATGTACTCCTTTCCCAATTTGGAACCAGTCTGTTGTTCCATGTCCAGTTCTAACTGTTGCTTCTTGACCTGCATACAGATTTCTCAGAAGGCAGGTAAGGGGATCTGGTATTCCCATCTCTTTAAGAATTTTCCCACAGTTTGTTATGATCCACACAGTCAACGGCTTTGGTGTAGTCAGTAAAGCAGAAGTAGACTTTTTCTGGAACTCTCTTGCTTTTTCTATGATCCAACAGATGTTGACAATTTGATCTCTGGTTCCTCTGCCTTTTCTAAATCCAGCTTGAACATCTGGAAGTTCATGGTTCTTGTACTATTGTAGCCTGGCTTGAAGAATTTTGAGCATCACTTTGCTAAAAGTAATTTAGCAAATTACAAATAATTACTAACAGTAATTAAGCATTACTGTTGAAACCTCGCTTGGAGAATTTTGAGCATCCCATATGCTGTGGAGCAACTAAGTGATGCACCACAAATACTGAGCCTGTGCTCTAGAACCCAGAAACCACAACTATTGAGCTCACACACCACAACTACTAAAGCCTGTGTTCTCTAAAGCCTGTGGTCTGCAACAAGAGAAGCTATTGCAATGAGAAGCCCACACACTGAAATGTAAGAAAGAGTGGCCCCCAATCACAGCAACTAGAGAAAGCCTATGAGGCAAAAAAAAACCCAACACAGCCAAAAATTTAAAAATATTTTTTAAAAAATAATAGCACAAAAGGGGATGCAAGAAAAAGTTTATAGAGTTTCATATAATTCAAGGGACAGTTAAGTATCTAAGTTTCAGGAAGAACAAGTGTCAGTCAGAATGCATGGCACTAGGAATGTGGACCTCTTTGTTTCTAATTCAAAATCTCCCCTGATTGGCCCACTTAAATGAAATGTCTTCTTTTGTGAAGGGGAATCACCAAGAAGGGTATAGCAACTGGTAGCTCACTCTGTCATTATCAGAGAAGAGCAGTGATGGCAAGCCATGACAACATCTCAAAAATCATGGCTAATTTGAAAAATAAGATGAAGGAAAATGAAGTGCTATTATTGAAATGTTTTATAAAAACAACTTTTTAAAGTAACAATCAGTAGAGAGTAACTTCTGTGAAGGTTAAATAGATTCCATGCAGAATTTGGTATTTCAAGTTGTTTAAAAGTCCATCCCAAAATATCCATCAATATAGAAAACTAGAGTTTCTGATATAAAGATACCGTTAGAGCCACAACATGTAAAGAACTTGCATACTATCAATCTCATCTTTACTTCAAGAAAAAGCTGGAAGACTTGAAAGTCAATGACTTTTCTAGTACCCATCAGAGAACTGAGGTCATGGTGAGAACTACCACCCCCAAATCTGGAGAGACAGATAAATTTAAAGAGTCACAACCATCGAAATGAACCCGCCACAGGTAAAGGAAAAAAAAAAAAAGAGTCACAACCAAGACATGCTTATTTGAAGAAGAAGTCACTGCAGCCAGAAAGTGGTGCTGCTGCTGCTGCTGCTGCTGCTGCTAAGTCACTTCAGTCGTGTCCGACTCTGTGCGACCCCATAGACGGCAGCCCACCAGGCTTCCCTGTCCCTGGGATTCTCCAGGCAAGAACACTGGAGTGGGTTGCCATTTCTTTCTCCAGTGCATGAAAGTGAAAAGTGAAAGTGAAGTCGCTCAGTTGTGTCCGACTCCTAGTGACCCCACGGACTGCAGCCCACCAGGCTCCTCCGTCCATGGGATTTTCTAGGCAAAAGTACTGGAGTGGGGTGCCATTGCCTTTTCTGCAGAAAGTGGTAGGAAGATTTAAATGGTAACTTTGACAAATTGATGGAAGTTAAGAGTGGACTAGCTTGAAAGACTACCAAGGATAAGTCTTGTGAGAGGAGATTTCCATCCTCCATAGATTTTACCTCCAGAAACACCACCTGATTCTCATGGGGAGGAGCCAAGTAAAATGCCCTCATGACTCTAATAGAGAAAAGGGGAAAGTAAATGTTTTGAAATTTCCTAAAACATTCTGTATTCCCATAACACTTGGTGGGCATTTCCTTGACTTTAGCCCCCTTTAAGCTTCAGATTTTACCTAGGGTGCTGGAGAGGGGATTAAGAAACACTTTTGAAGGTCACAGCCCTGGGATACTTGCCCATTAAGAGTCTTAAGTTTCAATCATAAGATTACAGAGCTTTTACCACCATATCAATAAAGCAATATTTTTACAGTGAATTACAGCTGAGAGAGCTACACAACTCATGCTCTACCTCAAGATGGGTTCCTAGGGAAACTTGAAGACAACAGGGGAGACAAAAACAAGTATATTAAAGGGATTTGAAATATCTGACAGCTAAAGCTACAGCAAACAGTAAAAACTGGCACTCAGCTCCTAGCTAGATTAATATAAAACTTCACACTGAACTGCTACTTATCTTAGCTCCTATTACTCAGTAAATATTATGTGTGAATTTCAAGTGAAAAATGGAAACCATACTGAAAGGCAAAGAAAAGCAGTCTGAAAAGGTAAAGCAAGCATCAGAAGATATTCAGATATGATACAATTTTGGAATTATCAGACAGAGAATCTAAAATAACTATAATATGTAAAGGCTTTTATTGGAAAAATTAGACAATAGGCAAGGGCATATGGATAATATAAACAGAGAGATGGAAACATTAGGAAAGAATTTTTTAAAGTGCTACAAATCAAAAACATTAGTACAGTCTTCTGGTTTCTAGTTCTACATGTAAGAAACTTAAAAGTGATCACAAAAAAGAGGCTGAAAAACTGAAAATCAACAACTTTTTAGATCCATCAAAGAACTGAGGTCACAGGACCAACCACTACACTGAAAACTGGAGACATGACAGATTAAAAAGATGCAGTTTACTCAAAAGGGAAAAGCCAGAAATCCCTGATGGAGCTAATGTCAGTTCTTTTTACTTATAACAGATCACTGTTTTTATTTTCTAGTATTTCCTTTTGATACTAGGATTTCCATCTTTCTGCTTATATTACCTTGTAGTATACATTGTTTTGTTTTTGTTTTTGTTTTTGTTTTTTTTTGACTCTTAACAGTAAATTACAAGGCATTTTCAAATGTAAAAATCAGAATTTGAAGAAGCAAGAGCAATCACCAGACCTGGACTGGGATGTGACAAAAGTATTGGAATTATTGGACTGGCAATTTAAAATAACTATGACTAACATGCTGGTGGCTCTAATGGAAACCAATGTGCAAAAGCAGATGGATAATGTAAGCAGAGATGGAAATTCTAAGATAAAAAGGAAATGCTAGGGAAAAAAAAATCCTGTAGCAGAAGTGAAAAATGCCTTTATGGGGCATTAGACTGGAAATGGCTGAGGAACATGAAGATATATCAGTAGAAGCTTACCATGCTTAAAAACTAAAACCAAAAATACTGGGGAAAAAACAAACCTAGAACAAAATATCCAAGAACTATGGGACAATTACAAAAGGTGTTACATAAATTTACTGGGAATACCTGACAGAAATAAACAAATATAATATAAGAAATATTCAAAGCAATGATGACTGAGAATTTCTCAAGATTAATGTTGTATGTCAAACCACAGATTCAGGAAGCTCAGAGAAACCAAGAAAGATAAATGCCAAAACATCTACACCTAGGATATCATATTCAAACTTCAGAAAATCAAATACAAAGAGAAAATATTTTAAGAAACCAGAGGAAAAAGTACCTTAGCTGTAGAGGAGCAAGGATAAGAATCACATTTTACTTCTCTTTGGAAATGATGTAAGAAGAAAGTGGAATTAAACATTTGTGTGGAAAGAAAAAAAAATCTCTCCAACCTGGAATTCTGTATCCAGTGAATTGACTTTCTCAGCCAAAAATTGAGGGAACTTGTCACCAATAGATCTGCCTTGCAAGAAATGTTAAAAGAAGGTCTTCAGTGCAAAGAAATATATAGGTCAGAAATTTGTAACTACATTAGAAAGGAAAAATATAAGAGAGGGAATAAGTCAAGGTAAAAGAAAAGCTTTCATTTTTCTTCTTTTAATTGATTTAATAGTTTATTCAATGTTGTAATAGTAATAATGTATTCAATGATTATAGCTCAGGAATAAGTGAAGTAGGTGACAGCAAAGATATAAAGGACAGGAAAGACAAATTATGGATACTTTATTATAAGACACTCACACGGCCCCTGAAGTGGTATAGTGTTCTATGGAAGGATTTCTTGTATATGTATATTGCACACTTCAGGGAAGCAACTAAAAAAGGAAAACTATGGAGCATAACTGATATGCTAACAAAGGAGACAAATGGAAACATATATTCTCAGATTCTGTGATAACCCATATGGGGGAAAAATCTGAAAAAGAATGGATGTATATATATGTATAACTGAATCACTTTACTGTACACCTGAAGCCACAACATTGTAAATCAACTATCAGTTCAGTAGCTCAGGCATGTCTGACTCTTTGCCACCCCATGGACTGTAGCACGCCAAGTTTCCCTGTCCATCATCAATTCCCGGAGCTTGCTCAAACTCATGTCCATTGAGTCAGTGATGCCATCCGACCATCTCATCCTCTGTCGTACCCTCCTCCTTCAGTCTTTCCCAGCATCAGGGTCTTTTCCAATGAGTCAGCTCTCCACATCAGGTAGCCAAAGGATTGGAGTTTCAGCTTTAGCATCAGTCCTTCCAATGAATACTCAGGACTGATTTCCTTTAGGATATATTGGTTGGATCTCCTTGCAGTCCATGGGACTCTCAAGAGTCTTCAACACTACAGTTCAAAAGCATCAATTCTTTGGCCCTCAGCTTTCTTTATACTCCAACTCTCACATCCATACAAGACTACTGGAAAAACCATAGCCTTGACTAGATGGACCTTTGTTGGCAAACTAATGTCTCTGCTTTTTAATATGCTGTCTAGGTTGGTCATAGCTTTTCTTCCAAGGAGCAAGCGTCTTTTAATTTCATGGCTGCAGTCACCATCTGCAGTGATTTTGGAGCCGAAGAAAATAAAGTCTGTCACTGTTTCCATTATTTCCCCATCTATTTGCCATGAAGTGATGGGACCGGATGCCATGATCTTAGTTTTTTGAATGTTGAATTTTAAGTGAACTTTTTCACTTTCCTCTTTCACTTTCATCAAGAGGCTTTTTAGTTCTTCTTGGCTTTCTGCCATAAGGGTGGTATAATCTGCATATTTGAGGTTATTGATATTTCTCCTAGCAATCTTGATTCCAGCTTGTGCTTCATCCAGCCTGGCATTTTGTATGATGTACTCTGCATGTTAGTTAAATAAGCAGGGTGACAATATGCAGCCTTGACGTACTCCTCTCCAAATTTGGAACCAGTCTGTTGTTCCATGTCCGGTTCTAACAACTATATTCCAATATAAAATTTAAAAATTAAAATAAATAAAAGCAGGTTTAGGAGGGAAAAAAAAGATATAAAAAAACATAATAAGTCTTTGCCCACAAGTTTTATAACCTAGTGAAAAGTGAAAGTGTTAGTCACTCAGTTACGTCCAACTCTTAGTGACCCCATGAGTTGTAGCCTGCCAAGTTCCACTGTCCATGAAATTCTCCAGGCAAAATTACTGGAGGGGGTTGCCATTCCCTTCACCAGGGGATCTTCCCATCCCAGGGATCGAACCTGAGTCTCCTGCATTGCAGGCAGTTTCTTTTACCATCTGAGCCACCAGGGAAGTCCCTCGTAACCTAGTAAAAAGGACAAAGTCCTTGAAAGACACAATTTAAACTCACAGAGGGAAAAATAGGTAATCTGAATAGTTTTATATCTATAAAATGAATAAATAATTATTATTTATTCAGCACAGGAATTAATAACCTTCCAAAGAGAAAGCAGTTTCCGGGAGTTGGTGATAAACAGGGAAACCTGGTGTGCTGCATTCCATGGGGTTGCAAAGAGTTGGACATGACTGAGCAACTGAATTGAACTGAAAAGAGAAAGTCCCAAGGCCAGGTAAATTTTGTTAAATATTTAAAGAAAAATTATACCAATATTTTACATTCTTTTCAAGAAAATCGAAACAGAAAGAACACTTCCTAACTCATTTTATGAGGTAAGCTTTATTCTTATACCAAAACTCAATAGAGACATTTCAAAAAATTAAAACTACAGATGAGGATTTCTCATCAGGGATGTATTTAACAATCCCTCACAAAATAGTAGCAAACTGAATCCAACAAAGCATAATATATACACACATATATATATAATCACAACCAAGTGGATTTTATTCCACGTAGGTAGGACTTGTTCAACATTAGGAAATCAGTGATATATGCCAAATCAACAGGCTACATAAGAAAAAGTCATGTGGTTGTATCAGTTGATGCAGACAAAGCTTTTGACCAAATTTACTCATAATTTTTTTAGACTCTCAGAGAACTGGAAAGAAGAGAATTTCCTCAGTTTGATGAAGAACATCTAAAAGAATGCTAGCATCATACCTAATAGTGAGAAACTGCATACTTTCCCTCTAAGAATTAGAGCCAAGCAAGGATTTTTTTCTTTTTTTTTTTTCCTCTCACCAATTGTAAAATGTTATAGCCTCTTGAGAAGAAAATTGGCAATTTTTTACAAAACTGAAGTCTTACCATACAATATAGCAATTGTATCTTTAGCTATTTACTGAGAATTATTTGGAAAATATTCATAAGAAATATTTGAAAAGTATTTCAAATATTTTCACTATTTGAAAATTATTGTTTAGTTGCTAAACTGTGTCCATCTCTTTGCTACCCCGTGGGTGGTAGCCCACCAAGCTGCTCTGTCCATGGGATTTCCTGGCAAGAATACTGAAATGCGTTGCTGTTTCCTTCTCCAGAGGATCTTCCCCATCTGGGGATCGAACCCACATATCTTGCTTAGCAGGCAGATTCTTTACCACTGAGCCATCTGGAAATGTTCACACTAAAACCTGCATGTGGCTGTATACAGCAGCTTTATTCATAATTGACAAAACAGGAAACAACCAGGATGTTTTACAATAGGATGAAGACATAAACTGTGGTACATCCATAAAATGAAATATCTTTAAACTAGCATCAAGGATGGAGAAGGCAGTGGCACCCCACTCCAGTTCTCTTGCCTGGAAAATCCCATGGACCGAGGAGCCTGGTAGGCTGCAGTCCATGTGGTCGCTAAGAGTCGGACACGACTGAACGACTTCACTTTCACTTTTCACTTTCGTGCATTGGAGGAGGAAATGGCAACCCACTCCAGTGTTCTTGCCTGGAGAATCCCATGGACAGAGGAGCCTGGTGGGCTGCCGTCTATGGGGTCGCACAGAGTCAGACACGACTGAAGCGATTTAGCAGCAGCAGCAGCATCAAGGATTCAGTGCGGCGTTTTAATAGGTGAAGTCTAGGAATCATTTGAGTTAGTGAAACTATTCTGTATGATACTGTCAGTTTGAAACATGACACTATGCATTTGTCAAAAACCAAAGGACTTTATAACACAAAGAATGAACTTTATACAATTTTTTTAAACTTTAGTTAAGTAGGAGTTGTCAGAATTATACATGTGCATATATATATATATATATGCAGAAATATATATATAGCATTTATAAGCCAAATCCAATATCTCATCAAAATGTCAGCCTTTATGATTGCCTAAATTTAAAATATCAATTTGTTTATGTTTAAAAAAGTTTATTTTTCTCTGTATAAAGATATAAAAGGCAAAGCAACTCTTTTTGTATTTAAAATTCTCTTAAATATATATGTAATCTTACAAATTTTAGTTTTGAGTTTCTCTCAAATTTCAGTAAATCTCTAACAGATGGCACATCCTATGATTTCATTAAGTATTATTTCTTCTTTTATTGAATTGAGTATTAAAATACTACTTCCCAAAGCAGCCTTCTTAGACTATTGACATAAGAGATGACAACCTCCTACAATGAAATCTAGAAGAAATAGGAAACTTCAGTGGCCTCACATAAATGATGCAAAGAATGTCTATATCTTTACTTGAATTTTGCTCTGAATTCTTGAAAAAGATGAGGAAAAAAACTAAATTTAAAGCACATAATTTATAGTAATAACGAAGTCAGCTTATTAAAGATATTTATGATCCAACACAGCACTTTTAATGTTGCCAACTTTGTATGATAACCTTTGGAGATAACAGTAACTAACCTTACTGCAGAATTGCACATGAGAAACCAACATCCTGAAAAAAAAAAATCTGCCCAAAATCACACAGCCAATCTTCCCAAATTTGGGAGCGTGTTTCTCTGATGTCACACTGCACTGCCTGACAAAGGTAAACTAATTTTAAAAATATTCCTAGTGTTAACTTTAAGAATCTTCCTATAACATATATGAGAGTGAAATATTAGTTGCTCAGTTGTGTCCGACTCTTTGTAACCCCATGGGATGCAGCCTGCCAGGCCCCTCTGTCCATGGGATTCTCTAGGCAAGAATACTGGAGTGGGTTAACATCTCTTCTCCAGGGGATCTTCCCAACCCAGGGATCCAACCCGGGTCTCCTGCACTGCAGACAGATTCTTTACCATCTGAGCCACCAGGGAAGCCCTTATGGCTTTGTCTAAACTGAAGAGTTCAGAGATCGGGGGAAATAATAACTTGAGATTGCAGAGTTCTTTGTGTAGCCTCAGCTGCAGAAAGAGGTGGCTGGGGACCAGGAGGGGCACATGGTCTTTTCTTTCAGACTAATTTTGACCTAGGGCAGCTGGGGAGCATGTTGGTTCCAGCCAGGGGAAGGCTTATGTGGAATTTCAAGCAGGAACAATCTGTGTACATCAGTTACTGAAAAGATAATGTCTTTTTCTTGAAGATATTTGAAGAGGGAGACTCCCAGGCCCGTTGGAGAAATGCCAAAAGGCCATACCTGTGGGGGTCCCTGGTGTGTGCAGTGGAATACAGTGATACCTGAGCCAGAAGAGACACATTCTTAGAACATGTGCATCAAGCACCGATGGCTCCCAGAGTGTGCTGGCTGTCTGGAGAAAAAGCACTTCTGCAGTTATTTGAGCCTTAATGTGTTCTCACACTTATTTTTCACCAAACACCAATCTTATTTGAGATAACAGACACTTTTAAGAAAAGAAAAATAATCAATCGAATTATATGAAACTAAATGATGTATTCTTTGAGGTTTCCTCTTTAATCTTCCTGTGCACTGAATCAGCATACAGCAGAATTAGGAGTTAAATCATGTTTGGTCTTGTGTTCATGAGAAGGAGCTTGGATTTTTTTCCTACTGGCCTTAGGAAACCATTGTTGGGTTTCAATAGAGGATTGATGTTAAAAGCTTTTATTTATTTATTTTTTTAGAAAATCATTATGATGATCAGACAGGTTGAAAAATCTCCTAAAATAAGTTGATACTCCTCCCTCAGCCCAAAACTATTCTGCATTCTAGAGGTTCTGGAAGTGGTAGCCCTCATGGAATCACGGAAGATACTCCCTACTCTTCCATTTTTTGTGTGTGGAAATGGATAAAATTTCAATAACAGCCTCCTGAAATTCAAGCTTATAGGGATAGCCCAAAATAAACTTAACCATAGTACAGTGAAAAGGAAAAACAATTAAGTTGTGAGATTGACATGTATATACTGCTATATTTAAAATAAATTGCCATTCCATGAAAAAATAAATACATACATATATTTTTTTTAATGTTTTGAAATGAAATTGTTCTGAAGAGAGGAAAAGGCTAGAGTTGGATCAGTCACAAAACCAGGTACTATCCTGTGGCTGAATCAGATCCCTGAAGAGGTTCTTATGAGGAGTGGAGAATGACCAAGGGTAGATCCCATTCTGACCTGAGCAGGTGCTCAACCAGCAGAACCTTCCCTCTGAGCTGAGAAGAGAAAAGGAGACCAGAGCCCAGGAAGAGAAGAACAGGTGTGCAGTTAGTTGAGGCAAAGCGTAGAAAGCGGGGACCACAAAAACCGAGGATACAGAGAGTAAGTTGTTTCCTGGTACTGGCAAACAGACGTGGAGACAGCCTGGGAGCTAAGGTATAGTGTTGCATGAGACAAATTCAGTACCCCATAATTCATGATTAGAAGCCTCGTTATTTTCCATGAAGTTGGCTAATATAGTCCAAAGGCAAACAATGCAATACAAGATATGATTTAAGTTGTGTTACTAACATATGAAAGGAGTTTTAGATTGTACTGATATGTGCCAAAATGCATGGTTGCAAAATTGATTGTTATTGTGCTAAGTGAGAATAATCTTAATAAGTATGCACATAACACCATGCTAAATTGTGGGTTTTATTATGTTTTATAAACATATAAAGCTGTAACCACTGAAATCTGTAATGTGTAGGAGGGTGTCTACAGCATTTTTGTACTAAAAATACTTGAAACAACTGGGGATTTTAAATTCTGGAACACTATTTAAAGGAGTAATTTCTGCTCATGTAAACATTTGTTGTATCCTGTGACTTTCTTTGAAACTCTTTTCACCATCTTGGTATATTTTTACTAGTAGAAAAAAATCTAATTTATTTTATCAAGATTCTGAAATACATGTGTTTAAACATTTTTCTTTTCTTTTTCTTTACAATGTAAAGATGCACTTGGTGAAATATATGGCTTACTGATAGAGGGGTCATAATGAAACTAATAAGAATTTCTCTAAATTCTTAATGAAATTAAACACTGAGATGTTAAGATAAACAAAAAGCAAAATGTTTGAACCCGTGAGTACAGCCTAAGGAAAAATAAATGCATTTTGTAAAAATTGCAGTTACCTTAATCAACAATCGAAACCAAACAATTTAAAGGAGTGAGTGCGCGCATAGTTTAAATTAGGAAAAGACTGAAGAAAATGGAAGGGGAATCTTGAATGGTTCAACTCTAGGTAAAATAACAGGCATTTTCTATAGACCAGGTAGACTTTTCTTTATATAGACTTTCAATGGTGATTCTATTTTCATCTAAAGCCTACGAGTTAAAAAAAAAAAAAATGCACAAACATATGGAAGAACTGGGCAATGGAGAGAAAACTGATATATCATTTCAGAAACTGAAAACTGTACAATTCTCTATATTTTTAGCAAAAAAGAAAATGGGTGTGGATACTCAGTTGCTGGTGTCTGACTCTTTGTGACCCCATAGACCCCATGTAGCCTTCCAGGCTCCTCTCCTGTATTACTGCCATGGAATTTTTCAGGCCAGAATTCTGGTGTGGATCACCATATCCTACTCCAGGGGATCTTCCCAACCCAGGGATCAAACCCATGTATCTTGTGTCTCCTGAGTTGGCATGTGGATTCTTGACCACTATACCACCTGGAAAGCCCCCCAAAAGAAAATATTTGTTTTTAATCATGAGTGTAAAATGTAGCTATTGTTTCACTAGTAAATTTGTATAAAACACAGTAAACTACCAACTAAATCTAAAATATAACATTCAGAACTTCCCTGGCAGTCCAGTGGTTAAGACTCTGTGCTTCCAATGCAGGGTGTTCAGGTTCAATCCCTGGTCAAGGAACTAAGATCCCCCATGCCAGGTGGTATGTGTGTGTATGGAAAAATTGTTAATTGATAATGTAAGAATCCAGTATCAATTTCCAGTGCAGTAGCAGAAAAACATGTTGATGACATTCAAGAATCTCGTGGCTCTAACATTCTCAGGTGATGTGCAAAGAATCACACCTCTTTCTCAGGGTATCTATGGCTTATTAGCCTTATTGGCCCCTTTGATATATGAGTTCTTAAAGAACTTTACATCTATTTTTGGAAAATTAAAAATTCACTGAGTCCTTTTATTTCTGTGATGTCTCAGTATTCTCAAGTTCCTCTCTACTTTTTTGTAACCATGTTATTTACTTATAGAGAGTTTGAAAGTACTCATTGCTTAGTAACTCATCCTTTCAGGGAAACACGTAAAATCACTTAGATATGTAACTGAGTGACTAATTTATACGACAATTATCATATAATCAGGAAGAAATGGTTCAGTTATGGTAAAAAGTATAGAATGACATATTTCATTGCTCTTTCTTGCTCTTAACTTTATTGAGTTAATAAAATTCTTTCCTTCACTTTTTTCATGTTTCCCTACTTCCTTCTCACTTTTCTCCATTTACTTTTTTCTTTTTATTCGATACCATATAGTATGATATAGTAAAAATGTGAGATTACTTTTAAAATGGAAAAAAGGAAAACTAAGAGGAAATTATATTAATGAAATTAATTTTAGTTATATCTTCTGTACATAACTAGTTATACTAGTTATAGCTTTCTATTATAGCATATTGGCTGTAAAGACTGTAAAAGGTTACAGAAAACGTAAGGAAATGGGCAAAATTTTGAAATATGTGTTAGGTTAGTTCTAGAGATGTATAGAAGGCTGAGCGCCAAAGAATTGATGCTTTTGAACTGTGGTGTTGGAGAAGACTCTTGAGAGTCCCTTGGACTGCAAGGAGATCCAACCAGTCCATTCTGAAGAAGATCAGCCCTGGGATTTCTTTGGAAGGAATGATGCTAAAGCTGAAACTCCAGTACTTTGACCACCTCATGCGAAGAGCTGACTCATTGGAAAAGACCCTGATGCTGGGAGGGATTGGGGGCAGGAGGAGAAGGGGACGACAGAGGATGAGATGGCTGGATGGCATCACTGACTCGATGGACGTCTGAGTGAACTCTGGGAGTTGGTGATGGACAGGGAGGCCTGGCATGCTGTGATTCATGGGGTCGCAAAGAGTCAGACACAACTGAGCGACTGATCTGATCTGATCTGAAAATCACTGCAGATGGTGATTGCAGCCATGAAATTAAAAGACACTTACTCCTTGGAAGGAAAGTTACGAGCAACCTGGATAGCATGTTCAAAAGTAGAGACGTTACTTTGCCAACAAAGGTCCGCCTAGTCAAGGCTATGGTTTTTCCAGTGGTCATGTATGGATGTGAGAGTTGGACTGTGAAGAAAGCTGAGCACCGAAGAATTGATGCTTTTGAACTGTGGTGTTGGAGAAGACTCTTGAGAGTCCCTTGGACAGAAAGGAGATCCAACCAGTCCATTCTAAAGGAGATCAGTCCTGGGTGTTCTTTGGAAGGACTGATGCTAAAGCTGAAACTGCAATACTTTGGCCACCTCATGCCAAGAGTTGACTCATTGGAAGAGACTCTGATGCTGGTAGGGATTGGGAGCAGAAGGAGAAGGGGAGGATGAGGATGAGACAGAGGATGAGATGGCTGGATGGCATCACCGACTCGATGGACATGAGTTTGGGTGATTTCTGGGAGTTGGTGATGAACAGGGAGGCCTGGCGTGCTGCAATTCATGAGGTCGCAAAGAGTCAGACACGACTGAGCGACTGAACTGAACTGAACTGAACTGAGAGATGTATAAACCCACTAATTAACGAGACTTATATGGCTTCCCTGGTGGCTCAGACAGTAAAAGCATCTGCCTACAAGGCGGGAGACCCAGGTTCCATCCCTAGGTTGGAAAAGGAAATGTTAACCCACTCCAGTTCTCTTGCCTGGAAAATCCCATGGATGGAGGAGCCTGATAGGCTACAGTCCATGGGGTCCCAGAGTCGGACATGACTGAACGACTTTACTTTCACTTTTCACTTTCATATGAAACTTATTGTAGAAAATATTTAAAGTAAGCAATTATGCATACTAAATGATATGTGGACAGATAAATGTGTCAGGACTCCTTGATTTGTTACAATGACAAAAGGAGATTAATGAACTAAATAAATGTGTCTTGAACTACACAATCCATGTCAGGCACTGGTCTAAGCATTGGATGTAGAGCAGTGAGAAGAATGAAGTCCCTGTTCTCGTTAATTGTACATTCTTTTGGACCAGGATAAATATGCCAGTGAAGCTGATATCTCAATGAATCTCACGAATCCAAACTTATGTATTGACCTTTAATTAAATACCTGGCACACAATTGATGCTATATGGGATTTTATTAATGAAATGTATGTTATAATAATGGCTAGGTGAGCCGTTTCAATTTTTCATTTTAGAACATTAGGTTTTCAACTGCTTAATTCTAGATTCCTACACTGTGAATTTAAAATAATCTTCCTATATGCCTCATGCGTGCAAGCATGCTTAGTCACTTCAGTTGCAGCCGACTCTGCAACGCAATGGGCTGTAGCCCACCAGACTCCTCTGTCCCTGGGATTCTCCAGGCAAAAATACTGGAGTGGGTTGCCATGCCCTCCTCCAGGGAATCTTCCCCACCCAGGAATGGGACCCACCTCTTTTAACATCTCCTGCATTGGCAGGTGGGTTCTTTACGACTTGTGCAAACTGGGAAGCCCATATGCCTCATAGATACTCCTACAGGGATTTGTGTCCACCTCAGTGATACAGTTTACAGTAAGTTAAATGTGGCTAACAGCAGAACTGCATGGGATTACAGAATTTCAAAAATTGCTGCTTTGTCTGTGGTTTCCTCTTGTTAAAAATGCCAAGTTTTGCTTGACTTCAGTTCAAACCATACACATTTTTCAAATTTTCACATGACTTTTTTCTCAAATACTTCCTTCCTAATATGCCAATACTTTTTTAGTTGTTTTTTTTTTAATTTTTGCACAGCATAATCTTCAGAAATTATGGGAATGTCCATATCTAGAACACATTCCCACTTTCTAAGGATTTGTTTTTTAATTATTTTATAAAGACAATTTTCTTTTCAGCCATGTGAAAGTATAACCTAAGAGTTTAGCAGAAATTAATAGGCTTTTAAACTATTAAGCCAGATTTTAAAATTTGGAAAACACAAATTACATCCTTGCCTGAAAATCTTTCCTAGAATTCTGTGTTTAGATGATTCTTTGTATAATTAGAAGTGAATATTGTCATATAGAAGAAGCATGGAATATTGGAGAAAAGTAAAAGAACACATAATTCAGCTCTGGTTAAGCCTTTCTTTCTTGGTTTGGGAAATTCTGAGAATGATTTTTGGAGACTTGCCTAGAATTTTAGGGATGCCAATAAATGTTCTGTAAAATAGTAGGTGCTCCGTTTCATTCTGGTAGAAAACTTTTTAAATCTATACCAAAGCAGAGCAGTCTCAAGGTCACTGCTGGACTTAGGCCTCTTACAGAGTTATATTTTTCCACAGGGCTTAGGAAAGAGAACAGATTTTAAATAGAGTGTGCAAAAGAAACCTGCATTCTTACATTCCCAAGTATCTCTTTGCACTTAAACTGCTTATCTGCAGAGCACAATGTTTCATTTCAATGGAATATTTGACACATGGGCTCAATAGGTCTCCCACTCATATTTTACTTTAATTATGATGCTTACAATGTACAATCATTTCCTTTATTTATAAATAGCCTTTTTAAAGGAAATCAAAGTCCGACAAAGTTTAGATTGCAATGCGTTTTGAGTATTAATGGTGACATCAAACATTTACTCTTTATGCTCTGTTAACCCTTCAGTCACAAATTCTACCCATAATGGCCATACATATCCTTCTTTTCCTGATGTGCTAACCTAAACTAAGGTTGACAAATCTAAAGAGAGCCTCCTTTTGGTTTAAGCTCTTGGGCCTACATTGTGTTTCTGTCACAGGAGTGATGGTAAGAGGGACTAATTAAAAGTCCAATGAATGTGCCAGGGTTAAAATCACAGACTCTGCTCATTAACAGTCGTTTACCTAAGGATATTTCCAAAGAATTCTTTCTATGTCTGAAAAGAACAAAAACTGAAGGGGGGAGGGAGGAATACGTTGAAAGAATCACTTATAAATATTTTATATTAGAAATGTGATTTTTCAAGAAAATCCAGATACCCTCAATGAAGGAATCCAAGTGTAAGTAGATTTTCAAACCCTGCTTTTTTTTGTTATGTGCGCATGTGTGTCTGTGTATACATCTGAGTGTGTGTGTGTGTGTGTTTTAAAGGAGGAATATCCTCTCTAAAGAGTAAAAAAAGAAATAGGAAAAAAATCAGAGCCATTTTGTTAATTGTCTTTTTCCTGCTGTTTCCATGGTAATACTGGCTGCCAGACTTCTCTGCAGAGTGACAGTCCAACAATTCACACACTACACCCTTTCAAGCACAATGAATGGCCGTGAAAGAGGCCGAACAGGCACCATTCAGGAAACATGTGATATCTACTCAATGCACTACCTTTCATCCACATTTTCCAAATTGCAGTTAATTTAATTCTAAACAAATGGCTAAGGGGGACAAATGAGGATTAGAAGGAAAAGAACATCTTGAGCGCTAATGGGGATGGTTTGTGTGAAGAACAATATAGCACTTTCTTCTGTTGCCAAGAAGGCTGGATGTAAAGATGCACTTTCCCTCTTCATCTGAGGCCTTCGTAGAGACGCTATATCAACAATGAGAACCACGGCAAAAAAATTTCTTGGCAATATAGAGTTTATGTAGGTTTTGGCTTTCCATTTGGAAACACATTTGATACAGTATGAAGTAATTTCATTTACTAGGAAATAAAATATCACATCAGACTTTTTACTGACAATTAAGAGCTACTAGTTTTTGTAAGGTTATATTTTCCTCTATTTTTAACATCCTTGGTTCAGGAGAGGAAAAGCAATGAATTCTAAAGTTCTTGTAACAAAATACAAGGAATTATCTTTATTCAGTCTTCAGTTGCCTGTGATTTCTCTGTTTAAATGTCAGTAAAGTAGGCCACCATCATTTAAAAAACAAAACAGACCAAGAAAAGGTAAAATGATATCCCTGCAAATGATTTCATGTTATTTGAATGGAATAATCATGATAATCAAGAATTCTCTCTCATGTTCATTTAAGTCTTCTGATAAATGCCTCCAAAAACTTGGGATAATTCATTTTTAGATACAGCATATGTAAATATTTCTAATAAAAAATAACTTAAGGTAGTATTTTTCAATCCATTGGTGGGCTTTATGTATTACGGTATCATGAACAATTTGGTTAGGGGGACACTAGTCAGATACCAATCTCAAAATGCCATATTCAATATCATAAATTCATCTCTAAGCACATTTCTATTTCCCTTGTTACATTTAACTTTCTAAGAGACCATTCTTATTTATATTTACTGATCCAGGAAAAATAATCCAAATGAATTGGTTAATAATTCTTTGTCTCCATTATGACATGGTTCTGCTTGAAATATGAGCACATCCTTAAACTTATCTTCACCACTGTGATGATTACATAATACACTCTTAATCCAAGTGAGTTATTTGAGAGGTACCACATTAATCTTCAGAGAATTTCTCTGATTTTTGACTCTACAGTAGTTTCAGAAGAACACACTTTTATTCATTCTGATTTGTCTGCTATCAAATAATCTATAAAGAAATGAGATGTGTAATGGCTTCAGTTTCTGAGTGGATTAGTCCTAGGGTTTAAGTATGAATTGCCCTAAATCTTTTCAGAAATTTAAAAGACACTAGGATCATAGTATTTCAGATGTTTGACACAAGTCTTAAAATTCTTCCTTCTTTACTCGTTTCTTCTACTTTTTTTTTTTTTTCCTCTAGTGTTTAGGGCCCTTAGGGTTGACAACCTATAGCTGTTGAAATGCACCAGACAAAAGGTCATTTTCCTCACATAGAGGGGCTGGGATCAGATGTTACCTTGTGAAAAAGTTGTGTTTGATGCAGAGATTCAGGTGGGGAGCCAGGACTCCTAATATTTCTGGAAGTTTTGATATACTCGATGGAATCTTGATGGCTTTCTTGTAAAGAGAGAGAGAAATGGATACTTTTAGTGAAGAGTGACTTTCAGTGCCTAGAAGGCTGATACTATCATTTCAAGGCTGGGACTCAAAAGCAATTGATGCTGAGCAGGGACCAAGGGCCCCCACTATGGAGTTGGGGGAGAGGCCAGCCTCTTCTCATGCTCCCACCATCCCCCTCAGCTTTACTTACTTGTTCTCAAGCTTGCATTCCTATGGGACTCAGACATACCTTGGGGATTTCAACTGCTGGGAAAAGTGGAGAAAACCTGTCTTTTATCACTGCCAAGCCCACTCCTATGTGTTACTGTACATACTGGGGGAGAGTCATCGCCATATTATTTTTATTTATTTTTGGCTGTGCCAGGTCTTCGTTGCTTCGTGCAGGCTTTCCCTAGTTGCAGTGAGCAGCAGCTCCTATTCATTGCAGCGTGCAGGCTTCTCATGGTAGTGGCTTCTCTAGTCGTGGAGCACAGGTTCTAGATCACGCAGGTTCAGTGCTTATGGCACACCGGCTTAGCTGCTCCACAGCATGTGGAATTTTCCAGGACCAGTGACCCAACCTGTGTCCCCTGCATTGGCAGGCAGATTTTTAACCACTGCACCACCAGGCAAGTCCTGCCCTATTATTTTTAAAATCCATACATTTCAAAGAATCCTACTTTTTTGTAATATTCCATATGGGGGGGGGAGCCTATGTTAAGTACTTAGAAGTAGCCTACAGAAGTGGAAGCAAAGTAAAAGACAGTTACTACAAAGATAGTGCGTCCACGCCTGAGCAAAGCACGCTGTCCACAGCGAGCATGAGAAGACAGGCTAATGATTCAGTTGTGCTTATCTAGCTACACCCTGTCTATCTATAGGCCTTAGGATTATTTCTCAGGGACCTTTCTCTTTAGGAAAGAAACATTTCCCGGACTGGGTTTCAAATTTAAATAAATAATGACATCATTTTGCACAAAATGAGGAAGAAAACAATAAGGCAGTGGCAGGTTGTCACATCCCTCACTCTTGTTTGCAGCGGTTCATTTTCTCCCAATAGAACAAGTCATCAAATTCTACTACAGAGGGTACCAGTGTCTGAGGATCCTAGAGACCCACAAGTGGATAGAGAGACTGAGGAAACCTTTGAATAGTGTGTCACACAGAGTGAACACTTATCTAAATGCATTTCTTCTGAGGAGATGGTCACAATTTTACCCAAATCTCAAAAGACAGCATTACCCAAGGGTGGGGGTGTCCCTGGCTGGCAGGTATTAAACAGCATTGGTGCTAAACCCACTGTGTGTTATTTCCTTAGTTTCATTTCCCAGAGGTCCCAAAAACACTCTCACCACAAAAGTGAACAAACCTCCACTCAGTCCAGTCAGTTCCTTAAAAACAAAAACACATGGTGTTTGTCATGTATTTGTTTGGAAGGAGTGTCCACGACCTCCTTCTCACACTTGGTCCAAAGAAAGAGAACAGTCACTAGACTCAGAAGCTTCCACAAATGCTGCTAATTCGCAGGTGATTTCAATGTTTTTATTAACCCCGTCGAGCCACACAAAAGTGACACTGAGAAGGAAGACACTGTGTCTTGTTTTACTTTGGGGCACAGATATGTGTCTTTAATCTTGCAATGTCACTATTCTCAGAAATGGACCTTCTGGCATATTTAAGCCTTATTTTGAGACTAATAACGAACAGCTGAAAATCTTCATCTTTAGAAAAGATGGAGAAAAACAGGAATGAATCACACAGTGTTGTCATTCTGGGCATATTAACTCCCTGTAACAGGGAAATATGGGTCCCTTGGACCATCTCAAAAGCTTCAGTAAACGTTGACCAAACAGCAGATGTCTGTGAACTTAACTTGTCATCTTAAAGACAGTATTTAATTATTTCCCTTCATTCCGGCAACAAATGGCTCTTTTAGCAGGAAAGGTCAGTGTTACTCAAATTCTTTCTACCAACAAAGTGCTGATATTCTTATTTTGTTTTAGAGGAAGATATCAATTACCATTAGTCTTGGTAGTCATATGTCTGTTCTAAAACAATAAGGATGGTGAGAATTCTTGATTTTCTCTTTTCTGGACATCCAGTTACTCAGATGATACTTTCAACAAAGATGTGGAATGAAGAACTACAAACTCCAAATTTTCCCCCTTGGTGGCAAGTGGCTTTGAATATCTTTCTACAAAATGAAAAAAATTTTTGCAAGAAGGCAAAGTGGTTGTCTGAGGAGGCTTTGCAAACAGCTGAGGAAAGAAGAGAAGTAAAAGGCAAGGGAGAAAAGGGAAGATATACCCAACTGAATTCAAAGTTCCAACGAATAGCAAGATGAGATAAGAAGGCCTTCTTAGATGAATAATGCAAAGAAGTAGAAGAAAACAATAGAATGGGAAAGAGTAGAAATCTATTTAAGGAAATTGGAGATATCAAGGGAACATTTCATGCAAGGATGGGCACAATAAAGGACAGAAATGGTAAGGACATAAAAAAAGCAAAAGAGATTAAGAAGGGGTGGCAAGAATACAGAGAAGAACTATACAAAAAGGTTTTCATGACCCAGATAATCACAATGCTGTGTTCACACCTAGAGCCAGACATCCTGGAGTGTGAAGTCAAGTGGGGCTTAGGAAACATCACTATGAACAAAGCTAGTGGAGGTGATGGAATTACATTTGAACTATTTCGAATCCTAAAAGATGATGCTGTTAAAGTGCTGCACTCAGTATGTCAGCAAATTTGGAAAACTCGTCAGTGGTGACAGTTTTTATTCCAATCCCAAAGAAGGGCAGCACCAAAGAATGTTCAAACAACCTACAATTGTGCTTATTTCGCATGCTATAAGGTTATGCTCAAAATCCTTTAAGCTAGGCATCAGCAGTATATGAACTGAGAACTTGAAGGTGTACAAGCTGGGTTTTGAAGAGGGAAAGGAACCAGAGATCAAATTGCCAACATTCGCTGTATCATGGAGAAAGCAAAGGAATTCCAGAAAAACATCTACTTCTGCTTCATTGTCTATGCAAAAGCCTTTGACTGTGTGGATCATAACAAACTGTGGAAAGTTCTTAAAGAGATGGGAGTACCAGACTACCTTACCTGTCCCCCAAGAAACCTGTATGTAGGTTAAGAAGTAACAGTTAGAACCAGACACAGAACAATAGACTAGTTCAAAATTGATAAAGGAGTACAATAAGGCTATGTACTATCACCCTGCTTGTTTAACTTCTATGCAAAGTACATCATGCAAAATGTCAGGCTGGATGAATCACAAGCTGGAATCAAGATTGCTGGGAGAAATATCAGCCTCAAATATGCAGATGATACCACTGAAATGGCTGAAACTGAAGAAGAACTAAAGAACCTCTTGATGAAAGTCAAAGAGGAGAGTGAAAAAGTTGACTTGAAACTCGATACTTAAAAAAGTAAGATCACGGCATCAAGTCCCATATTTCCATGGCAAATAGAAAGGGGGAAAAAAAGGAAATAGTGACAGATTTTATTTTCTTGGGCTCCAGAATCAATGCAGATGGTGACTCACTCTAGTCATGAAATTAAAATACTTTTGCTCCCTGTAAGGAAAACAATGACAAACCTAGACAGAGTATTAAAAAAACAGAGATACCACTTTGCCGACAAAGATCCGTATAGTCAAAGCTATGGCTTTCTAGTGGGCTTCCCAGATGGCTCAGTGGTAAAGAATCCTCCTGCCAGTGCAGAAGACACAGGTTCAATCCCTGGGTTGGGAAGATTCCCTGGAGGAGGAATGGCAACTCACACCACTACTCTTGCCTGAAAAATCCCATGGACAGAGGAGCCTGGTGAGCTATAGTCCATGAGGTTGCCAAGAGTTGGACGTGACTTAGCAACTGAACAACAACATACAAAATAGTCTTTAAAATGACTGCTCCAATATTAATTTTGAATATTTTTTCTCATTTACCAATATTCTACTAGACAACTCTTAGTTATCTATAGATTTTCATTTTCTATGGAATTTGTTGTACTCAGCTATTTAGCCATTCTCTCATTTTTAAAAGATAGAGTGAAACAAAAATCTGTTGGAATTTCTCTATTGCAATAATGCTAATGAAGAGCAAATTTGAAAAGTAGTCTAAGGGGAAAATTTTACATTATCCATTCACTTCATTAATGGTCTTATTCCATTTAAGATGCACATAACATGAGTTTGCCCTTCCCTAAGCAAGGTTCTAAGCACCTTGCTTACATGAACTCAGTTAATCTTCCTAATAATCCCTTGAGATGGATGCAATTAGTAACCATATTTTACAGATAAGTAATAACTTATTTATAAGGTTTGAGAAACCTATATGCAGGTCAGGAAGCAAAAGTTAGAACTGGACATGGAACAACATGTCCAAATAGGAAAAGGAGTATGTCAAGTCTGTATATTGTCACCCTGCTTATTTAACTTATATGCAGAGTACATCATGAGAAACCCTGGGCTGGAAGAAGCACAAGCTGGAATCAAGATTACCGGGAGCAATATCAATAACCTCAGATATGCAGATGACACCACCCTTGTGGCAGAAAGTGAAGAGGAACTAAAAAGCCTCTTGATGAAAGTGCAAGAGGAGAGTGGAAAAGTTGGCTTAAAGCTCAACATTCAGAAAACGAAGATCATGGCATCTGGTCCCATCACTTCATGGGAAATAGATGGGGAAACCGTGGAAACAGTGTCAGACTTTATTTTTCTGGGCTCCAAAATCACTGCAGATAGTGATTGTAGCCATGAAATTAAAAGACACTTACTCCTTGGAAGGAAAGTTATGACCAACTTTCCTTGGTCATATTAAAAAGCAGAGATATTATTTTGCCAACAAAGGTCTGTCTAGTCAAGGCTATGGTTTTTCCAGTGGTCATGTATGCATGTGAGAGTTGGACTGTGAAGAAAGCTGAGCGCCAAAGAATTGATGTTTTTGAACTGTGGTGTTGGAGAAGACTCTTGAGAGTCCCTTGGACTGCAAGGAGATCCAACCAGTCCATCCTAAAGGAGACCAATCCTGGGTATTCATTGGGAGGACTGATGCTGAGGCTGAAACTCCAATACTCTGGCCACCTCATGCAAATAGTTGACTCATTGGAAAAGACCCTGATGCTGGGAGGGATTGGGGGCAGGAAGAGAAGGGGACAACAGAGGATGAGATGGCTGGATGGCATCACCAGCTCGATGCACATGAGTTTGAGTGAACTCCGGGAGTTGGTGATGGACAGGGAGGCCTGGCGTGCTGCGATTCATGGGGTGGCAAAGAGTTGGACACAACTGAGTTCAGTCTGAGTGACTGAACTGAACTGAACTGAAGGTCACCAAGCTCATGAATTGCTATTGCAGGATTTGAAATCAGGCAGTGTATCTCAAAAGTCCTGTGTTTTTAAATCAAATGTTTTTTTTTAATGGCTGAGTAATACTCCATTGTGTATATGTACCACAGCTTTCTTATCCATTCATCTGCTGATGGGCATCTAGGTTGCTTCCATGTCCTGGCTATTATAAACAGTGTTGTGATGAACATTGGGGTACACGTGTCTCTTTCCCTTTTGGTTTCCTCAGTGTGAAACGAGTTGCCAGTCCAGGTTCGATGCACGATACTGGATGCTTGGGGCTAGTGTACTGGGACGACCCAGAGGGAGGGTATGGGGAGAGAGGAGGGAGGAGGGTTCAGGATGGGGAACACAGGTATACCTGTGGCAGATTCATTTCGATATTTGGCAAAACTAATACAATATTGTAAAGTTCAAAAATAAAATAAAATTAAAAAATAAATAAATCAAATATTTTGTTTGCCTCCTGTTTAATCCTAAGATTACTCTCTGTTTTAATATTTGTTCTTCACTAAATTAAGTGAAATTTTGTTTTTATTTATATTTGTGTGTCTTTTTTCATCATTTAATATTCATTTGTTATGTTTCAGATATATCTTTTACAAATAGTGTGTTGGTGAATTTTTAGAAAACAAATCTGATAATTTATAATTCATCTTATACCATTCTGTTATCTTCTCATGTTTATTGCTGTTGTTACAAAGTATTTGATAGATTTGCTTTTAAAAACTTTAAAAACATATAGCATCCATCAACACACGTGAAAAGGTTTGAGCAACACCTAACAATATATAGCTATAATGTATTAAATGTCCATATCTTAGAAGAGTGATACATTATCACGTACTTTTCCTAAATTAATTCACTAGATAATCCAGTTAACTTACATACGAGAAACTCGATTATAAGTAATAATGCTCATATATGAATAACAATAATAATAGTAATTACAATCATTGGGTGGTTCTTTTTCCAAGCACTCATCTAAGGCCTTCTCAGAAATTATCTAACCATTGCTATGAAGTGTCTAGATGTGGTTTTCTTTTATTTATTCTGTTGTGATTGTGAAGTCTTTTCTTGAGCATATGGGTTTTTGTTTTTAATTTATTTTACAAAATTTTCTGCAATTACCTTTCGATATTTTTTTCTGTCCCATTCTCTTTCTTTAGCTCCATTAACATGTATGCTACATCTTTTCACTGTGTCTCATTTCTCTTACATTTTTTCCAATTTTTTTTACCTTTTATGCTTTCTGAATCTTAGCCCACATATTTCTTCTGATCTATCTTTGAATTTACCAGTCTCGTTGGCTATGTACAATCTCCTACTAACTTGCTGGGCTTTTCAGCTTAGTTTTTACATTTGAAAGCTTCAAAGTGTCTATGAGATTCTCCTTTATACTTTTTAGTTTTCTGTACCTCCTACTTTGGCACTTGATTTCTTAAACACATTAATCATTGTTATTTTAAAGTCTGTGTGCAAGAAATCCTAACATCTGAATTTCCTGTGGGTCTATTTTAGGTTTGTTTGTATTATCTATTTCTTCCCTTGGTTTTAATAAATTGTGTGAAATTGTGCCTTGATATGACTAGAAATTTTATGAAACTCTAGGCATTGTCTATGAAAAAAGTATAATATGCTGATCTAAATAACGCTGTTTTATTCCATAGAAGTTTCACCATTAGGTCTGGTGAAGTTGAGTTAGGAGCAGATTAATTTAAGGTTAATGAGAGCTAAGCCACAACAGGGCTTCCAAATTTGTGAGTTAAAGTATTTCTGGTTCACCTCAGTTAGTTGCATATAGTCCTTTGAGAGGCCCCAGCTGTAGTCTGGTGGGAGACCTGGGTTCAATCCCTGGGTTGGGAAGATTCTCTGGAGGAGGGCATGGCAACCCAACCCAGTATTCTTGCCTGGAGAATCCCCATGGACAGAGGAGCCTGGAAGGTTACAGTCCATGGAGTCACAAAGGTCAGATATGACTGAGCTACCAAACACAGAACAGCACAGCTGTAGCCTGAGGTTTTTAAATGTTTCCTTCTCCTTCTTGAGTTCTAGACACCAATTTTTGTCTTCACAGCTTCATCTGATTTTTGAAAGCAGTGCTGGCCTTCTGAGTCTTTCAGCAGTCTCATCAAAAATCAAAAATATCTCAGGGAGAAAAGCAACACAATGTAGGGGTCAATCTTCAACTTGAACTCCAGAATCTTGTCCCCACAATCCACAGGTGTTCACAAACTTGGTAACTCTCTGTTGTTTTCAAGCGTGTGCACACACACACACAAAGTATTCTGCATCTTGGCCTGCATTCTTAATAATAGTATACATAATTTAATACTTGGCCGTGTCTGGATAATAGACAGTCAATACCCTGTGAACAGAGAGGAAGACAAATTTATTTCTAAAGAAGTTGCTCATATTTCAGGGACTCTTTTAAGTACCTTACATATATTATCACATTGACTGGTAAAATCCCTAGGAAATTACATTTACAAATGAAAAAGCTGAGTATGGGGACATTAAGCAACTTGTCAAAATTTGTGTATCTTCAAATGGTAGATAAGTTCAGTTCATCAAATGGTACAGTCCAGATTAAAAAGCAGGCTCGTTTGAAAGAAAACATTATTTCATTGTCTTCTTTGTATTAATATTCTCTATTCTTTATCTGTTTTTCTTTTTACTTCTTCCCTTCGCTTTCAGTCTCTTCCCTTTTCTTCCCTTTCCCTTTTTTTCCTTTCCTTATTAAGTCTAAGAAAATGTGATCCAAAGACACTCGCAGCCTGGATTCTGACTGACCCAAGTGCCAGCACCAGTGATGGCGGACTTCATGATCACACTGGCTGTCTGGTGAACTGGGGCAGGGGAGGCTGAGTCTGCTACCCCCGAGGAGCAGCTGCAGCATCTCAGCTGTTGCCCCACGTGATCCCTGAGTGCCACACTTCTTCTCCCCCATCTCTTAGTCTCTCAGTCTGCCGCAGGTCTCTCCACTTCCCACCATCCTCTCTCCTCACACCTTAGTTCAGGTACCATTATCTTTGATTAAGAACTACATCCACTTCCTAAATGTATCCATAATTTCAGTTTTTCCAGGTCCCAATCCATTCTCCAAACTATAGCTACATTGATCTTTCTAAAATTTAAAACTTTTGATGATGTCACCTATAGGCCCAAAGCCTTCAGTTTACCTTCAGTTCAGTTCAGTCGCTCAGTTGTGTCCGACTCTTTGCGACCCCATGGACTGCAGCACGCCAGGCCTCCCTGTCGATCACCAACTCCCGGAGTTTACCCAAACTCGTGTCCACTGGGTCAGTGATGCCATCCAACCATCTCATCCTCTGTCGTCCCCTTCTCCTCCTGCCTTCAATCTTTCCCAGCATCAGGGTCTTTTCCAATGAGTCGATTCTTCACATCAGGAGGCCAAAGGATTGGAGTTTCAGCTTCAGCATCAGTCCTTCCAATGAACACTCAAAACCAATCTCCTTTAGGATGGAATGGCTGGATCTCCTTCCAGTCCAAGGGACTCTCAAGAGTCTTCTCCAACACCACAGTTCAAAAGCATCAACTCTTTGGTGGTCAGCTTCCTTTATAGTCCAACTCTCACATCCATACATGCCTACTGGAAAAACCATAGCCTTGACTAGACAGACCTTTCTTGGCAAAGTAATGTCTCTGCTTTTTAATAGGTTGTCTAGGTTGGTCATAACTTTTCTTCCAAGGAGTATGTGTCTTTTAATTTCATGGCTGCAGTCACCATCTGCAGTGATTTTGGAGCCCCCAAAAATAAAGTCTGTCACTATTTCCACTGTTTCCCCATCTATTTCCCATGAAGTGATAGGACCAGATGCCATGATCTTCATTTTCTGAATGTTGAGTTTTAAGCCAACTTTTTCACTCTCCTCTTTCACATTCATCAAGAGGCTCTTTGGTTCTTCTTTGCTTTCTGCCATAAGGGTGGTGTTATCTGCATATCTGAGATTATTGATATTTCTCCCAGCAATCTTCATTTATCTTCAGTTCAGTTCAGTTCAGTCACTCAGTCGTGTCCAACTCTTTGTGACCCCATGAATTGCAGCGCGCCAGGCCTCCCTGTCTATCACCAACTCAAGGAATTCACTCAGACTCACATCCATTGAGTCAGTGATGCCATCCAGCCATCTCATCCTCTGTTGTCCCCTTCTCCTCCTGCCCCCAATCCCTCCCAGCATTATAGTCTTTTCCAATGAGTCAACTCTTCGCATGAGGTGGCCAAAGTACTGGAATTTCAGCTTTAGCATCAGTCCTTCCAAAGAAATCCCAGTGCTGATCTCCTTCAGAATGGACTAGTTGGATCTCCTTGCAGTCCAAGGGACCCTCAAGAGTCTTCTCCAACACCACAATTCAAAAGCATCAATTCTTCGGCACTCAGCTTTCTTCACAGTCCAACTCTCACATCCATACATGACCACTGGAAAAATCATAGCCTTGACTAGACGGATCTTTGTTGGCAAAGTAAGGTCTCTGCTTTTCAATATGCTATCTAGGTTGGTCATAACTTTCCTTCCAAGGAGTAAGCGTCTTTTAATTTCATGGCTGCACTCACCATCTGCAGTGATTTTGGAGCCCCCAAAAAAATAAAGTCTGACACTGTTTCCCCATCTATTTCCCATGAAGTGATGAGACCAGATGCCATGATCTTCATTTTCTGAATGTTGAGTTTTAAGCCAACTTTTTCACTCTCCTCTTTCACATTCATCAAGAGGCTTTTTAGTTCCTCTTCACTTTCTGCCATAAGGGTGGTGTCATCTGCAAATCTGAGGTTATTGATATTTCTCCCAGAAATCTTGATTCCAGCTTTAAGCTGAAACTCCAGTACTTTGGCCACCTCATGCGAAGAGTTGACTCATTGGAAAAGACTCTGATGCTGGGAAGGATTGGGGGCAGGAGGAGAAAGGGATGACAGAGGATGAGATGGCTGGATGGCATCACTGACTCGATGGACGTGAGTCTCAGTGAACTCTGGGAGTTGGTGATGGATAGGGAGGCCTGATGTGCTGCGATTCATGGGGTCACAAAGAGTTGGGCACAACTGAGCAACTGATCTGATCTGATCTGATCTGTGCTTCTTCCAGCCCAGCATTTCTTATGATGTACTCTGCATAAAAGTTAAATAAGCAGGGTGACAATATACAGCCTTGACGTACTCCTTTTCCTATTTGGAACCAGTCTATTGTTCCATGTCCAGTTCTAACTGTTGCTTCCTGACTTACATACCTTCAAAGTAGCCCTCAACAGCTAACTGAAAGCCCTTCATGGTCCAGCCCGTTCTCACTTGTTGGTGGCTCTGCACATTTTTCATAACTGTTTAACATGTCAAGTTCCCTTTTTTATTTATTTTTCTCACATATTACTTTCTGTCTTTGAAATTGTCATGTTTTTACCCCTCCTTGTTTTATCTTGCATACCTCCTCCCTTTTTAATATCAACTTAGTCATGATCTCCTCCAAGATTTTTCCAGTCACCAAAGGCAAGATTTCTATGTGCTGCCATAGGTCTCTGTACAGTTCATATTATCAGCTCACTGGTCGTGTTGCCCTAGAGTTTTCCAATTATTCAGTTGTATCCTAGTCACTGTTGTACCTCACAATCTGCATGACATAAGGGCCCTGGTTAAATGTTTATCTAACTAAATAAATGAGTGATAAAAAGGTAAAAGTGCAACAAATTACACATGAAGTGTTAGTCGTTCAGTTGTGTCCAACTCTTTGCAACCCCATAGACTGTAGCCCACCAGGCTCCTCTGTCCATGGAATATTCCAGGCAAGAATACTGGAGTGGGTTGTCGTGCCCTTCTCCGGGGTATCTTCCTGACCCAGGGATCAAGCCCAGGTCTCCTGCATTATAAGAAGATTCTTTACCATTTGAGTCACTAGGGAAGCCCAAATTACCCATAGTGTAACCCAATTTATATTCAAGAAAAACTTAAACACATACATATGTGTTTAATACATATATGCATACATATAAACAGACATACTAGTAAAATCATTGGAAAATACTATAGCATTATTTATTATGGTTATAATAAATATATATTCATAAATCATGTGTATAATTCAAACAGTCACATAAAAGAGATTATCAGGACTTTCCAGGTGGTGCTAATGGTAAAGAACCCACCTGTCAGTGCAGGAGTCATAAGAGACACAGGTTCGATCCCTGGGTTGGGAAGATCCCCTGCAGGAGGAGATGGCAACCCTCTCCAGTATTCTTACCCAGAGAATCCCATGGAGAGAGGAGCCTGGTGGGCTATGGTCCATAAGGTCACAGAGTCGGACATGACTGAAGAGACTTAGCACATAAGTGCTACTCCCAGGCTTGTCACATCTGCATAGAACATTGTAGCGCCTGGAATTTCTGGTGCTTTTGCATATTGCCCTCTGGAGTGGCATTGTGCTACTTGGATTTGAATCTTAATTTGACTTCATAAATTATATTCAACTATTACATACTTCCCTGGTAGCTCAGACAGTAAAGAATCTGCCTGCAATGTGGGAGACCTGGGTTCCATCCCTGGGTCGGGAAGATCCCCTGGAGAAGGGAATGGCAATCCACTCCAGTATTCTTGCTTGGAGAATTCCATGGACAGACCATGGGGTCTCAGAGTCAGACACAACTGAGCGACTTTAACTCATTCACTCACTCATTACCTATTTAATCCCTATCATGTTGTTATTACTTGACTCGGTGCCATGGTAGAAAGGAATGATTTTATGAATGTTTTTGAGGTACCTACAAACTTTTGGAAAGAAAAGGTATTAATATATAGATAACATTTTGAGTTTTTCTATATATACTTGATATATCTAATCAAGAGATATATATGCTGCTACTACTGCTAAGTCGCTTCAGTCATGTCTAACTCTGTGTGACCCCATAGACAGCAGCCCACCTGGCTCCCCCGTCCCTGGGATTCTCTAGGCAAGAATACTGGAGTGGGTTGCCATTTCCTTCTCCAATGCATGAAAGTGAAAAGTCAAAGTGAAGTCGCTCAGTCGTGTCCGACTCTTAGCGACCCCATGGACTGCAGCCTACCAGGCTCCTCCGTCCATGGGATTTTCCAGGCAAGAGTACTGAAGTGGGGTGCCATTGCCTTCTCCAACTCACTAGTTTAGTATGCAACAAAATAACAGAGGCTTTGAATAAGTTAAACTGGCTAGTAACAACTAATCAGTTTTCTTCAGTGATTACTGTTCTTCTACGTAGGCAGGATAATTAATTCACAGATGGTCTTTCTGGTCTATCTTCAACTAGATATATATACTTGTTTGTAAAATATTGAGAGGTTGGACTTCATATATTTTGATGCTACTCCGTTCTATTTTTCTCTCTGAACCAATCTCTTCTGCTCCACTGTATCTATTTTTGAAACGTAGAATCCTACACTTAGAAAACTGAAATAGCTTCAAGGGGCATAGGATTGTTTGTCTGAATGTATCCTTCAGAATTACCGCTAAGTGGTCACATTTTTCAGATCTGAACACCTCTAATAATGATAACTCAGTGCTTCTAAGATTCTACTGCTTTGTGCCATCTTCTCTGGTTTCTGATCACGATGTCAAGACGGAGTTCAATCCCTCTTGCCCTGTTGACCAGACAATATCTGAAGATAAATACTTTGTTGCTTCTGAATCTCCTCTTTTTATTGTTATTTTAAACTCCCTAATCAAATCTAGACAAGAATTAGTAGGGTTGGCTTTTTATAAATACAAGTATATATAGCTCCATAATAAATTTTTTCTTCTTAGATTCTGGCCTCTTTACTCATCAAAATCTTTTATACATATAATTATTCACCCAATACTGGCAATGAATTAAAATTAGATTCTGTTACAATCCCCACAGTACAGATGAAGAAACTGAAGAACCAAGAGGTGAGATGACAAGTTGCAATGACGGACTTGAAATTTGATACCATAACATTTGGCTCCAGGGTCCAACCAAATGATACAATGCTGTTCTTCTCTGTGATGCTGGGAATAGTTGTACACTGAAACTACAATCACAATGACAAGCATATAGATTATTACTTTTCTCTGTGATGGTCAGAGTTTATCAGGGGATTCGTGCCCCAATAGCCACAGAGCTAGGGCAAACAGTATCAAAAGATTCTTCGAGTAAGCTCTACTACACAACATATTACTGTCACCTAACTCTTTATTTTTAGAACTCTAATACAATTAGACTATGTTTTGCAATTATTTTTGCATTTTTCAACAAATTACTGAACCATTCAGTAATAGCCTTTAATTTAAATATAAAAATACATATGCATGTTTTTAAATATAACTATATGTTAAATTATAAAAATCTGTACTTAAATATAGAGTCATATTTAAATAAATACACTAAGAAAAGTTTGGATGAAATGCCGAAGTGTCTGTAATGAAATTGCTGCAAATGCATTTGGAGAATATTACTTTTTAAGTCTATTAATTTGATAGAGTAGGCAGGGGAAGCCAAATAATATACTTCCTACTTAGATTCCAATGCCATCTGTTTTGAAATTAGAAAGAAATGAGAGGCAACTAGAAAATTTTGCCAAACTATTTAACAGTGAAAATTGTTGGTTTTTGTTTTTTCCTTTACTGTGATTCTTCTCCTTAAAAGCCAATGGAGGAAGTTCAGAAATGGAACTGGAGATAATTGTGTCCTTGACAGAGGCAGAGTGACATCGTGTGGAGTAAAAAAGAACAGAGCCACCCCACAAGGCGGACCAGCTCTTCCCAGAAGAGCATGGCCTTAAATAGCAGACTGATGACTGGCTTTTCAAGTTCAGTCACCTTATTTCCCTATATGCACCTTAGAATTTTTCATGGAGAGTGTGGACATATTCAAGTAGGCTCACAGCAAAGAGAGTATATACAGTTAGACTGGAATATGTAACATTCTGAAAGAAATGTTTTATACTCTAAGAACAGAATAAAACCAACCATAAGACTTTCTGATCCATATGCATCTGAGCACAATGTATAAAGACCCTTCCCATTCCTCCTCCTCACCCCCAACACACATACCATATTCTATCCGTACTTGTATCTGGAAACTTCAGTAATCTAAGGGTATTTAACATAAAGCTCACAGCTTAAATCATTACTGAAAGAACTTTTTTCTCAATTATATACTCTTCAGAAAAATTTACAACAGTGGATTTTCTACCAGGTCCACTTATATAAGTCAGTTGTTTCAACAAGGAGAAGCCAGGAAATCACCAGCAAACACACACTGAGATTGGATTTGGGGAAGAAATTTAACTTAAACAATTTTTTGAAGAAAAATGTGTGTTACAGTGAGAATTATGCATGTGTTTTTTAAATTTTTATTTATTCAACAAAAATTGATGGGGCATGTATTATGTTTTAGGTGCTGTGAGAAGTGTTGGAGACATCTCTGAAAAATAGAAATCCTTGCCCTTGACTTTCTGGCAGTATGATGAAAAGTCAGAAAAATTAATTGAGAAATGTTTAAAATATGCATTAAGTGCCTTTTTTAGCATTTGTGGAGAAGATCAGAATACTTTTCTATAGATCTAATAATAAGGTAAATTACACCATTCTTTCACTATGAAATATCCAGAGAGAGTTTAAAACCCAAGTCATATTATACCTCTTTTTTTTTTTTTTGGAGGCTAATTACTTTACAATATTGTATTGGTTTCACCATTCATTGACATGAATCCGCCATAGGTGTACACGTGTACACCTCTTACCTTAAGATGTTCCCATCACATTTACAACAGTTGGAATTCTTACTGGATCTTCTGCACTCTCCCCAATTGGGCACTGCCAGCCCGAGCCAGTCTCTGCTGGCCCCAAGTCTTTACACAAACTCTGCTCTGCCTCAAACATTCCTCCTTCATTTCTGTCCTTCACACTCTTATACTTCAGAACTAGATGTGACTAGTGATCCCATATCCTCACAAAGGATATTCCCTGACTCTCCAATCCGGTATTTCCCTCTAGACTCTATATATCGCTTTATTCATGATGATTCTCTCCTTGATACTCCTTAGTCACTTCCATTTTTAACCTGTGTTTTTATTTTTTATGTATCTCCCCTAACAAGAATGGAGGCTTCAAGTGAGAGCTTTTTACTTGTTAGCTATACAGCCCTGACAGTGGATGAGATGGTTGGATGGAATCACCGACTCAATGGATGGATGGCATCACTGACTCAATGAGCATGAGTGTGAGTAAACTCCGGGAGTTGGTGATGGACAGGGAGGCCTGAAGTGCTGCAGTTCATGGGGTCACAAAGAGTCAGACTCGATTGAGCGACTGAACTGAATTTGAACTGATACAACTCTATCATTTGGAATGAAGGTTGTCCACTCAAAGGTGTTCAACAAGTATTAATTGAATGAATAATTTTTTTGATCCTTGCTTATTTATTTACTTATTCTTTACACACAATTTCTTCCAAAGAAGAGACTTTGAGGCACTTTTTATTCTGTTGTTTTTCCCCTCTTTCCTCCCTTCCTTCTTGTTCTTTCGCTTTCTTTTTTCCTTCCTTCCTTCTTTCTTTCTTCTGTACTTTCTTCCTACCTTCAGTCTTTTCTTTCTTTCTTCCCCCATTTTCCTCCTTCTTTCTTTCTTTTCTTATTTCTTTGCCTTACAGAAATATGATGATTTTGATACTTAGCATTTTTTTAAAAATGACAACTGAAAGCCAAATCAAATGTCTTTGTAATAATCCAGTTCTGAAAAGGAGTATTTAGAAGTGGCCTCTAAAATTACCATGATAAACTGCTGGAACAAATGGCAAAGTTAGCATATATATATATCATGTAAGGCTTGCATGATTATATTTTTTCTAGTAGGAGCAAAGAAACAGATGTTTTGTTTAGAACAATGCAAACATGCATTAAACATTTTTAGGTTTTCAGACCTTTAATAAAGAAAGAAGTTTGGGTTTATTCTGTGATCAGTGAGTAGTACTTAAGGGGTGACGCCTTTTAGCAAAATACAAGAAGAAATAAATTTTACAAATGAGAAAAACATGTGTGAAATTTAAATTGTCTGCTTATCCAGTGCCAACTCGGGTTAATTGATGGTAGCTGCCCTGAGTACTGTGTATCTAAGGATTCTGAGGTC
Source organism: Bos javanicus (assembly GCF_032452875.1). Lineage (NCBI taxonomy): Eukaryota > Metazoa > Chordata > Mammalia > Artiodactyla > Bovidae > Bos > Bos javanicus. Next base: position 27,747,561 of record NC_083880.1, read on the forward strand.
ATGTCCGGGCTTTGTGGGTAGTTCTATGATTGAATAACAATGCCTATGTAAGCAGTTCCCTGAATTAAATTATTTCAGTTGAAATACTTAGAATGATTTCCATTTTCTTAGAGGATTTGGTTGTTACTAGGGCATTTCTCCAGGTGTTCTGTTTATAGAATACAGTAATTAAAAGTGTGCAGTTACTGAAAATGCATTGAAGTATACTACACTTGGGAAATCTTGTAATCTGTGAAATTGCCTAGTTTTCCTGTTTAGAATGGTCCTAGGCCTACAGGGAAGGATGGAGGTACACAGAGCGGATGGATACAGCCAAACTTTTTTGAGTTGCCATATAGGAGACTATTCAACTCTCTAGCCTTATTCTTAGAAAAGAACAGAGATTATAACATTAATACTGAACATACCTTTGGTCCTGTGTTCTACACACATATAACGAAATACCTTTTTGGCCAGCACACCACTTGAGCTTTATTCCAATGCTTAATTTCTGCACTTGTGCTTGAGAGAGACATGTTGGCAAAAATTATCTCATGTGAATGTGGGTAAATGGATAGAGGTATTCTGAAATGAGTTGCCTTAAAATAGTTATAGAAAGAAAATGAAAGTCAAGTCACTCAGTGTGTCTGACTCTTTGTGACCCGATGAATGTAGCCCGCCAGGCTCCTCCATCCATGGGATTTTCCAGGCAAGAATACTGGAGTGGGTTGCCGTTTCCTTCTCCAGGGGATCTTCCTGATCCAGGAATCAAACTCAGGTCTCCCACATTGCAGGCAGACTTTTTATCCTCTGAGCTGCCAGACAAAGTTAGACTAAATAGCTAAGTAGTCTATAAATCTGAACATACTACTTGAAAGAGAAGTTTGCATTTATTACAGGGTGTAGCGATCAAGGCAACGTCTATTAGGTTAAAATTCATGGATATTATATAAAGAGGTAGAAAAATCTACATTGAATTTTGCATTCAAAAGGATACGTTTTAAAATAGTTTCAGTTCAGTTCAGTTCAGTTCAGTCGCTCAGTCGTGTCCAACTCTTTGCAACCCCATGAATTGCAGCATGCCAGGCCTCCCTGTCCATCACCAACTCCCGGAGTTCACTCAGACTCACATCCATTGAGTCAGTGATGCCATCCAGCCATCTCATCCTCTGTCGTCCCCTTCTCTTCCTATCCCCAATCCCTCCCAGCATGAGAGTCTTTTCCAATGAGTCAACTCTTCGCATGAGGTGGCCAAAGTACTGGAGTTTCAGCTTTAGCATCATTCCTTCCAAAGAAATCCCAGGGCTGATCTCCTTCAGAATGGACTGGTTGGATCTCCTTGCCGTCCAAGGGACTCTCAAGAGTCTTCTCCAACACCACAGTTCAGAAGTATCAATTCTTCAGCGCTCAGCCTTCTTCACAGTCCAGCTCTCACATCCATACATGACCTCAGGAAAAACCATAGCCTTGACTAGATGGACCTTTGTCGCAAAGTAATGTCTCTGTTTTTGAATATGCTATCTAGGTTGGTCATAACTTTCCTTCCACGGAGTAAGCGTCTTTTAATTTCAAGGCTGCAGTCACCATCTGCAGTGATTTTGGAGCCCCCCAAAATAAAGTCTGACACTGTCTCCACTGTTTCCCCATCTATTTCCCATGAAGTGACGAGACCAGATGCCATGATCTTCATTTTCTGAATGTTGAGTTTTAAGCCAACTTTTTCACTCTCCACTTTCACTTTCATCAAGAGGCTTTTGAGTTCCTCTTCACTTTCTGCCATAAGGGTGGTGTCATCTGCATATCTGAGGTTATTGATATGTCTCCCGGCAATCTTGATTCCAGCTTGTGCTTCTTCCAGTCCAACGTTTCTCATGATGTGCTCTGCATAGAAGTTAAATAAGCAGGGTGACAATATACAGCCTTGATGTACTCCTTTTCTTATTTGGAACCAGTCTGTTGTTCCATGTCCAGTTCTAACTGTTGCTTCCTGACCTGCATACAAATTTCTCAAGAAGCAGGTCAAGTGGTCTGGTATTCCCATCTCTTGAATAATTTTCCACAGTTTATTGTGATCCAAACAGTCAAAGGCTTTGGCATAGTCAATAAAGCAGAAATAGATGTTTTTCTGGAGCTCTCTTGCTTTTTTGATGATCCAGCAGATGTTGGCAATTTGATCTCTGGTTCCAAATTGTTTATGGATCCAGAAGTTTTGAAAATGTATATACTGAACACTAAAAGTTATTGAATAGCTCTTAAATACTATAACTCAGTTCTGATACTTCTATCCAATTCTGACACTTCCTTTTTCCCTTTGTGTTTAAAGAAGGAATAGGTGAGGGGGATGTAGCAGAGAGGTGAATACAGAAAATGATGGAGAAGAATTTAGTAAATGTTACTTACATACAAGAGGGCACTATGGAGCCTTTTACTTTAGCTACTTAATTCTTGGAATTTATTCTTAAAATTGGTAGATCCTCTAAAAAGAACTTTCATAGTTTTGAAACCAGTGTGAAATGAGACAGGTTCTGTCTCACCATCCCTGGAACTTTTCATTAATGATTTTGGCGGCCTTTAGCTTTCAGTGAAGGCATTATCAATAGCTTGAAACCTGAGAAAAGATAACCCTAGACTTAGGCTTGTCTATGTACCACAGAGAAAATGATTAACTAAATGAACATTTGCAGTTTCTGTTTATTCAAAACAAGTCCATTTGAAAAAAAAAAATTGCATTACATCAGCTTTAGTTGGACACGACTTGGTGACCAACCAACAACAAATTAATTATTCAATCTTTAATTTCAACATTTTGAAATTTTTCCAAAAATAATAGAATCCCAAGTAGTGATTACTAAAGAAAGTCTGAGTTATAAGATACCTTTAAAAAGATAGTAACGTTCAAGGATAATTGAACTGAGATTTAGAACATTTAGATACACCTGTACTACAACAATAAGAGCAGTGATTTAATATTTGAAGTCTAATGATTCAGAGATTGGGAGGGAATAGATATCTGTAGACATTTCTAAATATTTGTAAATATCAGATCAGATCAGATCAGTCACTCAGTCGTGCCCGACTCTTTGCGACCCCATGAATTGCAGCATGCCAGGCCTCCCTGTCCATCACCAACTCCCGGAGTTCACTCAGACTCACATCCATCCATTCAGTGATGCCATCCAGCCATCTCATCCTCTGTCGTCCCCTTCTCCTCTTGCCCCCAACCCCTCCCAGCATCAGAGTCTTTTCCAATGAGTCAACTCTTCGCATGAGGTGGCCAAAGTACTGGAGTTTCAGCTTTAGCATCATTCCTTCCAAAGAAATCCCAGGGCTGATCTCCTTCAGAATGGACTGGTTGGATCTCCTTCAGAATGGACTGGTTGGATCTCCTTGCAGTCCAAGGGACCCTCAAGAGTCTTCTCCAACACCACAGTTCAAAAGCATCAATTCTTCAGCACTCAGCCTTCTTCACAGTCCAACTCTCACATCCATACATGACCACAGGAAAAACCATAGCCTTGACTAGACGAACCTTTGTTGGCAAAGTAATGTCTCTGATTTTGAATATGCTATCTAGGTTGGTCATAACTTTCCTTCCACGGAGTAAGCGTCTTTTAATTTCATGGCTGCAGTTACCATCTGTAGTGATTTTGGAGCCTAGAAAAATAAAGTCTGACACTGTATAGACAACTTTAAAATCTTGCTCTTCAACCCATTCCTTAGACATAGGAAAAAGTCACCTAGTTTCTTAAAGGATATCCCAATAACAAATTTCTGAATTTGAGTATTAGTATATTGTCTTCATTAATTAATGTGAGTAAGTGAATGTGAGTAAAAGTCAATCAGTCATGTCCAACTCTTTGGGACCCATGGACTCCATGGAATTCTCTAGGCCAGAATACTGGAGTGGGTCATCTTTCCCTTCTCCAGGGGATCTTCCCAAACCTGGGATCGAACCCAGGTCTTTCACATTGCAGGTGGGTTCTTTACCAGCTAAGCCACAGGGAAGCCTGAGAATATTGGAATGGGTAACCTATCATTTCTCCAGGGGATCTTCCTGACCCAAGAATGGAACTGGTATCTCCTGCATTGCAGACAGATTCTTTACCAACTGAGCTATCGGGGAAGCTCTCATTAATGTGTGAGCTTTAAGAAATCTGGAAGTTATGCCTAAATGCCTAATCCCCAAATTTAAACTCTTTTAACTATCCATTTGCAAGTCTGAATAAACTGAGTCAAATATGTATAGCTTAATACCCATTAGTAACATGGCACTTTATTCTCTAATAGATTTAAAACTTGAGCTTTTAGTAAAAAGTATTTGACCTTCTCCTCACAATAACATCTTTGGCATTTGAACTAAATGTAATGGAGGCTAGTTATTTTGATGTATATGTGTGGATTAATATTATTTCATTAATTTTACTAATTTAAAAACATTGACTGGCTCTTTGCAAAGTATTATCCATAATTTTTTTGACAATTCAGGAAATACAATATTTTCAATTTTGAATTTATCAACAAAGGTCAATACAGAATACTTTTTAAGTGAATGTCCAGTATTTTATCTTCTTTTTTAATTTAATTTTCATTTTACATTGGGGTATACTTAATTTACAATGTTGTGTTAGTTCTAAGCATATAGCAAAGTGATTCAGTTATATATATACATATATGGATTATTTTTCAGATTCTGTTCCCATTTGGTCATTACAGAACATTGAATAGAATTGCCTGTGCTGTACAATTGGTTCTTGTTGGTTATCTATTTTTGGTTGTTGGTTATATATATTTTGGCACCCCACTCCAGTACTCTTGCCTGGAAAATCCCATGGGTGGAGGAGCCTGGTAGGCTGCAGTCCATGGGGTCGTGAAGAGTCGGACACGACTGAGCAACTTGACTTTCACTTTTCACTTTCATGCATTGGAGAAGGAAATGGCAACCCACTCCAGTGTTCTAGCCTGGAGAATCCCAGGGATGGAGGAGCCTGGTAGGCTGCCATCTACGGAGTCGCACAGAGTTGGACACGACTGAAGCTACTTAGCATTAGCATTAGCATTAGTGTGTATATTGGAGGACATGGCAACCCACTCCAGTGCTCTTGCCTGGAGAATCCCATGGACGGAGGGGTCTGGTGGGCTGCAGTCCATGGGGTCGCGGGGAGTCGGACACGACTGAGCAACTTCACTTTTATTTTTCACTTTGACTTTTCACTTTCATGCATTGGAGCAGGAAATGGCAACCCACTCCAGTGTTCTTGCCTGGAGAATCCCAGGGACGGGGGAGCCTGGTGGGCTGCCGTCTATTGGGTTGCACAGAGTCAGACATGACTGAAGTGACTTAGCAGCAGCAGCAGTGTGTATATAGGAGAAGGCAATGGCACCCCACTCTGGTACTCCTGCCTGGAAAATCCCATGGACGGAGGAGCCTGGGAGGCTGCAGTCCATGGGGTTGCTGAGGGTCGGACACGACTGAGTGAGTTCACTTTCACATTTCACTTTCATGCGTTGGAGAAGGAAATGGCAACCCACTCCAGTGTTCTTGCCTAGAGAATCCCAGGGACGGGGGAGCCTGGTGGGCTGCCGTCTGTGGGGTCGCACAGAGTCGGACACGACTGAAGCGACTTAGTAGTAGTAGTAGTAGTAGTAGTAGTGTGTATATGTGAATCCCATAGTCTTTATTTATCCCTCCCCATCATCTTTCCCCTTTGGTAACCATAAATTTGTTTTCTGTGTCTGTGAGTCTGTATCTGTTTTGTAAATCAGTTCATTTTTATCATTTTTTAAGATTTCACATAAAATGATATCATATGATATTTGTCTTTGTCTGACTTACTTCACTTTATGATAATTTCTAGGCCTTCCCATTTTGCTGCAAATGGCATTATTTTGTTCTTTTTGTGGCTGAGTAATATTCCATTGTATATATGTACCACATATATACATCTTCGATGATTATCAGGTATAAACCATTTTTCTTCAAAAAATAAGATAGTGTCTGTCCACTGTTTTCAATTATATTTTCTCTGTTTATAGCAAAGACAATGAATTGCACTTTTCTGTCAATATCTTCTTCCTCAAGCACAGCTACTGTTATTTACTACATTAGGAAAATAATTTTTGAATTGCTATTTTTTCCAAAGTTAAAGAAGTTATGAGGCATAGAAATTCTGACCATTCAATATGGAACATTCATTTAAAGTTCTGTTAATTTTTGTTACAATTAAGACAAGACAGAATTGTCCCTGAGTTGGGAAGATCTTTGGAGCAGGAAATGGCAACCTACTCCAGTATTCTTGCCTGGGAAATCCCACGGACAGAGGAGCCTAGTATTCTTGCCTGGGAAATCCCATGGACAGAGGAGCCTGGTTGGCTACAGTTCATAGGGTCTCAAAGAGTTAGATGTGACTTAGTGACTAAACAACAACAACTACAATATTAATACCCCATGTTATGATAGGGGTTTGTGTTCAAGTGTATGCATTTTTCAAACATCAAAGGGTACATTCAAGATTTTTTTTTACTGTGTCCACTGCGGGGGAAAAAATGTACAACCTAAAATGAGAATTGTTTCATTTGGGGCTTTACTGAGAACTATAACCTGGGATGGAAGCCTCTCAGATAGCTCTGAGGAACTGTTTTAAAGAGGCATAGGGAGGAGTCAGTATATATATTACTTTTGACTACAGAAATATGTGTACTTGAGTTTACATCTTGGTAAAGTATTATCTCAAAAAAAATTAATTTTTTATATCTGCTAATCACAAAAATAATCAGATATCTCAAATTAATGTTTGTAGTCTTTTCTCATACGTGGGAGGATGCAAGAGTCTGGGCTTATTGAAATTATTCCTTTGCTTATGCACCTTAACTATCTCGGGCCAGTGCCCTGGTTTTCTCCATCCTGAATCCTCCTCAAGGCATACCCACTGGGAGGGTAGGGGGTGGGGCGTGCAGCTGCAGCAGCTGATGGCTTGGTGGCCACAACATCCCTTGTTTTACAGAAAGAGACATTTTTTGGGTCCATAATTATATATGTTTTACCTCAAAGAACAAAATAAACTGGAAATAACTATGGAATTCTTCATAATGATATTTTATGTTAAAGTATAACAATATCTCTGTAACTTATTCAAATCAAAATGCATTAAAAAGATGGGTTGATTGATGGGTGTAAAGTGTAATGATAAAACAAATATATTTTACTGTTATTGATTGCTCACTCTAAAATTGTTTGAATATTTCTCTATGCTTAATGTTATTTACAATAACACTTAATTTTTAAAATTACAACTAAAAGAAAAATTGTGTATTTTTATCTTCCTAAAGAAGTCTGCTTTATTCTTGAAGATTATTTTTAAAGCTTTAAGGAGTATGTGATTAAATAGATCAAATCGTTTAGCCAGTTCAAACCATTTGTATTATTAAACAGATCAGACTGTTAGTGAAACATACTTTGCATGACTAATTATTAAACAGTTTTTTTCTGTAGGAAGATAATGTAGAAATGAGGATTTTTACATTTAACCTATCTATCTAGCTTTGACCCTGTAGACCAAAATTGAGTTAGCATTTTGGTTTCTTGCCCTTCCATTGACCCCAGTTTTCAGAGGTTTAGAAATTGACTGCAAGATTGGCTTTTGTGCCAGAACTTGGCACCAAAATCTAAAACCCAAGACCAAGTCATCATTTTCAATTTATTTTCGAGGTTATTGGCAAGAAGTCATAACATTCATTTCTTCATCTTAGACGATAATGCCCAGGATGTCAGGACATAACGTCCCTCAGGCAATGTATCAGAAATATCTGAAAATATGTGCACAAGATGAGGGCCTAAGGAGTCCAAAAACACTAAAGCAGGAACTCAGAAATAAATGAGAAGCAAGAAAAGTTTAACTTTCAGGTATGAGGTATCGTTCTGTTTCATTCATGTTAAATTCTTTATAGATGGGTGGATTTTCTGGCCAGGGACTCAGTATGTCAGTAAGCTGACTTGCTATCTTACTGTTTTTCTGTGTGAGCATTTTAAAATAAAAGGAAAAATTAAAATGTTAATCTTTTGTAGATTCAGGTGGAAAAGGTAGATAAGTAAGTTATTTCTTCTGATTCATTTTTCTTTTTTTCCTATTTTTTAGGTGCACATTTTTTCATATTCAGTTGATTAACACTTTATATGTCTTAAGATTATCCTTTTATGTTACATCTCAATGCACATCTCAAAAACTCTGGAAAATTTTTGAGGTTAAAATGATTTTGCCTTTGGTAACATTAAGGACCTGGATCTGGTTCTGAACTGTGTAGAAAACAGAAAACTAAGTCAGAAATAGCTGTCTATCCCTAAGAATTTACCCAGAATAATAAACCAAAGTGAAGACAAAAACTAGAGAGAAAACAATAGGAAAGGAATGAGTTCAATGGACCTATTCATTCAATAAATATCAGTTTAGCACTTCCGAATAGCCAGGTCTGCATCAAGTGCTTTGCAGGGAAAGGCAGAAATAAAGATATAATTTCTGTCTTTGAAGAACCAATAAACATGCTGTGAAAATTGAATAAACAATTCTTCATACTCAGGAATCATACTAGGGTTGAGATAGATGCTTGTAAGTAATCAACAAGGAAGTCAACTGCACAAGTTTGTCTAGTAAGAATTTGTAAAATAATGAGTAGTAAAACCTAGGAATGAGGAAGATGAGTGAAGATAGAGAAGATGGACCAGCAAAGACCACTGTCGAGGATGTTTAAGACTGATAGCCAATATCTGTTAAGCAGTTTATATCTGTTAAGAAATACTTAACCTGTGTCATCTTGTTTAATGCTAAACAATTACATAGAGTAGGCACTATAATTCTGTCCATTTTACAGGCAAAGCAACTGAGGCTATGCAGTTTAAGTAACTTCCCCAAGGTTACATAGTTAGTATGAGGCTGAACAAAGATTCAAAGATGCCTGCTCTGGTTTCACATCGCAAACTTATAGAGTCAATACTTCCAGGTGCTCTAATGATGCTGCATTGGGATGGACTGGAAAACTGCTTTTGAATTTGACAGGAAGAGGACATACTGAGTTTACATAGTAGCATGAAAGAGAGCACAAATTGCAGTAGTATAAATATATAGAACACATGATTTTAAAAAAAGGATTCTATGGTTATGACAATTATAATAAACAACAAAACACACAAAACACCTAATTCATAAAAACATCACAACAGTGAAGAGAATGTCACTTCCTAATTTTCAGGTATTCTCTGAGAATGCTTAAGAATGATTAAGTGAAAAATAAAACTGGAGGGTCTTAGCAAGATAAATCCTCCAGGCTATGCCTTCTCCACCAAAATTGGTTTAAGAAATAACATCTGTCTCATTATGTAGTGTACGTTTGGCTAATTCAGGATAGTCTATTGCATGCATGCCTGCTCAGTCTCTCAGTCATGTCTGACTCTTTGCGACACCATGGGCTGTAGCCCACCAGGCTCCTCTGTCTATGGAATTTTCCAGGCAAGAATATTGGAGTGGATTGCCATTTCCTTCTCCAGGGGATCTTCCTGACTCGGGGATCAAACCCACATCTCTTGCATTAGCAGGTGAATTATTTTATCACTCCACCACCTGCGAAGCTCCAAGATAGTCTATTGGGCAACAGTAATAAACTCTTAGTGGAAAATTTGTGCTTCTGTTCACACATCATTTCATTTGATTGGCCCAAAGTTCATCATTTCCTGTCTCTCCTGTCTTCCTCTTGATTTTTTTTATCCCAACTAGTATCATGCTTTGGAGAAGGCAATGGCACCCCACTCCAGTACTCTTGCCTGGAAAATCCTGTGGACGGAGGAGCCTGGTAGGCTGCAGACCATGGGGTCGCGAAGAGTCGGACACAACTGAGCGACTTAACTTTCACTTTTCCCTTTCATGCATTGGAGAAGGAAATGGCAACCCACTCCAGTGTTCTTGCCTGGAGAATCCCAGGGATGGGGGAGCCTGGTGGGCCGCTGTCTATGGGGTCGCACAGAGTCTGACACGACTGAAGCGACTTAGCAGCAGGAGCAGCAGTATCATGCTTGGAGAGTACCCAGTACTTAGACCAAATATGGTAATTCATATCTCAACTGGAATATATCTTCTAACTGATATGTAGAGGAACCATAAAAAGTAAATGCATACAATATATACTAGTATCATTGTTCAATTATTTATTCATTTATTTTGACACTTGATTATCAATTCTAAGATATTTTGGCTAAAAGAAACTCTTTCATTTGTCTCCTGTGTCCCTTTATCTTATGTTGATCAGTGTCTTTTGCTTATTTTTTTTAACACTTATTTCCTGGCACTACATAGTTAGGATTAGGGTTAGGACATAAAGGAGGCTGAGTGCCAAAGAATTAATACTTTCAAACTGTGGTGCTGGAGAAGACTCTTGAGATTCTCTTGGACAACAAGGAAATAAAATCAGTCAATCCTAAAGGAAATCAACCCTGCCTGTTCATTGGAAGGATTGATGCTGAAGCTGAAGTTCCAATACTTTGGCCATCTGATGTGAAGAGCCAAATCATTGGAAAAGATCCTGATGCTGAGTAAGATTGAAGGCAGCAGGAGGAGATGACAGAGGATAAGATGGTTAAATGGCATCACCAACTCAATGAATATGAGTTTGAGCAAACTCCAGGAGACGGTGAAGGACAGGGGGGCCTGGCGTGCTTCAGTCCATGGGGTCCCAAAGAGACGGACATGACTGAGCAACTGAACAACTACAACATAATGATCCAGGCTCACCTTGTGTATTTTCTGCCTCACTCCTTGAATCATCCATTTCTCCAAGAAATCTTGGTTATTTTGCACCCAGACACCAAGATCTGGGTGCTAGGTTTTCTCATTCCTAAAAGAGCATCATAACCTTCTCTGCTGATAGAGAAAAGAAAAAAATATAGATATACTAAATCACGTATATACATCAGTCAGTTCAGTCGCTCAGTCGTGCCCGACTCTTTGCAACCCCATGAATCGCAGCACGCCAGGCCTCCCTGTCCATCACCAACTCCCGGAGTTCACTCAGACTCACGTCCATCGAGTCAGTGATGCCATCCAGCCATATCATCCTCTGTCGTCCCCTTCTCCTCCTGCTCCCAATCCCTCCCAGCATCAGAGTCTTTTCCAATGAGTCAACTCTTCGCATGAGGTGGCCAAAGTACTGGAGTTTCAGCTTTAGCATCATTCCTTCCAAAGAAATCCTAGGGCTGATCTCCTTCAGAATGGACTGGTTGGATCTCCTTGCAGTCCAAGGGACTCTCAAGAGTCTTCTCCAACACCACAGTTCAAAAGCATCAATTCTTCGGCGCTCAGCCTTCTTCACAGTCCAACTCTCACATCCATACATGACCACAGGAAAAACCATAGCCTTGACTAGACAGACCTTTGTTGGCAAAGTAATGTCTCTGTTTTTGAATATGCTATCTAGGTTGGTCATAACTTTCTTTCCACGGAGTAAGCGTCTTTTAATTTCATGGCTGCAGTCACCATCTGCAGTGATTTTGGAGCCCCCCAAAATAAATACATACATATATATATATATATATATATTTCTGTAGTAATCATCTGCATCCAAATTAATCTGCACATAAGTTCATTCTGATATCTCCGTTCCTATTATCCATAAATAATTCTGGCCTTCCCTCTTTGTGCATCTGTAACTTCCCACTCACTTTACTGGCTTTATCAACTACAGTACAGTGCTTATGTATAGTTCCTTTTACTTCGATTTTTGAGACTCACTCATTTCCAAAATTAAATAACTGTCAGTAACTTTTTCCCACTTTTTTTCAGTGAGGTTGTTTCATACATTAATAGTGCAGTTAGATTGCATTGATAGATTGTTTTGTTACATTCTGCAGTCCCTACTAAGATCCATTGAACTGCTAAATAATTTTTTTAATTTGCATACATTGGCATTCATTATCTAGGTTAATGGGTTTTGACAAATGTAAAATGTCAGCAAAGCCACAGTTACAGAATCATGCTGAATACATTTACCTCTATAAAAAGTCCCATGTGCTTTACCTGTTCAACACCCTTTCCGCATCTTAAGTTTTCTTAAGTCTTTTAAATTAAATCTCCTTCTCCATAAGGAGGACAAAATATACCCCTTTATTTTGCCATATATAAATATATGGCTTTCATTATCTATTTTGTGTTTACATTCCAGATATATCCTTAGAGTCATATTCAAAGGCAACCAAACATTGTTCATTCCATGCAAATCAAACTATTTGTATTTCTTAGAATATGTCACCTTGCTAATTAATTTACAGTAAATACTTCTCTTTCTGTCAAAACTGTTCTTATAGACAGGAATGCCCGGAAAATCTCCATACATTCTCCAAAAATGATCTCAAATGTTACCACCATTAGGGGAAAAAACCTCCTTGATCACATAGAACAAATTACGTAAAATATCTTATGCTTTTCATTTTATAGTCATTTTATTATCCTTCCATATTGTTATATTTCTATTGTTTTGCCCCCCTCACTAGAATTTAATCACTTTTAAGGAAAATGGTATGTTGCTGCTGCTGCTGCTGCTAAGTTGCTTCAGTCGTGTTCAACTCTGTGCTACCCCAGAGACGGCAGCCCACCAGGCTTCCCCGTCCCTGGGATTCACCAGGCAAGAACACTGGAGTGGATTGCCATTTCCTTCTCCAATGCATGTTTCATCTCTATATGCCTGTCACAGTATCTATTGTTTAATAGTCACATGTTTAATAAATATAAGTTGAATAGAAAAAGAAATGAGCAAGAGAGTAGGAGAATGAATGAATCAACCAAACATTTATTTCTAATTTTGCCTCCCAGAATTTGAGCGTTTTGGAAGTTGAGGCCAGTCTAAGGCTAAAATATTAAATCCCATCTTCTAAGGGGAATTCAAAAGGATCTGGAGTTTAATCACCTAAGGATCACCAGGTCCAGTTATGGAAGGCTGGGACTGTAAACTTGATATAAACTGTGTTCCCTTAAAGTCACTGCACACAGTTTCCTTATTGTATTCACTTACTAAGTTTGAAAAGGTGCTAAATATCCCCATATGGCTGCTTAATCTGACTTTTATAAGCATACAGGCATACATACACATCTCTAAGAATGATTCCTTGGCCAAATGGTGAATTTGGATAATAATGCTGTGCTGTTACAACCCCTGCCATGGGAAACCTTTTATCCTTACTTGCACACTCTCAATACAAATTTGGTACAAATATCAACATATTAGGTAAAAATGTTACCATATTAGGTACAGATTTCACCACTAAAATTCCGTATTCCATGGGCATTGAAACAAATCATTAAAAGCAATTTAAATCCTTTGTAGTACATCACATGACCCCCCTCCATGTCACTTGGAGTCACTACCTAAAAATTCAGTGTGAAGTTCAAGTGCTATTTTATTTTTAATGAAAGAAATCAAATACACCTGAGGAAAGAGTCCAGCTCTCTTTACTAAGTCCTCCAAGTGAAAGAATCAGTCACACCAAATTAAACCAGATATTTCTATAGACCAGAGTAACACCTGCATGTGGAACAGGCTAGGTGTTTTTTAACTTCCCTGAGCTGAACTCAACAATTAGCCAGAAAACAGAATTGTGCTTGGAAAACCCAGTCAAATAAAATGAGCTGTTTAACTTAATGAGAGAATGATTAATTCTAGAGTCAACTCTTAGAAGACCAAGGTGCTTCATTTAGGGATAAATGAAAATCTTCCCCCATTGCTTCTAATCATTAACCTTCTTAAATCAATCTAAGCATTTGCCATGAACTACTTGAACAGGAATAGAAGTTTTCATTTTCTTAAATGGAACTGATTAAAGGTAGAAATTTCAATAAACAGTAATGAAAAATTGTTTTCTTAGGAAAGCATCAAATCAGCTCATCTCACATCAAGAACTGAGCTTTGCCATGTTGGTTTGAACCAAACCCAGAACGTACTCTTTGAAGTAAATTCTAGTATTGCTAATTTAACAGTAATCTGCTAAAGCACCGATATATAAATAAAATCAGAAAGTGTTTATTGGCTGAGTACTCTTGTTCTGGGTGGCAGAGGTGAATAACACTTAACTTACATGTGTTCTCAGTCAGAAAAACACCAGTTAGTAGTCACTGAGGAGTGAAAATGCCACAGACTCTGACCTAGATGTTAGTCACTTAGAAAGAAAAGAGACCAGCTAGAGGGATCATGACCTTTGGCCTCAACAATGAGCCCACTGATTGGAATCAGAGCATACACAATTACCTCTAGTAAAATAGTGTGGCATGAGCCTCTATAATAATCAAATATTACCAGAAGCAAACTTTACAGAGCTAGAATTTACTTATTTTTTATTTCAATTTGCATCCTTCTACCTCCCTACTCCTAATAACATAAAAGGAAATTATTTCTACTCATTCTGTGAATATGATTTAAGTCCAACAGGTATGATGGGGGAGTGCAATCCGTCTGAATTAGGCTTCAAAAACTCAACTCTTTCTTGAACTAGGAATGAATTAAGAAAATGAATGTTATGAAACAAAATACCAACAGAGGCTCAGATTTTGAAAAGTTGGTGGAAAGGCGATGGCAAACTAGGGTTTAGGAAACAGTTATAACAATTTTGTTGGGAATAAATAAATATTCTCATCATTTTTTAGCTGCTAATCTCCTTGATCCTTTGGTAATAAAGGATGAAATAATGTTTTACTATCTTTAGTTGATTAAGGCAGAGCATTTAGACTGTGATTGTTTTCATATAATGCACTAAAAAAATGTTATAATAAAATATCTTTATCAAAGAAATACAACAGACTCACTGGTTAAATGACTTTTTTCCCTTTAAAAGTGAACTAATTTTCATTCTCATTTTTATGCACATGTGGAAGATAAGATTTTTGCAATTGCTCTAACACAAATACTGCTAACCTTTGTTACAATAACATTGCTCTTTTCTTTGGAATAAATGAAGCCTCAAAACCAGTGAACCATTTCCTGCTATGTGTTATTCTTACAGTTTCATTAGCTCCAGACCCACTGCCAGTTTGAAAGCTCCTATGCATAAAGCATTGCCAAGCCTGAAAGTATAATAAACCTTCTGTAATATTCTTGGAAACCAAAGACATTGAGCTCAGGGAGTGAAGCGTTTATATGTTTAAATCAGGTACTGCAATTCTCCTAATCTCATGAGGTTCTAAATAACCACTGGCTGAATAAAGCTGTTTTCTGCTGACAATGAAATTTCACCCAAGTCTAGCAATATAAAATGAGAGACTCCAAACTAGAAGGCAGTGTTTGCCTTCACAGAAGAGTGTGAAAACTTGAGTGGTGTCATGAGTGTTTGAGAACAAACATTCACAGGCTATGGCCAGAAAGCACAAACTCAAGAGTTTTAGTAAATATATATAAGTATTCCAGCATATTTATATGAGACAGTAGTTTTTTTCAGGGATAAATCTATGCTTTTGTGGCTCCTTTTAGTCACTGAAAAGCATTTGATTTTCTGACATAACCTTCCAGTTTGAGTAAAGGAAATTAGAGAATATAGAAATGTTTATCCTTGGTTTTATAAGTGTCTGGCATCTATTAAAAATTTCCTTACTATTATAATTTGCATTCATTATGACTCACAAATAATTCTATTCACTAGTCAAGTATGATCCAGGTCTCAGACCTTAGGCCAGATACGCACGGAAAAACTGATCAAGCAAGCCTGAGTCCCTTTCTGTTGCCAGTAAATATTAGGATTCAGGTTAAGGTCAAAGTTGAAGCCAAAAGGAATGCAAATTTAGATGTCTTCAAGACCCTAAATCATTGTCTGATTCTTTTCCTGCCACTGCTGAGGCAGTAGTCAAAAAGTACAAACATACAGAATACTATTCCAGAAAACTAGAAATAAAGAACATTCCAAATAATTGACATCATCATAAGTCCTGAGAAAATTCTCCTTCTACAGAAATACTATTTTCCTTATTTCTTTTTTAAGACTGTCAAGGCAATTTCAGAAGTCTAAGAAAGCACAGACATGTTATTCAAATGACAGGATGCCTCACATGTATGTTACTGGTCTTGGTTATATGTGTGGGATTTTCATGGCTGAACTGACTTCTGCCTGCCTCAGTTTCCTGTTCTGTACCAGAGATGTAAATCCAGCGTCCAGGGGTTTAGTGAAAGACTTAGCCTCTGTTCTCCTATTTTTGCAAAGTAGCCTCTGGCCCCATTTCCCAAATCCACCCTCCTTTCTGAGAACACCTGAAGTTTCCCTTCTGAACACTGTGAACTGATCCCAAAGATTGGTCGAGATACTTGCCCTTCCACTGTGAGTCACCTCTGGTTTCCTCCTCTCACCATCTACATTCAAAGGTCCAAGTGAAAGCTGGTCATGAACCATCTGACAGTTAAAGGGAGTGGTAGCCTGTTGGAAGGTTGTTGTTTTTCCCCACCTCCATCATTCTTCCTTTCCCTTTTCTTTCTTTCCTCAAATGGCTTGGCTGCTGCAGCGTGAGACAAATAGTTGAGCTGTCTGCTCTCTGCATGAGGTGAGGTGAGGAGGGAGCAGTGACCGCCAGGCACCAGATTGATGGTGTGTGGAAACCAGAGCCAGGGCAGCCGGCAGCCAAGTGCTTCTCCACGGGGATCCCACATAATACACTTTCCAGATTTCTGGGCCTCCATCCAGCCACTCACTTCTGTGCCTGCAACTCTCCCTTCACGAGAGAGGGATGGAGGGAGAGGGACAGAGGGAGAGGGATGGAGGCGAAGGCCTGTGTGTGCACTTGCTTACTTATTTACAACCTTAATAAATGTGTTTAACATATGTTACTTTAAGAACTGGCCAGGGAGAGGAAGGCAATCTGACTGTCTCTTTCCACAAAGCCTCCCCTCTCCCCCTTCTGGGGTGGATGATTAAAGTTAGATAAGGACCAGTCTAAAAGGGTGATGTCTTCCAGAGCTGACAGCCACTGAGGTAGGCTCATGTGAACGCAGTAAAAACACCACTGATAACGTCTCCTCCTCTGTCAGCCCAGTTGCCACAAGCAATTAGAATTCCTATGCTAGATCATCACCTCTGCGCATAACTGCTGTTGTCTGGAAACACAATGCTTCTGGAACATGCTTCACTTTGGTGCTCGAGGACCCTGCAGCTGGGAAAAGACACCTCCAATGCCATTAGGGGGACTAGATCACGTCCCTAGGAATTAACTGAGAATATCATCTTTTCTGCCATCACCAGCATCCCTTCTCCAAAGTTCTACAAATCAAAGCTAAATTTGAAGCAGGCAAAATTAAAGTACAAGGCAAAGTAAAAGTCAATAAGAAGTGGTTGAGTGAATAGAGTCTTTTGAAAGCAAATTGCATTTGTGCTCACAGGTGAATTTAAGCTATCAGTATAATCAGAAGTATAGAGACATTACAAGCTCAAAACCATGTTTTTAAAAAAAAGTGTCCCTACAGAGCTGATGTCTTCTGGCTCCAGGTCTCTGACTTATACATTTTTCTTACCCTCTTCTGAGACACTATTAAAATAACACAGTAAATGAATTAAAAATTATAAATACACAATAACAAAAACAAAAAAGAGATTCATGGAGAAGATGGGAAGTAGATAACAAATGGAAATGATTAAACCAAAATAAAATGCAAAATCTATAACACAAAAGGTAGAGACTATATAAGCAAGGAAACATGTTTAATGAGACTTGCAGAGAATAAGAGCGTGGGGTGAAGACATGGTGAAAAATTAAAGGTTAATTAATTCCTTTAAAATATAAAGTATATCATAGATTTCCTATCGATTCCTACCTCATCCCAACTGTTCAGTCCAGGAGTTTACCCCTAGGCAGCACATTGGAGAATTGTTCTCTATAAAAACTGACAATCTGTTTTGGAAACTAAGACACTTAAGATGGACATTGTCATCCTATAATATACCATTAATAATTCTGGCATCTTTGGGAACCTCAAGAGTAAGGCCAGCTTCCTGCTAACTCATGCTAAAGCATTTTTTTTGACCATCTTCAGGTTTCATCCTCATCTCTCAATATCAAATATAAAAGAACAAATAAAGATGACTAAATACTAGAAGAAAGCCCCCAGCATGAAAAATAAAGACCCATAAAAATCTAGATAAAATTGAACTTAAAAGAAGCAGATACTCATGTAAACGAAAAGGACTTTTTAAAAAATCAATAAAACCCAACTCTACTTAGAAAAGTTTCAGTAAGTGTTATGTTAAGGAAGAAAAGTCAACAATAAGAAGCAACCCAAAATAACTATAAGAAAAAAATGAGTCAGAATTTAAATATGATTTAAATTTAAATGTAATTAATTAAATTAAAATTAATTTTAAACAAAAATTCCATAGAACACTGAGAAAATAAGGTGAGGACATCTCCAAGAGCTTAAGCTAAAGAATATAAAGTGTTAATCCAGAAAATTCAATATCTGACTTGCTAGTTTTTAAGAAAAAAAAGTAGGAAAGAAACAATTTAAAAAATCATCAAAGAAATAATGGGAGAAATTTTCCCAAATTTGAAATAGAACACACTATTTCAAATGTGTCTTCATATTTAAAGGACCCTTTAACTGCCCATTTAGCAAGAATTTGTGAAAGACCTACACCTAGAAATATTATCAATTATTAAAGTACTGAATATATCAAAACAAGATCCTAAAAAGCTTCACAGAAGAAAACAAAGCAGCACATCTTCTAAAGGAAACAAGAATCGATCTTGCATCTAATTTTTTCACAAATACAATGTATCTTGAAAGATAGAAAACAGAATTTTGTAACAGATTGAGGGATGGCTATATTTAAGAAACTGAAATTATATTTTCAACTAGAACATATGAATTAAGCATATGTATGAATAAAGTTTTTTTTTTAATTTGTATATTTTATCTTAAAAGCATCCTCCATGAGGAAGGTTTTGAAGTTGTACACTAGCTATACAAGGTTGGAAACAAGAAAGAAAAAAACGTTGCATACAAGAAATGCTGGACTTGCCTAAGAGTCCAATTTTTTTAAATTCTTAAGTCATGCAGGAGACCTACAATTAATCTTTCTAAATTTGATCTGGAAGCCAGTTGCTTCTAAGAAGAATGCTCTCAATGTAAGAGAAGAGCATAGTACAAAAGAAGGTTAGAATTTGGAAGAACTTGGAAGATTTTGGAAATAAATGTGGTATTGATTTTGTAGCTCAGAAGGAAAATAAAAAGCAATCTCAAATTCCAGGAAAAACAAAAACATGTCCAAGAAAAACATGATCTCAATATGAAACAAAATAGAATGTGACTTAATATAAACAGCTGATAGACAAAAATGAAAGGGAAATAATTTTCTCTGATATTAGAAATACCAATTTTTGTGTGTGGCATAAGGCTCATAACAGCAGAACTGAAAAGAAGGAAGAGTAACAACAGCACACTGCTTCACACTGGATAAAAGATACTTACCTGATTATGATTATGTAAACACGGTTTATTGGGTGTCAACTTTTAGAATCAGGATGAAGGACTTAATTTTGGTTATAGAACAGAAATAGGATGTGACAGGATTTGGAAGCAGAACTTGAGTAGAGGAGAGGTTATATTCGGAAAATTAATGTTCTCATCTTGCTTGCTTGCTTGCTAAGTCGCTTCAGTCGTGTCCGACTCTGTGTGACCCCATAGACGGCAGCCCACCAGGCTCCCCCGTGCCTGGGATACTCCAGGCAAGAACACTGGAGTGGGTTGCCATTTCCTTCTCCAGTGCATGAAAGTGAAAAGTGAAAGTCAAGTCGCTCAGTTGTGTCCAACTCTTCGCGACCCCAGTTGTGTCCAACTCTTTGCGACCCCACGGACTGCAGCCCACCAGGCTCCTCCGTCCATGGGATTTTCCAGGCAAGAATACTGGAGTGGGGTGCCATTGCCTTCTCTGATGTTCTCATCTTAAAAAGCAGAAAATCAAAAGACACCATGGAATGTTAGGGAATTAAATTGTAAACCAGCAAAATTGTCCATAGTTCTCCATGTGGTCACAGAGATACCCATTAAAGGAACTAAAAATCAGTGGCATAACAATAAAAATACAAGAGTAGAAGGAAAAGTAATTGAGGTGTTTGAATAAACAAAATTCTTATCTATTAGAACAGGAATATATGAACATCAATAAATAGTGATGTTTTTGTAATTTGAAGATAATCATAAAATGCTGATGACAGAAATATTTCAAAGTAATTGTGTTGCCTATAAGAATCTGTTCTGTAATTAAGAGACTGTGCGAGATACTCTTTTCTCATCCTTTTTGTGTTATTCCATTTTTACACTACATGGCATAAATCCAGTTTTTAAAATATAATAAAATATAAATAGAACAGAAGTATACATGGATATGATAAAAATGTTTAATTTCAACTTGACAAAATCTACTGGCTTTATTTTCTGTCTTCCAACTCTCTCAACACATACCATCAAAAGTGTATGGAGTATTCAAACAAACAAGTATAGGAAATTGAGCATTTAGCCATATTAACGATACAAATGTATTCAGCCACTTAATTTTTTTCTCTTGCCGACTTCATAGCTGTCAATCAGCAGTAGAAATCTCCCAACTATTTCAACATCTGCTTCCATATGATTAATTTTTTTTCATTTTTAATGACTCCCAAGGGAGGTAGAAGAATTTTTTTTTTAACCAAAATTCATTACAATATTTTGGTCATCTTATTAAGCACACACGCAGAAAAGTCACAAAATCTATTTTATTTCTATCATACCTTCCCTATTCTTAAACTGTTTTGTCTCTTGAATAATATAATACTATTTACCTTTACTTCTTCCATTCTAAAGAGTGTCAGTAAAAATCCATGTCCAATACTGCAGTGGAACTCAAATGCTTGTTGACAGGGGCTGGCATCATATCAATATATCAAGAAGGTAAATTATTAAATATACAATGACCTTCATGTTTTAAATCATTGCTTGTGTGTTTATTCTCTGCTTTATTTGTTAACTGCATTCTAGATCATTTGGGCTTCTCTTGAAAATTTTATTTTTATGCCCTTTAGCTAAGTCAAATTTATATTTCTGGAATGTAGTTCATTAATTCTAAAACACTGTCAATTTTCAGAAGTGTTTTTGACAAGTCCTTGTGTTATGAGAAATTGTCTAGGGGAAAGCTAAAAGGAAAAACAGAAAACACATACTTGGAGTGGACTTTTTTTATTACTTATTATGGTTAATAATTTCAATGTTTTAACTTTTTTTTCAAACAGGAAAGCATGATTTTATCTAGACTATGATTTTTAGTTGCTCTACTATTTATTAAAAATGAGAAAAGAGTATTCTAAGAGCTACTTGCTTTCTGTGTCAATTAAAAGAAAGCATTTTATTATCCTAATTTAGAGTAGATAAGATTAATTTTTAAATGTACTGAAATGTGAATATTATATTTCTTTTCCTTTGGTAAATGACTTATTAATGGGAAATAAACCTATATCCTGAGTAGACTGAGAACCTGTCAGTTGTTTTCCTGCCTTGAATTTTGAAAGTTAATTATTTTTATTTCCCACTAGTTCTTTTTAAAACTGCTCTACTTCTTTTCCAGCATCATTTTACTGAGTATATTTTAAAAGCCCTTGAGGGAAAAAAATCTAATCTATCGGGATTATTTTAAATTTAGTACCTTATATTAATGGAAACTAAGAAACTGATTTGATTGCAAGGATGTGAGGACAAAGTGCAAGAAGACAGACTTTCTTGTAATATACCTTGTTTAAATGATATTCAACCACTGCCCCCTCCAACCTGGACTGTATGTCAATAGACTTCCAAATAGCTTTTCCACTGCCAGTGTGTTTCCAAACATGACCCATCCACTTCATACTCCTACCAGAGTTACTCATCTATTTCACAAAAACAATGATATCATACTCCTATGTAAAAATGTGCTTGCTCCCGATGATAAGGGGACAAATTTCAATTTCCTTAGCAAAATAAACAAGACCTTATAGTGTCTGTTCCCAGCTGCCTCTCAGCTCATCGCCCTTTCCTTCACACCAGATTTCTCAAAAGACCTGTTCTTTCTCCTTGTTCTTAGCCTACACTCGTTCCTCAGCACAAGACAATCTGCCTGAATGTCACCAATGACACTTTTCTTCCTAAGGTACTTTCTTCGGCTGGTGCCTTTATTGACACACACTTCTGCCTGATACTTCCCTGTCTACTTAGATGCTCCCTTGCTGTCTCCCTTAGGTTTATTCAGTTGCAAGCAGCTATTTGAAAGAAAGCAGTTCCTCAAGGCTTAGGGCTCAGCCTTCTCCTCATCTTCTTCTCTGGTCTCTGATCTCTTCCTAGGTGACCATGAACAATGACCACGTGCATGGAGATGACTCATAAATTAACATCTACACACTAGGCCTTTGCACTGGGCCCTGGACCCTATGAGTCAAAATGCCTACTTAACACATGACTTGAATGTCACAGAAGATCTTCAGATTCCACATGTCCAAAACCCAAATCATAAATTCATTCCAAAGCTTAGCCTATTTACTACATGTGGCTACTTGCTATCCTGTTTTGAGAAGCAAAATGTTTTAGAGCCAGGCTTGATACATTTCCCTCATTACCCTCTACTCCCTTAACCAGTAAATTAAGGATTTCATTACCATTTGTAATCATCTATCCAGGGATTCTCAACTACAGGTCCCAAGTTCTGATACAAATTAAATGGGTCCGGACCACCATTTTTTTAATGAACAGGTATATAGTAAACTAAAACTGAAAGAGATCAGCATCAGTTTTAAGTCACAAATATGTATTTTTATTATAGACTTACATGTGCATGCACTCACTGGGTCGAAATGTAAAAACATATTTCTTATTCTAGACCATGGTCAAAATTTTGTTTCCTCTTCTGCTTTCCACACCTCTATCCACCACCACCATTCTAATCCAAGCAGCCAACAGATCTTTAATGAACCAATAAAATAACCTAAATGGATTTGCTCTATAATCTTAGTACAGTGCCTGGAATATAAGCTCCATTCCATTAATATGAATGAATAACTCTATCTTTTCAGTTTCACAGACTACTGGTCGCTTTCACAAGCTGTACTTAACCAGATTCAACTTCTTTCCATTCTGTAAATATTTCTGTCATGAGTTGTTATGGGCCTCCGGTGGGGCAGGTGTGGGCTTTTATCTAACACTCGGGAAATAAATTGTCCAAGGCAACACAGGTACTGATAGGCAAAAGACTGTATTAAAAATGGGTGTTCTAGAGAAAGCAGCAGGGTAAGGTAATTAGAAGGACTACTCTGCCTCGTGGCTACCAGTCTCAGGTTCTATGGTGATAAGGTTAGTTTCTGAGTTGTCTCTGGCCAGTCATCTTGCTCATGACCATATTTGGTGACCCAGGGTCCTTTCTGGCCCGTGCATCTCTGAATCAAGATGGTTTCCAGCATGAAGGTTTCTGGGAGGTTGGCAGGATATATTGTGGTCCCTCCCGAATTTCTCCAGTCAGTTTTGGTGGCAGCTTGTCAGTGGCATGTTCTTTATCAGGACTTCCTCTTGTGAGACAAATCATGCCAGTATGCCTGGCCAGAGGAGGTGGTCTCAATCAATTTGTCCCTAAGAAACATACCATATCATACCACTTTCTCCACTTGATTTTATTTTCATTTACTTTTTTAAAGTGAAAGCAGATTTATTCAGAGAAATACACTCCACAGACAGAGTGTAGGCCATCTCGGAAGAAGGGAGGCCCCAGTACTATGTTATTAGTTTTTATGGGCCAAGTAATATCATAGGCTAAGGAGTGGAAGGATTGTTTCAACTATTTTGGGAAAAGAGAAAGAATTTCCAGGAACTGTCATAGCAGCTTTGTGTGTCATTTAGATACTAGTGTATTACAATAAGCATATAATAAGGCTCAAGATCCACTGAAGTCAACCTTCTGATATCTTGGGCTGTTCCCTCCCTTTTCAATGCCAGGTTCCCCTCATACATGACTGAAAATCTGTGAGGTCAGAGTCTGAGTTGGTCCTGCTCGGCACTGCATCTGGTGAGTCATGCAATGTTGTTGTAATTTAGTCTCTCAGTATTGTCTAACTCTTTGCAACCCCAAGGACTATAGCCCACCAGGGTCCTCTGTCTATGGGATTTCCCAGGAAAGACTATTTGAGTGGGCTGCATTTCCTTCTCCACAGGATCTTCCTGACCCAGGGACTGAATCCACGTCCCACTGAAATGACTTAGCAGCAGCAGCAGCAGCTCCTGCATTGGTAGGTGGATTCTTTACCACTGAGCCAGCAAGGGAGCCTGGGTCACTCAATACCTAGCAGATAATACATGCTTCATACATAGACTTTGAATAGGTGTAAGAATGAATAAATATATGAATAAAATGGTGTTAGAAAATTGAAATATTTGAAAGGAGTCAAAACTATTTACTTGACAACACAATTAAACAGCTGGTGGTTTAAAAGTCAGTCTATTTTGTTTGAATTAAACCAGTTTGCTTCAAAATAGTTTGTAGGTCTCATTGTTATCTTCACCTAAAATTTAAAACTCATGCTTCTTTTGAAAAATCAAACAGAATTGCTAAATAACTCAATGGAAAATCTTAGAAATGTACAAAATACTTGCTAGTGTGATTTTATAAGCTATTTTATGCCAAATTCTTAATATTTTTTGCTTTCTCAATGCAATGAAATGTGTGTCTTATTTAAAAGCTTTTAGTTTTTCCATTAAAATATCTTATATTTCCATTTTACCTATTTTCTGCCTTTTAAAACCATTGCATTAACCTTCAAATTTTAATAAATTTTAGTGTAAAGGTTCAGAAAAATAATTTGAACATTGGAAGCACATAGTATTCTAGACATTATGATTTTACTACATAAAAGAAAGAATAACCTATCCCCAATTTTACTTTTAGCGTAGTTCTAAAGCAAATTTCCTGGATTGCAATGAGTAAGGGTTCAAAGACACAAGGCCAAGTTTGATGTCACCTAAACTTTATGAAGTTAAGACTTTGAATTAAATTCAAATCTTCCCATAGCAAAATTTGCTTTTTTTTTTTTTTTTTGCTCTTTCAAAGATGACTTCATATTTTTAAAGAATTTTTTTACAGGTAGCTGTATCAAGGTATATTTAATTTTAAAAACTATAAATATTTGAGAAATATTTTTGAACATTAATTAGCTCTTATGAAGCCAGTTTGTGAGTTAGTTATAAATAAAGAATATATTTATATATATACATACTTAATTTTCCTTATACTCCACATGGATTTAAGAATTTATATTATATTGTATTGTATTATATATCATGTATTGACCATGCTCTCATCATCTTAAGAAGTGTACAAGAGACTGAAGAAGAGAAAAATCTACTTGTACAAAATAACTTTGTACAAAGTTGGTAACATTGATAAATTGTCTGTTTTGTCTTTGCATCTGTTCTTGAGTGCATAAAACAGTTGATTCTACCTTAAGTGAACAACAGTAATCCAGGAGCCTTTGCTCTTCAGTCACTAAGTCGTGTCCAACTCTTTGTGACCGCATGGACTGCAGCATGCCAGGCTTCCCTGCCCTTCACTATCTCCCTGAGTTTTCTCAAACTCGTGTCCATTGAGTCAGTGATACCATCCAACCATCTCATCCTCTGTTGTCTGCTTCTTTTGCCTTCAATCTTTCCCAGCATCGGGGTCTTTTCCAATGAGTCAGTTCCTCGCATCAGGTGGCCAAAGTATTGGAGCTTCAACTTCAGCATCAGTCTTTCCAATGAATATTCATGGTTGATTTCTTCTAGGATTGACTGGTTTGATCTCCTTGCTGCCCAAGGGATTCTCAAGAGTCTTCTCCAGCACCGGTTTGAAAGCATCAGTTCTTCAACTCACCCTTCTTTATGCCTTAGGCTCTGTTCAAAACATGCAGACTTATGAACTCTTTGTTTAGCCTGCCTCAATTCAGCAATTTGGTCAAATGTGTTTCCAACCTTGATGCTTGATCCATTTGTGTCTACATTCTGCTATATCTCAAACGCCCTCAATTGTATTATTTGCTTTGATTTTGTTTTCAAAATCTAAATAAAATTCTGACCACTACACTCCCTTTTAAATTATCCAGTAGCTCCCTAAAGCTTTCACGTTCACGTCCAAGTTTCTTACATATATGTATTTCCAACAATATGTCCCTAATTTGTTATTCCAGATTTTTTCTCTCACTATTCCTTGTCATATATTTTGTGTTCCTCTTTAACCCAAATCTGATTTATCTCCCAAAACAGTTTCACCTCTCTGCTTTTGCACATGGTCTTTGTGGAATGACCCCTCTTTTCCACAGGATGCATCCTGCTGAATCCTCTCGGATCAGTCATGATGTTTCCTTCTCTCTGGACCTCCAGCAGCCAGGCTCAGTAGTTACGAGCCTGGAACAGAGTTCCTCTGTTCTCCACAGCACTTTGTTTGAGATCCTTTCTAGCACTGTCATGGCACTAGTATGGTGCATCACATGGGTTGCATCACATTACAGTGCTATATTAATGTATCTTTTTTCTGCTGCAAATTCCTTGTGGGTAGAGAATTTTCTTTCTTCATTTTATATCTAAAATATTCTATTTCTTCTCATATAAAGAAGCAAAAAATATTTAGTGATTGAATGATGTGTGAGAGAACAAGAAGAAAAAGCTGGACTTTAAAGTTACACAGGAATATGTCTTATTTCTCACTATTTTTCATCACTTCTGCCTATATTTTATTGATGACCTGGGCCTTGAATTTACATGATTGTATAATACATGTCTGACATCTTGGGAGGCCTGTAGCAAATTGGTTTTCTAATTATTTCTTTATATTGTTCTATTTGATCATTACAACTTAGCCTCTAACGTGGAGAAGAAAAGGAATTCCACATACATGACAAACAAATAAACAGGAGATAAATGGAATTTGTTAATAATGGGATTTGTTTATAATCGGTTAAAAACATGATAAATTTTTACTCCCTGTGATAGTAACAAAATGGACTAAGTTGTGTTCCTAGGGTTTACTTATAAATTAAACACAATATTACCACTTTATTTCCTTATCTCATCTCTTTAAGAAAAATGTGTTCCTTTAAAATGATCTATCAGTTTAATTTTATATTGAAAGAACAATAAAATTATTCTTAATGCAAATAAGGGTTTCTTTGTAATGGCAACTGTAAAAACGGTTTCTTATTCACCACAGGGTGTGTGGCACAGACCTTTAATACAACCAATGTCACTAAGAAGTCAAAAATACAGTAGTACAAAATCAGTAGAAAACAAACAAAATGTCCATCTTTTCTTTGTCTAACATGTTTGGGTATTAGTATTGAAAAAGCTCTATAACAAGTTGTAAATTATGTGTGAAATGAATCGACTCTGCTCAGCACATAAACAGAGTATAAAGTTACTTACGCAAATACAGTTTTGCTGTGTTAATTGCTATAGGACTCAGATGACATATGGCAGAAAGATGACCAAATTTAGGTAACTTTTACACTGATGTCACACTGAATTCACTCCCTTCAGATGTCCCTGTGAGACGGGAATTGTTATTGCCAATTTTAAAGATGGGAAATCGAGGCCCAGAAAAACTAAACACCATGGTTAAGCTAGTAAAAGGCAACATCAGGATCACCCGTAAGCATGCTGTCCCTAGAGCCTGTCCTCTATCCCACTAGCTTCTGACCACCTCTACGCATTCTCACGATGCATAGGTCAGTGGAAGCAGTGGGTAGTGACACATCATGATGGCCGCATTTATACCTATGGTTCTGACAGACTGGCTGTGGAAAATACCATGGTCATTAAATAAATGAATCCTGCTGGGACCTACTTTGGAGCAGATAGTCCATATCTCCAGATGGCAGAGATCAGACAGCCCTGCCTCACACCAACTCTTGGGACCTCTAAGGAGGTTGCTGTTGCTCTGGTGGGCCAGCCCCCAAACACACACACTTTGTACACCCTACAAAGGGGATATTTCACATTCTGCAGAATCTATATTATTTTGTCAGATCACCCCAAGTAACCCTCAAACCCAGAATGACAATCTGTCCGTCTACTCATACGTCCCTTGAGAGACAGAAAGAAACTGATTTTGTACGTATTGCCGAGATATTTTCTCCCCTCTCTAGCCCTCTTTGTAGCCAGTGAGCTAAGAGCAACTGCCCAGAGCCCTCTCCTGCTTATATTTTTCTTCCTAAGCAGTGCCTGTCCTCACCGTCTTATCTAGTCTTCCCTCTTTCTGTCATCCAATCATTTGTCCCAATAGTACAAAGAAAAAGAAAGACAAAAGTCTTGAAACCTGTCATATGCTAAGCAATTTCACATACTTTGAGGAATCCATATGTTGGGGAATTTTGATTAACTCAAACTGTACATTAGGGGCAGAGTCAATTCAGAATTCAGGTTAAGCTAACCCCAAGGCCTATTTGCTTTCCACAATCCCATTAGAAATTATCATTTAAAGGAGGATGATTTATGTAAAAATATGAACTAATTGTAGGTCACATTTATTTTTTCTATTAAAAATGAGAATCATGCCATTATATTTAATAAGGAAAATGATATACTCCTTCATTCATTTCAGTCGCTCCGTCATGTCCGACTCTTTGTGACCCCATGGACTGCAGCACGCCAGGCTTCTCTGTCCATCACCAACTCCTGGAGCTGGCTCAAACTCATGTTCATGGAGTTGGTGATGCCATCCAACCATCTCATCCTCTGTCATCCCCTTCTCCTCCTCCCTTCAGTTTTTCCCAGCATCAGGGTCTTTTGCAATGAGTCAGTTCTTCACATCAGGTGGCCAAAGTATTGGAGTTTCAGCTTCAACATCAGTCCTTCCAATGAAAACCCAGGACTGGTCTCCTTTAGGATGGGGACTGGTTGGATCTCCATGCAGTCCAAGGGCTGCACGGACTCTTGCATGCAGCCTCTTGAGAAGACTCTTTAAAGTCTTGAGTCAAGACTGTTGAGACTCTTGAGAGTCTTCTCCAACACCACAGTTCAAAAGCATCAATTCTTCAGTGCTCAGCTTCCTTTATAGTCCAACTCTCACATCCACACATGACTACTGGAAAAACCATAAGGACTAGATAGACATTTGTCGACAAAGTAATATCTCTGCTTTTTAACATGCTGTCCAGGTTGGTTATAACTTTCCTTCCCAGGAGCAAGAGTCTTTTAATTTTATGGCTGCAATCACCATCTGCAGTGATTTTGGACCCCCCAAAAATAAAGTCTGTCACTGTTTCCATTGTTTCCCCATCTATTTGCCATGAAATGATGGGACCAGATGCCATGATCTTAGTTTTTTTAATGTTGAGTTTTAAGCCAACTTTTTCACTCTCCTCTTTCACTTTCATCAGGAGGCTGTTTAGTTCTTTTTCACTTTCTGGCATAAGGGTGATGTCATCTGAGTATCTGAGGCTATTGGTATTTCTCCCAGAAATCTTGATTTCAGCTTGTGCTTCATCCAGCCCAACATTTCACATTTTGCTCTACATATAAGTTAAATAAGCAGGGTGACAATATACAGCCTTGATGTACTCCTTTCCTGATTTGGAACCAGTCTGTTGTTCCATGTCCAGTTCTAACTGTTGCTTCTTGACCTGCATTCAGGTTTCTCAGGATGTAGGTAAGGTGGTCTGGTTATCCCATTTCTTTAAGAGTTTTCCACAGTTTGTTGTGATCCACACAATCAAAGGCTTTGGCGTAGTCAATAAAGCAAAAGTAAAGCTTTCCTGGAACTCTCTTGCTTCAGTTCATATTTATTCTTTTATGAAATAAAATGTTATGTATTAGATAACTGGTACTGCTTTTTAGCCTGTAGCATGTAATAAATAGTTGAGATTATTTAATATATTACAACTCAAAATTTGTTTTCTTTTATTTCTCATCTTTCTCAGGATGTTTATAAAGCATCCTGTTCATTTTTGGAAGGGAATAAAGACCATCAAGAAGAAATAATTCCTCCTGTGTTAAAAAAAGATGAATTTGAAATTACTTATTGAAGTTGAAACTGGATAGCAGTGACTGAAGATAGGTAGTTGCATCCATTATCACAGTCACCAAACAATTGTGGGCTGTGCCATCCTATTGGGTATGGCTATAAGGAGATGAAAAACATGAGATACTTGTCTTTTACCTGTAAAATTCCTTCCCTTTCTCTTGGCTATAGAACAACCTCTCTTTTGGAGCTCAGCAGAGGAAAAGTAAATCCTAGAGCAACCCAACACTGAAATTTTCTTGCTAAAATCTCTAGGTGTCCCAAACAGCAGTCTGCTATGTTAAGTTGGCTCCTAGGGCCCTGAAGTGCCAACGTAGTATGTGTGTGTGTGTGTTCATTCGGTCAGTACATCGTGTCCGACTCTTTGCAACCCCATAGCCTGCAGCAAGCCAGGCTCCCCTGTCCTTTTCTATCTCCTGGAGTGTGCTCAAACTCATGTCCATTGAGTCAGTGATACTACCTAATGCAGGTTTATTGAACAGAGAAAACTTATTCCCCACCTCTTACATTGAACACCTTCCAAAACCCATGAACTTGAGTCTGTGGTTTAAGTTGCTCAAGTAAACTCATTGGCCAACAGACATGTATCATGCTTTCCTCCTACTATGTTAATTAGACAAAGAAATTCAAGTTAATATGCTAATGACCAAGAAGAACTTAAGGTTTCATGGTGTTCAAATAATGTACACATTTATTTAGGGACTGCTCTCAGTTCAGTTCAGTTGCTCAGTCGTGTCTGACTCTTTGCGACCCCATGAATTGCAGCACACCAGGCCTCCCTGTCCATCACCAACTCCTGGAGTTTACCCAAACTCATGTCCATTGAGTTGGTGATGCCATCCAGCCATCTCATTCTCTGTCGTCCCCTTCTCCTCCTGCTCCCAATCCCTCTCAGCATCAGCGTCTTTTCCAATGAGTCAACTCCTCGCATGAGGTAGCCAAAGTATTGGAGTTTCAGCTTTAGCATCAGTCCTTCCAAAGAACACCCAGGACTGATCTCCTTTAGAATGGACTGGTTGGATCTCCTTGCAGTCCAAGGGACTCGAGTCTTCTCCAATACCACAGGTCAAAAGCATCAATTTTTCACCACTCAGCTTTCTTCACAGTCCAACTCTCACATCCATACATGACCACAGGAAAAACCATAGCCTTGACTAGATGGACCTTGTCGGGCAAAGTAATGTCTCTGCTTTTCAATATGCTATCTAGGTTGGTCATAACTTTCCTTCCAAGGAGTAAACGTCTTTTGATTTCATGGCTGCAATCACCATCTGCAGTGATTTTGGAGCCCAAAAAAGTGATGTCTGATGCTGTTTCCACTGTTTCCCCATCTATTTCCCATGAAGTGATGGGACCAGATGCCATGATCTTCGTTTTCTGAATGTTGAGCTTTAAGTCAACTTTTTCACTCTCCTCTTTCACTTTCATCAAGAGGCTCTTTAGTTCCTCTTCACTTTCTGCCATAAAGGTGGTGTCATCTGCATATCTGAGGTTATTGATATTTCTCCCAGCAATCTTGATTTCAGTTTGTGCTTCTTCCAGCCCAGCATTTCTCATGATGTACTCTGCATAGAAGTTAAATAAGCAGGGTGACAATATACAGCCTTGACTTACTCCTTTCCCTATTTGGAACCAGTCTGTTGTTCCATGTCCAGTTCTAACTGTTGCTTCCTGACCTGCATATAGGTTTCTCAAGAGACAGGTCAGGTGGTCTGGTATTCCCATCTCTTTCAAAATTTTCCACAGTTTATTGTGATCCACACAGTCAAAGGCTTTGGCATAGTCAATAAAGCAGAAATAGATGTTTTTCTGAAACTCTCTTGCTTTTTCCATGATCCAGCAGATGTTGGCAATTTGATCTCTGGTTCCTCTGATTCAAAAGAACAAATAAATGTAGAGGTTGTGCAGGAGGCCAGGCTAAAACTATCTTTGTCATTTTCAACTTTATATATATTTAAATCAAGAGCTCTTATTCTTACTCTTATTCTTACTGTTCATCATTTTCCCATAACCCTTCAATTTTTTAATTCATTTGATTCTGAGGGTAGATTCATACACTTGACCACAGCTGTTTATCAGTTTAGAAGTAGAAATTTTTGATTATCATTTCTCTTTTCTTTGTAGGCAATAATTAGTAATTAACATCATTCCCTCAAGGAAAAACATACCTTTTTTAAAAGAATGTTTTATACAGTTTTTAGTACAACTTCAACTAAATAGGCTATTTAATCACTGTAATCCAAACAAAAATTTTTTTTCAAAAAAAATGACAAAAGGAAAATATGGAGGTAGATTACCCTGTGTAGCGATAAGGCATTTCTTCTGGGAACCTAAACACTTTAAATTCAGTTAAATGTTGAAAAATGAGGCATTATAGCCTGAAAATAAAAATCTACAGTACCACAAAAGTCATTATCCTTTATGTGCTGAACATAAAACCTAGAAATTGGCTGTCATAGTTGCAACCTAAGTCATACCTTCAAAATAGCCATGTAAGTTATAAATAGTCCCTCATAAAAATACATTTTTTTTAGTGACCAGAAAATGAAAACCCAGCTCTCTTCAATTCACCTCTATCCTTTTTCTCTTAATTTTATTAATGGCCCAAAGTGGGGATTAATGGAAAGTTTAGTATGGCTCCATGATGGCAATAGACATTTGTTTTCTATGAAGTTAACTCATTTTCCAACAATAACAAAGCATTTTCCAATAGTGGAGTAGGAAAACAGAGGGGTTCTTTATATTCAGGCAGGGTTTTTAGGTCTGTGCTCCTTTTAGATCTCACTGAAATTAATATTGCCTGACAGCTTTAAGACTTGAGTGCTGATTAAGCTAGACAAGTTGTGGGAATAACAATAAGTTGTTCTTTATGGATAATTGGAACTGTGGTAACTTTTTCACTTGACATTCAACATAGCCCATTGGATGGAGAGTAACTGGAAATGGAATATTTGATCTCTTTGAAGAAAGTATAGTATTTTATTCATTTTTAAAAGCTCAATACCTAACAAAATGCCTGGCACACAGTAAAAGCTAAAAATATTTGTTTCATTCAGGATGGAATAAGTAAATGAACTAATAAATAGAATTCACTTTTCACAAAGGAAGGAAACATTGTCCTCTTCATCTATCCAGATATCGAACATGGTCCTTGGCAATTTGTTATCTGATACCCAATATATGACCTACATTAAAGTAGAGTCTGCTTTGACAATGCTGAATTCTGTGGTTAAAATGAATATAATCCCTATAAGGCACTATGCCACAAATAAAACAGAAAACAATAATGTGGAAAAATATTTTTCCCTGAATGTTTCCTGTGCCCACATTCTATTTTAAAACATGATTGATGACCAATTTTGCTGAAGAACACTTAAAATAGAGGATTTGACAATTCAGTTTCTCATATTTCTTTCCAACAGATGGCTGCCTTTCTTTTGGAGTGCTATCATTTCTTCTTTGTAAGATGAAATGCAACAGAGAAACAGAAAACTAGATTTCTCTTCTCCTGATTTTTAGTTGTGCAGGATTAAAGAAAATTCAACACATAGGGAAAATTTGTTCAAAAAGAATAATAACACTATGTTTCCGTTTAATTAGGGCTGTACTCATTTGAGAATAGCAAGCAAATATTCTGCATTTATAACCAGCTTTGTACAAATCCAAATGACCTGAAGGCAAAGACTACATGAATTAATTACATTCCCTAAATATCCCAAATATCAGTTTTGTCCAAAGGTTCAAATACCTCACAGAGCTGTCAAAAAGGCATAAGACATTGTAAATCTAAAATAATTTTTTGTTCAAATCATGAGCTAGAAATACTAACTGGCACCAAAAAATACAATAAATGAATAAGAAAAAAAGGCAACAAAATAACTGGATTTTTAAAATATGATCAACAAATAATTTAGCTACACACAAGTGTGAGGTTTATTTTCTAATGGGTAATAATTTTAACATTAAATTTTAATGGAAAGATAAATAGATTGTTCATGCTTTAAACTGTATCAAGAAAAGAGCAATATCCTTCGCATCAGCAAAGCTGAATATGTTAACATTCAACGTACATAATTTCGCATTGTCTTTTGATTTTTTTAAGGTATTTTGATAATGTTCTTCTAAATTCCTATTTTATGTATTTAGTCATGTCAGAAATTTGCTTATTCATTTTAATGTTTTTAATACACAATAAGTTTAGTTAACATCCATTATCTCATAAAGATACAAAACTAAAGAAAAAATTGTTTTTCCTCGTGATAAGAACTCAGGAATTACTCTCTTAACAAATTTCATGTATAACAGAGAGCGCAGTATTAATTATGTTGATTGCATTGTTACATTACAGTACATGCCTAGTACTTATTTATCTCATAACTGGAAATATGTACCTTTTGACTGCCTTCAACCAACTCCCCCTCCCCCATCTCCTGCCTCTAGACAAATCTGATCTCTTTTCCTATGAGTTTATTTGTTTTGAAAATATAATTGACCTACAACACTATATTAGTTTCTGTTACATTCAATATTTCTGTACAATAGTCTAGTCACCATACAAAACTACCACACAATTATTGACTGTATTCCTCCCACTACATATTTCATACTTGTAACATTATTTGGAAGTTTGTAGCTCTTAATCTCCCTTACCTATTTCTCTCCCCTACAACTCTCTCCCCTCTGACAACCAGCCACCTGTTTGTTCTCTGATTCTATGACTATTTCGCTTTTGTTATGCTTGTTCCTTTGTTTTGCTTTTTAGAGTCTACATGTAAGTGAAATCATACAGTATTTGTCTTTAAATGTCTCACTTATTTCACTTAGAATAACTCACTCTAGGTCCATCCATGTTATCATAAGTGGCAAAATTTCATTTTTTATGTCATGCTGCTGGCTGCTAAGTCACTTCAGTCATGTCCGACTCTGTGTGACCCCAGAGATGGCAGCCCACCAGGCTGCCCCATCCCTGGGATTCTCCAGGCAAGAACACTGGAGTGGCTTGCCATTTCCTTCTCCAATGCATGAAAGTGAAAAGTGAAAGTGAAGTCGCTCAGTCGTGTCTGACTCTTAGCGGCCCCATGGACTGCAGCCTACCAGGCCCCTCAGGCAAAAGTACTGGAGTGGGGTGCCATTGCCTTCTCCTATTTTTATGTCATATTATGTTGTATATATATGTATCACATTTTCTTTATCTGTTCCATATCTTGGTTATTGTAAATAATGAAGCAGTGAACATGGGGTGTATATATCTTTTCTAATTAGGGCTTTAATTTTCTTCAGATAAATACCCAGAAGTAGAATTGCTGTATCATATGGTAGTTTTATTTTTAATTTTTTGAGGAACCTCCATTCTGTTTTCCATAGTGACTACACAAACTTGTATTCCTACGAACAGAGGACCAGAGTTCCTTTTTTCTCCACATCTTCACCAACACTTGTTATTTGTCATCTTTTTAATAATAACCTTTCTAACACATGTGAGGTGATGTCTCATTATGGTTTTGATTTGCATTTCCCTGATGACTAGTGATGTGAGCTTCTTTCCTATGCCTGTATACCATAGGTATGCCATCATTTTCAAAAATGCCTGAGTATAATGCTGAAAAATCACCAAAAAAAAAAATTCAAGAAGATACATGCACCCCAACATACATAGCAGCATTATTTATGATAACCAAGATATGAAAGCAACCTAAGTGTCAATAAACAGATGAGTGGCCATAGAAGAGGTGTGTGTGTGTGTGTGTGTGTCTGTGTGTGTGTCTGTGTGTGTGTGTGAGTGTATAAAACACTGGCCATAAAAATGAAATTTTGCCATTTGCACCAGCATTGTTGGACCTGGAAGGCAATTTACTTGGCAAAATAAGTCAGAGAAAGGAAAACAGGTACTATATGTTATTATACATGTGGAACATAAACAGTAAAACAAATGAATGAATATAGAAAAACAGAAAAACACAGATATAGAGAACAAACTAGCAGTTACCAGTGGGAAGAGGTAAGGGGGAGGAGAACAAGAAAGATGTCAGAGAGCAATAGATACAAACTACTTTATATAAAATGAATAAACCACAAAAATATGTTGTACAGCACAGAGCAACTGAGCATGAACATACATACACACAGGGAATATAGCCAATATTTTATAATAACTTTAAATGGAGTATAATCTATAAAAAATATTGAATTACTATGTTGTATACCTGAAACTCAACATTCAGAAAACGAAGATCATGGCATCTGGTCTCATCACTTCATGGGAAATAGATGGGGAAACAGTGGCAACAGTGTCAGACTTTATTTTCCTGGGGCTCCAAAGTCACTGCAGATGGTGACTGCAGCCATGAAATTAAAAGACGCTTACTCCTTGGAAGGAAAGTTATGACCAACCTCGATAGCATATTGAAAAGCAGAGACCTTACTTTGCCAACAAAGGTCCGTCTAGTCAAGGCTATGGTTTTTCCTGTGGTCGTGTATGGATGTGAGAGTTGGACTGTGAAGAAAGCTGAGCGCGGAAGAATTGATGCTTTTGAACTGTGGTGTTGGAGAAGACTCTTGAGAGTCCCTTGGACTGCAAGGAGATCCAACCAGTCCATTCTGAAGGAGATCAGCCCTGGCATTTCTTTGGAAGGAATGATGCTAAAGCTGAAACTCCAATACTTTGGCCACCTGATGCGAAGAGTTGACTCGTTGGAAAAGACTCTGATGCTGGGAGGGATTGGGGGCAAGAGGAGAAGGGGATGACAGAGGATGAGATGGCTGGATGGCATCACTGACTGGATGGACATGAGTCTGAGTGAACTTCGGGAGTTGGTGATGGACAGGGAGGCCTGGAGTGCTGCGATTCATGGGGTCGAAAAGAGTCGGACATCACTGAGTGACTGAACTGAACTGAACTGAACTTAAACCTGAAACTAATACAATATTGTGAACCAACTATATTTCAGTAAAGGAAACTCAATCTACTTTAAATGTGAAAAAAAATTGGAAAGGAATCAGTAGAACTGTTACTCTTCAGTTCACATGATATTCTACTTAAAAATACTATAGATGCCACAAAAGAACTACTGTAACTCATCAATCAATTTGGTAAAGTTGCAGGACACAAAATTAATATACAAAAATCTATTGCGTTTCTATACCCTAACAATGAAATATCAACTTTCAACAGCAATTAATCAAAATAGATTTATACTTTTAACATCTCCTTGTGGTGACTATGATTCCTATAACTATAAAGGGCCTCTGTCAAATGATTAGAATAAAATATTTTGCCTGACACCAAAACCTGAATCACCTCTCTTACAGTCAATTATAGGTGTTAAATAAACTGCTTTTCCTTTAGAATTGGTCTGGGAGTACATCAGACCACTATTTTTGAAGTGGGTAATAGTAAAAATGTCACTTTCTCACCTTTTTTGACCTCTCATGTTTGCGATCTGATCTTGGTATCATGCCTTGTGCATGATACATCTTCATTAAATTTCTGTTGAACTACTTACAAAATATAATCCGAAGAAGCTTTTATGCTGTGGATTATTTTACCACAAGCATATTTTTCTCTCTTCTCCATAGGATAAGAAAGAAACTAATTCATATGCAGATGATAAATATGTATTTTTGTGTTTAGTATGAAGGAGAAAATTTCTTCATCATTATCAAATGTTGCAAAAAAAAGGGGGGGTAAAGTTTCCCTAAATGTTTTAAGAGAAAATTTTCAGTTAAGTAGAAAATTTCATATCAGAATATTGTGATATATTTTTGAATTCCCTTTTCTGTTAAAAGAGAAGAGTCAAGAGGTCAAGAGACAGTGAATATTTATTTTTTAAAATTATTCTCTATACTGCAAATGCATAACAATGATACATAGAATATTTTAAAAGTGAATGACATAGAACAAGTAAAAGTAATATTAGTATCACCTTGGATCAAAGGTAGAATGGTATTACACAGAGAGAAGCCACATTAACTGTTAACACAGATGCATTAACTGTCAACAGCTAATTACAAACAAGTAGAGAATATTGAAACTTCACATGCAAAGACATATGCACTCCACCATGTTCATTACACTATCTACAATAGCTAAGATAGAGAAACACTCTAAGTATTCATTGATAAATTAATGAATAAAAGTAATGTGCCATATATATACATATATTTATGTATACATATGCATACATACACACACACCGGAATATTATTTTGTCATAAAAAGGATGAAATCTATCTTGTAATTTGCAACATGGATGGATCTTAAGAGGATTATGCTAAGTAAAATAAGGCAAATAGCATGTAACCTCAATTATATGTAGGATCTAAAAACAAAACAAGAAAGAAAAACAAATGAAAAAACAAAATCATAGATACAGAGAACAGATTAGTTGCTGGCACCAGAAATACTGGGTGGGAAGTGGGTGAAATAGATGAAGGGAGTCAAAATGTACAAACTTCCTGTTGTAAAATAAATGTCGTGAGGATACAATGGACAGCATGGTGACTATAGTTAACAATACGTATGTATGCATGCTCAGTCATTTCTGACTCTTTGCGACCCCATACTCCCAGCGTCTTCTGTCCATGGAGTTTTCCAGGCAAGAATACTGGAGCAGGTTCCCATATCCTGCTCCAGGGGATCTTCCTAACCCAGGGATTCAAAAATTCTGTAACTATGTGAGGTGATAGATATTAACTAGACTTACTGTGGTGATCATTTCACAATATACATAAAAATCAAATTATTATATTGTACACCTGAAATTAATGTAATGTAGTATGTCAAAACCTCAATTTTAAAAAAATTACCTCTATTTAAATAGCTCTGAGTTTTGTTGTTCTTTTTTATTGTTTTTCTGATCTTTATTTTATTTCTTCTATTATCTTTGTTATTTTCATCCTTCTGCCAAGATTGGGCTTAATTGCTCTTCTTTTTCAGTTCCTTGAAATATGAAGTTAGATTATTGATTTGCAGTCTTTCTTTTTTCCTCTGCATATGTTTATTGCTATAAACTTTCCTCTTAGACTTGCCTTTACTGCATCCCATAAGTTTTGGTATGTTGTGAACCCATTTTATTTCAGATTTTTTAGTTTAATCTTTGACCCATTGGTTGTTCAGAAGTTTGTTGTTTAACTTCCACATATTCATGAATTTTCCAGTTTTCCTCTTGTTATTAAGTTCATGTTTTATACCATTATGATTAGAAAAATTACTAATTGGTTGGACTTCAGCTCTTAATTTTGTGAAGACCTAGATATAGATATATGACAATATCTATTGACATAGATATATGACCTATTCCTAGAAAATATACCATGTATCCTTGTAAAAGATTTTTATTTTGCAGTTGCGGGTTAGAATGTTCCATATATGTCTCTAGGTCCATTTGGTTAAAAGTATAATTTAAATCAGAAGATTTCTTTATTCTTTATAATCTATCCATTGTTGAATTGGGATTTTAAAGTCTCCTTCTATGATTAAAGTATTGTCTAATTATTCCTTTAGAATTGTTTGTATTTACTTAATATATTTAGGTGACCTTCTATTGCGTGCATACATATTTACATTGTTTTCGAGTTAGGTAATCAACCCACCACCCTCTATTACAGTAATATAGTATTCTAAATTTGATTACACTTACTTTTACCAGTGTGTTGTATATTTTTTCATGTTTTTATGTTACTAATTAGCATCCATTCATTTATTCATGACGAATTTCTTCTAGTGGTTCTTGTAAGTCAGGTCTAGTGATAAAATTTTCTCACATTTTGTTTGTCTGGAAAAGTCTTTTATCTGTTGGACAAGTTTGCTGGGTAAAGTATTTGGTGTGCAGTTTTTTCTTTCAGCAGTTTGAATATAACAACCAAATCTCTCTTGGCCTACAAAGTTTCTGATTGTGATGAGTCATTTTGGGGACATATAAACTTCATGAATTTGGATGTTTAAACCTTTCCAGATATAGTAAGTTCTCCACCATTATTTCTTTAAATAAGCTTTCTGCCCCATTTTCTCTCTTTGCTTTTTCTGGATTCCAATAGCATGTAGACGATTTCCTTCAAGCTATACGATAATTTATGCAGTTTTCCTCACTTTTCCCAGTCATTCTTTCTCTGTTTTCCTCTGACTAGGTACTTTCAAATAACATCCCTTTGACTTCACATTTTCTTTCTTCTGCTGGATCAAGTCTGATACTGATGCTTTTTGCTTCGTTTTTCATCTCATTCATTGTATTCTCTAGCTTCAGAATTTGTTTCTTTCTTGTGATTTCTATATCTCTATTAAACTATCACTTCATTTGTGTACTTTTCTTCTGATTTCATTCACTTACATTTCTTTATATCCTGCAGTTCACTGCTTTTCCTTAATTCAACTTTTTTTGATTTATCACAGATCTTGACTTCTTTGGGGATGGTTACTGGAAACTTTTTGTGTTCCTTGGGTGGTGTCATGTTCCATAAAGGCTTGTATAGCTGTCTTCACATTTGAAGAAGGAGCCACCTACTCCAGTCATTACTGACAGCTTTGGTGAGAGAAATACTTTCTGTCAGTCTTTCAAAGATTTCTGAAGCTTTCACAAACTTTTACTATGGATACGCATTTCTTGTTCACTGTTTGGGGACAATTATCAACATTGAGTGCCTTCTCTCAATACTGAAAATCCAGGCCAAGTGAAGACAATCTTGCATTTACTTTCTCTACGGCAGTGGTTAGTGCTTACATTTGTGTGCCTTCTCCTAGTTCCACAGGCTTTGGTTTGTTTTTGGCATATGCTTACTAGCCACCCAAACATCTTCATGACCCAGATAACCACGATGGTGTGATCATTCACCTAAAGCCAGACATCCTGGAATGCGAAGTCAAGTGGGCTTTAGGAAACATCACTATGAACAAACCTAATGGAAGTGATGGAATTCCACTTGAACTATTTCAAATCCTAAAAGATGATGCTGTGAAAGTGCTGCATTCATTATGCCAGCAAATTTGGAAAATTCAGCAGTGGCCACAGGACTGGAAAAGGTCAGTTTTCATTCCAGTCCCAAAGAAGGACAATGCCAAAAGAACGTTCAAACTACTGAACAATAGCACTCATCTCACACACTAGCAAAGTAATGCTCAAAATTCTCCAAGCCAGGCTTCAACAGTACGTGAACCATGAACTTCCAGATGTTCAAGCTGGATTTAGAAAAGGCAGAGGAAACAGAGATTGAATTGCCAATGTCCCTTGGATCATAGAAAAAGCAAGAGAGTTCCAGAAAAAAAGTCTACTTCTGCTTTATTGATTATACCAAAGCCTTTGACTGTGTAGATCACAACAAACTGTGGAAAATTCTTAAAGAGATAGGAATAACAAACCACCTTACCTGCCTCCTGAGAAATCTGTATGCACGTCAGGAAGCAACAGTTAGAATGGACATGGAACAATGGATTGGTTCCAAATTGGGAAAGGAGTACAAAAAGGCTGTATACTGTCAACCTGCTTATTTAACTGATATGCAGAGTACATCATGCAAAATGCCAAGCTGGATAAAGAACAAGCTGAAATCAAGATTGTTGGGAAAATATCAATAACCTCAGGTATGCAGATGACACCACCCTTATGGCAGAAAGCACAGAGGAACTAAAGAGCCTCTTGATGGAAGTGAAAGAGGAGAGCGAAATAGCTGGCTTAAAATTCAACATTCAAAAAACAAAGATCATGGTATCCAGTTCCATCTCTCCATGGCAAATAGATGGAGAAACAATGGAAACAGTGACAGCTTTATTTTCTTGGGCTTCAAAATCACTGCAGATGGTGACAGCAGTCATAACATTAAAAGACTCTTGCTCCTTGGAAGAAAAGTTATGACCAACCTAGTCAGCCTATTAAAAAGCAAAGACATTACTTTGCTGACAAAGGTCCATCTAGTCAAAGCTATGATTTTTCCAGTAGTCACGTATGGATGTGAGAGTTGGACTATAAAAAAAGCTGAACACTGAAGAATTGATGCTTTTGAACTGTGATGTTGGAGAAGACTCTTGAGAGTCCCTTGGACTGCAAGGAGATTCAACAAGTCCATCCTAAAGGAAATTAGTCCTGAATATTCATTGGAAGGACTGATGTTGAAACTGAAACTGCAATAGTTTGGCCACCTGATGTGAAGAACTAACTCTGTGGAAAATCCCCTGATACTGAGAAAGATAGAAGGCAGGAGGAGAAGGGGATGACAGAGGATCAGATGGTTGGATTGCATCACCAACTCGACGGACATGAGTTTGAGCAAGCTTGGGAATTGGTGATGGACAAGGAAGCTTGGGGTGCTGCAGTCCATGGGATCACAAAGAGTTGAACACGACTGAGTAACTGAATTGAACTGAACTGACCTAGCCACATACAACCATTTACAGTTGCCTCCCTTGGGTCCTACACAAGGAGCAGGCCAAGGTGTGGGGATCTGCGTGGGTGAGGTATGTGGGTACTAATAGTGCCCTTTGGCCACTGTAAGGAGATCCACACACAGGGTATTCCAGGACCTCATAGGAGGCCTTTCTTATGGTGCCCATGAGAAGACGAGTAGGGTCCTCATATTGATCATGTTCTTTAAGAACCCTGGCTGTAGGTTTTTCAGCCGTCCATACCCTCCAGTTTTACAGCTCAACTAAGTATTCTAAATGAATTGAGAAAGAACTGGAGTTCATTGTCAGCCTCCAACAGAGATGAGGGAGACAGACACTCACTCACAAAACCTAACTTTCCCATGTGGAAGAAATCTCATGCCAAGAAGTTCTTGGCACTGAGCTGTGCTGCCCTGGAGGAGGGCTGACAGTTAATTTAAAACTGTTCTTCTTTCCCTTGTCAATGCATCCAATATCTGAGGGGTTTTTTGCTCCAACTCTGTGCTAGAACATCATCACAAAAATCTTGGGCTTCCAAAATGTCACCCTCATTCAATGGTGATTATCAACATTGGCGTTCTCCAGGAGAAAGACTGTAGAAAACACCTATTTTGACATTTTTGTTGTTGTTGACACTCCAGACCAAGAAGTTTAAAAAGAACAAAAAAGAACTCAGAAAAATTAAAATAAATCAATAATTATTATTTAAAAAATTAAAATTAAAATCCAAATGGATTAACTGCATTAAAGATTAGATTTGAAGATGGAGTTAGAGAATAAGAGAAATAAATTTGAAAAAGTTAACTAGGATAAAGCACTGTATAATAAAAAATATATAAAGTACACTGGACATTTAAAGACATAAAAGATGATGAGATTATCTAATATAAG
This sequence comes from Bos javanicus, assembly GCF_032452875.1. Classification (NCBI taxonomy): domain Eukaryota; kingdom Metazoa; phylum Chordata; class Mammalia; order Artiodactyla; family Bovidae; genus Bos; species Bos javanicus. Next base: position 27,790,832 of record NC_083880.1, read on the forward strand.
TCAAATTGGAGTTTCCAAAGAAGAGAATGGAGAGACTGTGGGAGAAATATATAAAAGAAAAAATATTTATTTAAGAGCTTAAATCAGGTAGGAATAACTATGGAAAATAAAAATGTGGACATTCTGGAGAAAAACTGCAGAACACTAAACATAAAGAAAACTTAAAAGTTACCAGAGAGAAGCTTAAGCTAAATAAAAGGAATTTAAGCTAAATGACTATACATTTCTTAACCATAATGGTGGAGAAAAAGAATACAATGGAATAATTAATTTAAAGAGCTGAGATCTTAAAATATCAAAAGAGCCCAAATAGAAATCCTAGAGATAAAGAATACAATAATAAAGATGAAGGGTACTGAAGATTTTCAATAACAGACTTGGCTCTAAATAGAATAAAGAACCAGTGAACCTAAAGGCTGGTCACTTGAAAGTATCAAATCAGAAGAGCAAAAAGAAAAATGAATGAAAAAGTATGAAGAAAGCTTATAGGACTTATAGGACTCCACCAAAAAAAAAATAATAATAATAATGTAAATATAAGCACTATGGGATTCCCAGGAAGAAATTAGAGAAAGGGAAAGAAAGTATATTTAAAACAAAAATGGCTAAAAATTTCCCAAACCTGGAGAGAGAAATGGGAACACAGATTCATGCTCTTCATAGAAACTTTTAAAGTTTGAATCCATAAATCACAACAGTATTTTTTTATCTGTTTCCCCTGGAATAATGGAAATAAAAACAAAAGCAAATGGGACTTAAACTTCAAAACTTTTGCACAGTCAATGAAACCATAAACAAAATGAAAATACAACTTACAGAATGGGAGAAGATGTTTACAAACAATGCTACCAACAAGGGGTTAATTTTCAAAATATAAGTATAGCTCATATAGATTAATATAAAAAAAAAAGCAACCCAATCAAAAAATGGACAGAAGACCTAAATAAACATTTTTCATGTGCCAAGGACATGAAAAGATATTCATAATCAGTAACTGTTAGAAAAATGCAAATCAAAACTATAATGAGGTATCACCTCGCAGAATGGCCATCATTAAAATGTCTACAAATAATAAATGCTAGACAGGATGTGGAGAAAAAGGAACCCTCCTACCCTGTTGGTGGGAATGTAAATTGGCACAGCCACTATGGAGGAAATATGGAGGTTCCTCAAAAAAAAAATTAGTTATTATATGATCCTGCAACCCCACTCCTGGGCGTCTATCTAGAGAAAACTCTAATTTGCAAAGATACATGTACCCCAGTGTTCTTAGCAGCACTATTTACAATAGCCAAATCATAGAGGCAACCGAAATGTAGGATGAATGGATAAAGATGCAGTACACATATACAATGGAGTATAACTCAGCCATAAAAGGAATGAAATAATGCCATTTGTAGCAATATGGATGGACCTAGTGATTTTCATATTAAGTGAAGTAAGCCAGACACAGATAAATATATAATATCACTTATATATGGAATCTAAAAACCTGATCCAAATGAACTTATTTACAAAACAGAAATAGACTCACAGACATAGAAAACAAACTTATGGTTACCAAAGTGGCTAGAGAGGAGTGAGGGAGATAAATTAGGAATTTTGTATTATCATATACACAGTACTATATATGAAATAGATAAACATCAAGGACCTATGATATGGCACAGAGAACTACATTAATATCTTATAATAACTAGTAATGGAAAAGAATCTGAAAAAGAATAGATGTATATGAATAATAGAATCACTCTGCTGTACATTCTTAACATTGTAAATTAATTATACTTCAGTAATTAAATTTTTTTAAGTAACCTGCAAAAAAGACAGTTCTGTATGTGTCTAATTTCTTTGGATTGACTGCCTTTTAGCACTTCTATGTAGATGAGTCAGTTGCCTAGATTACCTTTTGGGAAGTACCTGATTGTTGTATTGCAAAGGGCAAACAAGAGTAACTGAAAAGAATTTGTGATCCTCAGAAAGCACTAGAGACCAACCACATAGCCTGTTTAGATTGTGGTGGATTGTCAAAGGGTAAAAGGTAGTAGCTGCTTGTCAGGCTCCCAGTGAGAGAAACACAAAGGAAGTTTCACAGAATGAGAGCAACAATATTGCCCATATTGAGATTAGAAAAGTACTAATAAGGACCACAGATTGGATCTCTGTTTTACCCCCTCAGATCCTTTAGCTCATGTGCAGCATCATGAAGTTTCACCTGTGCTGTCACTTGGCAAGAGTACACAGCACAGGATAAAGGGGGCTAAACGTACCCGCAGTGGCTCCCTGGGTAAACAGTGCATACGCTCGCTTTTTACTGGATGTGTCTTGCTGGAATCAAAGTCATAGGATTAATATTTCATCACATCAGGGCCAGAAGTGTTTTGCATCCTCCAGGCATGTCTAGTAGCATATCTCAGGCATCTGGGCTGGCCTCAGAGTCTTTTCAATGGGATTTCAAAGCATTCTGACATGTGAGAGAAGCAGACAGTTCTACACAGGGTTTGTTTATTTATTTATTTTTTTAAGTTTTATTGTAGTATAGTTGCTTTACAATGTTGTGTTAGTTTCTGCTGTACAGCAAAGTGAATCAGCTATATGTATGTGTGTGTATATATATATATACAGCCCCTCTTTTCTGGAGTTCCTTCCCATTTAGGTCACCACAGAGCACTGAGTAGAGTTCCCTTTGCTGTACAGTGGGCTGTCACTAGCTATCATTTTATATGTAGCATCAGTAGTGTATATATGTCAATCCTAGTCTCCCAATTCATCCCACATCCTTCCTTGTCCCCTTAGTATCCACACATTTGTACTCTACATCTGTGTCTCTATTTCTGCTTTGTAAATAAGTTCATCTGTACCAATTTTTTTCAGATTCTACAGGTATGCATGAATATATGGTATTTGTTTTTCTCTTTCTGACTTACTTCACTTTACACAAGTTTCAAAATAAAGGATCTTGTAAACATTACTCTTGCCTCAACTCATTTACCTGAAACGAAGAAATTCTATCCTTCATTTTTTAATTCTGTCATTCATTTTTCGTTAACTGTTGCTATCACCAGGTCCTATTCTACCCTCTATCCCTTTTCCTGTAAAGAGGGCAACACACCATGATGAATACTCACATACTAAAAATGATTTTAGTCTGAATTATTTAATTACTATTTTTCATAATGAGTAAGATGAGTGGAAAGGATGATAGAAAAGTGAAGACTTACAGCTTCTCATCTGCAGATGTGCCTCCATTCTCGCTGTTATCTCTCTGAATATAGGAGTGTGTGTGTGTGTGTGTGTGTGTGTTTGTGTCTATGAGAGAGAGAGAAAGAGAGTGAAAGGATATTGTGAGAGTGTCTGAGTTTTTTCAGCAGAATTGGCTTTGCAATTTCAGTTTACTTTAGGAACCCAGTGTGTTCTTTTTTTTTTTTAACTTTTTATTTTGCAGTGGAATATAGCTCCAAAATCACTGCAGATGGTGACTGCAGCCATGACATTAAAAGACACTTGCTCCTTGGAAGAAAAGCTATGACAAACCTAGACTGCATATTAAAAAGCAGAGACAATACTTTGCCAACAAAGGTCTGTCTAGTCAAAGCTATCGTTTTTCCAGTAGTCATATATGGATATGAGAGTTGGACATAAAGAAAGCTGAGGGCCAAAGAATTGATGCTTTTGAACTGTGGTGTTGGAGAAGACTCTTGAGAGTCCCTTGGACTGCAAGGAGATCCAACCAGTCCATCCTAAAGGAAATTAGTCCTGAATATTCATTGGAAGGACTGATGCTGAAGCTGCCTCTCCAATACTTTGGCCACCTGATGTGAAGAACAGACTCATTAGAAAAGACCCTGATTCTGGGAAAGACTGAAGGCAGAAGGAGAAAGGGACAACAGAGGATGAGATGGTTGGATTGCATCACCAACTCGATAGACATGAGTTTGAGCAAGCTCCAGGAGTTGGTGATGGACAGGAAACCCTGACATGCTGCAGTCCATGAGGTTGCAAAGAATCGGACATGACTGAGTGACTGAACTGATGACTGATGATAGTCGATTAACAATGTTACGATAGTTTCAGGTGATCAACAAAGGGACTCAGCCATACATACATACATACACATGTATCCATTCTCCTCCAAGCTCCTCTCTCCTCCAGGCTACCACATAACATTAAGCAGAGTTCCCTGTGCTATACAGTAGGTTCTGGGAACCCAGTGATTTTAGCAGTGCCAGCCTGGTTCTGAGTGAGGAGGCGCTAACAGGGCCAGCAGCTGTGTTATGGCTGCCCTACTGCAGCTATTAAATGGACTGTGCTCCCACATGTTCTACTTGTGGGATGCTTCCTGTGTAAGTTCTGGTAAACTTCTGGTAAACTTGCCCCAGAAAAAGCATTCCAGGAAAATACAGTATGATTCTAATGATTCACCAGTTGCTAATCACTTAAATGAGCATATATGTACATATGTGAGTGTTTTGTCTGTATGTTTTCAAGCTTTTTTTATAACATTTAAATGTGGAACAATTTAAACTAAGTATCTTCAATGTACTTCAGTAATCAGTAATAGCAATAAAAGGAGGAACAAGAATAACAACTAAAATTCATTCCAGGGCTTACATTTTGCCAGGCATTTTTCTTAATGTTAAGGGTACTAACCACTGACTCCTCACGATCTTGCAAGTAAGGTTTTACTAGTATCCTATTTTATGGATGACAAAACTGAGGTAAGATTTAACTATAAACTACCTCTGTGAAAACACACATCTAATATTCTTAGAAATAGTCTATTATTTGAAATAGTAAAAATACTTTTACCTTTAAAATACATTTACACATTTCAACTCAATAGGAAATTAGTGCAAAACACTATACTGAGCTATCCATGATTTCATAAGCTTAGAAAGTGTGTACTCCTGAGGAACTGTAACTGGGTAATGCCCAATCTTGTGTTCAGAATGGATTTTGAGAAGATAGATGTCTCTGTGCAGAAAATAAGGTCCATTTTACTAGCCCAAGACAACTTTTGAACTATATGTAAATGCAGGTGGCTAGCATTTGCATGAATATACTTACATCTTCTTTAATTGCTTGTCCTCAGCCATATGTAGAATTGAAATGATTTTCCTCCAATTCTTTGTGCTGGGGTAATATCTGAGTTTATCATCTTTATGGTTAGGAGTTTCTCCCGGTTTGTTTGACTTCCCAAGGAAGCATTGTCTTGACAGCATCCGGTTCATCCTCCATAGGGGAGCTCATTAGAACAGTGCAGACACAAAGAGCACACCAAAGAAAAAAAGGCCAAGCTGTAATGGGAATAACAGTGGTTTGGATAATCCAATTTCCTGTCTTCTGGGGGGAAAAAAAATTCAATCTCATAGATAGAGTATCTTTCCCCAAAGTAATTCTTGGATGTTAGACAAGTTTATTCACTGAAAATGATGACTGTGAGGACAGAAATGCCATTTAAGACCTACAAGGGAAGCCAGGGAAAAGAAACAATCCAGTTTATTTTCAAGGCCATTATTAATTCCTATGGAATCTGTAATGCAACATTTTTATAACAATGTAATGTAAAGGCTAATGCATGATATTACATTTTGAACTGAGAGGGTAACTGCTTGCTTTTTATTCAGTATTCTGCACAATAATTATCCTGAGGTTAAACACTGTGTTATATATTTTACTTTTTTTTTTTTCTTTATTTCTTTTTTTTTTCTAATTTTATTTTATTTTTAAACTTTACATAATTGTATTAGTAAAATATATACAACTATATTTTACTTTTTACTCTCAAAAAATCTTTATTTTTACAAAGAGTTTTTAATAGAATTATGATGGTGAGAAATCAGTGTCAACATACTGAAGGACTGATTATAAAAGCGAATATTCACTGTGAATTTGCCTAGGTATTTATAAGAAAATTCAATGACAAGGATTTCATCGTGAATTCAACTCAATTTGAGGAATGTTTCCTGAATGTTTACTCTGATAGGTAGGAGCTAAGTATTATAAAAAGCCCAAGAAACTCAGTATTTTCTCTGAGCTCTGGGGATTTGTGGAATGTTAGTCAGATAATGTGGCCTTTAATTTTCTTATCTGTGAAATAAGAAAATTAAACTAAAATTAGAAATAAAATAGTGGAGACATTATCTCTGCATTTTATATACTGTACTCCTATTTCTACAGTTCAAATTTCCTTCTACTCTAAACCTCATTAATGAGCAAGAATTCTAATGAAGCATCAAGGATCATCTGATGGAAATGTATGCTCATAGCTTGCATCACAGTATTACAATTTGATGACTTGAGAAGTTGTTTGGTTGCCAAAACATGGTTTGCATGGAGGTCACACAGATTTAAAACTTATTATTAGTTACATTTATCCACACTACTAATAGTGCAGTGTCCACACCACTCTGTTGCTTTGGAAAATAGCCAAAACCCCACCAGCTTCATTTTTTGGACTTTCAGCCTGGAGATAATTTTACTTATACTCCAACTTAAACATGTGCTAAGGCCAAATAGTTTACTTGAACAACTCTAAGGAGCCCAAACCAATAAATTAATAGATTGTGCCTAAAAATATGAGAACATTTTTTGTTTTGTTCAATCAGTGGGATTAAGCAATTCTAGTTGTCCAGATGTACTAGGTATTGGATCATCTCAGGGAAGAACTTGAACAAAACAGACATTGTAAAACTTGGTCTTTATTGCTAAAAATGGAAAGTCTGAAGATTGGAAATTTGACCTAATATTGGCCTCAAATGGAAACAAATTCAAACCAGAGCACAGAGATGGAAGATGTCCATGATGTCATCACCACTTCCAAGGCTATTGTGAAATGAGGAAAATCACCTCCTGAGCTCAGCTTGTTGCCTGAGGATACGAAGTCCAAAGGGAGGCCTAGGTTCTTTCTTTATCGATGCCTTTGTATTCATCTCTCGACTTACTCTGAACTCACTTTCCAAAAATACACAAATCTGGGCTTCAGTGTACTTACTAATAGGTGATAAAGGGAAAGAAAAGGGTTTGTGGATAAGAGTTAGAGGGATGACTGTTTGAAGCCTACTCCCACTTACTTGCCATGTTTCCAAATGGATGAAAGGGAGATTTTCGCATGGGCAGCATCGGACACAAAGGAAAGCTGTCAGAAGTTGTTGCCTCCTCCTCTCTATTCTGCCACCTGCTTCTACCCAGCTACACAGTCTAGTGCAATTCCCAGAACCATCATCTCCACGACATTGGCACTAGGGAGACTTGCTGTGTTTTGTTACTTGATTAATATTTTACAGCCATAAATAATGCATCCACCTACTTGGAGATTGTTACATTCCAGGCTGCTGACTTATCTTGAGAGTCACAGAGAGCACCGCTGCTTTGGGGTCACTAATTATGGGGACAAGCTATGAGATACTGGAGTAAAGCAGATAGGGTGGGGTGGGGTGAAGATAAGTCCACATGAGGCGGAGCTAGTGACGTTTGTCAACCGAAGGTTAGAGAGCAAAAGAAGAAGCAGATGATGTGTTCCAAATAGCATGAGAAGAAACAAGCAGACAACAGATCAGTGTGAATATATTCTCTTTTTGTGTGGATAATATGATGAGAGGCTAACTATGCATTATCTGAAATACCTAAATGAGATCAAATAAAAAGGAGCTATAGATTACTAACCTCTGGCTAGAGGCCATCTCATGATAGCCTGTGTGAGGAAGCATGTCTTGGGGAAAGCTGCTCTATCAGTTCAGCTCAGTTCAGTCACTCAGTCATGTCCGACTCTTTGAAACCCCATGAATCACAGCACTCCAGGCCTCCCTGTCCATCACCAACTCCCGGAGTTTACTCAAACTCATGTCCAAATCGAGTCGGTGATGACATCCAGCCATCTCATCCTCTTTCGTCCCCTTCTCCTCCTGCTCCCAATCCCTCCCAGCATCAGAGTCTTTTCCAATGAGTCAACTCTTTGCATGAGGTGGCCAAAGTATTGGAGTTTCAGCTTTACCATCAGTCCTCCCAAAGAACCCCCAGGACTGATCTCCTTTAGGATGGACTGGTTGGATCTCCTTGCAGTCGAAGGGACTCTCAAGAGTCTTCTCCAACACCACAGTTCAAAAGCATCAATTCTTTGGCACTCAGCTTTCTTCACAGTCCAACTCTCACATCCAAACATGACGACTGGAAAAACCATAGCCTTGACTAGACGGACCTTTGTTGACAAAGTAATATCTCTGCTTTTCAATATGCTATGTTGGTCATAACTTTCCTTCCAAGGAGTAAGCGTCTTTTCATTCCATGGCTGCAGTCATCATCTGCAGTGATTTTGGAGCTCAAAAAAAAAAAAGTCTTACACTGTTTACACTGTTTCCCCATCTATTTCTCATGAAGTGATGGGACCAGATGCCATGATCTTAGTTTTCTGAATGTTGAGCTTTAAGCCAACTTTTTCACTCTCCACTTTCACTTTCATCAAGAGGCTTTTTAGTTCCTCTTCACTTTCTGCCATAATGGTGGTGTCATCTGCATATCTGAGGTTATTGATATTTCTCCCAGCAATCTTGATTCCAGCTTGTGCTTCTTCCAGCCCGGCGTCTCTCATGATGTACTTACTCTGCATATAAGTTAAAAAGCAGGGTGACAATATACAGCCTTGATGTACTCCTTTCCCTATTTGGAACCAGTCTGTTGTTCCATGTCCAGTTGCTTCCTGACCTGCATACAGGTTTCTCAAGAGGCGGGTCAGGTGGTCTGGTATTCCCATCTCTTTCAGAATTTTCCATAGTTTATTGACCCACACAAAGGCTTTGGCATAGTCAATAAAGTAGAAATAGATGTTTTTCTGGAACTCTCTTGCTTTTACCATGATCCAGCGGATGTTGCCAATTTGATCTCTGGTTCCTCTGCCTTTCCTAAAACCAGCTTGAGCATCTGGAAGTTCATGGTTCACATATTGCTGAAGCCTGGCTTGGAGAATTTTGAGCATTACTTTACTAGCGTGTGAGATGAGTGCAATTGTGCAGTAGTTTGAACATTCTTTGGCATTGCCTTTCTTTGGGATTGGAATGAAAACTGCCCTTTTCCAGTCCTGTGGCCACTGCTGAGTTTTCCAAATTTGCTGGCATATTGAGTGCAGCACTTTCACAGCATCATCTTTCAGGATTTGAAATAGCTCAACTGGAATTCCATCACCCCTACTAGCTTTGTTTGTAGTGATACTTCCTAAGGCCCATTTGACTTCATATTCCAGGATGTTTGGCTCTAGGTCAGTGACCACACCATCGTGATTATCTGGGTCGTGAAGATCTTTTTTGTACAGTTCTTCTGTGTATTCTTGCCACCTCTTCTTAATATCTTCTGCTTCTGTTAGGTCCATACCATTTCTGTCTTTTATCAAGCCCGTCTTTGCATGAAATGTTCTCTTGGTATCTCTAATTTTCTTGAAGAGATCTCTAGTCTTTCCCATTCTGTTGTTTTCCTCTATTTCTTTGCATTGATCGCTGAGGAAGGCTTTCTTATCTCTCCTTGCTATTCTTTGAACTCTGCATTCAGATGCTTATATCTTTGCTTTTCTCCTTTGCTTTTCACTTCTTTTCTTTTCACAGCTATTTGTAAGGCCTCCTCAGACAGCCATTTTGCTTTTTTGCATTTCAAGGTCAGGGGCAGCAGCCAAGAGGAGCTACCCAACGTCCAAGGAGCGGTGGCTGAGCAGATGCAGGAGGGCCGAGAGGAGCTACTCCTCGTTCAAGGTCAAGATGGGCGGCTGTGAGGAGATACCCCTGGTCCAAGGTAAGGAACAGCAGCTGCTCTTTGCTGGAGCAGCCATGAAGAGATACCCCACGTCCAAGGTAAGAGAAACCCAAATAAGATGGTAATTGTTATGAGAGGGCATCAGAGGGCAGACACACTGAAACCATAATCACAGAAAAGTAGCCAATCTGAACACACGGACCACAGCTTTGTCTAACTCAATGAAACTAAGCCATGCCGTGTGGCGCCACCCAAGACGGGAGGGTCATGGTGGAGAGATCTGACAGAATGTGGTCCACTGGAGAAGGGAATGGCAAACCACTTCAGTATTCTTGCCTTGAGAACCCCATGAACAGTATGAAAAGGAAAAATGACAGGATACCAAAAGAGGAATCCCCAGGTCAGTAGGCACCCAATATGCTACTGGTGATCAGTGGAGAAATAACTCCAAGAAGAATGAAGGGATGGAGCCAAAGCAAAAAAAATACCCAGTTGTGGATGTGACTGGTGACAGAAGCAAGGTCCGATGCTGTAAAGAGCAATATTGTATAGGAACCTGGAATGTTAGGTCCATGAATCAGGGCAAATTGGAAGTGGTCAAACAGGAGATGGCAAGAGTGAACGTTGACATTCCTGGAATCAGCGAACTGAAATGGACTGAAATGGGTGAATTTAACTCAGATGACCATTATATCTACTACTGTGGGCAGGAATCCCTTAGAAGAAATGGAGTAGCCATCATGGTCAACAAAAGAGTCCGAAATGCAGTACTTGGATGCAATCTCAAAAACGACAGAATGATCTCTGTTCGTTTCTAAGGAAACCATTCAACATCACGGTGATCCAAGCCTATGCCCCAACCAGTAATGCTGAAAAAGCTGAAGTTGAATGGTTCTATGAAGACCTACAAGACCTTTTAGAACTAACACCCAAAAAAGATGGCCTTTTCATTATAAGGGACTGGAATGCAAAACTAGAAAGTCAAGAAACACCTGGAGTAAAAGGCAAATTTGGCCTTGGAATATGGAATGAAGCAGGGCAAAGGCTAATAGAGTTTTGCCAAGAGAACGCACTGGTCATAGCAAACACCCTCTTCCAACAACACAAGAGAAGGCTCTATACATGGACATCACCAGATGGTCAACACTGAAATCAGATTGATTATATTCTTTGCAGCCAAAGATGGAGAAGCTTTATACAGTCAGCAAAAACAAAACAGGGAGATGACTTTGTGGCTCAGATCATGAACTCCTTATTGCCGAACTCAGACTTAAATTTAAGAAAGTGGGAAAACCACTAGACCATTCAGGTATGACCTAAATCAAATCCCTTATGATTATACAGTGGAAGTGAGAAATAGATTTAAGGGACTAGATCTGACAGACAGAGTGCCAGATGAACTATGGACGGAGGTTTGTGACATTGTACAGGAGACAGGGATCAAGACCATCCCCATGAAAAAGAAAAAATGCTCTCTCGGTGTACTCGTATTAAGGTAGGACCTTCCTGTTCTTTCAGGATTCGATATTATTTCATGTGTCATGAGTTTATGGGTAACTTTCTGTATGACTTTCATGAGTACAAATCTGCTAGTGATTGGCTTCAGTTGGCTTCAGAAGTGCTGAAGGAAGCAGAGGGGAGTATAAAAGAAAGATGGGTCTTGGCTTTCTGTAGTTTCTTCACAGTTACGAAGTAGTGATTTTCTGCAAATATTGTAGTTTCTAAGGATCAAAAAACATGTTTTTGAAAATAAAATTGAGATCTAGCAACTTTGGATTCCAAGATTCATATTAATATGACCTGGCCCAAATGGTGAATTGTCAAACATTGATATAGTGAAGTAGACGCAGGAGAATGGGACTGAGTCGTGAGTAGTCTCAATTGCAGATTACGGCTAGTTTAGAGCACAGTGGTGATTTTACTGAGGAAGAAAGTGCAAATTTCACAATTATAAATGGCAACAGAAACTCTGTTTTTAGGTTCTTAGCCTTAGAAATTTCTCTTTTATTTAGTAAGAGAATGCTTGTATGCCATTGATACTGAGGCTCCAGGATAACTCAGTTATGTAATGAAATTCCAATTGATGAAGAAATAGTGTAATATCCATATTGGCTTTAGTAAAGTATTGTTTCAAAAATGAAAACAAAATCATAGGGCAAATGATCCTTTGCAATAATGGCACTGTGTTTCATCAGCAATATAATTTTCCAAACCGTAAGGGAAATTTTTATGATGGATGAAACGGAGGAAGGTTTGGTACAGGACAGCAGCTACTATATGAAGAGAAGATTGATAGAAACAAATTATTTAAGTCTTCAAAGATTATAAAGTATTTTATAGTTCAGATTTACCCATAGTTTAGAGCACAAAACAAATCTTATCTTTTCCTAATGCTTTTTTGGACTTCTTCCTAGTCTTCCATTATATTGTACTCAGTCACTCAGTCATGTCTGACTCTGTCTGACCCCATGGACAGCAGCCCACCAGGCTCCTCTGTCCATGGGATTCTCTAGGCAAGAGTACTGGAGTGACTTGCCATTTCCTTCTCCAGGTGATCTTACCAAACCAGGGATTGAACCCGAGTCTTCTGAGTCTCCTGCATTGGCAGGCAGATTCTTTAATACTTTGCCACCTGGAAAACCCCAATTATAGCTTTTGTGTGATCTAGCTCGTGACCCTACTTAACGATTTATGAGAACCTTTTTTCCTTTAGAAAAAAGGTTCAGATGGTAAAGCGTCTGCCTGCAATGCGGGAGACCCGGGTTCGATTCCTGGGTCAGGAAGATCCCCTGGAGAAGGAGATGGCAATCCACTGCAGCACTCTTGCCTGGAAAATCCCATGGACAGAGGAGCTTGATAGGTTACAGTCCATGGGGTCGCAAAGAGTCGGACACGACTGAAGGACTTCACTTTTTCCTTTAGAGCAGTGCTATCCAATGGAAATATAATGTAAGTCACATTTGTCACTCACATTTTGTAGTAACCATCTTTAAAAAGTGCCAGAGTACAGCTCCAGCAGCCAGGGATTCAACCTGAAGAGATGGATGATGTCGGCGATAATGATGTAGCCTCTGACTCACAGTAGGGAGCTACATAGGCGGACGATGATGTAGTCTCTGACTCAAAGTACGGGACTACATCGGCGGACAATTATGTAACTTTGACTCATAGTACGGGACTACATGTTTATTTCAAGCTTCAGGTTCTCTTTTATAGTTTGACAAAAGCATTAGGTCAGAGGTTTGATGTTTTTAGTTTCCCCAACCAGATTTACTGTACTTAACTTGTGATTACATTGTAACTCATGCTACATTCCTCAGTTTATTTCTTATCTTTCTAAATCCTGTTTGCCCCTAGCATCTTAAGATCATTGTCTCCTAAAAAGGCTTCTAAGTTCAGTTCAGTTCAGTTCAGTTCAGTCGCCCAGTCGTGTCCTACGCTTTGTGACCCCATGAATCACAGCACGCCAGGCCTCCCTGTCCATCACCAACTCCCAGAGTTCACTCAGACTCATGTTCATCGAGTCAGTGATGCCATCCAGCCATCTCATCCTCTTTCGTCCCCTTCTCCTCCTGCCCCAATCCCTCCCAGCATCAGAGTCTTTTCCAATGGGTCAACTCTTCACATGAGGTGGCCAAAGTACTGGAGTTTCAGCTTCAGCATCATTCCCTCCAAAGAAATCCCAGGGCTGATCTCCTTCAGAATGGACTGGTTGAATCTCCTTGCAGTTCAAGGGACTCTCAAGAGTCTTCTCCAACACCACAGTTCAAAGGCATCAATTCTTCCACGCTCAGCTTTCTTCACAGTCCAACTCTCACATCCATACATGACCACTGGAAAAACCATAGCCTTGACTAGACGGACCTATGTTGGCAAAGTAATGTCTCTGCTTTTCTTTTTTTTTTTTTTATTTAACTTTACAATATTGTATTGGTTTTGCCATATATCAAAATGAATCTGCCACAGGTATACATGTGTTCCCCATCCTGAACCCTCCTCCCTCCTCCCTCCCCATACCATCCCTCTGGGTCGTCCAGTGCACCAGCCCCAAGCATCCAGTATCGTGCATCGAACCTGGACTGGTGATTCATTTCATATATGATATTATACATATTTCAATGCCATTCTCCCAAATCATCCCACCCTCTCCCTCTCCCACAGAGTCCAAAAGACTGTTCTATACATCTGCTTTTTAATATGCTATCTAGGTTGGTCATAACTTTTCTTCCAAGGAGTAAGCATCTTTTAATTTCATGGCTGCAATCACCATCTGCAGTGATTTTGGAGCCCAAAAAAATAAAGAGCTTCTAGCTATTTATTAAAAAATAAAAAGGCTTCTAGCTATTCTTAATTAATCCTAAACCCTAAACTTAGCAAACTTTTTGCCATAAACATTCCCCTCACAAACAGGTCTTAGATAATAATCCTTCCCATGGCCTCAAGCTGCGGCCTATGTGCTCATCCTGGGACATTCTTTGTAAAGATCCTTGAACAAATGTCAATGGTTATTTTATAGATTATTTTCTGGGCACAACTGTAGAAGGCTTTGTGCTTTCTCATGCTTCTCTCAAGCACCTTAACATTCTTTCCAGTCAACTCAGCTGAACAAAGGAAAGAACAAGTCAGAATCACAAGACCTAACTCCTTCATCCCGGGGCCGTGCCTGCGAGATGAGGAGAGGGGGTTGGGGCCACGCCTCCATTTTGTCAGTAATGCCTAATGCGGCTCCCGACAAAAAAGTAAAAAGAAGTGGAGGTTTTTTCTTTGGTTCAATGAACATTTTGCTGAAATGTATCTTATTATAAATGTTATTATATTGTAAAACTTTTATATACATGTAGAAACATTTACAGTCTTAAGTGTGCAGCTTGAGGAATAACCACTAAGCAAATACATTTATGTAACCGCCACCCAAATCAAGAAACAGAACACTTTGGAAGCCCCACTTACGTCCTCTCCCAGTCGTGACCCTCTCTCTTCTCCTAAGTGGTAGGTCTGTCCTTACTTCTAACACCACAGATTACTTTTACTATTTTTGAACTTGATATAAATGGAATCATACAGGACATATCCTTTCATGTATACATCCTTTCATAAAGCACTATGTGAGATCCATCTATCCATCCATCTATTGATTTTCAGGGCTGTATTTTATACCATTGTGTGAATACACTACAATTTATTTATCCATTTTGGACCATTTTGAATAGTGCTGTTAGAATCATTCTTCTACATTTCTCTTGGAGCATGTATGTAGGCATTTCTTTGGGTATTTATCGAGGATCTAAATGAATACATACTTCAGCGTTTTTCATTTCAGTTATCATATTCTGAAATTTGTGAAAAGAATTATGATTCTAGAATTTCCATTTGATTTTTTTATAGTTTAAATTCCTTAGCTGAAAATTTCCTTCTTGTTACCTGATTGCTCAAATATATTAACAAAGTTTATTTGAAAGGCCATGGCTCATAATTCCCATATCTGATTCCCCATGAGTTGCAGATATTAATTTAATAATTATTTTATTTTATCCAAAATGATATTTCAGAATATAATCTAAAATTATTTTATATTGATACTTTATATTCTTTTTTCATACTAATTTGATAAAAATCCAGTGTGCATTTTATACTTATAGCACATTTCAGTTTGAACTAACCATATTTTGAGTGTCAGAAGCCACGTGTGAGTAATGGTTTCTGCATTGAACAGAGCAGTACTAGAATTTGAGTTCCTGTTTGACTTATTTTATTAATTTTAGGATATTCTATTATGCCGTGAATGACATGGCACATAGAAGACACTCAGTATAAAAATACATTGAATTAAACTCATCATAATTATTCATGATGTGAAGTCAGTGAGAATCTATCAGGAGCTTTAACCAGGTAGAGAAGGTGTTTGCCTCAAGTAGGAACACTTATCAGGGCTAAAATCCTCCAGTCAAGTGAAACTTCATAATGCACGTAAAGACCGAAGTTTGCTAGTAAAAGTCAGAAGAGCCCAGGAGCTGGTGCTAGGAATTTGATTTACGGTCCAGAGAGTTTTGCCTTGATGCCAACCCTGCATGTGAGCCTGTGAGCTGTCCCCTCCTGGACTCTGGGTTGAGTATCTGGGCCCTGGAGCATCACTCTCTTACTGCATATTTGAGTTAGCACTGATTTTTTTCATCCTCGGTGAAGAGAGAACACTAAATAATATCCCTTAATTCCTAAGTGATAACCAGAAAACTCCAACAGAAAAATGACTGGTGTTAAGCCACTTCTTTCAAAGAGCTCTCTAAGCCTCTTCTGAAGCCAATGTGGTAATATATCTTTACTCAAGCGAGGTCTTAGGCAAAAGTGTCAAAAAGCTGGACGGTGTTGCTATGTTGATCATGAACTGTAATTCCACTGACAGGTTCTCCAATTTACAGATCCTTGTCTCTGACCCAGGAGGCTTGTTTGAATTTCCTGATGGAAAGCCGACAGTTTATCAATAATTCATTATTTTGGAGGCCAGTTAAGGCTTCATAGGAACACATGTTTTTAAATACATTTTTTAAAAAATCTCCAGTGTTCCTCAGACCTTAGTTTCTTTAATACTTCTTTTATTTACTTGTTTTACTGGTTGCCATTGTTGTGTGGTTTCTAAGGAAAAGTTGGATATAATCCTTACCTTAGTTCCTCTATAGGTAAACAGTTTTTTCTTCTGGTTTCTTTTAAGACTTTTCTTTATAGCTGATTTTCTACAGTTTGAATATGATATGACAAGATATAGTTTTGGGCTTTTTTGCGAGGGGGGCATTTTTCCTGCTTAGTATTCTGTGAGCTTCTTAGATCTGTGGTTTGATGTCTGACATTAATTTGGGAGAGGGAGGAATTCAACAGTCATCACTTCAAAAATCTCTTCTATTCCTTTCTCCCCTTCTTTGGAACTGAGCTGAACACTGCGAGGCCCTTTGCAAACACATAGATCCTTCTATGTCCTCTGTCTCTTGTTCATAAAAAAGCTGAAGTATCCTAGGGCTCTCAGAATCACAAAAGAGTAGGCTCTAGCAGTTATTGACTAGGACAATAGAGTCACAGATTCAAAGTCTAATGAAATAATGGGATTAACACTATTGCTCATAATAATCTGTATTTTTGTGGACATTAGAATAAGTGTAGCTTGCTCTACCCATATGTAAGCAAGTAACTAAAATTGTCAGCAAAGAGATTGCTACAGACCCACAGCAACATATTCCACTCTGAAAATATGGTGCCCTATGTCAGCATGAAAAAGTTATAGAATAAGGATCTTCTCCCCTAATTCCATAGAAATGAAATGATGTCTGACAAGTGGGGATTTGTAAGCAGCTTTTGCCCCTTTCCTGTTTATATTATTTCTGTTCCCCTTAAAACTTAATTATAAAAATGTGATCAATAGGCAACATTTAACTGAACTTCTGATTTTTGCTCTACTGAATATACACAATGCCTTCCCTAACCTGTTGATTCCTTTCCTGGATTAAAAGGAGTTATAATGAAGAATCAAGCAGTTAAAGAATGACTGACTATCTGCCTTTAGCTTCCCCTTAGCAAGTTTGCAGGCAGACAGCATGGGGCAGAATAGCATCTAAAGGGAGATCAAAAGTCAGCTGATTGGCTCACGATGGATAAATGACAAAGAATTTGACCTCCTACCTTACTGTTTAACTGAGATTGTTTCCCCCTTTTCCCCTTAAAAATTGTCATGGCTGAGAAGAATGTTTATGTGATCTCTGGACACGAGTCCATCTCCCCCCTAGATGCTGACTTTCCTTTCTACCAACAATTACCCTTCAATTATTGGTTTTTGAGCAGCAAGCTGCTGAACCTAAATTTGATAACATCTCCTTTGTGCTCACACTATGCATGTGTGATTCCTCTTGCAGTTGTCTCACAATCCCAGGATATTCTGTTCTGTTTTTGTTTTTATTTTGTTTTTAGTCTCTTTTCTTTGCTCTTCAGCTTTCAAAGATTCTATGGATAAATCTTCTAGCCCAGATATCTTTTCTTCAGCCATGTCCAGTTTATTAATAAGCCCATCAAAGGCATTCTTTGTTTCTGTTTTAATGCTTTTGATCACTAATATTTCTTTTTTGGTTGTTTCTTAGAACTTACATATCTCCACCTACATTACCCATCTGTTCTTAGTGTGTGTGTGCTTTAGCTACTAGAGTCCTTAGTATATTAATCAGAGTTGTTTTAAATTCCACCTCTGGTAATTCCAACATCCCTGCCATGCCTTGGTCTGGTACTTACTCTATCTCTTCAAATTGTGGTATTTCCCTTTTGACATGTTTCATAAAATTTTCTTAGTAGTTGAACATGATGCACTGTGCAAAAGGAACTGTTATAAATAGTGATGTGGATGTGTAATGTGGAAGGAAAGGAAACATTGTAGAGTCCTGTGTTAGGTCTCAGCCTTTTAGTGTGACCTGTGTCTCTGGACCACAAACTTTACAAGAATTTATCAGTTTTCCCCTCCCGCCCCCAATCCCTGCCCCACCCTTTAGGTGAGACAGGATGGCTAAAATGAGCTGGAGTTGGGTATTTTCCTTCTCTGGTCAGTTAGGCTCCGAAAAACCCACAGCGGGTTAGGCTCTGGTTAACCAGTTTTCCCTGAGGGCAGCCCCTAGTAAGAAGAACAGAATATCCAGGCATATTTCAAAATGGTTCTTTACCCCTCCTCCAGTAAGAAGCCTGGGGGGATTTTTCTCCTGTATTTTCTATGGGAATCTGGTTATATTCCTGGAGGTAAAACTCACAGTATTAACTGAGACTGAGTTTGCCTGATGCCTTTTAACTCTCAGACTGTCCGCACTGAGCCTCCAGCAATTTGTAAAATTACAATGCAGATTTCCTGTCCCAGCACTGATGTCTGCTCTGGTGAGCCAAGCCCTGTAGTTGCTTGTCTCTCTCCATCTTGGCAGCAGATGTTTACCCTATGTCCTCCCCTCTTCTGTGGATCCAGGAAGAATTGATTATTCAGTCTGTTCAGCTTTTACTTATTCGAATGGAATGGTGACTTCCAAGCTCCTTATATGTGAAACAGGACATTTAGTTTATTTTAAGACCCAATAATATTTTAAAATGTGATATTGATATGATATTCTACCTGTGATAAACATGAATAAATAATATATAGGCTTTATTAATCTCATCGGTAACATTCTTTCATCTCAATTATTTGCTTTCTGTTCACCTCATTAGAGACTAGACTTTATTTTTCTTTTTAACTGTTTGAATCCCTGTGCTATCTATTGCTAATTTTGTCTCTCTAATTTGCACATTTTAAACTATATCTTCATTGAAATTTCAGTTTTGTGACTAATAACTTTAGCTTTTATTCACTGTTTTGTATTTCTTTTATTACATTTAAAATGCCTCAGTATCACAGAATTACAGTTGGTCAGAAACTTAGAAATTTTCTGGTACAATTTCTTAATTCTGAGATTTTAAGACATATATTTTGATTTTGCCTAAGACAAAATTATGCATTTTGTACAAGTTCATGAAGCACACATTAATAAATCCAGACTAGAACTGACTCCCCATTTTGCTCTGAATAAAAATTAATAGCATGTTAAGACATACAGTACTGGTGCCTGGCATCTCTGATTTCATGCCAAATACTTTCCCCTGTGCTGGGCCACTCCTCCTGCTATAAACCAAATACCAGCTACATGGGCTGCTGGGGGCCTCTGCCCTGCTGCTCCCTCTTCATAGAACTTTCTCCCCACAGTTAGCTACACAGGTAACACTATACCTTCTTCAAGCCTTTGCTCATTGTCACCTTCTCTATAAGATTAACTTTCACCACTCAGGTTTAAATTTCACCTTTCCATAAAAAGGCATACCACATCTCCCTTACAGGCTCCAATTTGTCTTTTTTCATTTATCATCTTTGAACATACTACATCTATTCCAGAACTTAGGTTCAGCTGTTTGCTACTCAAAAGCCAATGACCAAGGAGCAAGTTTCAGTAGAAAGGAAAGGTGCTTTATTCAGAAACACTGGCAATCGGGGGAGAAGGTGGACTCTTGTCCAGAGGTAAACTCTGAAGATTCTGCTCAGTCATGACAGTTTTTAATAGGAAAAAGGGGGAAACGATCTCAGTCAGTCATTAAGGTAAGAGGTCAGATTCTTCATCATTTTTCCATTGTGTACAGACTGCTGACTTCTCCTGATCTTCCTTTGGATGCTCTCTTGCCCATATGGCCACCTGCAAATTTGCTGAGGGGGACCTGAGGGTAGAGAGTCAGTCATTCTTTAACTAGATTATTCATTCTTACTCCTTTTAATCCAGGAAAGGAATCAGCGGGGTTTTAGGTGAGGCATTGTGTACGTTCAGTAGAGCAAAAATCAGGAGTCAGGGTAAGTGTTGCCTAGTGATTTCATCTTTTTAATTAAGGTCTGAGGGAAACAGAGATGAGCAAACAGAGAAGAGGCAAAAGAGCTGCTAACATATCTTCTTTTCTTTGCTCTCTGTCTCCTTTACATAGCCTATGCCCGCCACAAGGGCACAGTCTTTTGTCTACATATGTTCACTTATGCCGGTGGTGCAACAGTAAAGAATCTGCCTGCCAATGCAGGAGACACAGGAGATGTGGGTTCAATCCCTGGATCAGGAATATATCCCTGGAGTAGGAAATGGCAACCCAGCCTAGTGTTCTTGCTGGAAAAAATCCCATGGACAGGGGAGCCTGGCAGCCTCTAATCCATGGAGTCACAGTCAGGCATGACTGACTAAGCATGCACATTCACAAGCACCCCAAGACCTAAAACAGAACCAGGCACCTGATGATAACTTTGTTAGCATTTGTTGCATGGATGAGCAAGTGAATTCCAATAGACTGATCATTTAATTTAAATTTTTTTTTTTACTTGTTTTTTAGCTGTGCTGGGTCTTCGTTGCTGCCTGAGCTTTCTCTAGGCGTGGAAAGCAGGGAAGCCCTGCCTCAGGTCTCTCATTGCAGTGACTTCTCTTGTTACAGAGCACAGGGTCTAGGCACATGGGCTTTAGCAGTTGCGGCGTGTAGGCTCAGCAGTTGCGGCTCCCAGGCTCCAGAGCAAAGGCTCAGTAGTTGTGGCACATGGGCTCAGTTGCTCCACGGTATGTGGGATCCTCCCAGATCAGGAATCAAACCTGTATCTCCCGCATTGGCAGGCAAATTCTTTATCACTGAGCCACCAAGGAAGCCATGATTATTTAATTTTTATGCAACTTCAATTATTAAGCTTATATCTTATAAAATATTTAATTGCCATCATGGGGTTGCACAGAGTCGGACACGACTGAAGTGACTTAGCAGTAGCAAAGACTATACTTAAATGACATTACCAAACAGGAACAGTTGATCTGAAAAAATAATGAAAACTAATGTGAAAGTGAAGTCGCTTAGTTACGTCTGACTCTTTGGGACCCCATGGACTGTAGCCTACTAGGCTCCTCCATCCATGGGATTTTCCAGGCAAAAATACTGGAGTGGGTTGCCATTTCCTAATGTGGTAAACATAAATGTAGATTAAAGTATGCAAATTAGTAATTTATCTTAGTGAAAAACAAGCTGGAGGATTAGGAAACAGGAATGTGATATGTAAGTTCAATTCAGGAAAGTAGTTCTCAAAATGTGATCTGTATCAAAACACTGTTTGTGTTTAAAACTAAGAAGTCATTTTCTTTTTCCATTCTTATTCTCCCCCAAATGACTATGAAGTTCTCTTGAGGCTACATGATGTGTAATGTCACAACAGATTGATCACAGATGCAGATTTGGGAGTCCAGCTGTCTTCTAAGGAAGAAGACATTAAAGCAAGTTACAAAAATGTACAATAATACTTTGCTTCTCAATATATATTTCTTTTATTTTATCAATATAGTTCACTTTCATTACAATATTATTTTAGTGATGTGTAATTGTATTATTATTTCTAAATTAATTATTACATAGGTACTTTTTTTTAATCCTCAGTTTTAATTTCTAAAATGCTAACTGTTAATGGGTACTACCCATACAAACAGAAGCTCTTTGGGGCCCCTCAGTAATTTTTTAAAAGTATAGAATTTTCCTAAGACCAAAGTTTGAAAAACACTGATCAAGCTGCATTTACAGAGTTTAAAGATAGTATTACTGAGATATTCTGACTGGTGTGAAGCACTGGTCAGATTAAATATGGGCGGGCATGAATTTCAGGACCCTTACTTCAAGAGTGAGGTAGTCTGACAGCCAATAAATCAGAAAAATACAGAGTAGTGGCTTAGAGTTTGGACTTTGAAGCAAGACTGCCTGAATCTTGCCTCTACTAACTTCTTAATTATGTGAATTTGTGCATTTTTCTTATCTATAAAAAAAATAGATAGGTCATAACAGTTGTGAAAATTAAATGATTTGATATATGAAAAGCCCTTAAAAGAGAGCCTTGCACATATAAACAGTATATAAATTTTCATTATCATTGTTGTCATTATTGTTATTAGTGTTTGTACAGGCATTATTTGCATTTCCTGAGGAAAAAAGCAATCACAGGAAAGAGTATCATGGGGGCTGCCTCATAGTGAAAGCAGCCGGTAGACAACTAATAAACACAAACAGTAGCAAATGTTATGGGAAGTAATGATAAGGGCTGTGAATTGTGATGCAGAATTACTGGCAATTACTCCTTTTAGCTGGACTGGTCTGGAAAGGCCTTTAGAAAATACAACCTTTGTATATAAACTTGAATTATGAGCAAGGAGGAAACCACATGAAGATCATTAAGAGAATAACCATATAAAGAGAAGTAAACATTGGAGGCCCTAATGTAGGAATGGCACCGGCAAGTTTGAGGCAGCTTTTAGGGTCATTGTTGCCAGAACAATAAATTCTGGGAAAAAATGGAAGGAGATGAGGTTAGTATCAAGGCACAAACAAAGATTTTTCCTGCATTCTGTGGAAAGCCATTACTGGGTATTGAATTGCAGGGACAGAATGTACACACTAGAAGGGAAGCCTGAGGGTGGAGGATGACTTTAGAGGTGAAGGAGTAGGTGAACGAAGACAAGGAGGATAAGAGGCTGCGGCTTCAAGATGGCGGTGGTTTGATCTGAAGCTGTAGTAGCAGAATGATGACATAGTCATATTTTATTATAGATTTTTTAAGTAGAACCAATAGTATATACTGCTGGGTTAAATATAAGGTGTAAAGGAAAGATCACAACAAACTGTGAAAAATTCTTGAAGAGATGGGAATACCAGACCATCTGATCTGCCTCCTGAGAAATCTGTATGCAGATCAAGAAGCAACAGTTAGAACCGGACATGGAACAATGAACTGGTTCCATATTGGAAAAGAAATACTTCAAGGCTGTATATTGTCACCCTACTTATTTAACTTATATGAAGAGTACATTATGTGAAATGGCAGGCTGGATGAAGCACAAGCTGAAATCAAGATTGCTGGAAGAAATATCAATAACCTCAGATATGCAGATGACACCACCCTCATGGCAGAAAGTAAAGAGGAACTAAAGAGCCTCTTGATGAAAGTGAAAGAAGAGAGTGAAAAAGCTGGCTTAAAGCTCAACATTCAAAAAACTAAAACCATAGCATCCAGTCCCATCACTTCATGGTAAATAGATGAGGAAACAATGGAAACAGTGACAGATTTTATTTTCCTGGGCTCCAAAATTACTGCAGATGGTGACTGCAGCCATGAAATTAAAAGACACTTGCTCCTTGAAATAAAAGATATGACCAACCTAGACAGCATATTAAAAAGCAGAGACATTATCTTGCTGACAAAGTCTGTCTAGTCAAAGCTATAGTTTTTCCAGTAGTCATGTATGGATGTGAGAGTTGGACCATAAACAAAGCTGAGCGCTGAAGAACTGACGCTTTTGAACTGTGGTGTTGGAGAAGACTCTTGAGAGTTCCTTGGACTGCAAGGAAATCAAACCAGTTAATCCTAAAGAAAATCAGTCCTGAATATTCATTGGAAGGACTGATGCTGAAGATGAAACTCCATACTTTGGACACTTGATGGGAAGAACTGACTCATTAGAAAAGACCCTGATGCTGGGAAAGATTGAAGGCAGGAGGAGAAAGAGACAACAGAGGATGAGATAGTTGGATGGCATCACCAACTCGAGGGACATGAGTTTGAGCAAGCTCCGGGAGCTGGTGATGGACAGGGAAGCCTGGGGTGCTGCAGTCCATGGGGTCACAGAGTTAGACATGACTGAGCAACTGAACTGAACTGAGCTGTAGAGGAAAGAGAGAAATCAAGAATGATTTCTAGCTTTTGGACTTAAATACTGAATGAATAATAGTATTGTTTATTAAGATGGAGAATTTGGTAATAAAAAGTTTTAATAGACAATCAGTAATTTTGTTTAGATCAGGTTGATGCTGTGACATAAAAGAATTTCAAGTAAACAAGTCTCAAATGAATTTGAGCCTCTTGAGAGAAGCCCAGGCTACACTACACATTGAAGAGTCATTTGTGTATGATTGGTATTTAATTACCCAGGACTGGTTGAGATCACTTAAAAAGAAAGTATAATACAAAGATGAAAGGTAAGGTGACTCAGTGGTAAAGAATCCGCCTGCCAATGCAGAGGACATGGCATCCATTTCTGGTCCAGGAAGATCTTACATGCTGCAGATTAGCTAAGCCTGTGCGCCACGGTATCGAGCCTGTGCTCTAGAGCCCAGGAACTGCAACGACTGAGCCCGTGTGCCACAACTACTGAAGCCAGTGTGCCCCAGAGCCCATGCTCCACAACAAGCCACTGCAAAAAAGCCTGCGCACTGAAAAAAAGAGTAGCTTCTGCTGTCTGCAACTAGAAAAACCCTGTGTGCAGCAACAAAGACCTAGCACAGCCAAAAATAAATAATAAATAGATAAAATTATTTTTTAAAAAAAGAGAATGGTGAGGACAGGATTCTGGGCAAACCAATATTTAACAGCAGAGGACAGTTATCCAGCATACGATTTGAGAGGAGCAACCAATGAATTATAAAGAAAACCGCAAGAAGGTATGGTGTCATGTACTCCAGCAGATCAAAGTGACACTTTCAAATGAATGTCTGTAGTACTAACAAGAGCAACGGAGATAAGGACAAAGAATAGACCATTGGCTTTGTCAAGCATTCATGACTCATTAAAGTTCCTTTGAGTAGAATGGTGAAGACAAAGGCTCGATTGCAGTGATTAGAAGAGATACCAGAAGGTGGTAAAGTGAAAACAGAAACTTCATACAATTTCATAAAATTTGGAGCTGGCAGATCAGGAGATTGCAACAAGAGATCTAAGAAGACTTTCTTAAACATGGAAGTGAGGAAAGAAGATATGATAATGGGTAGCGAAAGGAATAAGCAAATTTGAAGTTTCTATGATGATGCTGGAATGGTTATAGTAGAATAAATGCTCTAAAATAAAAGGTGAGAGTCCAGGACTCTTCATATTCAAAATCAAGACTTCACAAGCAATGCTGTCATTGGTGATGACCAGATCTGGATCCTTGTGAGATCCTTGGCATCATCAGAGATGAGGTACAGAAAAGTTCACTAGGGATAAGAAACCTAAAGACCTAAGGGGCCAGAGTATCAGATGACATATAGCTGAATGTCTGAGATCACCATGCTTCAGGGAAGGGGAAGATAGTGGCTAAGAGATGCTAGAACACAAGGAATGGTAAAGTCTGACAAACACTTCAAATGAGTTTATGTTTTTGAAAGGCCAGAAGAGTTTGGAAGTAACAAGCAGAAGCAGGGATTCTATCAACTCCACAAGCAGATCTTGAAATATTAGGGTAGAGAGGGAGAAAAACCTTTTTTTTTTTTTTTTTGAGGACCTAAAGGGAAGGAGTGTCCTCAAGGAATAGCTAAGTTTATACTGGAATAATAAACAGAAGTGAATGCTTAGAGGAACAGAATTTGCTTTTAACAGACCAAGAGAGATAAGTGAAAGATTTCAGGAGAAAGGTCTGGGAGTTTGGGTAGACATGTGATTTACACAGGGAATTGGGTACATGAGTCTACATGATCACGATTCATCTGAGAGTCTTGCTTTTCTGATAATGAGTGAGAAGTGGGAAGATGGGAGGAATGATGGGTTTAATCCTGCAAGTCTCTGAGCCTGAAATGATTGAGAACTCAGGAAACCTGGAGAGAAGCAGACCTCCAGAGCACATGGCAACTGAGTGTCTCGGTGGACTGTCTAACCAGCAGGAAGTCTGGAAGTCAGGAGGCTTCCCTGGACATGTGAGCTAAAAATGTCAAGGCTGCTGGTCTTGCTGCCAGGCAGGTTTATAGCACCTGAAGGATGAGAAACTCAGGGCAATTGGTCCAAAACAAAACAGCCATCACTGAGATATTTGGGGTTTGAGCACGGTACAGTAATGCTGATGTCTCACCTGGAGAACTTCAGAAAGGCAGTGGTTTTCAAAATTTGGGGGTATAAAAATAAAATCTGAGGATATAATTATGACCCTTGATCTATAGAGAGTGAGGCTGTTAAACCACTTCAACAAATTCTACTTACTGTTAGATCGGCCAGAAACTTCATTTGGGTTTTTCCTTAACATCTTATGAAAAAAAACCTGAACAAACTTTTTGGCCAACCCAATACTTTCTGGATAAGTTCTCAACCAGCAAATCTAAATCTTAGAATTTCAGATGATTACATGCTTAGATTGTGAATATCACTGCTACTACTAGAAATCATTCTTGATTTCTCTCTTTCCTCTACAGCTCAGTTCAGTTCAGTTGCTCAGTCACCATCTGCAGTAATTTTGGAGCCCAAGAAAATAAAGTCTGTCACTGTTTCCATTGTTTCCTCACCTATTTGCCATGAAGTGATGGGACTGGATGCTATGAGTTTAGTTTTTGAATGTCGAGTTTTAAGCCAGCTTTTTCACTCTCCTCTTTCACTTTCATCAAGAGGCTCTTTAGTTCCTCTTCACTTTCTGCCATAAGGGTGGTGTCATCTGCATATCTGAGGTTATTGATATTTCTTCCAGCAATCTTGATTTCAGCTTGTGCTTCATCCAGCCTGCCATTTCACATAATGTACTCTTCATATAAGTTAAATAAGTAGGGTGACAATATATAGCCTTGAAGTATTTCTTTTCCAATATGGAACCAGTTCATTGTTCCATGTCCGGTTCTAACTGTTGCTTCATGATCTGCATACAGATTTCTCAGGAGGCAGATCAGGTGGTCTGGTATTCCCATCTCTTCAATAATTTTTCACAGTTTGTTGTGATCAGTCATGTCTAACTCTTTGTGACCCCATGGACTGCAGCACCCCAGGCTTCCCTGTCCATCACCAGCTCCCAGAGCTTACTCAAACTCATGTCCATCGAGTTGGTGATGCCATCCAATCATCTGGTCCTCTGATGTCCCTTTCTCCTCCTGCCTTCAATCTTTCCCAGCATCAGGGTCTTTTCTAATGAGTCAGTTCTTCCCATCAGGTGTCCAAAGTATTGGAGATTCAGCTTCAGCATCAGTCCTTCCAATGAATATTCAGGACTGATATTCTTTAGGATTAACTGGTTAGATTTCCTTGCAGTCCAAGGAACTCTCAAGAGTCTTCTCCAACACCACAGTTCAAAAGCATCAGTTCTTCGGCACTCAGCTTTCTTCACAGTCCAACTCTCACATCCATACATGACTACTGGAAAAACCATAGCTTTGACTAGACAAACCTTTGTCAGCAAGATAATGTCTCTGCTTTTTAATATGCTGTCTAGGTTGGTCATACTTTTTCTTTCAAGGAGCAAGTGTCTTTTAATGTCACTGCTACTACTGTGACACTGTTTGTAGTTTGAAGACAATGTCCTTTCCTGTTTCTCTTAGGAACATTTTAGTTAGAAGTATCCTTCCCTTTCCTTTCTCAATTTTAAGATGTCAGTGGAACAGTATTAGTTCCTCTATGTAGAGGACCTGAGACTCCCGGGCAGGAAATGAGAGGCAGATGACACAAATTCCCAACTAGTAAAGACCAGCAAACGTAGGCCAAGTTGAAGGGAAAAACTGAGCTCTTCTGTCACTTGAAAGGTGTCTAAATGGATGCCACAAAGAGGAATCTGGGTTTTCTGAGCAAAAAAAGTAAATGGAGGGTTCACATCCAGTTTTTCTAAATGGTGGTTTTGGAGACAGGGAGGCAGGAACTCCTGATCCAGGCTACAGGCTGTGATCAGTATTTGCTGCTGAATGTATATCATAATGGCAACAATGAATCAAGATACAAGGTTGGGGACCACAGTGGTTTGGGGAGTCCCACTGTTTCAATAGTCTTCTCAGTTTAAGCTCTCACCCTGTACTTTCCTCAGTTTAGAGTTTCAATAGTTTTCCTGTATTTACCCCAGGAGACTTGCTTGGCAAAGCTAGCAAATCAAGCAGCTCTTACAGATCAACAACTAGACCTGCCAGGTTTCTGCCTCTAGGGCTGCCAGGTTCCTAACAAGCACCAGGAGATGGAATGAGGCAGATGGCAGGAAGCACAATTGGCCTTGCACCCACAAAAAGCCTGTGAGGCCACTGCTTGGTACAACGTTTCCCTCCCTTCATTCTTTTACGAGGAAAATGAACCAAGTAGCCCTGAGGGGAATTGAAATATATAACAAAACACAGTTGGCTCATGAAGAAATAGTCTGAAGATGCATTTATATTTAAACTGCATTTTCTGTTGGAAGGCAAGTACTGGAGAAATATCCTTTTTACTCTTGTCTATCCTTTGCTTCCAAATGGACAAGAAAATGCCAAGAATACAGAGCTGATCTCTACAGACTGGGCTGGTTTAGAAGCCAGTGTGTTTAGTGAGCAGCTTCATCAATAGTCTCAAAGACTCCGCTATTTTGTGTATCTCATACTGTAATTACTTTGTTTATCTCACACTGTATCATTTCCTGTCTCAAGGCCAAGCTCAAGAAGTCAGTCTACATCTGCCTAATTGACTGTGCTCAGTAAACTCTGACACTGAGAATTACAGCTAGTCTAGTCAAATGAAAATGAAGAACTATACTACTCACAAGGCATTTTAAAAAGAATTAAAATGTACTTTAAAAACCTAAAACTAAATTTTAGGCAATATTTTCTGATGATCTTGGTAGTTTGAAGTGAATCAGTCTTATATCTAAAAATTTTCATCTTTCATCAAATTTCACTGTGATATGCTGCCCAGTACCCTAGCTAGAACACTATTGTAAAGAATTGTTATTTAATACTTTATACATATATACAGTAACAGAGTAAAAACTATTATTATTCTTTTGTGTTGTTGCTGTTGTTGTTCATATGTTTGTTTTCTTGAGCTGACCTCTTTATCATTATGTAATACCCTTCTTTATCTTGATAACTTTCCTTGCTTTGAAGTCGGCTCTGTCTGAAATTAACATAACTACTCCTGCTTTTTTTTGGACTAGTGTTAGCATGATACATTTTTCTCCATTCATTTGCTTTTAGTCTGTAAGTCTTTATATTTAAAATGAGGGTTTTATAGATAACATATAGTTAGGTTGTGCTTTTTAATCTACTTTTTTTAAATTTATTTATTTTTAATTGGAGGACAATTGCTTTACAATGCTATATTCATTTCTGCCATACATCAACATGAATCAGCTATAAGCATACATATTTTCCCTCCCTCTTGAACCTCCTTCCCACTTCTCCACCCCATCCCACCCTTCCAGGTTGTTACAATTCTTCTTTATAATGATGAAAGTTGAGGCTGCAAGTGAATTAGCTTTGCTCTTTTGTCTTTTGGTTGGAAATTGGGTTCTTATAAAATTTCAGAAGGAAAGCGTATTTCCACTGGTTCACATGAAGTGATAACGAGACAATTTTTACTCTGTTAAGGGAAAATTTTTAATTATGCTAGAAGTCTGTACATTGTAACCGATTTGCCCATGTCTAAAGAGAGAAATTATGGGCTGTCATTGTTCTCCTTTGCATATATTATGTCCTTATAGACAAGAAATAAGATGCTCAAAGCCAAGCAATGTCCTCATCCCAATAGAGAAAAGTTCTTAAGTAGTCAGTACTTCTCAGTGTTCCTGAAACTGCATTATATGCAAATAGTAACCAGTTCATTGTAAGGCAGTGTCAGGACCTGAAACAGAAGGGTTAAGTCATGGTGAACTACAGAAGTCAGGCAATAGAGCAAAAATATTGTGAGTAAAACTTCCTGAAGGCATATGTTATACTTGGACCTCGTGCCTAAATGATTTAAACAAAATGATTCACTTTGTTGAAACAGTTCATCATTCCTGACTCCCCTTTTCACACAAGCTATTACATTTGGTGATAATGAGAAATTTCCTTCAGCATATTTGCTGAAGCTACTTATGTTGATAAAAATGAAAAGCAACATCATTAAATAAGAAGGAATAATATTCAGCATAAATACAGTTTTATGAGAGATGCCAAATAAAAACTATTCCAGATGAAATCTATTTAAGGTTATAAGAAGTTAATGTAAGTAGTAAATGCAATTATAAAAAATACTGGAGTGTTGATAGTTTCTAGTTTAAGATAACATATGGTCAATTTTTCCTATAGTAGACAGGGTTTTTTTTTAACAGATTGAAATTTTGGCAACAATATAGATAAGCTTCCCCTTCCTACCCTCCCATACAAATTTTTCTTCTTAGTAGCACGGCTATCAAATCTTAAACTTTATGACAAAATTATTTTGAAGAAATATCTAGGTCTCCAAGATCTACATTTGAACCTGGATAATGGGCTTATATTAAATATTTTCCGTCATCTCTTAAGTAAAACCCTCTACTGAATATTCACTTTTGTTGTTCTCCCTGATCATCTGTCAAATTTCAGAGAAGATAAAGTGAGAATCTCAGGGTCTCTATTCTGTGAGGCCAATTTCTCACCTTAGGGCAATATAGATGTTCATTCAATTTTATTATTATGTCTTTAATCCACCAAGAAGATTCATGTATCTTTTAGTCACACAATATTTAGAGGTGCTAGTGTCCATTTTTTAGATTTATCAACCAGTAAAGATAGAAAATACACCTGCTTTGTCTACTATTGTGTCTTCTAGTTTTTGGTTTACATAGCATAACTCATATATAAAGAAAACAATATATACTTCAAAAGGGTTTATATACATTCAGTCCAATATAAGCAACTCCATATATACCACCTGGTTTGAGAAATAAAATATAACAGTATGTTGAACTGTGTGACCCCCTCCCTTGAGAATACCATTATTGTTAATAAACTTTGTGCTTATTTTCTTGCATTTTAAAGAAATAATTTCACCACCTTAAATATACATATATTTTAAACAATCAGTCTTATACAGTATTGAAGTTTATATAAGTAAATGAGTTGGTAATATTATTTTGTAACTTGCTAAAGAATATTAAAGTGATATTTTAGGTTTTTAAAGCTATTTTCATAAAATGATTGGCATTTAGTTGCTATTTCCCATATTATTCCTCCTTGGTTTGAGCTTTATGGTTATATAAACCTCATAAAATGAGTGGAGACATGAATCCTCTTTTACTTTTTCCTTCTCTGTTTTAAGGTTTGGTTAAAATTTAATAATGGATTCCTCATATATTTGGTGAACATACTTATAAAATCATTTAAGCCTGCTGTTTTCTGGGGAAAAAAGTGTTCAATTTCTATATTACGGGACTTTTTATTTCATGTTGAGTCAGTTTGGGTGATTTATATTTTATCTAAGATATTTTCTTCTAAGTTTTAAAATTTATTGCCATAAAATTTGTACATGGTTTCTTATATTTTAATCTGTTGCATTTACACTTATGTCCCTCTTTTTTATTTCCCAATGTTATCTATATTGCCTACTCTCCTGTTTTATATTGATCTTAGCAGATTTCTATCAGTTTCACCAGTCTTTTTAAAGAATAAATTTAGATTCTTTGTTTCCTTCTTTTGTAGCTTTGTACTCTATTTCCTTAATATCTATTCTTATTTTAAAATTTGTCCTCTGAGTATTTATGATATTTTTCTTGTAATTTTTCTAATTTTTTGTTTCCTAGCTCATTTATTTTCTACCTTTCTTCTTCTTTCCTATAAGATTTTATATCTGATTTTTAAAATGAAGTATGAAAAGAATATCTATAATCATATATCAAGTATGATATTCTAAAGATGATTATTATATCAATATTATTATTTATTTACTTATTCATTCAAATATTCTATAACTTTCTCATCTGTGGTTTGCTTGAATTACCAATTATATACACCAAACTGAGGGTTGTGTTACAAATTCACTTTAATATGCTGAATTTTTCCTTATTGTTTTTATTTCCCTAATGTTTGCCTTGTATATTTTAAGAAGTTATATTAAGTGCATACAGATTTTAAATTATCTTCCTAAATAAAAGCAAAAATAAACAAATGGGACCTAATTAAAAGCTTCTGCACAACAAAGGAAATTATAAGCAAGGTGAAAAGACAGCCTTCAGAATGGGAGAAAATACTAGCAAATGAAGCAACTGACAAACAACTAATCTCAAAAATATACAAGCAACTCCTACACCTCAATTCCAGAAAAATAAATGACCCAATCAAAAAATGGGCCAAAGAACTAAATAGACATTTCTCCAAAGAAGACATACAGATGGCTAACAAACACATGAAAAGATGCTCATCATCACTCATTATCAGAGAAATGCAAATTAAAACCACTATGAGGTACCATTTCACGCCAGTCAGAATGGCTGTGATCCAAAAGTCTACAAGCAATAAATGCTGGAGAGGGTGTGGAGAAAAGGGAACCCTCTTACACTGTTGGTGGGAATGCAAACTAGGACAGCCACTATGGAGAACGGTGTGGAGATTCCTTAAAAAACTGGAAATAGAACTGCCTTATGACACAGCAATCCCACTGCTGGGCATACACAATGAGGAAACCAGAATTGAAAGAGACACGTGTACCCCAATGTTCATCGCAGCACTGTTTATAATAGCCAGGACACGGAAGCAACCTAGGTGTCCATCAGCAGATGAATGAATAAGAAAGCTGTTGTACATATACACAATGGAGTATTACTCAGCCATTAAAAAGAATACATTTGAATCAGTTCTAATGAGATGGATGAAACTGGAGCCTGTTACACAGAGTGAAGTAAGCCAGGAAGAAAAACACCAATACAGTATACTAATGCATATATATGGAATTTAGAAAGATGGTAACAATAACCCTGTATACGAGACAGCAAAAGAGACACTGATGTATAGAAAAGTCTTTTGGACTCTGTGGGAGAGGGAGAGGGTGGGATGATTTGGGAGAATGGCATTGAAATATGTATAATATCATATATGAAACGAGTCGCCAGTGCAGGTTCGATGCACGATACTGGATGCTTGGGGCTGGTGCACTGGGACGACCCAGAGGGATGGTATGGGGAGGGAGGAGGGAGGAGGGTTCTGGATGGGGAACACATGTATACCTGTGGCGGATTCATTTTGATATATGGCAAAACCAATACAATATTGTAAAGTTAAAAAATAAACTAAAAATTAAAAAAAATAAAATAAATTATCTTCCAAGTGTAATTTATCATGTGTACTGGACATACTTGTAACTAATAATGTTTTTGCTTCAAAGACTATTTTGTCTATTATTAAAATACCTATTTAACTTCCTTGTGTGTGATACTTGCCTAGTATTTTTGTTTAATAATCTGTCATTTTCTTTCAATCAAAATAATATATACTTCTTATTTTAGTTGTGTCTGTTATAGAAAACATCTAACTCATTTTTATTATTAATCCACCTAATTTTTAAAAAAATTTTAGCTATCAAGTTTAGTTCACAAACATTTATTTCTTTTTTATTTCTGTTTCTGTTTGCTTTTCCAATGTTTTTTTGTCCTGACATTTTTTTTGGATTGATTATAAATTTATTTCCCAATTCTGGCAAATTCACCATCTTTTTACCTCTTAAATTCTACTCCTCTCCCACATTCTTTCTTCTCTTCCAGAGCTCTAATCAGAATCATGTTAAATCCTTACAGTCTGTTTGTGAAGAATTTCGACTTTTCTCCCCTATTGTACTGTCTGAATGCATATGCTTCTTTCTTAATATCTTCAGACAAATACTTTAATTAATGACTTTTCTCTTCAGCAGAGTCTAATTTTACTCTGGAATCTAGCTATTGAGATTTAATTTATATTATGTTCTCACATTTCCAGAATTTCTATCTGCTAATTTTCTAATTTACCTAGTCATTTTTAACTTGTCTCATAGCCATGTCTAGGCTTCCACATTCCCACTTTATTTCTTTAAACATATCATATTAGCTATTTTACATCTGTATTCACTAACTACAACATCTGAAGCCCTTGAGGGTTTCTGTCTGTCTTCTGGCCATCTCTCCTTAGTGATATCTTGCTTTCGTGTGTTTTGTAATTTTTAATCAAGTGCTTGTTTTGGTATGACTTCGATAAGTGGAGTCTTGAAGCACCTGGGTGGGGTAGTGTTACCTCTGGAGATAATTTCCCTGTGTTTCTGCCTCACACCTGGCCTACATTAATATGTTTCTAGGCTGGAGGTTTACTAGAGCACAAAGGTGGTATTAGATGGAATTTCCGACCTTTGTGAGATTAAGACTGTCACTGTGAATTTTCAGAGCAGGTATCTGGAATGTTTTTTGTTTTACATCAGAGTTAAGGTGAAGATTAACCAATCTTCCTTTGCTTAGAAAATATTTTTCTTCCATGTCCTCTCATAAAAGGTTTAGTTTCCTAGGCCTTCCAAGTCTATGAGACTCTCAGTTATTGGGTTGGCCAAAAAGTTCATTTGGGTTTTCCACAACCTCTTACAGAGGAAAGCGAAAGAACTTTTCGGCCAACCCAGTACAATTTCCCCCACCCATGATGTGGACCAAGTCCTTGTCTCTCATTGCCTGTGTGATCATTAAAGTATGTGGCACTTGGCAACAGGAAAAAACTCTCACAGAAGCGGTTGCAGTGCCTCATTAGCACACTGATATGCAGCCCCACTCTTTGTTTTGAGACTTGTATATTTTCCTAACGTTTTAAAAGGCTTAGTACATATTTAAAGTTATCCTTTTGGTATTCTGGGCTTCCCAGGGGGTGCTAGTGGTAAAGAACTCACCTGCCAATGCAGGAGTAAGAGACTAGGTTTCCATCCCTGCATCGGGGAGATCCCTTGGAGGAGGGCATGGCAGCCCTCTCCAGTATTCTTGCCTGTTGAACTCCATGGACACAGGCGTCCGGCAGGCTATAGTCTGTGGGGTCACAAAGAGTCGGACATGACTGAGCTACCAACACACGTTTTTTGGTATCCTAGTCAGAATTCTTAGATCTTTGACGGTTGGAATATTTTTCTTTGAGAATCCCTACTCCATCATTTCTTGAGTGGGAATACAATAAGTATTTATTAGTCAGGAGATCTGACCACTGTTGTTCATCATGAAGATGCCTCCAGTATCTTGCAAGAAAAAACAAAAACAATCTTCCATTTCCTACAGTTCAGTGTGCACTAACCACACTGCCTCACATCCTGCCTTCCTTTTTACTCACTTTCCTTTTCCACTTTTCTCCACATAATTATATTCAGATATGTAAGACTGACATCTCCCTACACACACACACGCACACACACACACACACACACACACACACAAACACAAACTCAATACTGGTCTATACTCCTTCAAAAACTAATATCCATGTCAGACAAAGAGAAACCCATTTCTTTCTTTTGCTGAGCTATTGTTAAGGGAATCACAATGACTTCAGATGAACAAGAAAGCTTGATTTTAACAACAGTTCTGTCCATATTAGCTATGAAGGAATCTGACTTTGTGATCCAACCCATATAGTCTAAGTATCATTTCCTGAAAAAATGAGGAAGAGTGGAGTTGGGGAAGGAGGCAGTGAGGAGTTATTCTTTCCTGTCCGGTTTTGGTCATGAAGAGCTGGGGTGGCTCCAGGATCTGCTGCAAACAGTATGTGTGTAATTAGCAGTTTTATACTGTACACTTGGAGATTGTTGGGAAGGTGAATTTTAGTTACACTTTCTGGTCATGATATATAAATAAATAATAAAAAGAAATTTAAGAAATGAGGAGGAAGCTGTAGATAATCTCTGAAACTCTTTTCAGATGTTCAGTTCAGTTCAGTTCAGTCACTCAGTCGTGTCTGACTCTTTGCGACCCTGTGAATCGCAGCACACCAGGCCTCCCTGTCCATCACCAACTCCCACAGTTCATTCAAATTCATGTCCATCGAGTCGGTGATGCCATCCATCCATCTCATCCTCTGTCATCCCCTTTTCCTCCTGCCCCTAATCCCTCCCAGCATCAGAGTCTTTTCCATTGAGTCAACTCTTTGCATGAGGTGGCCAAAGTATTGGAGTTTCAGCTTTAGCATCAGTCCTTCCAATGAACACCCAGGACTGGTCTCCTTTAGGATGGACTGGTTGGATCTCCTTGCAGTTCAAGGGGACTCTCAAGAGTCTTCTCCAACACCACAGTTCAAAAGCATCAATTCTTTGGTGCTCAGCTTTCTTCACAGTCCAACTCTCACATCCATACATGACCACAGGAAAAACCATAGCCTTGACTAGATGGACCTTTGTTGGCAAAGTAACGTCTCTGCTTTTGAATATGCTATCTAGGTTGGTCATAACTTTCCTTCCAAGGAGTAAGCGTCTTAATTTCATGGCTGCAATCACCATCTGCAGTGATTTTGGAGCCCCAAAAAGTCTGCCACTGTTTCCACTGTTTCCCCATCTATCTCCCTTGAAGTGATGGGACCAGATGTCACTCAATCTATAAATCTGGATATGCTTTGGCATTGGGCAATTTTAAAATTGGACTTCATATGACTCAACAACTTACATGAGTTTGCTCCTCAAATAATATCTGTTATTAGAAGCATTGCTTAAAAAACACAAAAATGGAGTTACTGTATAATCCTTCTATCCCACTCCTGGGCATATATTTGGAGAAAATTTTAATTCAAAAAGATACTTTAACCCCAATGTTTATAGCAGCACTACTTGTAATGGCCAAGACATGAGAACAACCTAAACACCCATCAACAGAAGAATGGATAAAGAAGTGTAGTATGTGTATATGTGAGTGTGTGTATCAGCTGTAAAGAAGAATGAAATAATACCATTTGCAGTAGTATGGATGGACCTAGAGATTATCACACTAACTGAAGTAAGTCAGACAGGGAAAAACAAACATTATATGATATCACTTATAGGTGGAACCTGAAAAAAAGTACAAATGAATTTGCAAAATAGAAATAGACCCATAGACATAGAAAACAAACTTAGGTTTACCAAAGGGAAAGATGGGGGAGGGATAAATTAAGAGACTGGGATTAGCATATATACATTACTATATTTAAAATAGATAAACAACAAGGACCTACTATACAGCACAAGGAACTACACTCAATATTTTGTAAAAACCTATAACGGAAAAGAATCTGAAAAATAAATATTCATTGTGCTGTACGCCTGAAACTGACACAACATTGTTAATCAACTATAGTTTAATTTAAAAAAAGAAAAGAAAAAAATATAGAAGGCTTGCTGAGTCAGAGGCACAAGCCTTCATGAGCCAAAGAGTTGACATGACTAGCTTTCTGTGTTCCCTATGTGGCACATCCCAAGTTGAAATGCTTGTGCTCAACTTCAGAAGTTGTTTCCTTGGAAAATTTTATTTAAAGTCTTTCGCTTATCAATATCTGCATCTGCTTAATCAACTCAAAAACACTCAGTCCTGCATTCTGAGTTGGGCTGGGTGATTAATGAGTAAATTAATTGTCTTGCAGACAAAATACCCAGTTTTAATGATCAGTGTACCCTGGAACATTCTGGTTGTTCATTTGTCCCCAGAGTTGTTGCTAAGTGGTGCCCTCACATGTCTTCCCCTTGATCAGCTCTCTCCCTTTCATCTCCCAGAAGGAGAGCAGGGCTCTCCCAGACCAAGGCCCAGGGCTCCAAGTGCCCAGACAGAGCCACCAGGTTGCAACTCCCTCTCCTCCCCTGGGAGGCACACTTGTCCAGCACAACCACAGCCAAATGGAAAGTGGGAAAAAGCAGTCTTCTTTGGCAACAACAGTAGTGCACTCACTGCCAAACCTTATGAATTCATGTCAGCAAAGACTGGCATTTCTTGAAATTCTCCAAACAAATAAAAGGAAAAACCTAGCTGTATTTGCATGCAGAACATATTCAGTCCAGGCAACCACTAATTTTCTTCCAGGATTCAAGACCTGAGATTCTGACATCTTGCAGATGAGCCCCTTGTCATGTTGTTTTTCTCTGTCCTGTATCCTATTTATTCCACTGGCAGAAGGGAACCATATTTCATTTCCCTAAGAAGCTACTCCCCTAAGATCAAAGGACGGATCTGGTAATGAACTTAGAAGGATGGGCTCTAAGACCATGGCTGGAAGAACGCATTTGGGAAAACAGGTCTGGGTGAGAAAGCCTTCATTAGTGCATGAATACTATTTATTTACCCAAGGATGGCCTGTGTGTTTTTGTTTGTACTGCTACAGATTTCACAGATAGGCTTCAGGCAATATAGTACCTGGAAAAACACACAGCAAAGTCCAGGTGTGCATTGCATACAAGAACATAGGCATTAGCTTTTTATAGAAATAAATAATTAGGACACAGCTTCACTCTCTGGTTATACACTGGATCAACACTAGAGAGCTAAGTGGTCAATCAGCATAAACCCAGGAGACCTGAACCAAGATAAATTAAGCCAAGGTTGAAGAGATAGGTTTTAGAAAAGATTTTTTTCTGAAAGGAAAAATGGTCATAATTATGATAATTTTAATCAACTGAATTCATAATCAAACAGTCTGAGAAAAGTTCATGTACCATATAGTGGCCTGATAAGGTACATTATAGAGAATGACAGATTCTAGAGAATGAAATATATCAGGTAGAAATAATTTCTAGGTCATCAACGTCCTGTCGTTCATCACTGACGCTAAAACACTTCTGCCAAGCAAAATAATAGAATAGTTGTTTTAAGATTTTTACAAAAATAAATCTTATTCATTTCTAATATTTTCACTACTTTCTAATTTGTAACCTACTTCTAAGGGCTCCCCTGGTGGCTCAGATGACAAAGAATCTGCCTATAATGCATGAGGTCCAGGTTTGATCCCCTGGAAAAGGGGATGGCTACCCACTCCAATATTCTTGCCTGGAGAATTCCACGGACAGAGGAGCCTGGCACACTACAGTCCATAGAGTCGGACGCAACCGAGCATGCACGCACGCATGTATACATGTATAACTCGGTACTAAGTACTATGGGGAAATAACAAAGGATAAGACATGATGTCTAACGTTAGTGAGATTAGTACTAATAGAAGAGAGGCCATTATAAGTGGGGCATCAGAAGAACAATTAGTTGAGTGGGGCATCAGAAGAACAATTAGTTGGAGGGAATCTGACAAATTTTGAAAATCTGTACACAGAGGCCAATTCAGATGAAGGGCTAGGTCTTGCTAATTATAAATTATTTACTTTCTCATAAATCTCACTCATCATATATAAAATATGAGAACTGATTTAAGATTTTAGTGAGTGATTGTGTAACTGAACATGTATTTGGAGTTCCCCAAATCTAGGAAACACATTAGTTTTTATTTTCTGAACACTCCCCCTAGTATCCCACACAAGAGGTAGAATAAATGCCCTCAAATATCACGCTGTGCCTCTCTGAATCTTAGAGACCGACTGTAATAATCTGGTGCTAGTAGTAAGGAACCTGCCTGCCAATGCAGGAGACACAGGACATGTGGGTTCAGTCCCTGGGTCAGGAAGACCTAACGGAGGAGAGCACGGCAACCCACTCCAAATTCCACGGACAGAGGAGCCTGGCCAGCTACAGTCCATAGGGTTGCAAAATGTTGGACCCAGCTGAAGCAATTTAGCAAGCAGATTATAATCTGCACCTTTATTGAAAAGATTTCTTTGAGGCTCATGCCATTCAGCTCTGCTGTTTTCTGTTCTTCCTTTTCATAGTCATTTTCACATGCTAGCTTTCGCTGCACAACAAACTGATCTAAAACTTAAGGGCTTGAAACAAGAATCATTTACACAACTCATAATTCTGCAGGGCAGAGATTTGGACTGTGCTCCTCTGGGGTTTTCTTCTGGTCTCAGCTGGACTCATTCCTGCTGCCAGAATGACGGAGGTATGGCTAGAGCAGGCCGACCTCAGGTGGGACAGCATATTTCTGCTCCACGTGAACAAGGCCAGCAGACTAGCTTGGGGTGCTGGGAAGAACCAGGAAGGAAACAGGTGGAGGCACTCAAGGTTTTTGAGGCCCAGGTTCCAAACCACCATTTCCATCACTCTCTGTACGTCTGCTGATACAAGTTATAAGACCAACACAAATGCAAGGGGAAAGGAAGAGATGTCTTTTGGGGTGGGAAGGTGGGAAGGGCTATAATCACCAATGGCAAGGATGTGGGGAGAGACACAGCAATGGGGTCATGTCTGCCTCTCTCCTTTCTGATCTTCTGGTTCCTCCTCCTCTGTCACTGAGGAGTTCTTGCAGTCATGGTCCTCATCGTTTCCCATCCATCCTTTGACCTCAAGATCTACATACAGCTTTCTACTTTCCAGGTTCCTAACCTCTTTATCACCATAGACTTCCACCTCCATGATATCCATTGCTCATCTGTTGCCTTGCCATGTCCTGGACCTAGTCTACTTTGGAACAGATCTACCTTGGCAATGTTAGACGTCAACACCCCGCTTCCTGACATAATCTCAACCCTTTGGGCTCTCATGATAACCTGACCCCTTATCATGGGCTTTCTTGGCCTTTCCTCTGGGCCTTTAACACTTCTTCCCATCTATCAGTTCGCTTTCTGGTTACTTCCTTTACTGTTAGATGCTATGCTACTTCATTTCAATCACTCTCCTCTTTATATCTTCAGATTCTTTCAAAAAATACATCACATCTATGTGACAGCTTAGGTGCTGTTCCCTAAAGGAAACAGATGGCCACACCCCACCCCAATATTCAGCAGGACATTAGAGACAAACCTGGGCTCACAAATGAGACATCTCACGCTGGGGCCTGTGCAGAGTCAGTCCTGGCTTACTCCGCAATTCGTATTCTTTGACACCTGCCACAGTGGTTGTTATTGTCTGGAGTATACGGAGTCCTTACATGTGTTCCTTGTTTACTGTGGTATTTTAGCTTAGCCAGGACATTAGGAAAGCAAAGGAAGACTAAGTCTATTTACAAAGGGACATAGAAGAGAAACTTTTTTCCTATGAGCTCTTGGCAAATAAACTTGAAACGGCACTAGGAAAATTTGATGGTTTCCGCTCCACCCTCCTAAGCCTCCTACCATCCTAATCTCGCCTCACCTACCTGCAGAGGCTGGAAGAACACAGTAAAGCCTTGACTATTTCCTGAGCCAGTAGTCATTTTTAACTTCTCAGAAATAGAGGAACAAAATGCTAGCAATATATTAAAAAAAAAAAAAACATAAACACTGAAAATGAATTTCTATTCATGGAGGCCAAGTGGTAAAATGTGGCATTTGTTTAAGAAGGACAGAGTGAGTGCCCAAGTTACATTACCCATAATTGAATGTGTTGAAATCCTCAGAATTGGTGAAGCCTTCTGGTTATACAAGCGCAAAACCTCCTTGTAGGGAATGGACCTCATTTTCTCTAACTAACTGTTACCAGGCGCCTATTTCACTTTAAAAAATACACTGTATTCTTTTACCTCAATCATCACTATTTTATTTCAAATTTTTTCATAAACAAATAGAGCACTGAAGACAGAGAAGAACACTTAGGTCCATAAACATGATTCTTTCATCCAGATCACAGCACTAATAAATTTTATACTCAACCTGAACACAAATCTTCCAGCATCTACTTCAGCATCCTCTTCCTGTCTTACAAGGTCAGAACAAACACAGTTATGTATTGCTTCTTTAATATACTTGCTTTCTTTCTTAGTATTGCCCTTCTTGGTAGCTATCAATATATACCTGAACATCCTAGTCTAAGACAAACTGCATTACCTAGCAGAATAAAACAGCAAAATTCCTCCTCCTCTCCTGCCACTTTCACTTTATTGCTCTGTACCATTTAATTTGCCCATATTTGCTCAGCCCCCAAAGCAAAGTTGTCTTAAAGGGAAATGATCAGCAGTGCATGCTTCCTCCAGCATCCTTAGATGACTCATTGAAAGATCAGTGACCCAATCAGCATAAATGTGCAGTTTGAAAAATAACTAAAATATAGCCAACGAATGAGTCTCCAATAACAAATAGAATGGGAATAATACAGGCAATCAGTGGCTTAGAAACAGGCTAAATTATAAAGCTTTGCGTTTAAATTAGCTATTAAATGGAAGAGGTTTGTTTGTTTTTCAAGTGAAGAACCTTTTCAATCATACTAGCTCCCAATATCAACCATAGAATAGTGTCCACAGAGATGGAGAGTAATTTGACTCAACTCTGATCACCAGGGTGGCAGTTTTTAAAATCAGGTCCAGTAACCACTTGCAAGGAAACACTTGCAGAGGGAGTTGCCAGAGGTGACACCTGGACCAACAGCAGACCCACCAGGTCACACTTCCTGTGGAAAAACCCTTTTCGGGAGGGGGCAGGCAGGGATGAGGGTATGAGGAAGAGAAAGTGTGGAAAGCTAGTCACTTATGACATCATTCCAGGTCATTTGCCTCTCATTTGATATTGTGGGAATTTTTCCAGAGAGTGAGGTTATTAAGCCTAAAAAGAGAATTTGAATATTCATAATTTGGGTATAACCTCTATGTGGAAACCTCAGTATCTTTTAAGGAGCACACTGGAACCCTTCAACAGAAGCCACTACTACACTCTACATATTTAGAATCTGGGTTTCAACATGCATAAGAAACTTAAGGTAAAAAAATTTCAAATCACAATTCTCAAAAAAAAAAAAAATCACAATTCTCAAAGAAACATGGCTTTGAGCTGTAAATGACTCTGACAGGAAACTAGTATTAGACTTGGAAATAATGCCTCAGACAACCTCAAACTTGGAGCAAAGAAGGAAATTTTCCACTGGTATAAGCATTTTTCAAACTTCTTTCCTGTCTATGCACCATCATCACTCCAAACCCAGCCCCACCTCAACAATGGCAGATTTATAGAGAGAATCAAAATGCAAATTTGAATCATAAGGTA
Organism: Bos javanicus; assembly: GCF_032452875.1. Taxonomy (NCBI): domain Eukaryota; kingdom Metazoa; phylum Chordata; class Mammalia; order Artiodactyla; family Bovidae; genus Bos; species Bos javanicus. Next base: position 27,833,781 of record NC_083880.1, read on the forward strand.
AAATATTGGGTAGTAGCAGAAAACTAGGATACTACAGACTCTATTATAGCAATGAAAAAAATCGTACTGAGGATGTAGAAAATAGAGAATGTAAGTTGTATACTCAGTTGTGTCCAGCTCTTTGCAACACCATGGACTGTAGCCCACCAGGCTCCTCTGTTCATGGAATTCTCCAGGCAAGAATACTGAAGCGGGTTGCCATTTCCTCCTCCAGGGGATCTTCCTGACCCAGGGATCAAACCTGCCTGTATCTCTTGCATCTCTTGTATTGGCAGGCAGATTCTTTATCTCTGTGCCACCTGGGAAGCATTTAGAACTAGAAGTAGTAGAAACAATTTAGTGTGAACTAATATTTTTATTATCTATTCATTAATATTATTTTAATTTAATATTATTTAATATTATCTATTCATTAAAATAGATAATATTAAATAATATTTAATAGGTGCCTTTATTTGCCTGAGAGCTATGTGATATTAAAAGTTCAGGTTTTAGGAGCAATTCTACCATTGAAGACTTGTATTATTTATAGTTTAACAAAACTATAAAATATTGAAATCTCACTTTTTGTCACCAATAATAGTTGGCTTAAAGCTCAACACTCAGAAAACGAAGATCGTGGCATCCGGTCCCGCCACTTCATGGGAAATAAATGGGGAAACAGTGGAAACAGTGTCAGACTTTATTTTTTTGGGGCTCCAAAATCACTACAGATAGTGACTGCAGCCATGAAATTAAAAGACGCTTACTCCTTGAAAGGAAAGTTATGACCAACCTAGATAGCATATTCAAAAGCAGAGACATTACTTTGCCAACAAAGGTCCGTCAAGTCAAGGCTATGGTTTTTCCTGTGGTCATGTATGGATGTGAGTGTTGGACTGTGAAGAAGGCTGAGTGCCGAAGAATTGATGCTTTTGAACTGTGGTGTTGGAGAAGACTCTTGAGGGTCCCTTGGACTGCAAGGATATACAACCAGTCCATTCTGAAGGAGATCACCCCTGGGATTTCTTTGGAAGGAATGATGCTGAAGCTGAAGCTCCAGTACTTTGGCCACCTCATGCGAAGAGTTGACTCATTGGAAAAGACTCTGATGCTGGGAGGGATTGGAGGCAGGAGGAGAAGGGGACGATAGAGGATGAGATGGCTGGATGGCATCACTGACTCGATGAACGTGAGTCTCAGTGAACTCCGGGAGTTGGTGATGGACAGGGAGGCCTGGCATGCTGCGATTCATGGGGTCGCAAAGAGTCGGACACGACTGAGCGACTGATCTGATCTGATTCATTAAAAGCCTCAGAGGTTAAAGCGTCTGCCTGCAATGAAGGAGACTCGGGTTCCATCCCTGGGTTGGGAAAATCCCCTGGAGAAGAAAATGGCAACCCACTCCAGTATTCTTGCCTGGAGAATCCCATGGAGAGAGGAGCCTGGTAGGCTACAGTCCACGGGGTTGCAAAGAGTTGGACACAACTGAGCGACTTCACTTTCATTCATTAAAAAGGGGAAATATAAATTAATCACACAGCCAAAAAAACATAATTTACAAGAAGAGTGATGTCTTACTTTATTGTTCAGTGTTGACTTTGAGAGTGATTAAAATTTATATTTTATGAAATATTTAATGAATATGAAATCAACATGGATATACTGGTGTATTGACCATTATATTCAAAAACTATTTTCAGAAGTAAAATTATTTCTAAAAGTGAGAGCTATATATATATATTTAAAGCAAAATTTTAAAAAGCTGCTATGTGTATCTGAATATTAAAAATAGAAAACAGAATAATTACATATATTTGTACTTTATCCACTTATTAGTACCATGTCACTAGTATTTTCCTGATACTTATCATCTGCTTTCCTGAGAAATGAAAAGCCAGTTCTAACTTGATTTTTTAAGTATTTTCAGGTCATTTCTGCTGCAAGTGGTTATTGCAGAAAGAAAACAGAGCAATAAAATAGTTACAGATTTAGTCCACACAAAGCCACCACAGCAAGATCTTAGCCTTTGTTAATTTTTTTCTTACACTTAAACTATAATTTTCCCTAGTTTCTCTCTGACTTTCTACTTGACCTCGTGTGTCTCCCATGCCTTTTAGAAAGGACCATGTACAGTGGCTGAGGTGAGCTGACACAAGGCACCAGAGACAGGAGCAAAGAAAGCTGGACCAAGGAAAACTGTAAGATTAAAAAAATTGCATTGTTTAAGCTGTTAAATTTTTGATAACAGAAAATAAAACATTATTTTAAATATTTATATAAATTTCAATAAATTAATCTATATATGTATGTAGGTATATATAATATATGTGTGTGTCTAATAAACAGATAAGATGTGCAGTCTATTCAGATACCCCAAGGGCATTTGTGAGGACCTAGATATCATGTTGTAGCATATATATTATATGCATACATACGTACATTACATACTGAAGAAGTGTGGAGTTTCCTTTGAATTTACCAGGTACAAATTTTTAAAAACAGCCTGCACAGGTCTCATTCATTTCTCAAAGACAAAGCTTGGCAGGTACCTGTCAGTGCAAGACGGTGATTTAGAGTTCACTTCACAGTCTAGCATTTAGTACTTCATGAAGAATTTTTAAAAATATACGTTGCATGTTTTACTCTGTTTGCATATTATATAAAATATAATCCTTTTTCTAAATAACAAAATAGATATTATTCAGCAGCAAACTAATGTGAATATAACACTTAAGGTCAGACTAAAACCTTTGGATTCTGTATCACTCATTCATAGATGAGTAAAGCTAAGCTATACTGGGGATACAGGAAAAGTTTTCTAGAGTATACACCTGGATAAAACATTGCATAGCAATGTAACTTTGGAAAAGACAATGCTCTTTTCTTCCCTGGGAAATTTATTTGTAATATATAGCAGCATTCTAAAGATTCTGAGAAATCCTGTGAGGTAACACAAAGGATGAGATTGTTACTTCAGACATACTAATCAGAAATCTTTCCTGCGCATTACTAATAATTTCATAAAAATGGTCAGCTGGTGCAAGTGAAGCAGGAAGATGCCCAAAGACAAAGGGTGATGCTCCCTGTGCTTCCTTCCAACATCACACATGGGCTTTCCGGCTCATAATATTGATGAGCTTTGAGAATCAGATACACATACTATGATGTCACAAGCCTCGAATATGTAGGTTATAAAATGACTCCATCTTATATATCAGATAGCTTCTCTGGTGGCTCAGAGGGTAAAGCATCTGCCTCCAATACAGGAGACCTGGGTTCGATCCCTGGGTGGGGAAGATCCCCTGGAGAAGAAAATGGCAACCCACTCCAGTATTCTTGCCTGGAAAACCCCATGGACAGAGAAGCCTGGTGGACTACAGTCCACAGAGTTGCAAAGAGTCAGACACAACTGAGCGACTTCACTTTCATTGTATATCAGATAGTTGTATGTCTTATCTGACATTTCTGAACAGCACGCTTTAAAAAAACCATAGATTCTAAGTTTGTTTTCAGTAAGCAATTCTGAACCACAAACTTCTTACTAAAAGCATTTGACAGGTAAGGATTCTACTGCTGGCAAAGACTATGAGTCTGTTTACCAGGAAGTTAGTTTCAGTCAGGTTAACAGGTAAGAATGATTCTCTTACTCTTAACAGTAATGGGGAAGAAATGGATCATGGGCCAGTTTCCTTAATTCCTTTCACTCCACTCTGAAGTTTAAAAATATCTGTATGTTTGATTTGTTTAATCTAGTTTTCAACACCTTATTTAACTAATGAATAATTTTCCAAATATTAATATACAAAGAACACATTTTGGGAAACATCAGATTAAATCTAAGATTCTTTTTAGTTATTTAATTATATAAATTACTTGAAACCTCAGACAAGATATTTAACCTCATTAAACTTCATTTCATACCTGTAAAGTGGAGATGATATTTATATTTTGCAGAATTATAGCAGTTATTATGAATAATATATAAAATACCTGTTACAATTTAGCACAGGACCTATTATACTTTGGCATTAAATATGTAGTAGCCTTTGCCTCAATGGTATTTGAGTTTGGGTATCAATTTTCATTCTTAACTTAAAAACAACTCTTATTATCCAGTGTCACACTTTAGGAATTTGTTCCAGCAGCACTACATTTCCAAGTACCAAAATTTGTAATTTTTCATTGGTTCATTTTAGATTGCCACAATTTACTGGTTTAAATCAATATAAATGTATTACCTCACAGTGTCTCTGGTCAGGAATCTGGGCTGAAAATCAGATGAAAATCAAGACTCAGTTAAAATCAAGGTATTGGCTAAGACTTCAACCTTGTATAAGTCTTTGGGTCCTCCTTAGGCTTACTGAAGGACTTCTCTTGTGGCTCAGAAGGTAAAACATCTGCCTACAATGCAGGAGACCCGGGTTCGATCCCTGGGTCAGGAAGATTCTCTGGAGAAGGAAATGGCAACCCACTCCATTACTCTTGCCTGGAAAATCCATGGATGAAGGAGTGTGGTAGGCTACAATCCCCAGGGTCGCAAAGAGTAGGACACGACTGAGCAACTTCACTTGGTCACTTGGTTAGGCTTACTAATTGTTGACAGAATCCAGTGCTCATGACTGCAGGACTCCTGCCGATTCATTTCTTCAAACTAGCAGGACTTTATACAACCAAGTAATCCAACTGAGGGGTAGCTACTCCATTATAATCACAGAATTATGAGGAAGGAATTTATACACTGTGGAGCAGAAACCTTCGTGGTCTTCATAGGTTTCTTCCTACAACAAATATATTTGTATTTTTGCTTCCTCTATGTGTTCCAGTAATGAGTTCTCTTATCTCCCACAGTTACTGTCTTTTTATCATGTTATGTTTTCAGATTAGGATAACTAGGATTAACCTAGAGATTCATATCTCCTCTCAGTTCAAACAAATCTGTTCTATCATGTCATTCACAATTTTCTTTTCTCCATCTATATGGTTTGTTTGTTCCTGCTGGAATCCCTAATGAAAGTATCTTGAACCTCCTGAGTCTAAACTTCTTGCTTCTTCCATTCAGTTTAGTCGCTCAGTCCTGTCTGACTCTTTGCAACCCCATGAACTGAAGCATGCCAGGCCTCCCTGTCCATCACTAAAGCCCAGAGTTTACCCAAACTCATGTCCATTGAGTCAGTGATGCCATGCAACCATCTCATCCCTTCTCCTCCTGCCCTCAATCTTTCCCAGCATCAGGGTCTTTACCAATCAGTCAGCTCTTCGCATCAGGTGGCCAAAGTATTAGAGTTTCAGCTTCAACATCAGTCCTTCCAATGACCACCCGGGACTGATCATCTTTAGGATGGACTGGTTGGATCTCCTTGAAGTCAAAGAGACTCTCAACAGTCTTCTCCAACACTGCAGTTCAAACGCATTAAGTCTTCAGCGTTCAGCTTTCTTTATAGTCCAACTCTCACATCCATACGTGACTACTGGGAAAATCATAGCCTTGACTAAACGGACCTTTGTTGACAAAGTAATGTCTCTGCTTTTTAATATGCTGTCTAGGTTGATCATAACTTTCCTTCCAAGGAGTAAGCGTGTTTTAATTCCATGGCTGCAATCACCATCTGCAGTGATTTTGGAGCCCCCAAAAATAAAGTCAGCCACTGTTTCCACTGTTTACCCATCTATTTGCCATGAAGTGATGGGACCAGATGCCATGATCTTCGTTTTCTGAATGTTGAGCTTTAAGCCAACTTTTTCACTCTCCTCTTTCACTTTCATCAAGAGGCTCTTTAGTTCTTCTTCACTTTCTGCCTAAGGGTGGTGTCATCTACATATCTGAGGTTATTGATATTTCTCCCGGCAATCTTGATTCCAGCTTGTGCTTCTTCCAGCCCAGCGTTTCTCATGATGTTTTCTGCATAGAAGTTAAATAAGCAGGGTGACAATATACAGCATTGATCTACTGCTTTTCCTATTTGGAATTAGTCTGTTGTCTCATGTCCAGTTCTAACTGTTGCTTCCTGATCTGCATATAGGTGTCTCAAGAGGCAGGTTGGGTGGTCTGGTTTTCCCATCTCTTTCAGAATTTTCCACAGTTTATTGTGATCTACACAGTCAAAGGCTTTGGCATAGTCAATAAAGCAGAAATAGATGTTTTTCTGGAACTCTCTTGCTTTTTTGATGATTCAACAGATGTTGGCAATTTGATCTCTGGTTCCTCTGCCTTTTCTAAAACCAGCTTGAACATTAGGACGTTCACAGTTCATGTACTGCTGAAGCCTGGCTTGGAGAATTTTGAGCATTACTTTACTAGTATGTGAGATGAGTGCAATTGTGCGGTAGTTTGAGCACTTTTTGGCATTGCCTTTCTTTGGATTGGAATGAAAACTGACCTTTTCCAGTCTTGTGGCCACTGCTCAGTTTTCCAAATTTGCTGACATATTGAGTACAGCACTTTCCCAGCATCATCTTTTAGGATTTGAAATAGCTCAACTGGAATTCCACTAGCTTTTTTCATAGTGATGCTTCCTAAGGTCCACTTGACTTCACATTCCAGGATGTCTGGCTCTAGGTGAGTGATCACACCATCGTGATTATCTGGATCATGAAGATCTTTATTGTACAGTTCTGTGTATTCTTGCCACCTCTTCTTAACATCTTCTGTTAGGTCTGTTAGGTCTATATCATTTATATATATGTATCTATATATCTATGCTGCTGCTGCTACTGCTGCTAAGTCGCTTCAGTCCTGTCCGACTCTGTGTGACCCCACAGACAGCAGCCCACCAGGCTCCACCGTCCCTGGGATTCTCCGGGCAAGAACAGTGGAGTGGGTTGCCATTTCCTTCTCCAATGCATAAAAGTGAAAAGTGAAAGTGAAGTCGCTCAGTCGTGTCTGACTCCTAGCGACCCCATGGACTACAGCCCACCAGGCTCCTCCATCCATGGGATTTTACAGGCAAGAGTACTGGACTGGGGTGCCATTTCCTTCTCTGCTATATATCTATAGCTATATATATATATATATATATATATAGCTATATATCATTTATAGCTTCTATTAGGTCCATATCATTTCTGTCCTTTATTTAGCCCATCTTTGCATGAAATGTTCCCTTGGTATCTCTCATTTTCTTGAAGAGATCTCTAGTCTTGCTTCTTAAGTTCTCTTTTACAACTTTCTTATGCTGGAAAGGGGCTTCCCTGGTGACTCAGATGGTAAAGAATCTGCATGTCAATGCAGGAGATCCAAGTTCCAACCCTGAGTCAGGAAGACCCCCTGAAGAGGAAATGGCAACCACTCCAGTATTCTTGCCCAGAAAATCCCACAGACAGAGGAGCCTGATGGGCTACAGTCCATGGTGTCGCAAAAGAGTCAGACACAACTTAGCAATGAAATAAGAACAACAAATGTTGGAAAAGAATTTCTGAAGTTACAAAAAAAAATTCTCAAATTTCACTGAGTTTTTAGTTATAATTGTTTTAAATTTCTTATAGAATTTTCTGCTAACTGTTTAATCAATTATAAAAAGGGTAAATTAATAATTATAGAGAAATGATGTGATTTAGAACAACATATTGGCTGCGTGGGCTCAGGGGGTCTGAGAGAAGCTACTCCATGTTCAAGGTCAGGAGGGGCGACCTCATCCAAGGTAAGGAGCAGTGGCTGCACTTTCCTGGAACAGCCGTGAAGAGATACCCCATCACCAGATGGTCAACACTGAAATCAGATTGATTATATTCTTTGCAGCCAAAGATGGAGAAGCTCTATACAGTCAGCAAAAACAAAACAGGGAGATGACTCTGTGGCTCAGATCAACTCCTTATTGCCGAACTCAGACTTAAATTTAAGAAAGTGGGGAAAACCACTAGACCATTCAGGTATGACCTAAATCAAATCCCTTATGATTATACAGTGGAAGTGAGAAATAGATTTAAGGGACTAGATCTAATAGACAGAGTGCCAGATGAACTAAGGACAGAGGTTCATGACATTGTACAGAAGACAGGGATCAAGACCATCCCCATGGAAAAGAAATGCAAAAAAGCAAAATGGCTGTCTGAGAAGGCCTTACGAATAGCTATGAAAAGACGATAAGCGCAAAGCAAAGGAGAAAAGGAAAGATATTCCCATTTGAATGCAGAGTTCCAAAGAATAGGTAGGAGAGATAAGAAAGCCTTCCTCAGCGATCAGTGCAAAGAAATAGAGGAAAACAACAGAATGGGAAAGACTAGAGATCTCTTCAAGAAAATTAGAGATACCCATTCATGCAAAGATGGGCTCAATAAAGGACAGAAATGGTATGGACCTAACAGAAGCAGAAGATATTAAGAAGAGGTGGCAAGAATACACAGAAGAACTGTACAAAAAAGATCTTCACGACCAAGATAATCACGATGGTGTGATCACTCACCTAGAGCCAGACATCCTGGAACATGAAGCCAAGTGGGCCTTAGAAAGCATCACTACGAACAAAGCTAGGGGAGATCATGGAATTCCAGTTGAGCTCTTTCAAATCCTGAAAGATGATGCTGTTGAAAGTGCTGCCCTCAATATGCCAGCAAATTTGGAAAACTCAGCAGTGGCCACAGGACTGGAAAAGGTCCGTTTTCATTCCAATCCAAAAGAAAGGCAATGTCAAAGACTGCTCAAACTACCACACAATTGCACTCATCTCACACACTAGTAAAGTACTGCTCAAAATTCTCCAAGCCAGACGTCAGCAGTACGTGACCTGTGAACTTCCAGATGTTCAAGCTGGTCTTAGAAAAGGCAGAGGAATCAGAGATCAAACTGCCAACATCTGCTAGATCATCGAAAAAGCAAGAGAGTTCCAGAAAAAAATCTACTTCTGCTTTATTGATTATGCCAAGTCTACTTCCTTTGACTGTTTGGATCACAATAAATGGTGGAAAATTCTGAAAGAGATAGGAATACTAGACCACCTGATCTGCCTCTTGAGAAACCTATATGCAGGTCAGGAAGCAACAGTTAGAACTGGACATGGAACAACAGACTGGTTCCAAATAGGAAAAGGAGTACGTCAATGCTGTATATTGTCACCCTGCTTATTTAACTTCTATGCAGAATACATCATGAGAAACTCTGGGCTGGAAGAAGCATAAGCTGGAATCAAGATTGCCATGAGGAATATTAATAACCTCACATATGCAGACGATACCACCCTTATGGCAGAAAGTGAAGAGGAACTAAAAAGCCTCTTGATGAAAGTGAAAGAGGAGAGTGAAAAAGTTGGCTTAAAGCTCAACATTCAGAAAACGAAGATCATGGCATCTGGTCCCATCACTTCATGGCAAATAGATGCGTAAACAGTGGAAACAGTGGCTGACTTTATTTTTGGGGGGCTCCAAAATCACTGCAGATGGTGATTGCAGCCATGGAATTAAAACACGCTTACTCCTTGGAAGGAAAGCTATGACCAACCTAGGCAGCACATTAAAAAGCAGAAATATTACTTTGCCAAACAACGTCCATCTAGTCAAGGCTATGGTTTTTCCAGTGGTCATGTATGAATGTGAGAGTTGGACTGTGAAGAAAGCTGAGCACCAAAGAACTGATGCTTTTGAACTGTGGTGTTGGAGAAGACTCTTGAGAGTCCCTTGGACTGCAAGGAGATCCAACCATTCCATCCTAAAGGAGACCAGTCCTGGGTGTTCATTGGAAGGACTGATGCTATGGCTGAAACTCCAATACTTTGGCCACCTCATGCAAAGAGTTGACTCATTGGAGAAGACCCTAATGCTGGGAGGGATTAGGGGCAGGAGGAAAAGGGGACAACAGAGGATGAGATGGCTGGATGACATCACCGACTCAATGCACATGAGTTTGGGTGAACTCCAGGAGTTGGTGATTGACAGGGAGGCCTGGTGTGCTGCGATTCATGGGGTCACAAAGAGTCAGACACAACTGAGCGACTGAACTTAACTGAACTGAGAACAGCGTATTTAAAGCTGTGCGATCCTGACTTGCTGCAAAATAGATTTTCAAAGTCTTCTGTTATCACAAAATAAATAGAGGTTTACAAAATATTAGCATTTGATCTTGTATTCAGTTCTTGGATAAATATTTATTATGTTAAATATATTATTCTAGTATTAGGTCAGAAGTGGATAAAAGAAATTAAAAAAAAAAAAGCTTTTCAAAGGAAAAGAACAAAAACAAAATCTACTCCCATATACTCCCATTCTAGAATCATTTTATGCTATTTTTTCTAGTTGTACAACTTGACCCTCCTCTTTCATGCTGTAATATTTCTGAATCTGTTTACTGATTATTTAATTATAAACTGTCATTGAAAATTAGTGGGGAAAAGTATAATTAGTTAACAAATCATACAAGAATTTCTTATTCCTAGAAAGTAAATTGGTTTCTTTTCTCACATCATACAAAAAGAGTAATTCCCCATAGATCTAGGACTTCAATGTGAGATATAAAAGATTAAATCTTAGAAAAAAATAGAATATTATTTCCCCGAGGAAAGAAAAGATTTCTTAAATAAGAGCCAGAAAGAGTAAACATGGAAGTAAGGTAAATGTAAAAGTATGCATTTACTCTAAAATTAGGACAAGCTGCAAGAACATATCCTGGTGGCTTAGACGGCAAAGCATCTGCCTGCAATGTGGGAGACCCGGGTTCGATCCCTGGGTCGGGAAGATCCCCTGGAGAAGGAAGTGGCAACCCACTCCAGTATTCTTGCCTAGAAAATCCCATGGATGGAGGAGCCTGGCGGGCCACAGTCCATGAGGTTGCAAAGAGTCGGACACAACTGAGCAACTTCACTTTCACTTTCATAAGAACATACATGTAATTGGTTACTGTTTAGTACCTGAAACAAAGAAATCAAAAAATCTGAACCCATTTTATATATATATATATATATATATATATATATAAACAAAATGGATACATAGTCATTTCATAGCAAAGGACAAAGAAATGCATAATAAAGATATGAAAATTTCCTCAAGTTAATTTATAACCAAGCACAGGGAAATTAAACCACAATGAGACACAAACTCATATACATTTGACTGACATAATTAAAAGGTCAGAAAGTTTTGATGTGTGTATAGAGTAATGAGCTTTCTCTAGCATGGATAAAGGCTGTGTAAATTGTCAGAGCATCTTGGAAAACAATACAGCATTCTCTAGAAAACGTGAAGATATACACACCAGAATTAAAATTTCAGTTCTGTTATAACCGAGGAAAACAAGGCATGCTCAAGATGCTTGCAAGAGTGTGTACATCAGCCTTGTCTGTGTTAAAATCAATGTGTAAACAACCCAAGGCTTCCCTGGTGGTTCAGATGGTAAAAAATATGCCTGAAATACAAGAGATCTGGGTTCAATCTCTAGGTCAGGAAGAACCCCTGGAGAGGGGAATGGCAACCCACTCCAGTATTCTTGCCTGGAGAATCCCATGGACAGAAGAGCCTGGAGGGCTATAGTCCATGGGATTGTAAAGAGTCAAACACAGTTGAGTGACTAATACTTTCACGAACCCAAATGTACATCAACAATAGAATGCACAAAGAACAAACACATTGGCTATTCAATGGAATAACATCTAGCAGGAAAAATGAAAGAACTAGAACCTAAAGGAACCACTCGGATACATCTGAGAAAACCGATGACTGAGCAATAAATGCAAGTCAAGAAAATCTTCCAGCATGTTTCCATTTGCATCAAGATAAGCCAAATTAAGCTTTATTTGAGGGGGATACATTTCTATAAAGAAGAGAAAGTGCCTGACTAATGGGGAATGATTATAGAGACAGGAAGAAATAGTGGTTTTAAGCAGGAGTTAAATAGCTCTGGTTCCAGATCTGCTACTAATTCACTGTGTGACCTCAGTCAGTTGCCCTACCTCTGTTCTTCAGTTTCCTCGTGTAAAAATGGGGTAATAATTGCACCTGTTTCATAAGATTATATATGGGCAACTCAGTTTGAATTGCTCTACATGTTTGTTCTTCCTTATTCAGGTTCACTTCTGTACATTAGTGGAGATGAGGCAGAGGGGTGCAATCTGAACAGAGCCCCCAGGAGCTCCAAACACATTCTTAAATCATCTCCATAAGGAGGTTGGCACATTCCCAGTGACATTTTATTCCATTCTTTAAACTACACATGTGCACTATGTGCCTCTTTTACATGTCCTATATCTTAGATGTTTAGAGATATAGACACAGACATTTTAGACTATATTTGCCCATTTCTTTCTCTTAAAAAGTGCGATATACCATTTAAATTACAAACTCCCAATTAATGGACTATTTTACTTCTTCTTCTATTTCCTAGAATTGGTATTCAAATATTATTTGTTAGATTGATTTCATTCTAGGCAGCACTTGATGTACACACACAAATTGGTTTTTAATCCGCATATTCGATTATGGTGAAACTTCTAAGGAATAAACAATTTCCTCTGGGCAATGCTTCTTTTGTAAGACTGTAAATCTATTAATTTACTCTAAGAATTTAGTGTAATTTAGTAAATTTGTAGCTGGAAGGGACTTTAGTTTAATTCTTATTTAAGAAACTGAAGTATAGTGAAATCAAGTTGTCCAAAATGGCTTAGTTTCCTTTACAAACTCCTCCTAACATTGTTAAGATCTCAGAAAATGTGTGAAATTTCTTGCTGCTTTGCTCCAACAACTGATGAAACATAGGCAATCCATCTCTGCTTTTGTGTCCTACCGTCAACCAATCCTCAGCCTTGAAACTCTGGTCTGCATTAACCAAAAATGTGTCCTGATACCTCATCTTTGAAACTCCATTTTCTTTCCTTTTTTAAATATTTTGGCCACACTATGAGGCATGTGAGATCTTAATCCCCTGACCAGGGACAGAAACTGCACACCTTAAAGCGGAAACCTAGTCTTAACCACTGGACTGCCAGGGAAGTCCAAAACTTTCACATTGATATTTCTGTTATCACCACAGCCTGGTTTAGCTGTTTTTGTCCCCGGGATGCTGTTTATTCACCTCTTTGGATCTTATGCTCTGAAACTTTCTTTCCAACTTTGTATAAAGCTCAACTCAGCCCCAAACCCCAGAACCAACAGCTCAAGTCTGTCAACAAGTATAGTTTAGACATCAGTGATTTAGTTAATAATTATACAGTTAGTGAACAACAGGCTTGAACCTAGGACCCATCTGAAGTTCTGTTTCGCTTATTGCAACTTAGTCACTCTATGTGGGTTCATATATTTTCATTAATCTGCAACTTCTTCACTATTCTCCTCTTTGTGTGTGTGCTCACTCAGTCATGTCCGACTCTTTGCAACTCCATGGAGTATAGCCCACCAGGCTCCTCTGTCCATGGGATTTCCCAGGCAAGAATACTGGAATGGGTTGCCATTTCCTCCCCCAGGGAATCTTCCCAACCCAGGGGATTGAACCTGCATCTCCTACATTGGCAGGTGGGTTTTTTACCGCTGAGCCACCTGGGAAGCCTTCTTATAAGCAGCACACCTTAGAGGATAAGTATAAATTGGCTTGCATTGGGTTTTGTGGCGATCAGTCCAGTTGATGATCTTCACTCACCCACTAGTACTCTTCTCCAGCCCATGCTGTTCAAACATAGTGGCTCTAGTTTTCCTCAAAAACAATTTAGATGGTTCCGCCACGGGGCCTTTGTACTCACTGCCTCTTGGCTTGGAGCTCTGTTCCTAGATGTCCTGATGGCTTATTCCAGTACCTGAGCTTAAATTTTACTTTATTGATGGAGCATATTCTGATTATTTTATATAAGGTAACAATCTCTGCCTCTCCCCAAACTTTCAATCTTTCTTTCCCTGCTCTATTTTTTTCTCCATAAAGTTTTCACCATCTGTCAGAGTTTGTATTTTAACTGTCAATAATATTTCATCACCAGAATCATCTGTTCCATGAGGTAAGTGTTTTTAATCTGCTTTCTAATTATCGTATACCCGTGCTAAGAACACAGGACTTGCTCAACAAATAAGGGAAGAATAAAAGAAGGGAGAAATAAAAGAAAAGAAACAGCAAGTTAAAGTCAGCAGAGCTCATAACTGCTTGACATCCTGCCTCAGAAGCCTGCCTGCCATATTGTGAGGAGGGGTAGCCATCACTCTCTTTCACATCAGTCATATACCATCTTATTACATCTCAACTACCATAAATTATTTAATTAATTAATTAACCCTGCCAAATGGAAAAGGGATTGATATAAGAAAGCAAGCAGTGTGAAAAATAACTTGGTCTGTTTTATACACGTCTTCATTCCTTTTGTCTCTCTGCACTTCTTTCCTCCTTTGTGTGTCTACCTCTCCTTTTGCCTTTATGTCCTCTTCTCCTTGCTCCTTACCCCTGTTATTATGGCTAAATGCCTCTGTGGCATTAAACCAAGCTGAGGCACAGAGGTTATTGAGGGTTGAGGGGGTGCATAACAGATGCTGTTAATCTACCCTGAAGAGCCTTGAAAGAGCAAGGGGGCCTTGCGATGAAATTGGATAGGGTATTCTGTAAACCAGTGATCTCCAATAAGCATTTGGTTTTTAACTAAGCAAGATATTGTGTATTATGTTGCTCGCAGTTTCTTTGAAACACCTGCCAATGAGGACTCAGTGAAATGAATTTTAAGAAAAAAATCTGAGAGTGTTTTTCAATTAACTTTTCTTCTTTTGTAAGGATTAGCTTTCCCATTCTGAAAAATATTTGAGTAAATGAGAAAAGGTGGATAAGATTCAGTGTGTAAAGAAAAAATTAAAGCTTTTAGCATTGGCTGATTGCCTATCAATTTGCACATTAGACAGATGTTAATCATGGAATCAAGACATGATGTTTTGGGATATCACTTGTTAATCCTCCTGCCTCAAGTCAAACATATGCTAACTGATCCCTAATCATTTTACCACTAGAATCCCATATTCTGTAAATTCTATGGTGCATAAATTTACTGCATATATCCAGAATCCCTTGAAATGAAAAAAAAGTTCATCATGATAAGTTGTTGGTCATGTCCCTAACTTTGATTAGAACTTCTAGCCTGGGAATGTAAGTGTGAGCACAGAGTATGAACTCAGAAGTCAATATCAAAGACCTTAGCTGTAAGTGCAAACCAATGTCAGAAGCAGCCATTTGTGACAGATAAGGAGTCTATCGACAATATCAATTCTTGGACCAGAGGCTGAGAAATACAAGATAAATCCTAAATAAATAATTCTCTATTTCTTTCTTTAAAATATTTTATAACATTTCACCTAAATCCATTGCTCTGTCTCAGGAGTTTTATGAACTACATAAAATTCTACGTAAACTTTTGTGTTTATGTTTGCATGTAAACTCTTTTGGAATATGGATCTCTAATAACCTTAGATAATTTTTGTGACCCTCCCCCCAGATTTAAAGAGCTACTGCTCTACAATCTTTTGGAAATCTGGAAAAATGTGAGAGGAGTATCTGGCTTTCTGTTCACTGTAGTGTTTCTACTTGATAGAAATGTAAAGGGCTGCCAAAGTAAAAGTTCTTTGGTTACAATAACAGCACCTGCCTAATATCATTCTGAGTTAAATAAATGAACGTATAAATATGGCATGCTTACAACTGTTGTGATAAAACAGTCAGAAAGTTGGTGATGATGCTGGTAGTGGTGGTGGAGACAATACTCCCCAGCATAAAAGGTTACTGACTATATCTTGACTTTGAATAATTTAAAGTCTGAGTTCTAGATGTTAATTACAAAACTACAACTGTCTTCACAATATGGTTGCTCTCAAATCAGCATCTCATGCACATCTGTCCTTTTGTTAAATAAATTTTGTTCAGTAATATAAGGGGTTTTTCTTAAAGACTATTTACGGAGAAGATATTTATGAAATAAGACGATGACCTCTTGGTGACCCTGATGTGTATGATACGGACAATTTTCTCATAAAAATTTTTTTTTAATTTCTTTAATTTTACATTGTATATAGTTGTCTTACAATATTGTGTTAGTTTCAGATGTACAGCAAAATGACCCAGTTATACATATAAATATATCCATTCTTTTTCAGATTCTTTACCCATAGAGATTATTATAGAGTACTGAGTACAGTTCCTAAACAGGAAAATTTTAGCTCAAGAAATGCGATTTAATTTTAAATAGCATGAGATGTTTGTTCAGAAAAAAAAAATCAAGAAAACACTCACTCTGTTGACATGAGAGATGAAAATTATGATGATTCAGCTGAAGGAAATTAAAAGGCATCTAAGTGATGGGTGGTGTGCATTTAGAGAGAGGGAGCCAGCTGACTTGCCCGTGAACACTTGGGCCGGAGCCGCCAGAAGTGATAGGAAGAGTGGTAAGGGGAGCAGTGGCGTTAAGTTCAGACACTAAAGGAGGGAGCAGGTCCTGGTTAGAGAGGACACTCAGACCGGAGGGTAACACCCTGCAAGGTTCAAGGGTAAAGGCATAAAAAAATGGTCAAGATGGGAGTTCTGCCTCAGAGAAATGACAATTAGTATCTTTTAATGACGGTGTTCAGAGACAGTGGTTTCAACATTTAAGTGTTATCAAAATTAGCATTCCTAAAGATGAGTGATAAAACAGATATTTTGTTCAGATCTCTCTGCTCCATTCTCTCTCCCTCTTCCTTCCAATCCTCTATTCTTAATGTGGAAGTTTAAAATCCAATCTCACATCAGTTCCTTTAAGAATATATTGTGGAGAGTTTGGGATGGACGTGTACACACTGCTATATTGAGAATGCATAACGAAAAAGGACCTACTGTATAGCACAGGGAACTCTGCTCAGTGTTAAGTGGCAGCCTGGATGGGAGGGGAGTTTGGGAGAGAATGGATACCTGTATGTGTATGGCTGAGTCCCTTCGCTATTCACCTGAAACTATCACAACATTGTTTGTTAATCTGCTATGAAAGTGAAAGTGTTAGTCGCTCAGTCAAGTCCAACTCTGTGACCCCATCGACTGCAGGCTCCTCTGTCCATAGAAGTCTCCAGGCAAGAATACTGGAGCGGGTAGCCTCTCCCTTCTCCAAGGGATCTTCCTGACCCAGGAATCGAAGCTAGGTTTCCCACACTGCAGACATAATCTTTACCATCTGAGCCATGAGAGAATACCTGATACAAAATAAAAAGTTTAAAAAAATTAAAAATAAAATGATTGGGAAGCAGAACACATAGATGTTTATCTCTACATATGTCAAAAAAAGAAAAAAAAAAGAAGTATATTGTGGAAAATCTCCCCTCAGTATATCTATGTCATCACCTGGCTTTTGCTGCCACTTGGTGGTAAGAAGCAGCCATGGGTCTAAGACACTTTATAGCTCCTGGTGAACAGTGGGAATGTTTTCCAGATTTACTGAAGAGTATTTAATTGTAATTCCTTTTATATTTTGGAGACAAAGAGCTTTCGTTGTTTTACACCCATTTTTTTAAATATACTTTTTGAAAACAAAGTTTCATACTATAAGCATTGGATAACTTTTAGAATTAAATGGACAATAAATTAAAAGTTTGGGCTAGCTTCTTGATTGGTTTGTCTTTATTTTCCAAATGTGAGATTGTATTAGGAGGGAGCTGAGGGTGAAGTAAACACTCCCTCATCTGCGTGTAGACATGGGGGATCCTGAAGGCAGGGCTGTGAGGTCTGTGAATGAAGCAGTAACTTGAGCCAAAGCTCAGAAACTGAGGTCCTGAATAGTTTTTTTACGTCATGACATCCCTTAAAGGTCCTTGATTTCTAAAGCATCTGGTGGAAAATGACTCTTTATCGTGGTCCAGACACCACGCTTCCCACCAACATATGGCATTGCTTCGCTTCCTTCATTTACAGTGTTATTTCTCTTTCTTTTCAAATTCTCCCCTTCC
Source organism: Bos javanicus (assembly GCF_032452875.1). Classification (NCBI taxonomy): domain Eukaryota; kingdom Metazoa; phylum Chordata; class Mammalia; order Artiodactyla; family Bovidae; genus Bos; species Bos javanicus. The sequence continues at coordinate 27,851,604 of NC_083880.1, forward strand.
TACAAGGCCTAGTTTTAACACGTCAGCTGTCTTAACTATTTCTCCCCATTCGTATCTCTCTTTAGCAATTGTGCCTTAGGAACCAATTTTCCTCTTGGTCCCATATATTAACCTAGTCCTCTCCATGACATTCTTACATCTGTGATGGTTACAATATCTTTTCATTTTTCTTGTATCAACTCATTACTTAGTGTAGCCATTTAAATAGTATTAAGACAGTATGTACTAGTCAGCAACTAATCGTGCAGTAACTGGGAGTTACAGATTTGGAAAATTTTGTCACATGACATTGCCAAGGTATTTTTATTACATTTTACAAAAAATAATAGACCTTCACTGTGGGTAGTTTGTGAAGCACCACTGAAGATAAAAAGGATAAAACTTCATAAATGGTTATTGGATGTGGCGTGCTGCAATCCAAAGACTTGGACACGGACTCCACTGAGCACTTGAACTGAACTGAATTGTTACTTAATTGTTGCCTTTTTGTGTGTGTGCGTGTAGGACAGGACTTTATAGAATACTTAGTTTATGTATTACTGTAAGGATCATTCAATAACCATTTATGAAGTTTTATCCTTTTTATCTTCAGTGGTGCTTCCTACAGGAGTTACTTAAATAATTTAAATTACAATGTTTCAGATCTGTGTTGAGATTGAAGGATATGAGTTTGCTGATCCTGATTAATTCTTTCATGAAATGTTTGCTTAGATAAGCACTTCACTGTTAATGGATAAATGCACTTCTACAAAATCTGAAGAAAACTATGTTTTGAAAATTCTTATCCTTACCTCAAAACAACTTTTTGCTGGTAGCTCTGACTGAAAGGCTTTATCTGTCAGCTAAAGCACTTCAATCAGAGATACCAGGTCCTTTTGAAATTTGAGCCACCTGTAAATGTCCAAATGTTGCATCCCTTAGAACATGTTTATGAAAATAGCTCCTTCTCATTCTCTTATTGTATTACTATATTATGTCTTAATTTGTGATGATTTGTGAATATTTTCCTTAAGCTGTCATATTTTCCTTACTGTTCTTAAGGTTGAGATTGTTTATTATAATTTTGTATATTCCTTAATGTCTTGCTCAGAATAGGTGTTCAATAAATGTTTGCTAAGTTAATACCGTTGAGTAAAACAAAACAATGTCATTTCTTTTATTAATAATGACTGGCTCTGCATTAGCTGGGCGGGAATCCCGAGGCATTTGTCTAACTGGCATTTTCAAAATGACCAGCCAGTTTTAGAACCAGAGACAATGAAGGGGACCTGGTCTGGGTAAAGTCACTGGATGACCTTGGCTTCCTCAGACATGATGCAACCCAATGGATCCAGATCAGAGAGTTTCAGAGTTGAAAGGGGTCATACATGTCACCATCAGCCCTGGGATTTCTTTGGAAGGAATGATGCTAAAGCTGAAACTCCAGTACTTTGGCCACCTCATGCGAAGAGTTGACTCATCGGAAAAGACTCTGATGCTGGGACGGATTGGGGGCAAGAGGAGAAGGAGACGACAGAGGATGAGATGGCTGGATGGCATCACTGACTCGATGGACATGAGTCTGAGTGAACTCCGGGAGTTGGTGATGGACAGAGAGGCCCAGCGTGCTGCGATTCATGGGGTCGCAAAGAGTCGGACACGACTGAGCGACTGATCTGATCTGATCTGATACACATCACCTAAATAATCAAACCAGGAAAAGTATTCCAAGGACTGCTTGGAAGATGTGTTGAGCTGTTAAAAGTGAAGAAGGCTGAAAGTCTAAGATGATAGTGGTTTAAGAATAATGCCAACCACGACAGTCAAAGCAATAGTTTTGATAAAAGTAGATTCATAGGTCTGTACACATCTTTAGATATTTTAAAGTGACATAAGCTTGATGTGCAGTCCTACATGTTTCTGTAAGATCTCCAATTTATTTTTATTTGAATCTTAAATATATTCCTTAGTGATTTGAAGAAGATTTTCATCATGCCTGCCTTCCCCCTTCCTCCCTCAACAGGAAGATGAGAACCCAGCCATCTCCAGGGCACAGTGGTCCCTTGGTCCAGCGCCTGGGTGACCAGCAGTAGAGAAAAGCACCTAGTCAGTCCCCGGAAGCCTTCCTGTGAGACATCTGCTTGCACCTGGGGCTTCTGAGAAAGGAGAAAGAAGAAATGCATAAGAAAGGCATCACCCTTCAAGAAAGGAAACCTGCTACGCAGAGGCGCACACAACCGTGTCTTAAAGAGTTCAATATTTTAAATGAACTTTCCACATCGTTTGTGTGACCTCATTTAAAAGACTGTTTTTGGACTGCCTGTTCTAACTTATACCTATATTTTCCTGTTGACTTCAATTTAAGGAAATACTCATGTCAGCATTGAGAGCAACATTTTTTTTTTTTTAATTTTTAAACTTTACAATATTGTATTGGTTTTGCCATATATCAAAATGAATCCGCCACAGGTATACATGTGTTCCCCATCCTGAACCCTCCTCCCTCCTCCCTCCCCATACCATCCCTCTGGGTCGTCCCAGTGCACCAGCCCCAAGCATCCAGTATCGTGCATCGAACCTGGACTGGCGACTCGTTTCATAGATGATAGTATACATGTTTCAGTGCCTTTCTGCCAAATCTTCCCACCGTCTCCCTCTCCCACAGAGTCCATAAGACTGTTCTATACATCAGTGTCTCTTTTGCTGTCTTAGATGTTAACAATAACCCTGTATACGAGACAGCAAGAGAGCAACATCTTTATTTCGCTTTTCTCTTGTATTTTCTCTGATCGTGTCACAAACGGCACAGATGTTGCACTGTGATGTGAATCTGGACACGCTGCATACTCAGTGAAAGGGCTCTCCTTGTTTAGCTCAGAGGCCCACTTACTGCTCTCAAATCCGATAAAGAGAAAATAGAAAGATGGATTAAACACTATACTCAAAGTACTAAAAGTGAATTTAAAAAAAGAATCCTCCTGCCAAGTAGGAGACACATGTTTGATCCCTGGGTTAGGAAGATCCCCTGGAGATGGAAATGGCAACCTACTCCAGTATTCTTCCCTGGGAAATCCCATGGGCAGAGAAGCCTGGCAGGCCACAGTCCATGGGGTTGCCAAAGAGTCGGACACGACTTAGCAACTAAACAACTACACAAAACCTTGATTAATTCATGACTGGCAAGGTAACAATCCACATATAATTTCTGATACTCCTCTACAACTTTTACTTATAAACTACAGGTGTGTAACCACCTCAGTTCCTTAGAATAATATTCATTTATGAGTGATGGAAAATGCTCAAGATAATAATGAATGCAATAAATTAGTATATTTCTTGCTCATATAAAATTAAACATTAAGTTGACCATCCAGGTTTGGTATGGCAACCCCACTTCATGAGTTATCTGGAGTCACACTCCTCCAACTGAAGCTAAATATGGCTCATTTACTCATGGCCAAATGTGGCTGCAAGGAAACACAGCTACCAACTCCAGAAAATCACAGACACACAACAACTCAGCCCATAACTAACCTTCCCAAATTTAAGTTCCACCGCCACACTGAGCTGCAAGAGAGGCTGTGGAGTGTAGTCCTTACTTGAAAGATAATGTCAGCTAAAAATAGTGTTCAAGTTTTTATGAAAAAAAGGAGAGAATAACTTTTGAAAATAAATTAGAAATCTTTGACACACATAAATCCTTTCTATACCAGAAATGACTCCTGTTTAAGGAGTTCTTTTATATTAATGAGAAAAAAATCTGGAAAATACATTTTCTTTCAAGGATACAGACTCAGAAATCATTTTCTTATTTTATGTATGTATATATTTTAAATTATTAAGTATAGAAAGCGTGTGTTTTGGTTCCATGTGGGTTTTTTTTTACTGAAGTGTAGCTAATTTTCAACATTGTGGTAGTTTCAGGTGTACAGAAAAATGATTTAGATATATATATATATATATATATATATACACACACATATATATAGCTATATATATATATATATATATAGCTATGGATATAGATTTAGAAATATTCTTTTCCAGACTTTTCCATTATAGGTTATTACAAGATATTACAAGTGTAGGTCTCTGTGCTATACCTTAGATCCTTCTTGTTTACCTATTTTATATATAGTAGTGTGTATATATTGGATTTCTCTGATGGTTCAGCAGGTGTAGAATCCACCTGTAGTGTAGGAGACACAGGAGATCCAGGTTAGATCCCTGGGTCAGGAAGATCCCCTGGAGGATGAAATGGCAACCCACTCCAGTATTCTTGCCTGAAAAATCCCATGGACAGAGGAGCCTGACGGGCTACAGTCCAAAGGTTCACAAAGAGTCAGACACAACTGAACAACCAAGCACAGCAAGCACCATGTGTATATATTACTACTAATCCCAAACTCTCTCTCTCCCCTCCGCCGCTATCCCCTTTGCTAACCCAGAAGTTTATTTTCTCTGTTAGAGTCTATTTCTTGCAAATAAGTTCATTTGTATCCGTTTTTTAGATTCCACATGTAAGTGATAGCCTATGATATTTGTCTTTCTCTGTGTGACTGACTTCATTCTGTCTGACTGACTTCACTATCACTAGAGATTAGTGATAATCCCTAGGTCCATCCATGTTGCTGCAAATAGCATTATTTCATTCTTTTTATGACTGAGTAATATTTCATTGTGTTTATAGACCAGATCTTATTTATCCATTTATCTGTTGATGGATATTTAGGTTGCTTCCATGTCTTGACTAAAGTACATGTATCTTTTTGAATTACAATTTTGTCCAGATATATGCCAAGGAGGTGGTTTGCAGGATCATATGGTAACTTTATTATTTTAAAGAAATACCATAGTATTTTCCATAGTGGCTGCAGCAGCTTACGTTCCCACCAACAGTAGAGTTCCTTTTTCTTCACACCTGCTCAAGCATTTATGACTTATAGACCTTTTAATGATGGCCATTCTGACTGGTGTGAGATGATATCTCATTGTAGTTTTGATTTGCATTTCTCTAATAATGAGCAATATTGAACACCTTTTCATGTGCTTGTTGGCCGTTTGTATATCTTCTTCAGAGAAATGTCTATTTAGGTCTTCTGCCTATTTTTTTGATTGGACTTTTTCTTATTAGATGTATAAGCTGTTTGTATATTTTGGAAATTAATCCCTTGTCAGTAGTTCAGTTCAGTTCAGTTCAGTCACTCAGTCATGTCCGACTCTTTGCGACCCCATGAATCACAGCACGCCAGGCCTCCCTGTCCATCACCAACTCCCAGAGTTCACTCAGACTCACATCCATCGAGTCAGTGATGCCATCCAGCCATCTCATCCTCTGTCATCCCCTTCTCCTCCTGCCCCCATCCTTCCCAGCATCAGAGTCTTTTCCAATGAGTCAGCTCTTCACATGAGGTGGCCAAAGTACTGGAGTTTCAGCTTTAGCATCATTCCTTCCAAAGAACACCCAGGGCTGATCTCCTTTAGAATGGACTGGTTGGATGTCCTTGCAGTCCAAGGGACTCTCAAGAGTCTTCTCCAACACCACAGCAAAAATTGTCAAAAGCATCAATTGTTTGGTGCTCAGCTTTCTTCACAGTCCAACTCTCACATTCATACATGACTACTGGAAAAACCATAGCCTTGGCTAGACGGACCTTTGTTGGCAAAGTAATGTCTCTGCTAATAGAAGCATTTGCAAATATTTTCTCCCAGTCTGTAGGTTGTCTTTTCATTTGCTGGGCAAGAGCTTTGAAGTTTAATTAGGTCCCATTTGTTTATTTTTGTTTTTATTTCCATTACTCTCAGAGACATCCAAAAAATTATTGCTGTGATTTGTGTCAAAAGGTACTATGCCTATGTTTTCCATTAGGAGTTTAATCTTACACATATGTCTTTAAGTCATTTTAAGTTTATTTTCGAGTGGTGGGCTATAGTCCACAGGGTCACAAAGAGTCAGACATGACTGAAGAGACTGAGCACATAGCACACACACGGTATTAGAGAATGTTCTAGTTTCATCCTTTCACACGTACCTGTTCAGTTTTCCCAGCACCACTTACTGAAGAGACTGTCTTTTCTCAGTTGTATTTTCTTGCCTCCTTTGTCATAGATTAATTGACCATAAGGGTGTAGGTTTATTTCTGGGCTTTTGATCCTGTTCCATTGATCTATATGTCAGTTTTCCTGCTGGTACCATACTGTTTTTATGAATGTAGCCTTGCATTATAATCTGAAATCAGGGAGTGTAATTTCCTCAGCTCAGTTCTTCTTTCTCAAGATTGTTTTGACTATTCAGGATCTTTTGTATTTCCATACAAATTTTAAAATTTTTGTTCTAGTTGGGTGAAAAATGTCATTGGCAACTTTATAGGGATTGCATCGAACCTGTAGTTTGCCTTGGATAACATGGTCATTTAAACAATACTGATTCTTCCAATCCTAGAACACAGTATATTTTTGCATCTATTTCTTTCATCTTCAATTTATTTCATCAGCATCTTACAGTTTTCAGAAAACAAGTCTTTTGCTTCCTTGGATAGTTTTTTTGTTTTGTTTTGTTTTTTTAGTCAGAGGATAATTGCTTACAAAGTTGTGTTGGTGCCAGGCTGGGCTCTCTGTGTATACTGCAGCTTTGCACTAGCTATCTATTTTACACGTAGTAGTGTACACATGTCAATGCTACTCTCTCAGTTCATCCCACCCTCTCCTTCCTCCACTGTGTCCACAAGTGCATTCTCTACACCTGCATATCTATTCCTGTCCTGCAATTAGGTTCTATTTTTCTAAATTCCATATATGTGGTTTAATATATGATTTTTGTTTTTCTCTTTCTGACTTACTTCACTCTGTATAACAGGCTCTAGGTTCATCCACCTCAGTTCAACTGACTCACCTTTGTTCCTTTTATGGCTGAGTAATATTCCATTGTATATATGTAACACAACTTCTGACCCACCTCCTAGAGTAATGGAAATAAACAAATAAGCAAACGGGACCTAATTAAACTTGAAAGCTTTTGCACAGCAAAAGAAACTATTAATAAGATAAAAAGACCCTCAGAATGGGAGAAAATTATTGCAAACAAAGCAGCTGATAAAGAATTAATCTCCAAAATATACAAGCAGCTCATGCAGCTCAGTCTCAGAAAAACAAACAACCTAATCAAAAAATGGGCAAAAGACCTAAACAGACATCTCTCCAAAGAAGACATTACAGATAGCAGACAAACACATGAAAAGATGCTCAACATCACTCATTATAGAGAAATGCAAATCAAAACTACAATGAGATACCATCTCACACCAGTCAGAATGACCATCAACAAAAATTCTACAAACAATAAATGCTGGAGATGCTGTGGAGAAAAGGGAACACTCTTGCACTGTTGGAGGGAATGTAAATTGATAGAACCACTATGGAGAACAGTATGGAGATTCCTTTAAAAACTAGGAATGAAATTACCATATCAACCCTCAATTCTATTACTAGGAATATACCCTAAAAAAACCATAATTCCAAAAGACACATGTACCCCAGTGTTCATTGCAGCACTATTTATAATAGCCAGCTAAGTCTTATTCATAGGTATTTTATGCTTTTTGATGCAGTGGTAAATGGGATTTTTTCCTTAATTTCTCTTCTTGATATTTCATTGTTAGTGTATAGAAATGAAGCACATTTCTATATATTAATTTTGCATCTAGCAACTTTACCTAATTCACTGATGAGCTCTATTAGTTTTCTAGTAGGGTCTTTAGGATTTTCTACCGTATATATCATGTCATCTACAAACAGTGACAGTTTTACCTTTTCCTTTCCAATTTGGATTCCTTTTATTTCTTTTTCTTCCCTGATTGCTATGGATAAGACTTCCAAAACAATGTTGAATAAAAGTGACCAGAGTGGACATCCTTGTCTTGTTCCTGATCTTAGAGGAAATGCTTTCAGCTTCTCACCATTGAGTATGATGTTAGTTGTGGATTTGTCATATATGGCCTTTATTATACTGAGGTATATTCTCTCTGTGCCCACTTTCTGGAGAGGTTTTATCATATATGGTTGTTGAATTTTGTTGAAAGATTTTTCTGCATCTATTGAGATGGTTCTTATTCTTTAATATGTTGATGTGGTGTATCACGTTGATTGTGAAGGATTTTTTACCATAAATGGATCTTGAATTTTATCTAAACCTTTTTCTTCATCTATTGAAACGATCATATAATTTTTATTCTACTTGGATCACTGGGATAAATCTCACTTGATCATGGTGTATGACATTTTAATGTCTTGTTGGAGTCAGTTTGCTAGTATTTTGTTGAGGATTTTTGCATTTATGTTCCTCAGTCATATTCACCTATAAGTTTATTTTTTGTGATATCTTTGTCTGGTTTTGGTATGAGCGTGGTGATGGCCTCATAGAATGAGTTTAGAAGTGTTCCTTCCTATGCAATTTTTGAAATAGCTTCAGAAAAGAAGGCTTCCTGGTGGAAGTGACTGGTGCCTGCCCACTGGTGGAGCTGGGTCCTGACCCTCTGGTGGACAAGGCCATGTCAAGAAATACATCTAGCAGCAACTGTAGGCTCAGGAAGCCTTTAAACAGCCTGTCAGCTGATGCGTGGGACTGTCCCTGCCCAGTTTTCTGTTTGGTCTAAAACATCCCGGCACTGGAGCCTACAGGCTGTTGCTAGGGGCCAGGTCTCGATGTCAAAAAGTCAGTCTCCAGGAGAACTCAAGCAGATGAATGTTCCTTGACATGTCCACCATGAGTGTCTATGAACCAAAGGTGGGCCATAGCTATCTCCCACCTCCTCAGGGAACCCTCCAAGACCAGCAGTTAGGTCCAGTCAAAGCTCCTATAAAATCACTGCTTTTTCCTTGGGTCCTGGTGCACACGAGAATGTGTGCGCCTATTTCCCCCATCTTGTGGAGCTCCTGCAGTCAAGTTCTGCCAGCCTTCAAAGCTCAATGTTCCAGGGGCTCTTCCCAGTCCTAGACCCACAGGCTGGAGAGCCTGACATGGGGCTCAGAACTCTCACTCCTGTGGGAGAGTCTCTGTAATATAATTATTATCCAGTCCGTGGGTCACCCGCCAGGGCTTATGGGATTTCACTATATCACAAGTCCACTCCTCCTACCTGTGTGCTATTCCCTCAGGAAAGCCTGGACTTGGGAACTGGATTTCCTTTCTAAACAATAGAGCAAAGAGTATGATTTCACTGTATTATCCTGATGTTTAGGGAGACAAGGAGGAGAGGAAGCACAGCCTTTGTTTCCTGGCAAATGGGCTGACAAATACATGTGGGAGACAGAAAAAGTAGGCTGGGGGGTGAGGAAGCTGAGGGTTGCCTGGAAACTAGACAACTGAAATGCTAGCAGCCCGGGAAGCATCAAACAGATAATAAACAAACAAAAAAATTAAACCTGCTCCGCTAGCAGCAATGATTCCAAGCCCATTTTGATCAGTTGAAGTTTTTGCACACATCACAACAAAACACTTAGAATGACTCTAAGCAACAACTGGAAGGCTAAATGCTAACATGGGAATTATGCTGTGTGTTTCTGTTTAAGTAGAAGACAAGAAGACAACTGCCTTTTAGACCCTAAGAACAAAATAGATAAAGCAGAGTTTTTACAAACAAATGACTTTCTTGATACTAATGGTTTTCTTCATTTTTTTTTTCTGCTAACACAGTAAAGGGGTATATCATCTGCAAATTTTTCAATGAAGACTGCCAATTAAAGTCATCTTAGGACTTTGTTGATGGTTCAGACTGTAAAGAAAGAATCTGCCTGCAATGCAGGAGACCCAGGTTTAATCCTGTCAACTACAAATTGGCACTTACCAAGAGCTTTGCCAACAACCGAACAACAAAGGCATTTGCCATCTGCCTCTCTGGAGACTGAACCCCATGCCGCTATAGCTGTGGCCCTTCAACAATCTCTGAGGGAGTTCAGGGTGGTGTGAGGCACTCTGGCTCCAGGGAATCTGGTGGGACAAGTCTTTAGATAGTTAGATGCTTTTAGGAACAGATTTTATGATCTCAATCCTTGCATCTCCTCATATCTAGAGAACCACTAAATCCCTTCATGGTGACATCAGATCCTCATGACTAACAAAAGCCTGTTGTAAAATGAGTGCTTCATGGCATTGAACTCCCTCTTCACCAAAATCTTGTATATTGACTTTCCCCCATTGCCACTTTGGAGCAGTCTCTCAGAGCTATCTCCCAGGCTGCAGTCCTCATTTTGCCCCACATAAAGCTTAACTCACAACTCTCAAGTTGTCCATTTTTTTTTTAGTTGACAATCCCTAGGTTGGGAAGATACCCTGGAGAAAGGAATACCCACTCCAGTATTCTTGCCTGGAGAATTCCATGGACAGAAGAAACTAGGGGCTACAGTCCATGGAGTCACAAAGAGTTGGACATGACAGAGAGACTAACACTTTGACTTTAGCCAAAATAAACCTCTTTTTTTATTCCCAAGGGCAGATTTGCTTGTGTGAATTATGCAGCTGCTGTTTTACTTTATCAGCCAGAGATTTTTTAAGTGTGTGAAAAGGAAATGGTTTTGAAAAGAGAATATGAGATTTATAATCTTTCAGAAATAGCATTTGGGGAGTTAATGAAGATAAGATTAAGTAGAGAAACATGTAACTCTTTACAAAACCACCACATAGATTTTTATGGATGGGAAACTCAATTTGTTTGGTCATTCACCAGTGCTCTAAGTATACTGTTTTGTTTAAAAGAAAGATAAAAAGGCCAAATTCAGGTCAAAGGAAACACTATGACCATTTATGCAACATTCATTTCCACAATCTAGTCAAGGGTCAGCATGCTCCAAAGGAAGGGAGGCTTAGGAATGAATGCATGAAATCTTTATCTAAAGAGTCTTGTTTGAATTAACATAAAAATAATAGCATGCTGGGAGAAACAATAATGACCTCAGATATGCAGATGATACCACTGTAATGGCAGAAAGCAAGGAGGAACTAAAGAGCCTCTTGATGAGGGTGACAAAGAGGAGAGTGAAAAAGCCAGCTAAAAACTCAATATTAAAAAAACCTAAGATCAAGGCATTTAGCCCCATCACTTCATGGCAAATAGAAGAGGAAAAGTTGGAAGCAGTGACAAATTTCCTCTTCTTGGGCTCTAAAAACACTGCAGAGTGTGACTGCAGGCTTGAAATTAGAAAGAGACTGCTTCTTGGAAGGAAAGCTATGAAAAACCTAGACAGTGTATTAAAAAGCAAAGACATCACTTTGCCAACAACGGTCTGTATAGTCAAGGCTATGGTCTTTCCAGTAGTAATGTATGTACATTACAGCTGGACCATAAAGAAGGCTGAGTGCCGAAATCTGATGCTTTCAAACCGTGGTGCTGGAGAAGATTCTTGAGAGTCCTCTGGACAGCAAGGTAATCAAACCAGTCTGTCCTAAAGGAACTCAATCCTGAATATTCATTGGAAGGACTGATGCTGAAGCTGAAGCTCCAGTACTTTGGCCACCTAATGCAAAGAGCCAACTCATTGGAAAAGACCCAGATGCTGGGAAAGATTGAAGGCGTAAGGAGAAGAGGGTGACAGAGGATGAGATGGTTGGGTAGCATCACCAATGCAATGGACATGAACTTGGGCAAACTCTGAGAGATGGTGAGGGACAGGGCAGCCTAGTGTGCTGCAGTCCATGGGGTCGCAAAGAGTTGGACACATCTTGGAGTCTGAACAACAACAATCTCATGCCATGTGAACAAGCAAGAAAAAGTGAAAGTACTGTTTGTTTTTTTGGAAATGGATTGTGACCAAAAAAAAAAAAAAATCACTGCACTGTATTGTTCAGTTCAGTTCAGTTCAGTTGTTCAGTCATGTCCAACTCTTTGCGACACCATGAATCACAGCATGCCAGGCCTCCCTGTCCATCACCAACTCCCGGAGTTCACCCAAACTCATGTCCATTGAGTCGGTGATGCCATCCAGCCATCTCATCCTCTGTCATCCCCTTCTCCGCCTGCCCCCAATCCCTCCCAACATCAGAGTCTTTTCCAATGAGTCAACTCTTCACATGAGGTGGCCAAAGTATTGGAGTTTCAGCTTTAGCATCAGTCTTTCCAATGAACACCCAGGACTGATCTCCTTTACAATGGACTGGTTGGATGTCCTTGCAGTCCAAGGGACTCTCAAGAGTCTTCTCCAACACCACAGTTCAAAAGCATCAATTCTTCGGCACTCAGCTTTCTTCATAGTCCAACTCTCACATCCATACATGACCACTGGAAAAACCATAGCCTTGACTAGACGAACCTTTGTTGGCAAAGTAATGTCTCTGCTTTTTAATATGCTATCTAGGTTGGTCATAACTTTGCTTCCAAGGAGTAAGCGTCTTTTAATTTCATGGTTGCAGTCACCATCTGTAGTGATTTTGGAGCCCAGAAAAATAAAGTCAGCCACTGTTTCCACTGTTTCCCCATCTATTTGCCATGAAGTGATGGGACCAGATGCCATGATCTTAGTTTTCTGAATGTTGAGCTTTAAGCCAACTTTTTCACTCTCCACTTTCACTTTCATCAAAGGCTCTTTAGTTCCTCTTCACTTTCTGCCATAAGGGTGGTGTCATCTGCATATCTGAGGTTATTGATGTTTCTCCCAGCAATCTTGATTCCAGCTTGTGCTTCTTCCAGCCCAGCGTTTCTCATGATGTACTCTGCATAGAAGTTAAATAAGCAGGGTGACAATATACAGCCTTGACGTACTCCTTTTCCTATTTGGAACCAGTCTGTTGTTCCATGTCCAGTTCTAACTGTTGCTTCCTGATCTGCATATAGGTGTCTCAAGACGCAGGTCAGGTAGTCTGGTATTCCCATCTCTTTCAGAATTTTCCACAGTTTATTGTGATCCACACAGTCAAAGGCTTTGGCATAGTCAATAAAGCAGAAATAGATGTTTTTCTGGAACTCTCTTGCTTTTTTGATGATTCAACAGATGTTGGCAATTTGATCTCTGGTTCCTCTGCCTTTTCTAAAACCAGCTTGAACATCTGGAAGCTCACAGTTCGCATATTGCTGAAGCTTGGCTTGGAGAATTTTGAGCTTTACTTTACTAGTGTGTGAGATGAGTGCAATTGTGTGGTAGTTTGAGCATTCTTTGGCATTGCTTTTCTTTTGGATTGGAATGAAAACTGCCCTTTTCCAGTCCTGTGGCCACTGCTGAGTTTTCCAAATTTGCTGGCATATTGAGTGCAGCACTGTATTGTTCACTCAGTTCAGTTCAGTTCAGTCGCTCAGTCATGCCCGACTCTTTGCGACCCCATGAATCACAGCACGCCAGGCCTCCCTGTCCATCACCAACTCCCGGAGTTCACTCAAATTCACATCCATGGAGTCAGTGATGCCATCCAGCCATCTCATCCTCTGTTGTCCCCTTTTCCTCCTGAATGGTTGTCGTTGAATCACGCGAAGACACTGGGATTCTTGGTTCCGGGAGGAGAATTCAATCTGGGGCCAGAGACGAGGCTTGATCGCTCAGAGCTTTTGTGTAATAAAGTTTTATTAAAGTATAAAAGAGATAGAGAAAGCTTCTGACATAGGCATCAGAAGGGGGCAGAAAGAGTACCCGCTTGCTAGTGTTAGCAATGAAGTTATATACTCTCCAATGAATCCAAAGAACGTCTGGAGGTTGTAAAGACCTCACCAGACCTACTCCCATAATTTACATTTTAAGATTACAGAATTAGCCAGAAAGTTTAATCCAGAGACTATCCTCATGCAGGATGCATTATTGTTATATAATCCTAAGGAATGTAGAGAAGGAAAAAAAGGTTTGTCCTTTCTTTCTCCTTGAGAATTCCAGACCCTTCTCTCCTTGGGGACCCCTAGACTCCTTATCAACCTGTCTAGGAACTGACTCTCTCACTCCTGCCCCCAATCCCTCCCAGCATCAGAGTCTTTTCCAATGAGTCAACTCTTTGCATGAGGTGGCCAAAGTACTGGAGTTTCAGCTTTAGCATCATTCCTTCCAAAGAAATCCCAGGGCTGATCTCCTTTAGGATGGACTGGTTGGATGTCTTTGCAGTCCAAGGGACTCTCAAGAGTCTTCTCCAACACCATAGTTCAAAAGCATCAATTCTTCGGCGCTCAGCTTTCTTCACAGTTAGACAGCCCTAAAAACATTTTCCATAGTTTAGAGAAAAGAATCAGGAGAAAATTTTTTTGTAAGTACTCTTTAAGCATTCCCACATACAGGACAATTCATTCCTGAAATCTCATATAAACGGGTTCCATGTACATAGAGATTACAACCAAAAGTGCTGAAGTACAAGGATAAAAAGGAAGCCACAGTGATAGTCCATACATTTATGGGGACAAGATTATAGAATCATAAGTAAACTTTTCTCCCTGAAGTTGCCTGCTGCTGCTGCTGCTAAGTCGCTTCAGTCGTGTCTGACTCTGTGCAACCCCATAGACAGCAGCCCACCAGGCTCCACCGTCCCTGGGATTCTCCAGGCAAGAACACTAGAGTGGGTTCTGAAGTTGCCTACTCATCTTTTTTTCTTTTACAACATTTAAGCTGTTGTTGAACTCACACTGGAAATATGCCCCTTCCTGATATCTCACGATTAAAAAAAAAATCCCAAGCAACCCCACAAACAAGAAACAAGGCTTGTGTTTTTGAGGCAGAGGATAAAAACATAGAACGGTAGATGAAGGTTGGAGCATGTGTTCTGCATGCAATCCAGTGTTACCATGTCATCTATGATGAGGAAAAAAAGAGCTATCATCCAGACATCCCTGGCTCATTTTTTCAGGAGGGTAGATAGAATTGAATCCAGCAAGGAACCACAACCTGTGCCATCAACGCCAAGTGTGAATGAAACTGTAGCTTGCCCTCTGTCTCCTATTCCTAATGATCTTTCAGCTCTACCATCTCCCACTTCCTTTCCCTTCTTCTGTCAGGTATTTGGAAAAACATTATTCTAGGTATTTTCATAAAGGAGTTTTGGGATCAATTTAAAATTTAAATTGATCTGAAAAAAAAAAGCATATTGCCCTCTCTAAAGTGGGTGGGCCCCATCCAATCTATTCAAGGCCTGACTAGAACTGGAGGCTGACTCTCCCCCTAATAAGAAGGAATTCTTCCTGTTTGCCTGCCTTGAGCTAGGGCATCAGTTTTATTCCTTCCTTCAGGTTCAAGTTGAAATAACAACTTCATGGGTCTCAAAACTGCCAGTTTTGGGCCTGGAATCACAATATTATCTCTCCATCACACCCAAGCCTGCATGTGTCTCCAGCTTACCAACAGCAGCCTCCATAATTGTATGAGCCAATTATTCATAATAAGTCAGTATTTCTCCCTCTCTTTCTCTCTCTCTCTCTATATATGTATTTCAAATCATAAAATCAAAATGACTTATATATGTAATATATAAGTATATACCATAAATATAATATATACTATAAGGATAATGTTGTTCAGTCACTCAGTCATGCCCAACCCCATGGATGCAACACACCAGGCTTCCCTGTCCTTCACCATCTCTCAGAGCTTGCTCACACTCATGTCCATTGAGTCAGTGATGCCATTCTACTATCTCATCCTCTGTAATATATATGTGTATATATATATAACATATAGGTAATATATAAGTATATGCTATAAACATAATATAATCATATTATATAATATATAGCATAATTATATTAATATAATATAGTATAATATATAATATGCAATGTATACTATAAATATAGAATATAACAATGATATACAACATAATATAAAATATGTAGTCTGACACCCAGGTCTGTGTCCCTCACTCCACCATACAATTCTTCTGAGAAGTAAGACATCTTGTTTTGGAAAAAATAAGGGAGATAAGAACAAGAAAAATCATGACCTTCAATACTGACAGATGAATTACTTAATCAAAAGCAAAAAACTGTCTAGAAAATGAGATACCAAGGCCATTTCTCACTAAGGCAGACAAAGAAAACAGGAATGCTTTTCAGACCACTACAAAGAATTGTGGCATCTCATAGTGACTATTTTCCCAAATCAACTGTAATGGTTTAGTTGCTAAGTTGTGTCCAACTCTTGTGACCCCATAAACTGTAGCCTACCTGGCTTCTCTGTCCATGGGATTTCTCAGGCAAGAATACTGGAGTGGGCTGCCATTTCTTTCTCCAGGGGGTCCTCCTGACCCAGGAATTGAACTGGAGTCTCCTGCATTGCAGGTGGATTCTGCAGGCAGGCTCCTGCATTGCAGGCCAATTCTTTACTGACTGAGCTACAAAGGAAGCCCCCATCAACTGTGATGGGTAATTAATACTTTAACAAGAAAAATTTGCACCAGGAATTCTTAGCAGCTTTACAGCAAAATGAAGAAACAAGAATTTGAAAATCAAATGGCAAGGACTATGACAGCTTCTGTGTTTACACAATGAGAAGAAGTAGGAAGTAATTAATAAGTAGTATTACTATGATCATGTACCTAACATTCCAGGTGCCTATGCAATATTGTTCTTTGCAGCAGCAGACCATCACCAGTCACATCCACAACTGGGTGCTGTTTTCACTTTGGCTCTGTCTCTTCATTATTTCTGGAGTTATTTCTCCACTTTTCTCCAGTAGCATATTGGGCACCTATTGACCTGGGGAGTTCATCTTTCAGTGTTATATCTTTCTGCCTTTTCATATTGTTCATGGGGTTCTCAAAGCAAGAATACTCAAGTGGTTTGCCATTCCCTTCTCCAGTGGACCGCGTTTTGTCAGAACTCTCCACTATGACCAGTCTGTCTTGGGTGGCCCTACACAGCATGGCTCATAGTTTCACTGAGTTAGACAAGGACAGCATATTAAAAAGCAGAGACATTACTTTGCCAGCAAAGGTCCATCTAGTCAAAGCTATGGCTTTTCCAGTACCCATGTATGGATGTGAGAGTTGGACTATAAAGATAGCTGAGTGCCAAAGAATTGATGCTTTTGAGCATCAAGATTCATCATGTTGATGAACACAGTTCAAAATGTTCAATGATGAACATTTTGAACATCAATGATCTTCTTCATCAGTGTTGAAGAAGACTCTTCAAGGCCCTTGGACTGCAAGGAGATCAAACCACTCAATCCTAAAGGAAATAAGTCCTGAATATTCATTGGAATGGAGAAGGCAATGGCACCCCACTCCAGTACTCTTGCCTGGAAAATCCCATGGACTGAGGAGCCTGGTAGGCTGCAGTCCGTGGGGTTGCTAGGAGTCGGACACAACTGAGCGACTTCACTTTCACTTTTCACTTTTATGCATTGGAGAAGGAAATGGCAACCCACTCCAGTGTTCTTGCCTGGAGAATCCCAGAGACAGGGGAGCCTGTTGGGCTGCTGTCTCTGGGGTCGCACAGAGTTGGACACGACTGAAAGTGACTTAGCAGCAGCAGCAGCAGCAGCATTCATTGGAAAGACTGATGCTGAAGCTGAAACTCCAATACTTTGGCCACCTCATGTGAAGAACTGACTCATTGGAAAAGACCCTGATGCTGGGAAAGATTGAAGGCAGGAGGAAAAGAGGACAACAGAGAACAATATGGTTGGATGGCATCACTAACTCGATGGACACGAGTTTGAGCAAGCTCCAGGAGTTGATGATGGACAGAGAAGCCTGGCATGCTGCAGTCCATGGGGTCGCAAAGAGTCAGACACAACTGAGCAACTGAACTGAACTGAACTATGGTCTTCTTATTCAGTGTTCACAGAGGACTGAAGATCATCTAAAAGATAAACCCTCAGCTTCTTCCCAGGGAGTTGACTATTTCAAAGTTTAGAGCTGTGAGGCAAAAGAGAGGAAGGAAGTGTAGACCCCCCCCCACACACACACACTTGCTCTGGCTCTTCAAAAGCAGAGCCATTGGCCTTAGTATCCAGATGCTTGTCTGAGGATGCTCTGATGAACAGAAGCCTCACTTCTCATCCTGGGAGACACTGCAATGCCAGGTATCAATAAGAGGAAAGCAACCTATTAGAGGCATTTACATGCACTTGTTTGAATCCCTGTTTCCAGTTCTTCAGGGTATATACCTGGGAGTGGAATTGTTGGGTCACGTGCTAATTCTGTTGAACTTTTTGAGGAACTCATTCTCAGAATATTTGGAGCCAATGGTGAACTGAATCTAACTAAAGCTCAAACAAAACGCAGACTCAGCTCAGTTACACAGTAGATGACTGATGTGGCCATTACAATGCTGGCCCAACAGCAGAAGGGGTATACACTTTACCAGACAGCACGATGATTTACTTCTGGCATTATTTTCGGTGGGTTGTTTTTTCATTTGTTTTTGGCCACACCACACAGCTGTGGGATCTTAGTTCCCCCAACCAGGGACCCAACTCAAGCCCTCAGCAGTGAAATCAGAGTCCTAACCACTGGATCACCAAAGAATTCCCTTGGTGCTATTTTTGCAGCTGTGTTAAGATATAACTTGTTATTGTTCAGTCTCTTATGTCCGACTCTGCGACCCCATGGACTGCAGCACAGCAGGCTTCCTTGTCCTTCACTATCTCATAGAGTCTGCTCAAACTCATGTTCATTGAGTCAATGATGCCATCCAACCATCTCATCCTCTGTCGCCCCTTCTCCTCCTGCCTTCAATCTTTCCCAGCATGAGGGTATTTTCAATGAGTTGGCTTTTTGCATCAGGTGGCCAAAGTATTGGAGTTTCAGCTTCAGCATCAGTCCTTCCAATGAGTATTCAGGGTTGATTTCCTTTAGGATTACATGCCTTAAAATTCACCCATTGTAAGTGTACAGTTCAATCATGTTTATTCTAATAGAGCTGTGCAATCCTCATTACCAATCTTTGCATTCATCAACCCAGTTTTAGAATATTTCCATCAACTCTTCAAAATCTCCTCAAGCTCATTTGCAGTCAAAGCTACTCCCAGCCCCAGGCAACCACAAGTCTGCTTTGTGTCTATGCTACCCCTTTCTTGACATTTCATATATATGGAATCACGGTATAGGGAGATCATAATTTAGATAGTCTTTGGATCTGGTTCCCAAGTGTGTATATTTTTCTACCACTAGCTCAGATGTGCATTAAAATATAATATATCTTTACTTCCTCTCCAGCCAGTCCTGGCCCTGTAGGAGTGTAGGAAAATCCACTCTTGAACATCTTGGAGGCCTTGAGTGAAGGCTCTCCTTTCATGGGGTCATGGAACAATCCAAGAGGGCTTTTGGTATCCACTGGAGTTCAGGCCAGTTATTCTTCAGCCCACGTTAACTTGATCAGCCCATTGATGCTGGTACCCTCACCATCTACCGTAAAGCTTCTACTAAGGAGAAGGCAGGTCACTCTGTTATTTCCAGTAACAAGCCTGGATTCCAGAGCCTGCTGAAGCTGTGACCCAGTTTCAGCTGAAGCTGTGACCCAGACTGTGAACTGTGGACCCAGTTTCCAGGGTCCAACAGATGCCTCATCAGCTGTGTCACTCCCAGAGCTGGCTATGGTCCTAATAGTGTAGAGGTTGAGGCGTCACTCTTTGATGCTCAGGAGACGACCAGCCTCCACCCAACTCCCACTCTGGGGGACTCACTCTTCCTCTCAACTGCCATGAAAGCCCCCCCCCGCCCCCGACCTGGGTTCTCTGCACTCTACCTCCAGGACACCTGGGGTAGATGATGTATTTACTGGGGTTGGGCTTTCTCTAAAGACAAGAGAAAGGTTGATCTTGCAAACACTCCTATGACAGGAAACACAAAGTGATTAGCTGCCTTCTCAAAAAAAAAAAAAAAGGAGGGGCACCGAAAGCATGAAACAAATGAGTATCTCGCTAAATAGTCTACCACACTGCTTTGCATTCACCTACCACAAAACCACATCAGTGAACAGCGGAAAGCATATCATAATTTCAGTTTTCTTAGCTGCACTTAGATTCTATCTACTTACAGAAGCATGAGAGAGGAAGGAGGCACCCCTCTGAACTACTTAGGCTAAGAAACAGAGTTGGTTCTAACCCCAGCAGTAAGAATAGCAACTCACATTGTGCATCAGGCATGGTTCTTAGTGTTTTACATGTATTATCTCTTAATCCTCACAGTGACATTAGGCAGTAAGCTCTGTGTATCCAAATCCTTTATTTAAAGCCCTTGGCACAAGCTGTTCCTGAACCCAGAATTTTTTGGACTTTACAAGGTAATAAGGTGCATGTAATTTACAAAACATAATTTCCCCAAGAGGCTCCAAAACAGATCTCATACAAACTAAATAAGGTGCCTTCAATGAAACAATCATATCAAGTGGTGCAAATATAGACAGTAACTTTACATTAGTTTGGGTCGGTTTTGCCACCAAAAGAACTGGGGAAGGCATTGAATTCTGAGATCTTTGGAATTTAGGATCTGTATTAGAGGCCCCATTTTACAGATAAAGAGAATGAAGCACAGCAAGATTAGGTAGCTTGTCCAGGGTCACACAACTATGATGTGGTGGGAATGCTCAATGTTTCTGAAACAAGTGGTTCTGATCAGTTTTCCTACCAGAAACTCATCCACTCCCAACCTTCGCACTCCACAACTAGGGACAGTCTTGTGTATAACACTGACCCCCACCAGCCATTCCCCACCCATCCCATCTCCTCCCTGCCCCTCTAATGAGTATTAGATTCTCTGATACTCATTTTCTCTCTCCTTGGTGGTTTAGTTGCCAAGTTGTGTGGACTTTTTGGGAGCCCATGGACAGTAGCCCACCAGGCTCCTTTTGTGCATGGATTTTCCTGGCAAGAATACTGGAGTGGGTTGCCATTTCCTTCTCCAAGGGATCTTCCTCACCCAGGGATCAAACCTGGGATTCCTGCATTGCAGATGGATTCTATTTAAAATAATGGAAGTAAGGCAGCAGAGTTGACTTGCCCCTAACAAGCCCAGGAGGGACTGGAACTGGGTGTGGGGCAGGCCCTGATTTGCTTGTCCTCTCTACCTTGAGTGGGCTTCTCTGGTAGCTCAGAGGGTAAAGCATCTGCCTGCAATGTGGGAGACCTGGGTTCAATCCCCGGGTCAGAAAGATCCCCTGGAGACGGGAATGGCAACCCACTCTAGTATTCTTGCCTGGAGAATCCCATGTACGGAGGGGCCTGGTAGGCTACAGTCCACATGGTCTCAAAGAGTCTGACACGACGGAGCGACTTTACTTTCTTTCTACCTTGAGCAGGAGGTTAAATCTCAGGATGGTGTTAAGGGCCGGGTAAGAAGAGCTGGCCTGGAGCAGGCCGTCTAAATAGAGGAGTTGAATCTCTAAATAGAGGAGTTGAATCCTTCAGGATACCAGGAGAGGGCGCGTTTCCCTTTTTTCTATTTGGATTAGGGTTGTGTGTAGGGGTTTTTTTGTCTGGTTTTTTTTTTTTTTTTTTTTCCGTTTCTAACCAGAGAGCAGCTTCGATGTGCATCAATGTGCTTGGTATCCCGCTGATTTAAGCGGCGTTAGCCACTTCATTCATAAATTAAGTTCTCTCTTGTGATGTCCTTCTTGGTCTTCGGCACAAACCTGCCCCTAGGCCCTCTCTCCCTTAATTTTTGTTTTCTTATCTTACACCGGGGGCCTATTACCGGGAGAACCGGCCGCACTGGCTTGGCCCAGACCCTGACCTTGGGATCAGACGCCTGTGTCTGCGCCCTTGCTAATCCCTTCTTGCAGTGTTTAGTTTGCAAACCAGGGCGGCTCTCCCTCTTTCTGTGTCTTGTTTCCTCCCATTTCACTCTGTCGTGTCCAGAGGCATCCACCCTCCTCTAGTTCAGTAAATCAGTACCACTGCTTTTCAGATACAATCCAGGTTAATCCAGGAATCCCACCTGTCTGGAGCATTTGAAGCCTCTGTGTGTCAACGGTTGGCCTGTTCCCCGGCAACAAAAGCCTCAGAAAAATCCTGCTGGCTCTGTGTTTTTAATTAAAAGTCTGTTTCAAGGGCAAAATCGGGTGGAAAGCAGTGCGTGCTCAATTAACTGTATCTAAATGTAAGCCCTTTAACAAGAGACTGAGGGTTCATCTCCCTCTTTCTGTGGGATGCAGCGACCCCCTGTGGCTCGACTTCTAAAAGGACTTTCTTCGACGACGACCGATTGCTCACACTTCATTTACTTAACAGTTTGCTTTAATTAACCCCGTCCTTCACGGCCGTCACACTAACACCTTGGCGCAGTCCGCATTAACCCGGCTCGGGGCCTTGACCACGGGCTGGTGGAGGAAAAAGGAGGGGCGGAGCGCTGGGGCGGGGCCTACGGGGTTGGCCTACCGAAGGGCGGGGCCTGAGGGGCAGGGCCTGATGGGCGGGGCCTGGGAAATTCCCGGGTGGAGATGAGTAGGCTGGCGCGGCGGTCAGCTGAGCAGCGCTGGGCGGGGTCGCGAGGCCGCAAATCAACCTAAAGCTCCCCAACCCCCGCCGCTGCCCCGGCGGGTCTCCTGCTTGGCGTCTGCCTCTGGGTCCGGAGCCCTCTCCCAGCGGGCATCATGCCGAGGAAGCAGTGACCCGAGGGAGGCCGGAGCCCGGGCGCCGGTGAGCTAGGGCGGGGGGCGGGCAGGGTCTCCCTTTCCGCCCTGGAAGCTGTTCCGAAGCCCCCTTCCCTGCGACCCGGAGCCGGTAGGGACATGGGTGGCGAGGGGTGGGGCGTCTCCTCCAGTGGGACGGCGGCGCTTGCTAGGAGGGTTTCCAGGCCCTGGCGATCTTGACCTGGTGCCAAAGGGCAGCAGGGGCGTCCATCCCAAAGTGCCCTTCCCCCTTTTTTACCCGCCAGGCTGGCCGCAGGTGACTTCCTCTGTAGGTCATGAAGGTGGTTTAAGGGTGACATGCTTCCGCAGATTGGGGATGATTATACAGCCGGTTCTTCATTATAAGAGAAGGGGTTAAGGATACACCTTCGAGAGACGTAAAAACTAGCTCCACGAGAAGACCCAGTACACTGAAGAGCCAGTGGCCGCTCTCTAAGGTGATGGGATTACTGAACAGCTGAAAGGAATCTTCATAAACCGTTGTGTCTGGGGGAGCTTGTGTGTGTGTTTGTGTGTGTAGGTATAGATACATACGTAGAGAATATGAATATTTGCTGAGGCGAGAACCTCAGAGGGGTTGTTTCTGTTGTGTAAGCAGTAGGCAGTAAGCATCACTAACAGAAAATGTAACTCAGATTCCAGCTAGGCTCCTTCCTCCTCCAGGAAAACTGTTGTTGGAAATTATGTGCCACAGAACTGCGTAAGGATGAAGTGGGAAACCGAAACTTTGAACATCAAAAGCCTAGGATCGATCTGGTTAAGCAAGCGTCACTATTAGCAATGGGTTTCCGTGGTGGCTCCGTGGTAAAGAATCCTCCTGCAATGCAGGAGATGCAGGTTTCTGGGGAAGGAAATGGTAACTCACTCCAGTATCCTTGCCTGGGAAATACTAAACAATTATTAACAGAAGAACCTTTCATGCTTGCTCCTTGACTGAAGGAGAGAAGAGCAAGGGGGCCCTGGCCACCTCCCCCAACTCCAAGATAGGCCCAGTTTGGAAGGGACTGGCCAGGTGTAGTATTTTTTTTTTCTTTTTTGGTAATTGACCACAAGTTGCATATTATGCTGTGGACTCTGACTAAACACCAAAAAAAAAAAAAAAATCAGACTGTATTTTTGAAAGGAACTGGTCATTGTTTTACCTTCCCATGCGATCCCCCACCTTAGGTAGAAGCACAGGTGTCTTCTCTTCTCCCAGCCTCACTCTTTCTGAATTTTATAAAGACTTGGAGTGTTTGGCATGTTCTTTGGAATTTATGGAATAGTAAATTCAAAGGAAAAGAGGGAAATTAAACTGTGTTTTGAAAATAA
Source organism: Bos javanicus (assembly GCF_032452875.1). NCBI lineage: Eukaryota > Metazoa > Chordata > Mammalia > Artiodactyla > Bovidae > Bos > Bos javanicus. Next base: position 27,875,417 of record NC_083880.1, read on the forward strand.
AATCTGTTTCACTCAGAAAAAAAATTAAGTTTTCTTTTTCATTTTGACATATGTATATATGGGTTGAGTGATGAAATATGTGTTATGAAATGACGCCCAGATACCTTTGTAGTGATGTTTTTAAAATAGTAATTTTCAAAATAAGTTTAGTTCAAGAATCTGGAAATGAGTGCCATTGAAAAACTGTAGGAAAAACTCGTAATACTAGTTATGTTGGATTTGTTGCCTACTGAGCAGAAAGTGTTTTACTAGTGTAAGGCTTTTACCTCATAACTTGATAGTTTCATTTGATTTCAACAAATGTTTACTGAGAGCCTGCTCTCGGTGTGTCAGTCTCTAGGAACAATAAACACCTTGACTTAGGTTTGATGGGAAAGTTGACTGGCATGGGATAATATAGTACTTTGCATAAAAGAACCAAGCGACTGAAATACATAAAGCACTACTGGGTACTCAGAGGAAAGTGTAGGTCTTTTTACATAAGACAGCTATTTGAGCTGGACGTTAAACTGTCCAGTAGACGTTTGCCAGGGTAATAGCAAGTCTAGGCATCTCGAGGAAGGGTAGAAAAGCAAAAGAAGGCCAGAAACTGTGAACTCTTTAATGTGCCCCAGGCATGAGTGGTGTTGGTGACAGGAGATGGTACTGGTGGGTAAGTGGGGGCCAGACTCTGAAAAGCCGTGTTTGTTTTGCTCGGGAGCTGGAGCTCTGTCTGTATGGGAAGGGTAAAAGTAGGAGGATGCTCTTATGCTGGGGAAGAAACCATGGAGGTACTGGGGCTGCAATGGAAAGAGATGAGTCAGACAATGGAGGAAGCTATGTAAATTGATCAGCATCTATTTGTTGAACCCCCATATGTTTCTAGGAATGTTCTGGGTGCTAGAGACAGTGCAGTGAACAGAATAGACAAAAGCCCTTTCCTCTATGGAAGACAACATTGCTGTAGGCCAGATAAGACAAGAGAACCTGACCTAAGCTGGTGGAGATTGAGAGGAAGTGGGAGTGACAGGACTGGGTTACCCTTTAGATTCGCGGGAAGAGGAAATAGGAGTCATCAAGTGTAGCTCCTGCCCTGGTAGATGAGGCTAAGTCTTTTTCCATTTTCTGTATGTCCAAAAGTCAGACTGCCATTTCTGGCATAAAAGGTAAGGCCTCTTTTGCCCCGTAATAGGGTGTGTACTTTGAGTTCTTTTTCCAGGATTGTGAAGAATTTTGTTGGTGCAATCTTAGAATGTTACTCAATCCCCTTGAAAAGCCAAGCCAGAATCTGCCAATAGCCAACTATTCTCTACGGTCAGGAAATAGGTTTTCACTGTTTAAAACTAATTTTTGCGTGTGAGGGGTAAACCTGGGAGTACTTAGCAAATTCAGAGAATCAGCCACACCAGGGTAAGGGCATGGGTTTATTCTGTATTATTCTTGCTAGTCCAAAGTCCAGTGGGTGGAAGTCAGTATAAGGCAGATTTTTGTTGGATACAAAATGACTCTGGCAGTCACCAGCCATCCTGGAATAGAATGGGCAGTTGCCTGCTAAGGTCATGTGCCTATTTCTTCTGTCGTTGAAGTCATTCAAGCCTGATCTATATGCCCATCTGCCATGGAAACCAGCAGGACATTCTTGCATCAAATAAGAAGTTGGGCAGGGTCATTTTTAAGACCGACTCAGGAATGCAATTCAAGCTCATGCCTACAAAGCCAAGTCACTGCTATAATTACTTGACCTCTGGAATTAAGAAGGATTATTATAATCAGGAATTCAAATAGCGAATCTGGCAATAAAATCTAGAGATTTTGCTTTTGATTTCCACCTTCCAGGTGGTTCCCATTCTTCCTCATTGGTGAAATCTTGACATACCCATGCTTAATTATTAATTCACCCTTCTGCCTAGAAATGATGCATTTCTGATTCAGATTGGTTGGGTTTTTATGAGAAATTCAGTTACTAAGCAGGCAGAACCTTGCAGTAAATGGCTTAGGTCCAGTTTCCATTACCTTTAAGGATGTTTGTATGTAAGGATTTAAGGATTTAATCCTATCTGCATTTTCTCAATTGAAAATAGTTCAAGGGGATGCTAAACATTTAGAGAATTCAGCTTTCTCTACCTGGCATTCTACAAGTAGACATCACACATATACACTGTATTGTGACAGCTTCTAATGATGGCCCCTCAAATATTTAAAATCATAAAATGCACTTTGAGTCACCAAAAATCAATTAAATTACTTTTAGCAAAAGTTTGGTTACAGTATTTATATGCTTATGTTTGGCATTTATGCTAACTTCTTATTGCTATGATGTTTAAATAACCAAATAATTTTTTTCTAGCAATGCTGCATAACAAAGAATTCACTATAATTGGGACAGGCATTTGTATTAGTGAGAGAGGGTAGCATGACCATGAGGGTACTGGGATATATGTGTAGAACAGTGGGAACTAGACCATGATCTTGATAGAACCTTAAAAATACTTTTTACAGCTCTTTTGAGCCAAAAGCAACCATAATGATCATCATTTGCTAGACAAGTCAGTAAACCATCGCAGGAGGTCTTCTCAAGGTCACATATCTGGTTAGTGTCTTCCAGTTTATTTTTGTATTGTCTCCCTTATTATAACTCTGTTTTTTGTTTTGTTTTTTTTCCTCATGCTCTATTAAAACCTGGGCAACCAGAAAGTTGGTAAGCAGAACTGGTTTTAATTGTTATGGTTGTATCTCAAGTCTTGGTGGAGATATAACAAAAAGTCAAGGATGAAAAGTATCTAAAGGAACCGTACTTCTTCCCCTTCCCTTCCCTCCTCTCTCCTCCCTTCTGTTCATGCATCCCCTCCCCTCATCTTTCCCTCTGCTTTAGATACTTTTTTTTAATCTGTTAAATGTTTCCTTTTACTTTTGAAAAGTATAGTCTAATCCTTGAAAATTTGAGGAAATTTAATATTGACAAGTGAATAAAACATGTTACAAGGATTTTGCCTTTGTCAGGTATTTAGAATTCTCTGCAAAATAGATAGGAGCACTGTTTATTTAGTAAAAACCCATTTTTATGAAATTTCAGCTCCAGCATAGTTCTGTGAAAAAGTGAGTTTTATGGAAAGCCAGAAACTGGCTTTTTCCAAATTATTATCATCCAAATTATTTTATGCAAAATAACCCAAATAATTTTATTGGGGAAAACAAAAGTAGTCTCTTCTGGTCACCTCATGCCAAGAAACAGCACACTTCGGCAGTGTACCTCTTTCTTAATAATCAGGATATGTAAAACACAGCTGCTTTCAAAAGACTTAGAATGCTTTATCCATGTTTAACACTTCATAGAATCGCCATCCTCATTAAAGAATTCCAAGGATGCCTTTCCTGTGCTGGCTGCTCTAGAGAAGTCAGCAGGCTGTCAGTGCCAGGGCCCGCTCTCCCCTCAGCAGTGGCACTGTCTCTAATCCTACAGGTATCTTGCACTGTCTCTAATCCTATAGGTGCCTTTAGACCGAGAGCAGATCAGTAGGCTCTCAGTTCTGGGAGGGCTCCAGAGAGCCCAGAAATTGCCTCCTGCCAGAGTGGGGAAGAAGCAGTGCTCTGCCCTCCGAGGGTTTGTTGCATTCACTTACGAGCACTAATAGCTGGTACTTTCCCCAGCTTCTCCCCTCACACATTGAGGAACTTAACAAAAACCATAACCAAAGTGTCCCTGGTAGTCTCTTAGAGAAACAGTCGTTTGTACTTGGCCCTCCTGCCAGCAGTGCCAGGTTCCTTTGGCACGTGTGGGAGCTATTTACAAGGATGTGGTTCTTGGGACACAGTGACAATGTAAGTTAGTAGTAAGTAACCTGTTTGTAAGCAATTCATTGCTAAGAAGTAGGAAGAAAAAGGCTTCTGGAAGCCTTAGTTATTTGTTTAAGATTGCTGGTAGTGCAGGATGGATGGATGAGGTAGAATCTGAACTTTGGGTAAGTTGAATGGGGCAGCCTCGCACGCTCATCTAGAGCACACACCCAGAGGTTATGACACAGTGCTAGATGAGAGAGCACTTCTCTCCCCTCAGCTTCCAGTGACCCTGCAGTGCCTCATGAAAAGACGAATCATCATCTTTGTGAAATGTGGAAATGAAAACATTTGCCCACAGTCTTTGATTCCTGTGCTTGCTGAGGTGTGGTAGGCCATACAGAAATACAGTTGGGATATACCCATCTATCTTATTTATGGGAAGGGCATACACACTCCAGTAGTCTTGCCTGGAGAATCACATGGACAGAGGAGCCTGGCAGGCTACCGTCCCTGGGGTCGCAGAGAGTCGGACACAGCTGAGCAACTAACCCTGCATTTTATTTGTGGCCACAGTGACCCCTTTACAAATTATATGCTTAAAATAGTCTCAGAATATGCAACAACTAAGCAAGATTTTCTCAGTCTTTTTAGCGTGATTTGCAAAAGTAAACTATGAAAGCCTAGGTATTCAGTGGTACCTTCATTGTATGACAGGGCTGGGTTTTAGAATCATCCTTAATGCTCGATTGTGCCTTTCATTAAGTGACCTTGGATGAGCTCCATGAATTCAGTTCTGTCACCCAGGAAATACCCATCTAGTTGAGTTTTAGTGAGGATTAGACCTTGACACTCTGGTGTGATGATTGAGCACATAGTAATTATCTGAAATATGTTAGTTCTCCCCTTCCTCTTAGCCAAAAATATGAGAAATAAAATATGGAGATTCTGTAACAGTTAATTATTGAGATATAATTCATATACCATACAGTTCACCCAAAATATGGAGATTTGAGCTTAAAACATTTTTCTGGGAAAAAATCAACTTCATAATACTTTGCCCACATCTACAAATACATACACAGAAACCCTCTTGAACACTTCATATTAGGATTTCTTACCATCTTGATATTATTCCCATCTCTTCCTCCTCCATCATCCACCTCCTCACTGTACTCCTTTATATATTCTTATGCACAGACATGTACATACAGACTGAAGCAAGGATGTATCTTTCTTGTTTGAACGGAAGAATCAAGCTTGCTCAAAATGTAATGGGAAAGAAAGTCAGCCCCTTCTAGAATACTTCTTAGGACTTGCACATGGGTTTGTGGACTCCTGGGGACCCAATGCAGAGGGAGATGGTTATATTTTCAGTTTGTGATTTTTCTATAGGAACTGCTACCATGTCCCACCAACCACTTAGCTGCCTGACTGAGAAGGGGGACAGCCCCAGTGAAACCACAGGAAATGGACCCCCCAATCTGGCTCACCCAAACCTGGACACGTTCACCCCACATGAGCTGCTGCAGCAGATGAGAGAGCTTCTAATCGAGAACCATCAGCTGAAAGGTAAGCGAAACCTAACCCCATCTTTCTCCATTCACCCGCGGCCTTTGGGAGCACAGTCCTTTGGTAATAGCTTGTAGGTGAATCCCTTTCTCTGCACCTGGTTCCCTGGGGAGAGATAGAGCACAGGACTAGCTCTTCAGTTCAGTTCAGTTCAGTTCAGTCGCTCAGTCGTGTCCAGCTCTTTGCGACCCCATGAATCACAGCATGCCCGGCCTTCCTGTTCATCACCAGCTCCCGGAGTTCACTGAGACTGTCCATCAAGTCAGTGATGCCATCCAGCCATCTCATCCTCTGTCATCCCCTTCTCCTCCTGCCCCCAATCCCTCCCAGCATCAGAGTCCCTTCCAATGAGTCAACTCTTCACATGAGGTGGCCAAAGTACTGGAGTTTCAGCTTTAGCATCATTCCTTCCAAAGAAATCCCAGGGCTGATCTTCAGGATGGACTGGTTGGATCTCCTTGCAGTCCAAGGGACTCTCAAGAGTCTTTTCCAACACCGCAGTTCAAGAGCATCAATTCTTCGGCACTCAGCCTTCTTCACAGTCCAACTCTCACATCCATACATGACCACAGGAAAAACCATAGCCTTGACTAGCCGGACCTTTGTTGGCAAAGTAATGTCTCCGCTTTTGAATATGCTATCTAGGTTGGTCATAACTTTCCTTCCAAGGAGTAAGCGTCTTTTAATTTCATGGCTGCAGTCGCCATCTGCAGTGATTTTGGAGCCCAAACAAATAAAGTCTGACACTGTTTCCCCATCTATTTCCCATGAAGTGATGGGACCGGATGCCATGATGTTCGTTTTCTGAATGTTGAGCTTTAAGCCAACTTTTTCACTCTCCACTTTCACTTTCATCAAGAGGCTCTTTAGTTCCTCTTCACTTTCTGCCATAAGGGTGGTGTCATCTGCATATCTGAGGTTATTGATATTTCTTTCGGCAGTCTTGATTCCAGCTTGTATTTCTTCCAGTCCAGCGTTTCTCAGGACTAGCTCTCAGTAAGACTAAAACTGCTTCCCAGGTGGCTCAGTGGTAAAGAATCCACCTGCCAATGCAGGAGACGTGGGTTTGATCCCCGGGTCAGGACGATCCCCTGGAGAAGGGAATGGCAACCCATTCCAGTATTCTTGCCTGGAGAATCCCATGGATAGAGAAGCCTGGCAGGCTATAGTCCTTTGAGTAGCAAAAGAGTTGGACGTGACTTAGTGACTAAACAACAGCAAGGCTAAAGCTATTCCTATTGTTTACTTTTGGATACAGGTAAGAATAAAATTATGTATTTCTGGGAAATGGCAGAATGACATTTAGCCCTAAATTTAAAAGGAAAAATAAAAAGGCTGCTATTATTACAGAATTAGTCCTAAATATTACCTTAAGAGAAAGGATTCTAATATCTCCAGCCATGGCTTTTGGCAGAACCAGTGTTGGAATCCAGGAGTATGGACCTCAGTCTAGCTAGTTATTAATAGGCATTTTGTTAAAATAAATCAATAAAATCAGTTTTATATTCTTGAGACTCTTGAGGGCAGTCGGTGACATTAGACCTCCTAGTCCTGTTTGAAAGCAGAAACTACTCATTTTTTTGCTATGTAGTCTTTCCAGCTGACCCTGGAGCCCAGGCCAACCCTGGCATTTTGAGGTTCACAGCTATGTGGTGAGGTGATCTATGGGGAGGTTCTCTTCATGACCCCAAGTTCCGTCCCTTGGTGTTTTAACACTCTCCCTCTAAACCTCATGCAGAAGCCATGAAGCTAAATAATCAAGCTATGAAAGGGCGATTTGAGGAGCTTTCAGCTTGGACAGAGAAGCAGAAGGAAGAACGCCTTTATTTTGAGACTCAGAGCAAAGAAGCCAAAGAGCGTTTAACGGCACTGAGCCTTGAAAATGAAAAACTGAAGCAAGAACTCGGAACGCTAACAGGGAAAACTGAAAGGGCATTCGAGGTGAGTGGATTGATCAGTTGTAATTTTATCATGTTCATATTTGCAGTGGGATCTTACCTGTCTAGACTTCGAGATCAAAACTCAGAGTTCTGGCTAGATGCTTGCATTATCTTGAAAGAAGAGTGATGAGAAGATTGGTTGCAATTTTAAGGGTCGTGTGTAATCTCTGGTGAAGAAAAGAAATGGGTCAAACTTTGACTTTATTGATTATAGTCAAAAGAGTGTTATGGTTATAAATCAATATTTTGTATTCATTATACATAGTACAGAAAGACCTCTGCCTGGAACCATTCAAATGTTGGTCTTTAGTCCTTGATATAGAATTACATTTTTAAAATCTGTCGCTCAGAATTTTCACTTACTGACCTTGTCCTTTCTCTCCATCTACAATAGATTCCTTACTTTGTGTTTTACATTTACTTTTGAAAAATGGTTTGACAAATATTATTGTGTGATATGAGGCTGTAAGGTTGCCACGTTTCCACTAACTCAAAGAACCTGAGAAATGTGCTTTGATACCCTTGAGAACGGGTATCAAAGATGTGAATGAAAAGTCCTGTAGGTTTTCCAGAAAGGTCCCGATATTGGAAGAAGTTGAGATCGGAAGCTGGAGCTCTGGACAGCTTCTTTCAGTGTAGAAGATCCGCTGAAGCAAACTATAGGCAGGACTCAGGAATGAGTCCTTGGGACAAAGAGACACTGAGGATTCTTCAAAACCCTTGGTCATCAGTTTTTTTCTCCGCAAGCTGTGCCTCCCAGGCCCCCACTTGCCCCTCCCACCTCTCTTTCAATTTTTGTTTCATGGACCACTTGAGGTGTTTATTTGTAATTTAGCCTCTCATCTTCCTGATTTACTGAGGCTCTCAAGACCTCTCACTCACTCACTCACTCACGCTGACCTGTCTTTGCTGCTGCTTCTGCAGACACCCCTCCCCTACCCCCTCAAGCCATTAGGGTTGCCCCTGTGTTCTGTGAGGCACAGGGAAGGGAGCAGGGAGTTTCCACTGAGATCTGCCCTTCAATCCTCAGGGTGAGGCTGAGATATGACTGATTCTGTCTTGATTTCACTGAATTACAGACCTGGTGGCTCAGAGGGTAAAGCATCTGCCTGCAATACAGGAGACCGGGGTTCCATCCCTGGGTCGGGAAGATCCCCTGGAGAAGGCAATGGCAACCCACTCCAGTACTCTTGCCTGGAAAATCCCATGGACGGCGGAGCCTGGTAGGCTGCAGTCCATGGGGTTGCTAAGAGTCGGACACCACCGAGTGCCTTCATTTTTACTTTTCACTTTCATGCATTGGAGAAGGAAATACAACCCACTCCAGTGTTCTTGCCTGGAGAATCCCAGGAATGGGGGAGCCTGGTGGGCTGCCGTCTATGGGGTCGCACAGAGTTGGACATGACTGAAGTGACTTAGCAGCAGCCGGTACTCTTGCCTGGAAAATCCCATGGACAGAGAAGCCTGGTAGGCTATAGTCCATGTGTTTGCAAAGAGTCAGAAATGACTGATCGACTTCACTTTTCACAGACATCATGGTGATCCCTAAAGAATCCTTTTTTTTTTTTTTTTCATTTATTTTTAATTGAAGGATAATTGCTTTACAATATTGTATTAGTTTCTGGCATACATCAGTATGAATCAGCCATAGGTTTGTGCGGTGGTAAGTCACCGACTCGATGGCCATGAGTTTGAGCAAGCTCCAGGAGTTGGTGATGGACAGGGAAGCCTGATGTGCTGCAGTCCATGGGGTCGCAACGAGTCGGACACAACTGAGCGACTGAATTGAACTGAAGTCACTTCAGTCCTGTCCGACTCTTTGCGACCCTGTGGACTGTAGCTCGCCAGGCTCCTCTGTCCATGGAATTCTGTAGGCAAGAGTACTGGAGTGGGTTGCTACTTCCTTCTCCAGAGGATCTTCCCCAGGGATTGAAGCCACATCTTTTACATCTCCTGCATGACAGCCAGGTTCTGTATCACTAGTGCCAACTGGGAAGCCACAATAGGTATACAAATGTCTAAAGAATCCTTTTTGACTTTTAACTACGGATTGCCAGGCAAAGGTCATTAGACTTGTTTTGTATTATAAAATGACATATCAGCCTGGGCACATTTCCAAGACAATAGAAGCACAGAAAAAGGGAAATTGTTGTTTCCTGAAGGCTAATCAATGCTAAGTGCTCAAAAAGTGATGAAAGACAGAAATAATTTAGTTGGGCTTGAGATCCCAGAGAACATTAACCCTGGAAGTTTCATCCAGGAAGATGATGGACAGAGCCTTAACAGTGAAATGAAGAGAAATTTTAAGTGTCACCTCACAAGGTGTTTTGCAGATCCATAATTTCCCAAGGATAATTAAGTGTTAGTCGTTCAGCAGTATCCGACTCTTTGCAACCCCATGCACTGTAAGCTCCTCTATCTGGCCAGGCTCCATGGAATTCTCCACCCAAGAATACTGGAGTTGGTTGCCATTCCCTTCTCCAGGGGATCTTCCTGATCCCTGATTGATTCATGGGAATCAAATACGCGTCTCCTGCATTGCAGGCAGATTCTTTACTGTCTGAGCCACCAGGGAAGCCCAAGGATAAAGAAGAGATCCACACAATTGGAAAAAAGAAAATTAACCTGACTTCTGAGACTCAAGAGTCATGGCCTTATATCCCTGGTCCTCAGACACTTGTTTAAAACTCTATTTCCTTCCTTTGTGGAAAGATGGTTTTTAGAAGTCCATTCCACTCAGTGTCCTCAGGAAGGTCAAGAGGGTGGATGTGAAGGTTTCTCACAGGGCATGGTCTTCCCCTTCCCTGCTTGCTTCCTGGTTCCAGCCTAGGCAGTACCTTTCCTTTTTTTCATTTTTATGCCTTTAAATGTATATTTCTGTGGTCTGAATCATTATCAGGAGAGATTGCACAAGCTTTGAACTTTTCCTTGCAGACCTAACTCTTCAGTTTTATGAGTTGCTTTTTCCTAAAGCCTGTGAGAGTTTCCTAGCAAGGGGATGGTCCAGATGAAGGCAGAGCGCGATTCCACTGGTGTGAGGGGTACTTCCATGTGCCAATTACTACCTAGCCCTCACTCTCTTAACACTTCACAGACTAGCTGGTTTATGGTTTATACACATGCCTTTCTGAGAATTTTTTGGTTCTACTATGAGCCTTTGGGCCTGTTTACCATTCCTTATGAAATCTGTCAGAGGGTGTTTGTGTGTGTGTGCATGTGTGTGTGTGTGTGTGTGTGTATGTGTGTGTGTGAGTGGGTGGGTGAATTTTCAATGTTGCAGTCCTCTGGTAATCTCAAGTATACATAGTTCTGGTGGTGCCATGTCCATAAGAACCGTGAGGGAAGAAATCAGGAGGCCAAGAAGGTCACAGCTGGAGGAGACCACAGAGACCACATGGTACCAAGTCTTTCTGATCCAAGAAAACTGAAGCCAAGACATTTAGGGAATCTGCTCAAGGCAACACATGCTCTGATTAGCAGAGTGCAGACTAGAGTCTGTTCTCCCTTCTCCCAAGTAAAAACAACACATGTCAGCAGGCTCTTTCTTTTATGACTTTGTCATATGTGGTAATTGCAACAGGATGAACACAACAGGTACTCGATATTAGGAAAATATTAATGTTTATTAGTTTATCAAGGGAAGCCCATTAATGTTTATAGAGGCCAAAATTAATTTTCCACGCTTGGTACCAGCCTCTGAATTTTCAGTTTTCTTCTTTCTCAACAGATTTACCTTTAGCAACCTTAAAGCACCAGCATAGAATATTGTAACAACCAACCTACATGCCTGGGAGGATTCTGGACCTTTCATTGTGTTTTGCTATCACTGTACTGTCGTGCCCTTCATGCTTTGGCTTCTAAGGAGAAATGACAAGTATGAGGAGAGAGGGGGTAGAAGGAGAAAAAGGAAAAAAGCAAGAGGTTGAGTTGTGGCAGTTCTTTATCTTTATTTTCTGGGATTTGGGGCTGCAGTTTACTAGTCAACCATTGCCAAAGTCTGGTTGGTTATTTTCATGATAATCAGATTATTTCTTTCAGCATGTTGAGGAAACGTTCCTTGTTTGAGTTTATTTTAACTTCCTATTATTTGCACACAACAAAGTAAATTTTTCCATTTTAAATGGTATGTCAAAATATATTGCCGAGGAAAAACTAGAATTCCCTACTGTAAAGCACAGCTGTCTTACCAGTAGGTATAGAGGCACGTGAGTCTGATGGCTGAGTCCTTGGCTTGATTCATTCGTTCACTTTGCTCCACATTGTTTCCAGGACATCATTGGGGACCCCAAGGTCCCCAAGGCAGAAGTGGAACAAGAAGTGGAACAGCTGAAGACCCAGGTGGCACGCCTCCAAGCTGAAAAGGCAGATCTGCTGGGCATCGTGTCTGAATTGCAACTCAAGCTGAACTCAAGCGGCTCCTCCGAAGACTCCTTTGTTGAAATCAGGATGGCTGTGAGTGTATTGGTTTTGGTTTTGTCTTAAGCAAGTTACAAAACCTCACCTGGACAACTGCTAGAAATATCAGCGCTTCCTTTCAACATGGGAAAGCCAAACAGTGGGGAAATTTCAGCGTAGTCAGCATAAATATAAAACATCATACTTGTGGCTATCACAGCTGAAATGGAAAATACTGATTACCTTTTATGACTGAAGAGATAGTCCTTTTTTTCCCCAGTACATCCTGAATAATTTAGCTGACCTAAAATTAAAAAAAAAAAAAAGGGTATAAACCTGTTCAGCCCAGGTTCCAAAGCTGTGTTCAGCATTTCACTTAGGTAAGCAGAATCATGATCAGATGCAGTAAAATCAAAAGGCTCGCCACTTACTAATCATAGAACCCTCTTTTCAGGCAAAGTCTTATGAGGAATATTAAAAATAAGAAGTGGAGAAAAGCAAGAGCAGAGGTGCTCTGGTTGTAGCCCCAGGGAATACCCGGCTTCTCCCTCCCCTCCAACAGCAGCTGCTAGGGAAGCGCCGAGAACAGATTCTGAAGCCAGCATTGTCTGACTGGCTTTTATGTCCAGCCCCAAATGAAGCAAGCTGGGCGTGGCAGCACAGGCTGGCCTGTTCTGATGGGAAGCATGTGTCAGCGGGTAGCTGGTGTGTGGGCAGTCCTGCTAGAAGGGAAACCTCCTTCTTTGCTACTAGAAAAAAAAAATGGAATACAGATTGAGGGAGACAAGGACAGGAAAGTCCAGTCCTTCACTGTACAGTTGGTCCAGCTTCGTCAGAGCACACGTCTGATACAGGAAGAGAGCTTAACTGTGTCTCTAGAAGAGAAAACCCTACATGTAGACAAGTGGGGGTGAGGCGGGGTGAAGTGCACCTTACAAAAAGCTCAACTACTGGATATGTCTGACTCTGGATATGAGCATGACTCTCTTTACTTTCTCATTTATTTGCTGCACTAAAGATGAACAGAAGTGAAAAATGGCTGTTAATAACCCTGACACCCATGCCTCTCAGAAATTTTAGATGAATAGGGGCTGAAGTCAAGAGAAAATACTAATCAGGAAGTACCGTGTCAGAGCACTCATTCTGCACACGAGCAAAGATTATGAAAACGTTGATCAAAGAGCTTTCACCTTCTGCAAATAGCTGATAAAATTCAGGAAGTCCAAGGAGCGTATCAGAAGTTTCCAAATGAGGCTTCTTTCTTTGGGGTGCATGGTTACCATAATGTTCTCCCTCACTGATGAGTGACAGTTATTTCTAGTGTAAATATGTTTTTCTTGCCTTGCTCCTATGAACAGAAAAACACTGCCCAAGACTTAGGAACAGTGTGCGCATACAGAATTATCTAAAACCACCCCTGTATTTTTCCACTAGCTCACTGGACTAGAAATGTCTTGCAAATCGTTGAAGTGGTCTTAGCCCCCACTGCTCCCTAAGTGGCCCCAAAAGCAGATGAATTTCAAATGGGAGCCAGCCTTTTGCTCTGTGAGCCTTGCCCACAGAAGACAGCCTTCTTTCCAAAGTGGCTCCAGCAAGTTCTAGCATTTTGCATTTTATTTTTTTATTTTTAAAGATTTATTCGTTTATCTCTGGCTGCTCTGGGTCTTTGTGGTTGTGCACGGGTTTTCTCTAATTGCAGCGAGTGGGAGCTAGTCTTCTCATTGCCGTGGCTTCTCTTGTTGAGGATCATAAGCTGTAGGTGCATGAGCTCAGGGGTTGTGGTACTTGTGCCCAGTTGCTCTGCAACATGTGGAATTTTTCCGGACCAGGGATTGAACCCGTGTCCTGCACTGGCAGGTAGATTCTTAACCACTAGACCACCAGGGAAGTCCCATATTTTGCATTTTGAAGGAGTGTGTGGGAAAAGTATGTGGAATTGTCATTAGCTGTGTGTGACCTTAACTTGTAGAGAAGGGAACTGCCAACGAGAGAGAGAGGAGATAAGCTTTCCTGTATGCGGGGTCAGGATGACTGTGCTGAATGAGAGGAGCCTGGCCTTCTCGTCTTCGTCTGGATATTTATAATCCTGACTGGGCATGCAGGTTGAGGGAAGGATAAACTTAAACCATTCCATTTGAGTGGCTGAACTGAAGCATCTCACATTTCTGTGTTTGGTATATTCCTTGGGTTATGTGTCATCCAAATTCTTGATCTTTCGCCTTTTTTCTCTTTTGCTGGAGAATTTGTCTTACCGGCATGCTATGTTAAACCTCTGTCATTTCTGCTTTTACAGGAGGGCGAAGCAGCTGTGGCAGCAAAAGAAATCAAGACAAGTCCTGGGCCCACAAGAACTGATTCCGTTGACACGTACGTGAAGACAGAGTCGGGCTGTCAGACAGGCACGCTGGGTAGTCTTGTCACTTTGGGCTCACCCTTGAGAGGCCAAACATGGTGGGCTGAAAAAGCCACTTACTGATTTACACTGGGGCCTTTCCAGAATGTTCAGTTTGAATGCTATTCATATTTATTGTTGCAGCCCACTGGTAGAGAATAAAAACTATGTTTGGTGCCTTGGTAGGCTAACTAACCCCTCGCCACTCTCCATCAGGTGAGAAGTGAAAATGAGCTTTTTCCTCAGTTAAGAGACCCATGTTTCCTAATGTGTTTATGAGTGCAGTCTGCCCCGGACCAGGCTGCCCCACTGATAAGGGCAATGTTTCCTTTTTCGCTTCCCTGTTCATTCCCAAGTACAAGGCAAAGTGACTAATATAGGATAGTCTTCCATCACAATGACTGTTGTTGCTCTGGGTGATTGCTGTTTTTTTGAAAGTGCCAAGATATCTTACCTGGGGAGTCTTCAGTAGACTTGTGCCTAGTAGACAGCTATCTTAAATTGTAGGGGGACCTTAAGGAGGCGATGACAGGGGATCTGGGCACCTGAGTCTCTTACAAGTAGCTGTGACCTAGAATGTACTATTAGCTCATCCCCTGTAAGCAGGTTACTACTGTATGAATCTGCTTAAGAAGATTTACCTGAAATTTCCCTAAGCATCTCTTCCTTCAGAGACTTTTAATATCTTTTTTCTATAATTTGATGAATAGACTTATAAAAATGTTTTTTTTATAAGCATATCAGGATTAGATTTCTTTCACCAAACAGGGCAGTTGGCAGAAATGAAAGTTACTCCCTTTTTTAGTTAGAAATAACTATCCCTGCCCCCCGTATTGCCTTTTTAATATCAGAAGACTTTCCTGAAAGTGGTGGGAAGGAAGAAAGCTGTGTTTGAAATTTCTAAGCCACTTCCTCTCCATGTATAGCTGTGTGAATACTACTTCTTCTTTTAAACCACACAGCTGTGTTTTAATAACAGCTTCTTTACCTTGTTTGAAAGTATTTTAAGGAGTCAGAGATTGATCTCTGGGGTTGGAGTTTGAGCTTTGGTGATGGGAACTGGGATTGAATCCTGAATCCTGGCTCTTTGTTAGATGTGTGAACTTGGGTAGGTTACTGAAGGCATAGCTGCTATTAGCATCAGTGTAGCTTTCCAGAATGTTTAGTTACTGCAGTGATGGCCGTGGTTTTCTTCATCATTGACTGCCTCTTGATTTAATCTGAGTTTGAAGTCAAGAAATATATTCGACATACCAACAGGGCCTACATTTCTGTGCTCTAGTTATTAGAAACCAAAAACAAAAATGCTTTTTCTTCTCCTGACTTGAGAATATGGTGTTTTCTGTCAAGCTGGAGGAAGACCAGTGGTCTGCATGTCACCACAGGCAGCACATGTGTGACTGTGGTCTTCTTGGAAATGAGTCCTCTAGGAAAGCAGGGCTCCGAAACCGGGGCTCCCTCTGCTCCACTGGCTCTGTGGGTCCTGGGGTCTGGTGCCGTGGACACTGTGACCACGTGGAGGGAGTGAGCATGTGCAGAGTAAGGTCAGCCTACTCATCAGCCTCACTCCTTCCCCGGACAGCGTGGAAGACCCAGACGCTGGTTGTCACCAGGCCAGCTGTGTTTGGTCTGTAAATGAGAATTAACTGGAGAATGTTCTGGAAAGCTGTTCTTTTTAACTAGTTCCAGTAATATCCTTAGACTCCGACATTTTCATATTCTCTTGAAACCTTTTAACCTTTCTGCTGTCCTGATGCAGGAGCAAATCTGCGGAAGGTACCAGGAATTATGTGGAGTTTGAGGAATTAACTGTGAGCCAGCTCCTGCATTGTCTAAGGGAAGGAAACCAGAAGGTGGAGAGACTTGAAGTTGCCCTCAAGGAAGCCAAAGAAAGGTAATAAGGAAGGAAATAAGCAACATGGAAAATGCATACATTGCTTTTTTAATGGCTTTCAGTTCAGTTCAGTCGCTCAATCGTGTCTGACTCTTTGCAACCCTTGAACCGCAGCACACCAGGCCTCCCTGTCCATCCCAACTCCCAGAGTTTATCCAAACTCATGTCTATTGAGTCGGTGATGCCATCCAACCATCTCATCCTCTGTCGTCCCTTTCTCCTCCTGCCCCCAATCCCTCCCAGCATCAGGGTCTTTTCAAATGAGTCAGCTCTTCACATCAGATGGCCAAAGTATTGGAGTTTCAGCTTCAACATCAGTTCTTCCAGTGAACACCCAGAACAGATCTCCTTTAGGATGGACTGGTTGGATCTCCTTGCAGTCCAAGGGACTCTCAAGGGTCTTCTCCAACACCACAGTTCAAAAGCATCAATTCTTCGGTGCTCAGCTTTCTTCACAGTCCAACTCTCACATTCATACATGACTACTGGAAAAACCATAGCCTTGACTATGCGGAACTTTGTTGGCAAAGTAATATCTCTGCTTTTCAATATGCTATCTAGGTTGGTCACAACTTTCCTTCCAAGGAGTAAGCGTCTTTTAATTTCATGGCTGCTATCACTATCTGCAGTGATTTTGGAGCCCCCCAAAAAATAAAGTCTGACACTGTTTCCACTGTTTCCCCATATATTTGCCATGAAGTGATGGGCCTGGATCCCATGATCTTAGTTTTCTGAATGTTGAGTTTTAAGCCAACTTTTTCACTCTCCTCTTTCACTTTCATCAAGAGGGTCTTTAGTTCCTCTTCACTTTCTTCCATAAGGGTGGTGTCATCTGCATATCTGAGGTTATTGATATTTCTCCCGACAATCTTGATTCTAGCTGTGCTTCCTCCAGCCCAGCGTTCCTCAAGATGTACTCTGCATATAAGTTAAATAAGCTTTATTGAAATATAATTAAGATGCCATAAAATTCATCCATTTAAAGTGTACGTTTTATTTTTTTTTTTTAGAATAGTCATAGAATTATGTAGTCTTTACCACATTATAATTTTAGAACATTTTTCCCCCAAATAAGTCCCTTATTAGCACTCATTCCTCTTTCCTCATGGTAATCTACTTTTCTGTCTCCATAGACTTACCTTTTCTGGATTCTCATACAAATCAAATCATGCAACATGTGGTCTTTTGTGACTGGCTTATTTTATTTAGCATAATGTTTTCAAAGCTCATCCATGGTGTGGCATGTGTCAATCTTCATTCCTTTTTGTTGCTGAATAATATTCCATGGTGTGACTAGACAACATTTTGTTTATCTGTTCATCATTTGATGAACATTTGGGTTGTTTCCACTTTTTTCCTATTATGAATAATATTTGCTCTCTACATTCATGCACAGTTTTATGTGTGGACATAGTTTTTTAATTTGCTGGGTACCTGGGAGTTAAATTGTTGGGTCACATGGTTACTCTCTGTCTAATATTTTAAAAAACAACCCAGCTGTTTTCCACAGTGGCTGCACCATTTTCCATTCTCACCAGCATCCACACCAACACTTGGTGTTTGACTTCTTGATTAGGGCCATCCTTGTGGACGTCAAGTGGTGTCTCATTGTGATTTTGATTCTGTTTCCCCAGTGATGGATATGCATGTTGGCCATATGTGCATCTTCTTCTTTGCCCATTAAAAAGTTTAGACTGTCTTTTAATTATTGAATGACGTGAGGTATATGATTTGTAAATACTCTCTCCCATGCTGTGAATAATCTTTTCATTTCTTTGATGGTATAATTTGTAGCACAAAATTCTTTTTTATTTTGCTCTAATCCAATTTATCTGTTTGGTTTTTGGGTCACTTCTGCTTTTGGCATTGTAGCTAAGAAACCACCGCCTAACCCACAAAGATTCACTCCTGTGTTTTCTCCTAATTGTTTTATTATAGTTTTAGCTCTTACATTTAAGTCTCTATGTTGAGAGTGCATTTTTGTGCATGGTGTAAGGTGAAGGTCCAACTTCATTCTTGTGTATGTGGATACCTATTTGTCCTGACACCATTTGTTGAAAAGATAATTTTTTTCTCACTGACACCCCTGGTGTAAATCAGTTGACCATAAACAAATGTAAAGATTAATTCCTAAATGCTCAGTTTTGTTCAGTTGATCTAAGTGTCTGTCCTAATGGCGATACTACACTGTCTTAATTAGTTTAGTAGTAAAATTTGAAATTCTGAAATGTAGGTCTGCCAATTTTGTTCTTCTTTTAAAAAGATTGTTTTGGTGGGTCCCTTGTTTTTCTTATATAACTCTTAGAATAAGTTTGTTATTTTTAAGCTGGGATTTTGTTAGGGATTGCAATGAATCTGGAGATCAATTTGGGGAACATTGCCATCTTAACAATATGAAGTCTTCTGATCCATGAACATGGGTTTCTTTCCATTTCCTTAGGTCATCCTTAATTTCTTCCAATGATG